>NC_053393.1:324400682-325030232 GCF_905171765.1 Bufo bufo
AACTGACAACACTGGCTGCAGAGCACATAGTTCCTTGGCCAACCGAGGAGGCGAGATGAGGGGAACACACAGCAGTTCCAACAGGGGCAGGGCAACACTCTCCAAGGCCTGGGACAGTTTTATGACACCCCGCCAGCACCCTCAACCTGATGCATGGCCTAGTGTCACAAGGAGGGAAAAATTTTGAAAGATGGTGAAGGAGTACGTAGCAGACCGTGTCAGCGTCCTCAGTGATCCCTGTGTGCCTTACAACTATTGGGTGTCAAAGCTGGACACGTGGCATGAATTGGCGCTCTACGCCTTGGAGGTGCTGGCCTGCCCTGCCGCCAGCGTTTTGTCAGATCGTGTATTTAGTGCTGCTGGGGGCATAATAACTAATAAGCGCATCCACCTGTCAACTGAAAATGCTGACCGGTTGACTCTTATCAAAATGAACAAGGCCTGGATTGCCCCTGACTTCTCTACTCCACCAGAGGAAAGAGGCTGAGCATAAAGGCACTCTAAATGTGGCTTTTATGGTGTATTGAATACTAGTAATGGACGAACAAATGTTTGCAAACCACGCGTTCGCGGCGGGCACCATACAATTTAATGGCAGGCGAACCTGAAAAACCTTCAGGTCATAATTGCAGCCAGCAAACATTTACTAGAAGTACACAAATAGTCCCACAAAATGGACAGTCATATGGTATACCAGAGAGGGATAATTGCCAAAAATTCCCACAAAAAATATGTATTATAATCAAGGGCCATTTTTATGCATCTTAAAGGGAAACTCTCAAAAATGTGCCCTGCTGGAGACTAGAAAAATTTAATTTGCTATAGGTTTGATATATACAAATGTGCAGCACTCCACGTTTTTGTATCCTGCAGAGTCCATTTTAAAAAAATGCATACGTTAACGTAAACTTTTTTTCTACCATGGAACTGTATGGTGAACGGACACCATACATCTGTTAACGCATAAATTTTTGGTATGCATTAAATGGATGGCAAAAATTGGATGCGAACCCAGCCCTAGTGTCAGAATAAGCAGCAGTACACAACAGAGCAGCGTGGCGGAGAGGGGAGTCAGCCATGTACTGACAGAGCACTACCTGGTCCTTGTGGTCAGGGATGAGGACTGTGCTTCTCAAGGATCATTTTCTACTTGGAAATACAAGGCACAGTATAATACACTAGAATCTATATAATATAAAGATATCATTCCTACCCCCGATTAATAATACAATTAGGTGGTCATTTATTTTATAGAAATACGTCTATGTTAGGTGTATTTCTGACACAGATTGTGGCATAAAGGTCCTTAGCACCGCAATCTGCATATTTTTCACAATCATGCCAGGTCAAAAAAAGGATGGCATGGGCGGGGAAAGGGATACAGTTATGGCCATCCAGTTTTTGGATACCACCGCCATACATTGACCGGATAACACTGCCATACCATGACCGGATAAAAGGGTATAAGAGGGCACAGTACAGGGAATGGCTAGGGGCACTGCACAGGGTGTGGCAAGAGGGCACAATGCAGGGTATAAGGGGGCACAGTATGGAGTGAGGGGCACAGTAAGGGGTGAGGGGCACAGTCACACGACCCTCTGACATTAGAAGGTCCTTATGGTGAATGCGGTTCATACACCACCATGATGAGAGGCAGAGGAGTGAGACAAGGGTGTGATTATGTGGCTAGAGATATAAATATGTAACTGTTGGCCAATACAGGACTTTGGATTCTGTGGCTGGAGGTACATTAGGCGGTCACAGGATAAATATGTAACTGTCGGCCAGTACAGGCCCCAAAAATTAGGCAATAGGCATTCACCTGACAGCAAAGTTCTTTGGATTCTGTGGCTGGAGGTACATTAGGCGGTCACAGGATAAATATGTATTTGAAAGAATAACGGCAACCGTGTTTTGCTTCTAAGTATATTCCTTTATTCTATTGTCATAATTCATCCCATATGACGCATTTCAGCACAAAGCCTTTATCAATAATACAAAATCAAGACAAGCACATTACTTATATAGCAAAGTCAATTAATACACAAGTGACGTCAGACGCCTAGCTACCGGCGGCATCCGAGTCAGCACTAATCAACATCCAGTTTTCACTTCATACAAAACATAAGCAGGCAAGTAAAGGATACTATGCTATCCATTGAGAATATCAGCGGGACGATGAAGTCTATAAAAAATTATATAAAGAATGACAGATCAGTGATCTGGAATATCAACAAAATACTCCCTACAAACATGCAATCTCATATTCACGATTTAAACCTCTGGGATGCATCGTGTTGAAGGTGTGAATCCAGTAAGCCTCTCTATGTAACAACAGCTTCTTGATATCTCCCCCTCTTCTTGGTCTCCTTATTTGTTCAAGCACCTGAAAACTCAGCTGTGACACAGTATATTTACATTTATCAAAATGATAGGGTAGTGGTAATAGTAGGTTTTTTGTTCTTATAGTGGATTTATGTTTCCCTATTCTATCTTTTACAGCTTACATTGTTTCCCCTATATACGCCAGACCACAGGGACATTTTATTATATAAATAACATTTGTGGATTCACATGTGTAAAGCCCCTTCATCTTGTCCTGTGTGGGGATGGGGAAATTCGGAACCTTTGATAATGTGAGAGCATTGGAAACAATAGAGGAATGGAAAGGCGCCTTTTCTCACTGTTACAAATGTGCTTTGTCTCATTGTTTCCTTCGGGCTACCCAGATCCGCATGTATCAATTTATCCCTAAAGCTAGGGTTCTTTTTATTGCAGCTAAAGGAAGGATTTCAAAATTCCTCCACACCAAGATATGCCTTGGTTAGTATATGCCAATGCTTCTTGATGATTCCATCAAAACCCGCATTGTACGGTTGAAACTTAGTATAAATGTTATTCTTTGTTGTTTCCCTTTTGTGGTGGTAGGAGATTGTGAATCTGATTTTGCCTCATCCAGAATTGATCTGGGGTATCCCCTCTCAGTAAACCTGTCAGTCATGTCTTCTTTCTTACCTGTGGTCCTGTTTCCCTGGGTCAGATACTATACGTTTGATGTGCTGAAATTGGAGGGTGAGCACTAGTGTAGTAAAGGATACTATTTCTGTCTGTATTTTTCCTGTATAGATCCGTGGAAAGATGACCGAACTCATCCTTTATTACCACAGTATCCAAGATACATGCGGATCTGGGTAGCCCGAAGGAAACAATGAGACAAAGCACATTTGAAACAGTGAGAAAAGGCGCCTTTCCGTGCCTCCATTGTTTCCAATGTTTGTTTCACCATCCACACACGGGACAAGCCTTTAAGGTGAAGGGGTTTTACACATGTGAATCCACAAATGTTATTTATATAATAAAATGTCCCTGTGGTCTGGCGTATATAGGGGAAACAATACAAGCTGTAAAAGATAGAATAGGGAAACATAAATCCACTATAAAGGGTCCATTCACACGTCCGTTTTTTCTTTCCTGATCTGTTCCGTTTTTTGCTGAACAGATCTGGACCAGATCTGGACCCATTCATTTTCAATGGGTCCTGGAAAAAAACGGACAGCTCAATGTCTGATTTTTTTCAGGACCCATTGAAAATGAATGGGTCCAGATCTGGTCCAGATCTGTTCAGCAAAAAACGGAACAGATCAGGAAAGAAAAACGGACGTGTGAATGGACCCTAAGAACAAAAAACCTACTATTACCACTGCCCTATCATTTTGATAAACACCTTGAACACATTGCATCCCAGAGGTTTAAGGCTCCATTCACACGTCCGCAATGTGTTTTGCGGATACACGGAGACACGGATCCGCAAAACACGGAAAGCAGCAATGTGTGTTCCGCATTTTGCGGACCGCACATTGCCAACATAATAGAATATGCCTGTTCTTGTCCGCAATTGCGGACAAGAATAGGACATGTTCTATTTTTTTGCGGAAACGGAAGCACGGATGCGGAAGTGCGGATCCGCAAATGTGGATGCGGACAGCACATTCCGTTCCCATAGAGAATGAATGGGTCCGCACCCTTTCCGCAAAATTGCGGAAAGGATGCGGACCCATTTTGCGGACGTGTGAATGGAGCCTAAATCGTGAATATGAGATTGCACGTTTGTAGGGAGTATTTTGTTGATATTCCAGATCACTGATCTGTCATTATTTCAATATTTTTTTATAGACTTCATTGTCCCGCTGATCTTCTCAATGGATAGCTTAGTATCCTTTACTTACCTGCTTATGTTACAGTATGTATGAAGTGAAACCTGGATGTTGATTAGTGCTGACCCGGATACCATCGGTAGCTGGACGTTTGACGTCACTAGTGTTTTTATTGACTTTGTTATATAAGTAATGTGCTTGTCTTGATTTTGTACTATTGATAAAGGCTTTGTGCCGAAACCTGTCATATTGGATGAATTATGACAATAGAATAAAAGAATATACTTGGAAGCAAGACACGGTTGCCGGGATTCTTTCAAATGCTTTATTTGGAGTTTGCTGCTTCCCGTTTGCAGCGTGTGCCGGCAGTACAGGCCCCAAAAATTAGGCAATAGGCATTCACTTGACAGCAAAGAACTTTGGATTCTGTGGCTGGAGGTACATTAGGTGGTCACAGGATAAATATGTAACTGTCGGCCAGTACAGGCCCCCAAAAATTTGGCATTCAGCTAACATAAAAGGCCTTTTAGGCCGCTGTATATACATAAGGCAAGGACCATTCTTTGTTCTGGGTGGTGGCGGATATGTGTACGCAGGCATGAGGAAATTCAATTACACGTGGTCATCCCAGGTGTTGAATTCCTCCGAGATCCATACCTCATTCATTTTTAAAAATGTTAGGTCGTCCACACTGTCGTGCAGCTAGGCAAGTGCGCTTATTGGTCACGATCTCCCCTGCTGCGCTGAACGTCCTTTCGGACAGGATGCTCGACGAAGGGCAAGCAGAGAGTTCCATGGCAGATTGTGGCAGCTCTGGCCACAGGTCAAGCCTGCACACCCAGTAGTCAAGGGGTTCCTCGCTTCTCAGAGCGTCCACATTGGCCGTTAACCCAATGTAGTCGGACACCTGTCGATCTACGAGTTCCCTGAGGCTGGATATGGATGGGTTGGCTGCAAGAATGATCTCATATCTGAAATGACCAATACGTCTTCAAACTGCCCTCTTTTTGCAGGCGCGGTAGGATTGGCACGCGCACCTGTTTCACTGTGTGTGGAAATTCCTCTGCCAGTGCCCGCAACAGCAGAATGCAGCATCTCTCACAGCAAGGCCTGGAAATGCTGCATTCTGACAGCCCTCTGTGATGCTGGTAACAAGGAGTTCCAGCGCGTCGGACAGTCACAAATCAGACGTCTGACGGGCAAGTGGTGTCGCGACTGAACGTCAGAAAAGCGTGCCATGGCCGTGTAAAATCTTCTAAAATGGGTATAGATTTTCCTTGCCTGCTGCAAGATGTCCTGGACCCCGGGGTATTTAGCAACGAATCGCTGCAAGACTAAGTTCAGGACGTGTGCAAATCACGGCACGTGTGTCATTTTGCCCTGTTTCAGCGCCCTCAGCAGATTGACACCGTTGTCGCACACCATTTTGTGTTTGTACTGGGGGTCTAAGTACGTTGCCACCCAGTACAGGTCCTTGACCTTTATGCTTTTTATACGGGGGTCCCTCTTCAAACACTGGAGCATGAAGGCCCCATTTGCACTAAATTGGAAGCGGTGGAGTGCCCTGGCTCCTGCTCATCGCCTAGGAGAATGTCGTCCTCGGTCTCCTCCCCCCAGTCACAGACAACACCAGGGATCCCCAAAAAGTTTAAAGCCTGCTCTTCTTGCTCCTACTCCCCCCAGCCACCATCCTCCTCTGACTCCTCTTAAGACTCCTGCTGACTTGTCTCAAATGGAGTAGCCCCCCCCCTGGGAATTCATTCAGCATTGCAACTTCCTCATCTTCCAGCTCCTGCTCCTCGATGGCTTGATCAATGACACGGCGCAATGCACGCCCCAGAAAGAAGGCGTAAGGTACGATGTCACTGATGACACCCTGGCTGCGACTGACCAGTTTGGTGATCTCATCAAATGGCCGCAGAAGTCTTCATGCGTCACGCATGAGCAGCCACTGGCGTGGTGAAAAGAAACCAAGCTCCCCAGAACCTGTCCTGCCACAGAGTTTGTACAGGTAGTCGTTAATGGCACGTTTCTGCTGGAGCAGCCTATCAAGCATATACAAGGTGGAGTTCCAGCGCGTCGGACAGTCACAAATCAGACATCTGACGGGCAAGTGGTGTCATGATTGAACGTCAGAAAGGCGTGCCATGGCCGTGTAAGATCTTCTAAAATGGCCAGAGATTTTCCTTGCCTGCCACAAGATGTCCTGGACCCCGGGGTATTTGGCAACGAATCGCTGCAAGACTAAGTTCAGGACGTGTGCAAATCATGGCACGTGTGTCATTTTGCCCTCTTTCAGCGCCCTCAGCAGATTGACACCGTTGTCGCACACCACTTTACCAACTGTCAAATTGAGCGGGGTTAGCCACTGATCAGCCTGTGACCGCAGAGCTGAAAGCAGTGCAGGAACGGTGTGGATCTTGGCTTCCAGGCACAACAGCCACAACACATCATGGTAATGTCACACCTGGCACGTCTAATAGGTTCTTGGGAGCCTGGGGGAAAACAGCGGAAGAGGTGGTAGCAATGGAAAAGGAGGAGTCAGCCAAGGAGGAGAAGGAGGATGGAGGAGGAGGAGAAGAAGAGGCAGGCCTGCATGCCACCTGTGGCGGTAACACCAAATCCACACGAGTGCCACGGGTTATGTGTTTGACGGCCGTCAGAAAGTTTATCCAGTGGGCAGTAAATGTTATGTACCTTCCCTGCCTGTGTTTGTTAGACCACGTGTCTGTGGTCAGATGTATCTTGGCACCGACACTGTGTGCCAGAGATATATTAACTTGCCACTGAACGTGGCCATATAGTTCAGGGATTCCCTTCTGGGAGAAATATTTCCTTCCGGGACCTTCAATTGCAATTTGCCAATGGCCACAAACTTTCTAAAGGCCTCCGAGCCCACCAATTTATATGACAGTAGTTGGCGGGCTAGCAGTTCCGACAAGCCATTGGTCAGCTTGTCGGAACACTAGACTCGGTGATGGGAGGCCAGGTGTCTTCTTAAGGAGGTTGTCCCTAGGTGAGTGTTGGGCTTAATAACATAACAAAAACAGGATATGTTGGCTAATTCTCAATTTTACACCAGTACGAGGGTTAGTAAGACCGCAGAGTGCACCTGTATTTGTTTTTGTTATGTTATTTTGACTGTTTATCACATCCACACAATTGCTATCCTGTGTAGGATGTCCATTGTGGTACTTGTGGTCCGGCTGCAGGCATCCTCCATTGTATGCATTTTTGCTGGGGATCGCCATTAGCAACGGGCCACAAGTGCAGGATCTGCCCCCCCCCCGGTATAGATGCACCACTGCATATGGGGTTGAGCACTTCCTGCTTTTTATTACCATGCCAATTTGTAGTTTGTATTTTGAATTTTTGGAGGTGTAGAAACTCCTAGTCTGAATGTGCCTTCATTTCCATCCACAGCCAGTCTTGGGTGGGGCTCAGAGCTCTCTGCCTCCTCCCATTGTATGCAATGTCACATGCTGGAGGTTACTGGGAGATTGCTTTGAGTCGGACCTTGCGCACCTGTAATTTGCCCACTGGCTCCTGGTATTGCCCATATGGCCCAGGTAGGTTTAGCATTAGGTTCCCGAGCTACTTGAGAAACCTTGGCGCGGTGCTCGGGCTCAGACATGTCCTCCAAGCAGGATATGTTGGCTAATTCTCAATTTTACACCAGTACGAGGGTTAGTTCTTACGAATTACCAATTCTAGCCTGTAACTGCTTTCCCTACAATTCCTAATCTCGGGTAGGGGAGTCTATCGTGGCTGTATGTCGAAGCACTCGCCCTGAAAAGAGCGACCCCCAGCCTCAGGATACCTCGGACCTGGTCTGCATTTCCCTGTTTATGCTAAATTGCTACTGCTGGATTGCTTCTGCTTCTACGCGTTTTGCCTAATGAATAGGTCTCTTAAGGAAGAGTGTGTAGTCTCAGCAAGTAGATTAAGGCAGTGGCAATATTGTAGTGAAGTTACCTTCCTTATAAAGGCGGATCTTGGAGTAACGTCTCTCCCTGCGATATCGCTCCCCACTCCTGCCGCAGAGCGGATGTGACGGCCAGAGGGGCGGGTCTGTTGTCATGGGGACCTTACGACGCTTCCACGGCTGGCATCCCCGTGGTCAGATTCGCCTGTGATCAGATCGTGAGAGCGATTCTGTGTAATGGGTGGCGAGGACATGTTTTCAAAGGCAGATACGGCACAGGATCCACCACAAGAAAAGTGACCAGGCTATTGAACCCTGTCTTGCGCTCCAATCTATTACCTTACCCGAGTGATAATTTTTTAAAAGTCTCTGAATAAATGTTTTTTTTTTCTTTTTTACAAGGCATTATAAATAAATTAAAAACTCCCGAGTGCAGATAGGCAGAGCTAAAAAGACATTGCACTACCAACCAACGCTAAATACGTAACTACCGGGGAAGCAGGGGAAGCGGCTGCCAAGGGGCCCGGCGCCCCGGCAGCGTGTGTGACAGTTTATTTTCAAGTTAGTTAAATATGATTGTTGTCTTAATGTTCAGGGCCCCTTCACAGTGGCAGCGGACCAGGCCCCCTCACTAATGTGATCTAATCTTACTGTCTCCTGATGTGTCTGGGATTCAAACCCACAACCTCCATGTACCATGTATCAGAGGCAAAGCATTTACCCACACAGCCATAAGTGCTCCATTGCTACTGATTGAAAAAATATGAGACTTCTACTGTTATAGCTGGCTAAGTGTACATCTATACACATGACAGCTGCCCTAACACACCCAGCACTGCTATATCTCTATATATGATAGATGCCCCAGCACACCCAGCTCTGCTACATCTAATACACATGACAGCTGCACCAGCACACTCAGCTCTACTATATCTCTATATATGACAGCTGCCCCAGCAAACCCAGCTTTGCTTCATCTATTCACATGACAGCTGCCCAAACACACCCAGCACTGCTACATCTATACACATGACAGCTGCCCAAGCACACTCAGCATTGCTATATCTCTATATATCTATCTACTGTATAGCAATACTTAGAGATATATAGATGTAGCAGGGCTGGGTGTGCTGGGGCAGCTGTCATATATAGATATATAGTAGAGCTGAGTGTACTGGTGCAGCTGTCATGTGTATTAGATGTAGCACAGCTGGGTGTGCTGGGGCAGTTATCATATATAGAGATATAGCAGAGCTGAGTGCGCTGGGACAGCTGTCATATAGAGATATAGCAGTACTGGGTGTGTTAGGGCAGCTGTCATGTGTATTAGATGTAGCAGAGCTGGGTGTGCTGTGACAGCTATCATATATAGAGATATAGCAGAGCTGAGTGTGCTGGGACAGCTGTCATATAGAGATATAGCAGTGCTGGGTGTGTTAGGGCAGCTGTCATGTGTATAGCTGTAGACTTGACCAGCTATAACAGTGGAAGTCTCATATTTTTTCGGTCAGCAGCAAGGCAGTTCTTATGGCCGAGTGGTTAGGTGCTTTGCCTCTGATACAGAATGTCGTGGGTTTGAATCCCAGCAGAAACTTTTCTGAAATACAAGCACTGACTCCATATATGGACATACAGGGCGGGACAAAGGAAGAGGCTGCATCGCATCGCTGACATGGAGGTAAGTATATGTGTTTATTATTATTTTTTTATACCCGACTGTTACTGCCATGGGGGGGGGAGAGGCACCTGATACTGGCACATGGGGGGGAAAAATGTACACTTGATATCAAACAAAGAAAAAAGGGAATAGTCTCAGGGAATAGGCCCTGACAATCAAGGGAGATACACAATTTCAAAAGAAGGAGGAACAACTACAAAATTCTCTAGAAAGATTCCAATACACGATACGAGACCGCAAACACTAACAATTTGTGAAAGACTCTTTAGAATTTTTTGAGAATAGAGCATACTCCTTCCTCAATAAAAGACAATCAAAAGATTCTCATACAGACGTTTCTTCCTCAGAAGCAGAGGGATCGGACAGTGAGACTGAAAGAGGGAAAGGTCAAAGTAGAGGATATAGAGGCAGAGGGTGACATAGCGAATCCAGATAATAGATTCAAAATTATTAACCTTTCCTCATACCAAACCACCACTTCTGTCTATACTCTTTTAAGTAAAGGGTTATACTTCTTGCCTACTGTGCGATTTGTCTGTTTTAAGGTGGAATATTGCACTCTTTATAAGAAAGCTGTTGTGGCACAAACACTTTGTCTTGCAAGACAAGAAAAAGTGTGAGGAGATGAACATAAACACACAGGACCTCCAAATCACAAAAACATTAATGTACCTACTAACAGAAGTGGAGAAGAATAGGTTTGAAGGTCAGTTCACAAATCTGAAAAGCAAAAGTGACCAAATGCCCCCACCACTGCCTGAATCACATGTCTCAATTTTCCAGAAGTTGGTCCTAAAGGACCTAGAAACAATCACCCTTAGACCCAAGAGTCCTGGGAATTTGAGCCATAATGAATCTGTTGTTCTTAAAAAATTACAACTCAAAAATATTGTGATAAAATCCTCCGACAAAAGGTGGGAATGTGGTAGTGATGAATCAAAGTATATGTTAAAATGTGCATGGATATCCTGAGTGACACCAATTCATATAGGGTCCTTGATAAAAACCCGGGTCCAGTCTTTCCCCAAGAACTAAAAACGATTCTAGCAGGGGGTCTCAGACACAAAAAGGATAGACCAAACATGAATTTAATTTTCTGCTACCAGACTACCCCATAACAGCAACCATCTACTCCCTACCTAAAATACAGTACAGACCAAAAGTTTGGACACACCTTCTCATTCAAAGAGTTTTCTTTATTTTCATGACTATGAAAATTGTAGATTCACACTGAAGGCATCAAAACTATGAATTAACACATGTGGAATTATATACATAACAAACAAGTGTGAAACAACTGAAAATATGTCATATTCTAGGTTCTTCAAAGTAGCCACCTTTTGCTTTGATTACTGCTTCTCTTGGCATTCTCTTGATGAGCTTCAAAAGGTAGTCCCCTGAAATGGTTTTCACTTCACAGGTGTGCCCTGTCAGGTTTAATAAGTGGGATTTCTTGCCTTATAAATGGGGTTGGGACCATCAGTGGCGTTGAGGAGAAGTCAGGTGGATACACAGCTGATAGTCCTACTGAATAGACTGTTAGAATTTGTATTATGGCAAGAAAAAAGCAGCTAAGTAAAGAAAAACGAGTGGCCATCATTACTTTAAGAAATGAAGGTCAGTCAGTCAGCCGAAAAATTGGGAAAACTTTGAAAGTAAGGGCTATTTGACCATGAAGGAGAGTGATGGGGTGCTGCGCCAGATGACCTGGCCTCCACAGTCACCGGACCTGAACCCAATGGAGATGGTTTGGGGTGAGCTGGACCGCAGAGTGAAGGCAAAAGGGCCAACAAGTGCTAAGCATCTCTGGGAACTCCTTCAAGACTGTTGGAAGACCATTTCAGGGGACTACCTCTTGAAGCTCATCAAGAGAATGCCAAGAGTGTGCAAAGCAGTAATCAAAGCAAAAGGTGGCTACTTTGAAGAACCTAGAATATGACATATTTTCAGTTGTTTCACACTTGTTTGCTATGTATATAATTCCACATGTGTTAATTCATAGTTTTGATGCCTTCATAGTCATGAAAATAAAGAAAACTCTTTGAATGAGAAGGTGTGTCCAAACTTTTGGTCTGTACTGTACATAAGGGGGTCACACCACTAAAGGGGCGTCGAATAGTTTCTGGGGTGGGAAGTATTGGACAAAATGTTGGCATATATGTCGACCACATCATAAGGCCATTTGTGGAGACTCTCCCCTCCTATGTTCGGGACACATCAGACCTTTTACTAAGACTTGAGGGGGGGTGTCTAGATGATGAAACTATACTAACGTCAATTGACGTCGAGGCCTTGTACAGTTCCATTCATCAACATCTGGGACCGAAAGCAGTGGAAAGCTTTTTATCCACAAGAGATGTGGCGTTATGTACACATAATCAATTTGTGCTGGATCTCCTGGAGTTTAATCTGACGCACAATTTTTTCATCTTTAATGACCAATACTACCACCAGCTCAGGGGTGTGCTATAGGGAGCCCATTTGCGCTGGCATACGCAAATTTACTCCTGGGCTGGTCGGATGCCAACTGCATCTGGTCGGATGATCTCAGCCATTGGCATGAATATATCAGCCTTTGGCTGAGATTCATCGATGATATATTTGTGCTATGGAAGGGGATCTCCTTTAATAAGTTTGTGAAGACTATCAACGAAAATGAACTGGGCTTGAGGTTCACCTCGACATGTGACCACAACATGCTTCCTTTTCTGGATGTGCAAATACAGAGAGGAAGGAATAATTCAATAAGTACCACCATATTCCGTAAATCTACAGCATCAAACAGTGATGTGAGGTAGGAGAGTGTACATCCTTACTCACTACAAAAAGGGATTCCAAAAGGACATTACATGTGAATACGACGTAACTGTTCAAATATGTCCAACATCAAGAAACAGTCAGATGACCTCAGAATACGTTTCAGAGAAAAGGGGTTACCCTGATGGGGTCCATAGGCCCGCCTTTGAGTCAGCATGTGCGTCCAAAAGAGAAACACTATTAATCCCCAAAAAATCTGAGCACACAAAGAAACAACCAATAAGAATCATCGGTATGTTTAACAATGCACATGAACGTGTTAGACAGATGTGATGACCCAGATCTTTGGGACGTGATTGGACCTTACCCTCAGATCATGTACAGGAAAGGACGAAGTCTGGGGGATAGATTAGTCCACAGCCTTTATCAGCCTCCAGCAAGAGAAGTAGGATGGCTAACACGATGCCCAAAAGGCATGTTCAGGTGCAGAAAATGTGTGGCCTGTAGTCAAGTGAGGGTAACAAAAGAATTTACATGCTAAAAAACAAATACAGTATACAAAATCAACAACCTCATCAATTGTCAGACAACAGGAGTGGTCTACCTAGCACAATGTAGTTGTCCATTAGACTATATTGGGAAAACCAAAAGGAAATTCAGACGACGTATCTGGGACCATTACAATGATATTGTCAACAAAAAAGATACATCCGTTGCAAGACATGAATATGGTACATGGAGGGAGCAAGAACTGTATAAAATTTATGGGAATTGAACATATCCCACAAATGCGGAGAGGGGGTGACTGGAATAATAGGATCTTAAGAAGGGAGACAAAATGGATTTTCATGATGCAGTCCACTGCACCAAATGAAATGTTATCTTTCAAGCCATTTTTATGAGTTGATCTATATATCTGGGATCAGTAAATATATGGTATACCACTATTGACATCTTTATGATATTATGACCCCCCCCCCCTCCCCCAAACAACAAAAATCTTCTTGCCTAAAAATCATGGGGTCTTCGACTAATGTATGGACCTCATTCCTGTAATGATGCCGCTGCATTTTGTATATGTTAACTTGGTTGACCCATGATCGGTCTATTCAACTTGATCAAGTTGCCACGATATGTAATGTAACAGAACCAATGTGAGCGATCCTGTGCAGTATCTGCCTTTGAAAACATGCCCTCGCCACCCATTACACAGAATCGCTCTGACGATCTAATCATAGGCAAATCTGACAATGGGGATGCCAGCCGTGGACACGTCGGAAGGTCACCATGACAACAGACCCGCCCTCCTGGGCGTCACATCCGCTCTGCGGCAGGAGCGGGGAGCGAGATCGCAGGGAGAGATGTTACTCTCAGATCCGCCCCCACCCACCAACTCACTCACTCACTCACTCACTCACTTATGCTGACGCACAGGGAAGGGGAGGTTCTACACCTTTATAAGGAAGGTAATTTCGCTACAATATTGCCACTGCCTTAATCTACTTGCTGAGACTACACATATCGCTTCCTGAAGAGACCTATTCATTGGGCGAAACTCATAGAAGCAGAAGCAATCCAGCAATAGCAATTTAGCATAAACAGGGAAATGTAGACCAGGTCTGAGGTATCCTGAGGTTGGGGGTCGCTCTTTTCAGGGCGAGTGCTCCATCCCGAAATTAGGAATTGTAGGGAAAGCAGCTACAGGCTAGAATTGATTTGTGAATCAATTTCTATGTTAGAAAGTATATTATAAGTATATCACACCCCTCTATATCACACTTATAGGTAGACAGATAGATCTGTAAACACAAGTCCTCATATGTTGACTTTGAGAGGGAAAAAAACTAAAGAATTTGTCTTAAATTGTCAGAATGAAAAACAAACAAAAAAAAAAGGCTCAGCCCTTAAGGCCCAAAATAGGCTACTTATTAATGGGTAAATTCAACTTGTGAATATCACTGAAATCCAGGAGGTGGCTACTTATTAGTTTATACGTTTTCTGTGACAGGCTAATGTTTTGGGCACTGTCAAATACCATTGCGGGTTACTTCTGGGGCCAAATGAACCAAATTTAGTTTTATCTCTAACATAAGCAGTTGTACAGATGTGTTCAATGACTACCCATCACTGAATCAAATTGTTATAGTTTTTGTCTATAGCTATCATCAGTGTCTTAGGTAAAAGCTATACCATTAGGTCTCCCATCCTACAAGACCAGGTAAGCAAAACCAAATTTGGCTAATACTCTTAGATTTCTTATGTGTTAATGAGAACATCTCCTGTGTATATATATATATATATATATATATATATTAAAGTGGGTGTCCGCTTTTTACGCTTTTTACATTGACCTATCTTTACTTGAATAAGAAGGAGCTATCCCATTGAAGTGAATGGGCACGGAGGAGCTGTAATTACACCTGCTCACCTCTGCATGGTTGATGGTGATGAGCAGGTGAACAGTGAAGAGAACAGAGCGCTGGTACAAGAGCTGCCTTCTATTCAAATAGCTGATCAGTGGGGGTGTCTGGATTTGAGCCTCCTGCCGATCTAATATTAATGACCTATCCTGAGGATTGGTCATCCATATAAAAAAGCGGACAACCCCTTTAATGGAAACAACTCTAGTGGTCTAAGGTGATAAAAAGTTTTAATACAGTATCCAGTCTTATTGCATTGAAGTATCCTCTCTGATGACTTTGGTAGTGGAGAAGTTAATGTAAGCACCAGTGTTGAGCGAGCATGCTCGGCCGAACTGCTGTTCAGCTCGAGCATCGCTATGCTTGGCACATTGGAGTGCTCAACCGAATACTGCGGGTGCTGGAGTACAATTTAATACAATGAAAGTCAATGGGAGACCCGAGCATCAAACCAGGCACCCCCTGCTCTGAAAAAGAGAGGATGTCTGGTTCACAAAAAAGGTTAGAAATAGATGGAAACCCCATAAAAATTGTTTGGAACCAGCATTAAGAGGATAGCTGGATGCATCTTAGACTCATATTATCTACTACATACAATAGACAACCACACAAAGGCTATATGCCAAAAGCCAGGTATGTGCAAGCCATCAATCTATCCATGAGACAGATAACAGGCTGAGTCAGCATACCTTACAATGGCAGCCTTGTGCACTATGAGACATTCCAAACCAGCTCTCATGTGACTGAGAGCCAGTAAGCCTCAAAGTTACTTCAGATCTGTTGCATGGCTTGGGTGGACCTGCGCACCTAGATCAATATCATTAGGGTGACAAAACGTTTTCTGATTGTCCTAACATAATATTAAATAACCTTTCTATACAGTTTTGTCATGTAAACTAATTTGCATAAACATGGGCATATGGGAAAGACATGCAAATTAGCAGAATCTGCCTTGTTTTTCAGCTGAAAAACCATTTGCATGGAAAATTCGCAATCTACACCACTCATGAACAGCGCTATCTATTGGTTTCATAGTCTTATGACAAGACTATTAGTCTTGTCATAAGACTATGAAATCAATAGATGGTGCTGTTCATCTTGTTAGGGCGCTAGTAAGTGGGGCACACTGCTCAACAGAGTCCACACACCGTGTAGCACTCAGCCTATAGTAGCCTACGCTAACACTGAGGTGTATATCAGATTGCTGCTATCATTCACACATCTTCTAGCACTTTATCTGCGGTAATACACTGTCTGTCCAAAAAAAAAGTCGCCACCTGGATTTAACTAAGCAAATAGTTATGAGCCTCCTATTGTATAATACTGCATGGGCGATTATCTTTCAGCTGGCAATAAGTTATTTAACCACAACTGGTGCAATGAGTTGCTTCTCATTATTAAACAACCATGTCAAAATACACATCTCGTGGTCATGGAAAAGATGTTAGTCTGTTTGAGAAGGGTCAAATCATTGGCATGCATCAAGCAGAGAAAACATCTAAGGAAATTGCAGAAACTACTAAAATTGTGTTAAGAACTGTCCAGCGCATTATTAAAAACTGGAAGGATAGTGGGGACCGATCGTATTCGAGGAAGAAATGTGGAGGGAAAAAAAATCCTGAATGATCATGATCGGCGATCACTTAAACGTTTGGTGAAATCAAATCGAAGAAAAACAACAGTAGAACTCAGGGCTGTTTAATAGGGAAAGTAAGAGCATTTCCACACGCACAATGCAAAGGGAACTCAAGGGATTGGGACTGAACAGCTGTGTAGCCATAAGAAAACCACTAATCAGTGAGGCAAACCAGAAAAAAAGGCTTCCATTTGCAAGGGAGCATAAAGATTGGACTCTGGAGCAATGGAAGAAGGTCATGTGGTCTGATGAGTCCATATTTACCCTGTTCCAGAGTGATGAGAGCATCAGGGTAAGAAGAGAGGCAGATGAAGTGATGCACCCATCATGCCTAGTACCTACTGTACAAGCCTGTAGGGGCAGAGCTATGATCTGGGGTTGCTGCAGTTGGCCAAGTCTAGGTTCAGCAACAGTATGTGCTCCAAGAATGAGGTCAGCTGACTACCTGAACATACTGAATGACCAGATTATTCCATCAATGTTTTTATTTTTTTCCCTGATGGCACGGGCATATTCCAAGATGACAATGCCAGGATTCATTGGGCTCAAATTGTGAAAGAGTGGTTCATGAGACATAATTTTCACTCATGGATTGGCCACCACAGAGTCCAGACCTTAACCCCATTGAGAATCTTTGGGATGTGCTGGAGAAGGCTTTATGCAGCAGTCAGACTCTACCATCATCAATGCAAGATCTTGGTGAAAAATTAATGCAACACTGGATGGAAATACAGTTTGTGACATTGCAGAAGCTTATCGAAACAATGCCACAGCGAATGCGTGCCGTAAAGGCGGTCTAACGAAATATTAGAGTGTGTGACCTTTTTTTTTTGGACAGTCAGTGTATAAGCTTGCTAGGGTGTATCTGAGGACTATTACCCTGCTTGTAATGACTCATGAACAGTGCCATCTATTGGTTTCATAGTCTTATGATAAGACTATGAATCCAGTAGATGGCGCTGTTCGTGAGTAGTGTAGAATGCAAAATGTCCATGCAAATGGTTTTTCAGCTGAAAAATAAGGCAGATTCTGCTCATTTGCTTGTCTTTCCCATATGCCCATGTTTATGCAAATTAGTTTTTACATGACAAAACTGCATAGAAAGGTTATTGAATATTATGTTAGGACAATCAGATTTTTTTTTGTCACCCTAATGATATTGATCTAGGTGCTCAGGTCCACCCAAGCCATCCAACAGATCTGAAGTAACTTTGAGGCTTACTGGCTCTCAGTCAGATGAGAGCTGGTTTGGAATGTCTCATAGTGCACAAGGCTGCTATTGTAAGGTATTCTGACAGCCTGTTATCGGTCTCATGGATAGATTGATGGCTTACACATACCTGGCTTTTGACATATAGCCTTTGTGTGGCTGTCTATTGTATGTTGTAGATAATAGGAGTCCAAGACACATCCAGCTACCCTCTTAATGCTAGTTCCAAACCATTTTGATGGGGTTTCCATCTATTTCTAACCTTTTTTTGTGATCCAGACACACTCTTCTCTTCCGAGCAGGGGTTGCCTAGGGTTCTCCCATTGACTTCCATTGTGCTCGGGTGCTCGGTAGAGCACACGAGCATATCAATGTGTTCGGCCAGAGCACCCGAGCACACGAGCACTTTGGTGCTTGATCCACACTAGTAAGCACCCTTTATGGTCTAAAGTAGTGAAGGGGTGAATGTCAGCATCCCTGCTCATCTTGGATAGTAAAGGGGTTAAAGCCAGCATCCCTGGTAATCTATGGTATTTAAAACAAACCCTTCACTTTGAAAATGCAGTACATTCTGCAGCATATTGTAAAGCAGGAGGAGCTGAGCAGACTGACATGTAGCGTTGTGTGAAAAGATTCAGTATAAGTTGTATTTCATTTCCTTATATTCCTGCTTATTCTGGGCCTTTGATGTCAAGCAGACGATCCTATCAGTGACTGACAGCCTTTCTTATATGAGTGCATATACAGCTGCCAATCATTGATTCGACCCCCTTATTGACTCCAAAGCTCAGAATGAGCTGGAATTTATATAAAATACAAGTTAAGCTGAATATTTTATCATAAAACTACACATCAATCTATTCAGTTCATCCTGTTCTATCTCTAACAGCATGCTCAATGTGACAGCTTCCCTTTAAGTCATCATTACTAGCATCCTTAGTCACTAAAATAAAGGTGGTGGAGCTGGACATCAAGGAGGACTAATTGATACAAGGAACCAGCGCAAAAAAACACTTAAAGGAAATGTGTCACCAAAAATTGTATCTACCAGTTAAAATCAGATAGCAGTACATCTCTTTTTTATCTAATCAGTTTTTATTTTCTGATTGCAGATTCTTTAATTCAATTTCCTGAACATGACTATGGGGGCAGCCATCTTGCCTGAGCTGTTCTTAGCAGCATTTACACAGCATTAAAAAAAATTGCTTTACGGCAGCCCGATGTCCATAAGAAGGGACTAAGGACCTCAGTGACTTCTCTAGAGTAGAGTTTTTTAGTCATGCTCGGTGACCTGTGCAGAGGTCATTGTACAAGGAAAGAATAGAAAAGCTTTTACAATCACCTTTTGTGAACAGTGGATCCTGTCTTTTCTATAGACAGAAGTGATATTGTTACAGGCAGGATTAGAATGACTGATAAGCAGATAACTGCAGTAAAGTGATCTGTACAGACCAAGAAGTGACACTTATTATTAGGCTTAGTGACTGCAGGATTTTATGGCTTTTGTTTAAATATAGATGCTGACATGGAAAATTAAAAATTACATCACCAAAAATTCTTTAAATATATGTTAAACATAAAAACACGAGTTAAACAATAGGTCATTTTCTGATGACACATTCCCTTAAATATCATAAATGTGGGACATGCACCCAGGTCATAAAAAATTAGCTGTTGAAAAGCATTAAAGGGGTTATCCGAGAAATGGAAAAAAATAAATAAATAAACATTATAAAACTCCTCAGGACTTACATATACATTAGTTAAGCTTGAAAAAAAAAATAAAATACATACTTGCACCTTTGCATAGTTCTGTTATTCATGCTTTGTTTACATGCTGCAGCAAGTGTCACGACCATGGTCATGGTCGTGACTCCTTGTGACGCATGCAGTTGCCCGTGGTCTGGTATTGTTCTCAACCAGGTGAGGGCTGCTAGTATGTTGCCTCACGTGTGGTTGCCGCTGGCAACATAAGGTTCTTGGCAGTGTAGCAGCCTTAGCTGGTGGCTAGGCGGCTCTCTGTCTATGCATGCGCTTGCCTCTGGCAATGTGTAGTTTTATGTGTGCACTTTGCTTGTTCGGTGTCCACGGGATTAAGTTGTATGTTCACTTCCCCTTTAAGTGATTACCTTACCTTGTCTGGTGTTGGAAGGGTTAACTCCCTTCCCAGTGTGTGTCTGTGTGGGTGTGGCTACTTGGGCTATTTAGCCTCTGCTGGAAGCCTGTAGCTGAGGGGTACTCCAGGCATGTTTTGCTGGAGTCATCCTCCTGGTATCCTTTTACCATCTTCCAGTGAGGGCCACCCTTGTGGTCATAAAAGACATGTCGTGATGTTATGTTTATGTTTGTGTGGTGTCTATCCTCATTGCGGCTATGGATCTGGTTTCCTGTGTGTTTATGTGTGTGTGCTGGGTCCTTTTTATGTTTGGTGTGGACATCAGCTTTTGAGCACGGGTTCCAGTCAGTGTGTCTGTGGCAGGTAGGTGTGGAAGTGGTTTCACTCACCTGCCATATCCATAGGCTGTATATGTACTCCCTTCCTTGCAGCTTGGCCAGTTAGACACCTGTTCGTCCGTGTCTAGGAGGAACAGGTTGTCTTAACCTGCTCCTAAGTCCAGGGATTTCCTTAGGGCTAGTAGGGACGCTAGGTTCCGGAGTATGAGCCCTCCTACCATCTGGGTTGGCTCATACAAATAGGAGTCAGGGTCAGTATTAGGGACGCAATAGGAGGTGATCTGCTCCCTGATCCTGTGGTCCTGGCCTAGCAGCTTCCACTATCCTTTAACATCGCACGGTTGAGGGTTTCCCCCACTCTCAGTTGTGACAGCAAGGCTGTGGGGGCGTGTAACAACAACGACTCAGCTGTCCCTCATGAATTTTTGTGGGTGTAAATAATCTGCCCTCCCCTCCCCTGCACTGCACAACCTAACTTTGCATACAAACGCTGTCACATGATCATCTCCTAGCTCACACAGGCAGAAGATCTTCCTGTTACATTGCAAATACATAACATACTGCACTACATACATCACACACATGTATACATTACACACTGCACTACATACATCACACACACACACATGTATACATCACACACGAACACATTACACGCTGCACTACATACATCACACACATACTCTTTACACACATCACGCGCTGCAACACACACATCACAATATACAGTCAGGTCCATAAATATTGGGACATCGACACAATTCTAACATTTGTGGCTCTATACACCACCACAATGGATTTGAAATGAAACTAACAAGATGTGCTTTAACTGCAGACTGTCAGCTTTAATTTGAGGGTATTTACATCCAAATCAGGTGGACGGTGTAGGAATTACAACAGTTTGCATATGTGCCTCCCACTTGTTAAGGGACCAAAAGTAATGGGACAGAATAATAATAATCATAAATCAAACTTTCACTTTTTAATACTTGGTTGCAAATCCTTTGCAGTAATTACAGTCTGAAGTCTGGAACGCATAGACATCACCATACGCTGGGTTTCATCCCTGGTAAAGCTCTGCCAGGCCTTTACTGCAACTGTCTTCAGTTCCTGCTTCTTCTTGGGGCATTTTCCCTTCAGTTTTGTCTCCAGCAAGTGAAATGAATGCTCAATCGGATTCAGGTCAGGTGACTGACTTGGCCATTGCATAACATTCCACATCTTTCCCTTAAAAAACTCTTTGGTTGCTTTTGCAGTATGCTTTGGGTCATTGTCCATCTGCACTGTGAAGCACCGTCCAATGAGTTCTGAAGCATTTTGCTGAATATGAGCAGGTAATATTTCCCAAAACACTTCAGAATTCATCCTGCTGCTTTTATCAGACTCAGCAGTCACATCATCAATAAATACAAGAGAACCAGTTCCATTGGCAGCCATACATGCCCACGCCATGACACTACCACCACTATGCTTCACTGACGAGGTGGTTTGCTTAGGATCATGAACAGTTCCTTTCCTTCTCCATACTCTTCTCTTCCCATCACTCTGGTACAAGGTTATCTTGGTCTCATCTGTCCAAAGGATGCTGTTCCAGAACTGTGAAGGCTTTTTTAGATGTCGTTTGGCAAACTCTAATCTGGCCTTCTTGTTTTTGAGGCTCACCAATGGTTTACATCTTGTGGTGAACCCTCTGTATTCACTCTGGTGAAGTCTTCTCTTGACTGTTGACTTTGACACACATACACCTACCTCCTGGAGAGTGTTCTTGATCTGGCCAACTGTTGAGAAGGGTGTTTTCTTTACCAGGGAAAGAATTCTTTGGTCATTCACCACAGTTGTTTTCCGTGGTCTTCCAGGTCTTTTGGTGTTGCTGAGCTCACCGGTGCGTTCCTTCTTTTTAAGAATGTAAGCCATGGCCTAATAGCACTTAGTACCTAGCACTTAGTACATTATTTCCAGATGCGCCTTTGTTCCAGCAATAGATGTTTTTATCCTCTGAAAATCAAGTTTATTTGTTATGCAAATCAGCCAGTAAGGTGCCCAGAGGGGCGACACTCTTGCAGGAAGGAGCCCAGACATGCCCCCTGCCACAATGTGTCCACCCTCAAAAGATTTAAAACCCCACCCCCAAGTCCAGCTAAGCCACGCCCAGCTCTGGTTAGGCCACGCCCCTCCCACTCCTGAGCCGACAGGGATTGAAAAAATGAAGGGAAAAATCAACTTCTGTCAGCTGCAGGGGTGGGAGGGAGAGTGACTTTCTCCCTGCAGCTCACACTCAGACACTACAGTCATGCTGTCTTAGAGTGAGCTGTTCAAAAGGACACCCCCCCGATCCAGTAAAGGCCACTTTTAAGGGGGAAGGCCCCTGTGAAGGTCACTGTCAAGGGGGTGATATGCTATGAAAGTCACTGTTAAAGGGGAAGGTTGCTGTAAAGGTCAAAGTTAAGGGGGTGGGCTGCAGTGGAGGTCCAATTTTAAGGGACGGGGTACTGTGGGGGGGGGGTCGTGTTAGGGGGTGGGGGGCAGTGGAGGTCACTGTTAAGGGGGCGGAGTGCTGTAGATGTCACTGTTATAGTGGATATTGTTAACATCTTTTAATGACACACACAAACATTAAATGAAATAGATTAAATATACCAATCTCCGGATCCTTCAACTAGTATACATATATATCTATATACTTTATCTATATATGTATATAGAGGTATAGATCAGTATCTCTCTCTCTCTCTTTATATATATATATATATATATATATATATATTAGCTGGGCAGGGATTTAGTAGTTATTTCTGTGGATGTTGGGGGATGGATTGAGGGTCCAATGGGTGACGGCGCTCCTGACAGGGATGGTGCTCAGGGACGGCGCTTGCGACGGGGACAAAACAAGGCTGCCTGCAGCCAGAGGCAGAGGGAGGGGTGAGTAATCAGAAGGCTCTGACGTTTCGTGTACAGAGCCAGGCCACTACCTCAAGCAGGGAGAAGCCTGTATCTGAAACGTCAGACCTGGGAGCAGGCAGGATGACGTCGCGGATCATGTGACCCGCAACATCAGAGAAGAAATTACATAGAAAAAACATATAGAGTAATTGGAAAATTTTTTGTTAGGTAGGCATAAGGCCATATATTTATTTAACTCGGATAACCCCTTAAGGCTGATGTTTCATTCCAGGGTGCCTCTACTGACTGAACCAGAAAAAATGTCTCTTTTATTTACCATGCTATGATGCTTATTGGTGATATTTGTAGATGACTGCTACAAATCTGTGTTTATTAATATAATACTATGTGCCCTTCAGCAGACAACTGAACAATAGAGTGTAAACTGGAAATAAATGTATCCAAATCAACTCACCATGTCAGGATAATTTTCAGCTACAGGCAAAGAGTTTGTGAGAAATGAATGGCCGTTTTTTCATTCTGCACACATTGTGGCACATATGACCTCCAATCATTCTGTAATTCTCTGATCCATGTTAGTGGTGTTTATGTTCATATAGTACTGCTGATATACACAGTAGAATCCCATTATTACGACTAGTGTTGAGCAAATCGAAGCATCCAAAGTGGAATTCGATCCGGAGTGTAGGAAAAATGTGATTTGCTACGAATCCGAATTTCCTCGCACTTCGTAGCGACGAATGAATTTTTCTAAAATAATGGTTGAAAAAATAAATAAAAAATACTCATCTCATCCACTTGATTGTGGAGACGCTGTCCGCTCCCGTCTCGATTGAAGAATACCCGCCGAAGGACCTGCAGCGAGCATACAAGTCCTTTGGCGGATTTTCTTTAATCAAGATGGGAGTCGACGGCTTTCTCTGCGATCAAGTGGCTGAGCTGAGTATAATTTTTTTTTTAACCCCAGATCAACCCCCTGAGCACCTGAATGTTAGTCTCAGGATGCTGCGATCAGCGTTGAATGTGGCATCTGAGGGGTTAAGTGACTAGGGTGGAGCAATCGCCATTCCCCTTCATTGCGCCAGCTCTATACTATGAAAACCGTTTTTTGATTAAGTAATTTGTAACAAATCTAATTTCTTGATGACGTTCAGAGAAGCTCCCGAATCAAATTTTTCTAAACTTTGCTCATCTCTAATATCCAGAGTAATCGCCGTCTACAGCATGGACAGCAGTGAGACGCGCTAGGAGTGACTCAATAAGGTCTTGGTATCTGGATAGTTGTCACAGGTATTTGGAGCCATGCTGACTGCAGTAGTTTCCACAGCTGCTGGAGCGTATGTGGGGGAGGATCCATAGGGCGAACATGATTAGGTGATCCCACAGATTATCAAGTACGGGAAACTGGGAGGCCAGGGAAGTATTTACAAGTCTTGGTCATGCTCTTCCAACCATTATCGGACATTTCTAGCTGTGTGACATGTCGCATTGTCTTGCTGGAAGATCCTATCCTCCCTAGGGAAGACAATCACCATGTATGGGTAAGAACACTGCCACCACTAGCTTGTCACCCCTCCAGCAATGGTTACAGGCAGAGGCGTACATAGAAATCATTGGGCCCCTAATCAGTGGCGTACCGCCAATAGAGGCAGGGTACGCCACTGCTATGGGGCCCGCGGCACCGGGGGGCCCGGAGCGCTCGGAAGGCCCCGCCCCCTCCGTTTATTTTAGCTAAGTAGTAGTAAGCACTGCAGTACTAGTACAATTATGAAGAACACACTGGGCGGCGCAGGGACCGCGGCACTTGCCTTTGATCGGCGGGCCCCCTCCTCCCTCCTCCCCTATTAACCTGCTCATCATGCTGCCTCGGCCCTCACTTGATTCTCCCGCCCGGCCAGCCTGCAGGTGTGTTCTAATTTTCACACTGGCCAATCAGCGCAAGTCAGCAGCACACAGAGGCAGCTGCTGATTGGCCAGTGTTTGTGGGTAGCAGGGACGGGCGCCGGACATACACTGCATCGATCCCAGCCAGCCCCAGACTGAAGGATTGCCTGCCCGCTCCTGACCGGACACGGTTGGTGCCGGACTGCCGGTGGTTTATTATATTGGGAAGGGTCCCCAGCCAGGAATGGGATGGATAGATAGGTTAATGCAGGCAGCAGCAAGATAACTCATATGGAGGGGGGGGGGGGGCCCATAGAGAACAGTCTGCTTTCCTTCTACTCTGTCCTGTATGAGCTTCCCCCCCTGAATCCTCTATGAGCCCCCTTAATGCCCCCATTACCCCAAAATGTCCAGGGGGGGAGGAGTAGGAGGAAAGCACACTGTCCTCTATGAGCCCCCCCCCCCCCCCGAGTCCTCTATGAGCCCCCAACCCCTAATGCCTCCCAAAATGCCAGGGGGAGAGGAGTGGAAGGAAAGCACACTGTCCTGAGCATTTTGGGGGGCATTAAGGGTTTGGGGGGCTCATAGAGGACAGTCTGCTTCCCTCCTACTCTGTCCTGTATGAGCCCCCCCCCCCTGAATCCTCTATGAGCCCCCCAATTACCCCAAGATGCCCAGGGGGAAGGAGGAGTAGGAGACAAGCGCACTGTTCTGAGTCTCTCCGCCCCCCCTGAGTCCTCTATGAGCCTCCTGCCTCCCAACCCCTAATGCCCCCATTACGCCAAAATGCCCAGGGGGAGAGGAGTAGAAGGAAAGCACACTGTCCTGAGCATTTTGGTGGGCATTAAGGGTTTGGGGGGCTCATAGTGGACAGTGTGCTCTCCTACTCCTCCGCCCCGGGCATTTTGGGGGGCATTAGGGATTCTTTAATGGGGGTGTGGCATGGGAGGAGCCAGGACAGGAGGTGGGATGGGCCAGGGGTGGGTAGTGTGCGGGGTTATGGGGCCCAATTCAGATGCTTGCTATGGGGCCCAGTGATTTCTATGTACGCCCCTGGCCCCTATCCACCATCCATAGCCGTGCCACTACCCATTCCTGGTGCCTCCCCTTTCTCGATGAACTGTTCTTGCTGCTGCATGTTATATAGTGTGCCATCAGGGCTGAACTGGGATTACAAAGCAGCCTTAGCACACAAATCCCACCAGCTCACTTATGGATTGCTTAAAAATAATGGTGTGCAATGCACACTGCGGAGGTAAATGTTGCTTTACTTGGTCATGCTCCTAAGTAAACTATCAATACAAGACAGGAAATAAAAGTGGAATACAAAAATGCCTGATCACACTGTTAGGGATATACGTTACCCTCCCCAACAGCAACACATACAATGATAAGACTCAGGCTGGGTTCAGACCTGAGCGTCTTTGATATGCGCGTATAACGCGCGTTTTTGACGCGCGTTTTTGATGCACGTTTTGTGCAATAGTAAACGCGCGTTTGACGCGCGTTTGTGTGATTGACTGCAATGTCCTATGGCCACAAACGTGCGTCAAAACGCCCCAAAGAAGCTCAAGTACTTGTTTGAGCGTAGGGCGTTTTACAGCGCGTTTTTCAGCGCTGTAAAACGCTCAAGTGAGAACCAGGGCCATAGGGAAGCATTGGTTTTCATGTGTTGAGCGTTTTACAGCGCGTTTGAACGCGCTGTAAAACGCTCAAGTGTGAACCCAGCCTCAAAGTACCTCCCCAGCAGTGTCTGATACCAGCGTGCATCCCAAAATACCTCCCCAGCTTCACTATGTAAATACAACATTGAAGCACAAAATATCAATAGCGCCATATAAATACCAGCATGAAGTACAAAATACCCAGCATTATTGTCCTCTATAATGAACCCCCGACCCCCACCCTCCCTTCCCCTTCATTTAAATGTCTCACCTCTGTTTGGGATTTGCAGGTCATGACCAGTGAGGCTGATTGGTGAGAGAAGGTAGAATATACAGTAGTAGGTAAAATGAAGCTGCCACACTGCCTGGTTTTTAAAATAGCGCTCCTGCACCCTGTTATGGCCCCCTGCAAATTTCGCGCTCAGTATGCTAATACTGAGCATCGGAGCAAAGGGCAGGAGACGCAGTCTCCTTCTCTCTGGCTGTAGCTCTGTCCAATCGCAGCGCAGAGCGTCACAGCCAGGGGAGAAAAAACTTTCCTGGCAGTGACGCTCTGCGCTGCGATTGGACAGCGCTACAGCCAGGAAGAAGGAGCAGCCCACAGAGAAAGACTGCGTCTCCTCCCCATTGCTCCAATGCTCAGTATTAGCATACTGCGCGCAAAATTTGTGGGGGCCATAACGGGGCACAATAGCGCTATTTAAAAAAAAACAGGCAGGGTGGCAGCATCAGCGGGGGGTACCCTGCAGGTACAGATATTTAACTCACTTACTACAAACCCATGAAAGGTCCTCTTTAAAAGGGTTATCCAAGACTATAAAAAGCTCCGGGCCCCTCACAATGAATACACTAACCTGGCTCCCTGCACCGCTCCCTGCACCGCTCCTGGTCCCCGCACGGCCACTGCTGCTTCTCCTCATGTGCGGATGAAAACATCCGGTTTCAGGGGGAGCAGTCAATAGCAGGCAGGGATGGGGACGAGCCTCCCTAGCGTCACCTCCAATGCTAAAGAGGCTCATCCCCGCCCCTGCATGACATTGGCTGCTATGACCAGGAGCTGCGCAGGGAGCTGGGAGCCAGGTAAGTATATTCATTGTGAGGGGCCCGACATACGGGGCAGATTTTTACAGCCTTGGATAACCCCTTTAAGAGAAATAATAGATGCAGTGTGTACAGATATATTGTATAAATTATATATAAATTACACCTTGTACCTCAAATATCAGTACTGGGCCCTATTCTCAGGGGTCAGTATTGGGCCCTATTCTCTTCAATATATGTATTAATGATCTTGTAGATGACACTAAACTGTGTAAAGTGATTAACACAGAAGAGGACAGTATACTACTACAGAGGGATCTGGATAGATTAGAGCAGTGATGGCAAACCTTTTACAGACTAAGTGCCCAAAGTGTAACCCAAAACCCACATATTTATCGCAAAGTGCCAACACGGCAATTTAACCTGAATACCAGTATAGTAGATCTTCCATGTACTTTATAATTTAGCTATAATAACCTGCCTACATTCAGTGCGCTGCCTGTGCGGTTCATAACGTGCCCTGCGCTGATGAATGGCAGAAAAATTCTAAGGCATATTGGTACACCATAGACTTTTTCCAGGCTGTAGGTGCCCACAGAGAGGGCTCTGAGTGCAGCCACTGGCACCCGCAGGGCCGCTGATAGGCCAGTACAGCTGGCCCAGTTGTACCGGGCCCGGCTGGCAGGGGGGCCCGGGCTGCCGACTCCCGAGCCATTTTAATTTTTTTGCTGTCAGTGGGCTGGCTCCAGTAACAGCAGGCAGTGTGGGGGCGGCGCTCACTCACTGACGTCACACGCCTGCTCCTCCCACTGGGCGGCGCAGGCGCGTGACGTCAGTGAGTGAGCGCTGCCGCCCGCACTTGTTACTGGAGGCTGGAGGGTGGAGGGAGGAGGCAGGAGCTGAATGTAAGGTAGTATTTTAGTAAAGAGATGAGCGCTGTGCCTGTGCTAAAATTAAAGTTACTGTCTGCAGCCTGCACGGCTGCACCGATTTATTAATGTATACTACTGTGAGTGGCGGGGGGGGATCTATATGGATGACGTCATGACGGCACTGTTATAGGGAGGGCGGGGGATCCGTGGATGGCACTGTTATGGGGGGGGGTCTGTCATGTGGATGACACTTATGGGGGGGGCCGGGGGGTCTGTGGATGACACTTATGGGGGGGATCTGTGGATGGCACCATTATGGAGGGGGATCTGTGGATGACACTGTTATGGGGGGGATCTGTGGATGACACTGTTATGGGGGGATCTGTGGATGACTGTTATGGGGGGGATCTGTGGATGGCACTGTTATGGAGGGTATCTGTGAATGGCACTGTTATGGAGGGGTATCTGTGGATGACACATAGCATAAGATGCTATATACGGTATGTGTCATCCACAGATCCCCCTCTATAACAGTGCCATCCACAGATCCCCCCATAACAGTGCCATCCACAGATCCCCCCATAACAGTGCCATCCACAGATCCCCTCCATAACAGTGCCATCCACAGATCCTCTCCATAACAGTGCCATCCACAGATCCCCTCCATAACAGTGCCATCCACAGATCCCCTCCATAACAGTGCCATCCACAGATCCCCTCCATAACAGTGCCATCCACAGATCCCCTCCATAACAGTGCCATCCACAGATCCCCTCCATAACAGTGCCATCCACAGATCCCCTCCATAAAAGTGCCATTCACAGATCCCCTCCATAACAGTGCCATTCACAGATCCCCTCCATAACAGCGCCATTCACAGACGACCCCCCAGCGCCATAAATATCACTTGTAGACAAATCTGCATGTTGTTTCAAGGCGGCGTCTGGGGAGGGGCCAAGGGCGGGGCCAGGGGTGTGGCTGAAGGAGGGATCAGGGGGTGGAGCTGAAGGGGGCCCCGTCATGTATGCTGTACGGGGCCCCATGATTTCTATCAGCGGCCCTGGGCACCCGTGCCATAGATTTGCCACCACTGGATTAGAGGCTTGGGCAGAGAAGCGGCAGATGAGGTTTAACACTGACAAATGTAAGGTTATGCACACAGAATAATGCAAATAACTCATATATACTAAATGGTAGAGGCAGCTGCTGATTGGCCAGTGTTTGTGGGTAGCAGGGACGGGCGCCGGACATACACTGCATCGATCCCAGCCAGCCCCAGACTGAAGGATTGCCTGCCCGCTCCTGACCGGACACGGTTGGTGCCGGACTGCCGGTGGTTTATTATATTGGGAAGGGTCCCCAGCCAGGAATGGGATGGATAGATAGGTTAATGCAGGCAGCAGCAAGATAACTCATAGGGAGGGGGGGGGGGGCCCATAGAGAACAGTCTGCTTTCCTTCTACTCTGTCCTGTATGAGCTTCCCCCCCTGAATCCTGAGAGGGCTCTGAGTGCAGCCACTGGCACCCGCAGGGCCGCTGATAGGCCAGTACAGCTGGCCCAGTTGTACCGGGCCCGGCTGGCAGGGGGGCCCGGGCTGCCGACTCCCGAGCCATTTTAATTTTTTTGCTGTCAGTGGGCTGGCTCCAGTAACAGCAGGCAGTGTGGGGGCGGCGCTCACTCACTGACGTCACACGCCTGCTCCTCCCACTAGGCGGCGCAGGCGCGTGACGTCAGTGAGTGAGCGCTGCCGCCCGCACTTGTTACTGGAGGCTGGAGGGTGGAGGGAGGAGGCAGGAGCTGAATGTAAGGTAGTATTTTAGTAAAGAGATGAGCGCTGTGCCTGTGCTAAAATTAAAGTTACTGTCTGCAGCCTGCACGGCTGCACCGATTTATTAATGTATACTACTGTGAGTGGCGGGGGGGGATCTATATGGATGACGTCATGACGGCACTGTTATAGGGAGGGCGGGGGATCCGTGGATGGCACTGTTATGGGGGGGGGTCTGTCATGTGGATGACACTTATGGGGGGGGCCGGGGGTCTGTGGATGACACTTATGGGGGGGATCTGTGGATGGCACCATTATGGAGGGGGATCTGTGGATGACACTGTTATGGGGGGGATCTGTGGATGACACTGTTATGGGGGGATCTGTGGATGGCACTGTTATGGAGGGTATCTGTGAATGGCACTGTTATGGAGGGGTATCTGTGGATGACACATAGCATAAGATGCTATATACGGTATGTGTCATCCACAGATCCCCCTCTATAACAGTGCCATCCACAGATCCCCCCATAACAGTACCATCCACAGATCCCCCCATAACAGTGCCATCCACAGATCCCCTCCATAACAGTGCCATCCACAGATCCTCTCCATAACAGTGCCATCCACAGATCCCCTCCATAACAGTGCCATCCACAGATCCCCTCCATAACAGTGCCATCCACAGATCCCCTCCATAACAGTGCCATCCACAGATCCCCTCCATAACAGTGCCATCCACAGATCCCCTCCATAACAGTGCCATCCACAGATCCCCTCCATAAAAGTGCCATTCACAGATCCCCTCCATAACAGTGCCATTCACAGATCCCCTCCATAACAGCGCCATTCACAGACGACCCCCCAGCGCCATAAATATCACTTGTAGACAAATCTGCATGTTGTTTCAAGGCGGCGTCTGGGGAGGGGCCAAGGGCGGGGCCAGGGGTGTGGCTGAAGGAGGGATCAGGGGGTGGAGCTGAAGGGGGCCCCGTCATGTATGCTGTACGGGGCCCCATGATTTCTATCAGCGGCCCTGGGCACCCGTGCCATAGATTTGCCACCACTGGATTAGAGGCTTGGGCAGAGAAGCGGCAGATGAGGTTTAACACTGACAAATGTAAGGTTATGCACACAGAATAATGCAAATAACTCATATATACTAAATGGTAACATTGACACTGTGTAACATTGACAAATCTGGATGGACATATGTCTTTTTTCAGCTTTTTAACTATGTTACTAAATTACTGTGTTATAGGTGTACAGTATATACAGCATTGTACTGATATGTGAGGTATAAAGTATAATAGATGCAGTGGATACAGATATCAGTGTTCAGTTGAGGTATTGAGGGGTGTAGTTGCTGCAGTACTATAAAAAGTGAATGGGGGGGGGGTGGAATGAAGAGAAAAGGGGAGGACCTCCTTTTACCACTCCATTCTAGACTTAATTGAGAGCTTACCTTGCAGTTCTTCTCTGCTGTTTCGGGTTGAAGGACCTGTGATGATTCACAGGTTCTAGCAGATGCGTCTCCCGAACCTGGGAAGTACACCATTCTCTGTGTAGTTTTTTTTTACTAGATGGTGCAGGACCTGTAATGATGATGAACAGGTCCTGACAGCTACACCTTCCTAACCTGGTAACTACACAAATCTTTGTGCAATTCCATTATTAGATTGTACAGGACATTTGATGACATCATCACAGGTTATTTTACTTTTTGCACTAATAACAGGGACTCTGGATGGGACTTAGACCGGAGTCTAAAAATAATTTGGGGATGAGGTCTTTTGTCCACTGGGCCCCCCCTTTCAATGGCCCCATAGAAGCTCTATGTTTTGATGTTTCTTGTCTGACACACCAAAGTCAATCCGTTCCATTAAGCAGAAAATGTGACTAATCAGAGAAGGCAACCCTTTGACAATCAGTGGAGGTTCAATTCCAATACTGCTACGAATATAGTCAGGTCCATAAATATTAGGACATCGACACAATTCTAATATTTTTGGCTCGATGCAACACCACAATGGATTTGAAATGAAACAAACAAGATGTGCTTTAACTGCAGACTGTCAGCTTTAATTTGAGGGTATTTACATCCAAATCAGGTGAACGGTGTAGAAATTACAACAGTTTGCATATGTGCCTCCCACTTGTTAAGGGACCAAAAGTAATGGGACAGAATAATAATCATAAATCAAACTTTCACTTTTTAATACTTGGTTGCAAATCTTTTGCAGTCAATTACAGCCTGAAGTCTGGAACGCATAGACATCACCAGACGCTGGGTTTCATCCCTGGTGATGCTCTGCCAGGCCTCTACTGCAACTGTCTTCAGTTCCTGCTTGTTCTTGGGGCATTTTCCCTTCAGTTTTGTCTTCAGTAAGTGAAATGCATGCTCAATCGGATTCAGGTCAGGTGATTGACTTGGTCATTGCATAACATTTCACTTCTTTCCCTTAAAAAACTCTTTGGTTGCTTTTGCAGTATGCTTTGGGTCATTGTCCATCTGCACTGTGAAGCGCCTTCCAATGAGTTCTGAAGCATTTTGCTGAATATAAGCAGATAATATTGCCCGAAACACTTCAGAATTCATCCTGCTGATTTTGTCAGCAGTCACATCATCAATAAATACAAGTGAACCAGTTCCATTGGCAGCCATACATGCCCACACCATGACACTAACACCACCATGCTTCACTGACGAGGTGGTATGCTTAGGATCATGAGCAGTTCCTTTCCTTCTCCATACTCTTCTCTTCCCATCACTCTGGTACAAGTTGATCTTGGTCTCATCTGTCCATAGGATGCTGTTCCAGAACTGTGAAGGCTTTTTTAGATGTCGTTTGGCAAACTCTAATCTGGCCTTCCTGTTTTTGAGGCTCACTAATGGTTTACATCTTGTGGTGAACCCTCTGTATTCACTCTGGTGAAGTCTTCTCTTGATTGTTGACTTTGACACACATACACCTATCTCCTGGAGAGTGTTCTTGATCTGGCCAACTGTTGTGAAGGGTGTTTTCTTCACCAGGAAAATAATTCTTCGGTCATCCACAACAGTTGTTTTCCGTGGTCTTCCGGGTTTATTGGTGTTGCTGTGCTCACCGGTGCGTTCCTTCTTTTTAAGAATGTTCCAAACAGTTGTTTTGGCCACGCCTAATGTTTTTGCTATCTCTATGATGGGGTTGTTTTGTTTTTTCAACCTAATGATGGCTTGCTTCACTGATAGTGACATCTCTTTGGATCTCATCTTGAGAGTTGACAGCAACAGATTCCAAACGCAAATAGCACACTCCAAATGAACTCTGGACCTTTTATCTGCTCATTGTAATTGGGATAATGAGGGAATAACACACACCTGGCCATGGAACAGCTGAGAAGCCAATTGTCCCATTACTTTTAGTCCCTTAACAAGTGGGAGGCTCATATGCAAACTGTTGTAATTCCTACACCGTTCACCTGATTTGGATGTAAATACCCTCAAATTAAAGCTGACAGTCAGCAGTTAAAGCACATCTTGTTAGTTTCATTTCAAATCCATTGTGGTGGTGTATAGAGCCAAAAATTTTAGAATTGTGTTGATGTCCCAATATTTATGGACCTGACTGTATGTTACTCAACATCTGACTGTTTTTTTTTTTTTTTTCTTGCAGGATTATAGGCTGAACTTGATGCTAATGTCTGTAAAGCGCTGCGGAATATTGAAGCACCATATAAGTGCATAAAATAAATAAAAAAAGAGAACAACCAGGCATTGTAGAGCAAGTAGACCAATGTGATGTGAGCCAATGTGTACATTAACCGCCTCACGTCCGCCCATAGGATATAAACGTCCTATGGGTGGACGTCTATTTCTGACAGCACGTTTTAAAACGTCCTGTCAGAAATAGCAGCTGCACGCTAATCGTGCAGCTGCTGATCGGGTTGCCCGCTGTCAGTGACAGCAGGGCAACCCTAAGACAAGGCAGGGACAGTGCCCAGGTGTCCCTGCCTTCACGATCACTGCAGACACAGCGCTCACCGAGCGCTGTGTCTGCAGAGCAGGAAGCGCTGTGCGCTTCCTGTTCCGGCCCGGCGGTCATGTGACCGCCGTGACCGAAGTGTGCAGGGGCTGTGTGAGGTCTCTCAGAGACCTCGATCATCCCTGCTGTGAGGCTGTACAGTGCAGGATTGCTGCTGTACAGCCTCTATAGGGGTGCATTTGTCCTGTAACTGGGGCTACTATGTCAGCCCCAGTTACAGGAGAAATCAACAGTGTAAAAAAAAAAAAAAAAGTGAAGTAAATGTCCCCCAGAGGTCTTGTATGACCTTATGGGGGACGAAAAGTGTAAAATAAAATCAAAATAAAATAAAGGGTTGAAAAAATAAAATAAAAAAAAAAGTTTCACATGTAAAAAAAAAAAAAAATCCCAAGTAAGGAATAAAAAAAAAAATTTAAAATAGAAAAAATAAAATAAAATAGACATATTTAGTATTGCCGCGTCCCTAAAAACCAGCTCTATAAAAATATCACATGACCTAACCCCTCGGGTGAACACCGTAAAAAAAAAAAAAAAAAAAAAACTGTGTCAAAACAAGCAATTTTTGTCACCTTGCATCACAAAAGGTGCAACACCAAGTGATCAAAAATGCGTATGTCCCACAAAATGGTACCAATAAAACCGTCACCTCATCCCGCAAAAAATGAGCCCCTACATAAGAAAATCTCTCAAAAAATAAAAAAACTATAGCTCTTAGAACATGGAGACACTAAAACATCATTTTTTTGGTTTCAAAAATGCTATTATTGTGTTAAAGTGAAACAAATAAAAAAAAGTATACATATTAGGTATTTCCGCGTCCGTAAAAACCAGCTCTATAAAAATATCACATGACCTAACCCCTCGGGTGAACACCTTAAAAAAAAAAAAAAAAAAACTGTGTCAAAACAAGCAATTTTTGTCACCTTGCATCACATAAGGTGCAACACCAAGTGATCAAAAACGCGTATGTCCCACAAAATGGTACCAATAAAACCGTCACCTCATCCCGCAAAAAATGAGCCCCTACATAAGAAAATCTCTCAAAAAATAAAAAAAACTATAGCTCTCAGAACATGGACACATTAAAACATAATTTTTTGGTTTCAAAAATGCTATTATTGTGTAAAACTTTAATAAATGAGAAAAAGTATACATATTAGGTATCGCCACGTCCGTAACAATCTGCTCTATAAAAATGTCACTTGACTGAACCCCTCAGGTGAATGCTGTAAAAATAAATAAATAGAAACTGTGCTAAAACAACCAATTTTTTGGTCACCTTGCCCCATAAAGTGTTATACTGAATGATCAAAAAATCATATGTACCCAAAAATAGTACTAATAAAACTGGCACCTTATCCCCTAGTTTCCAAAATGGGGTCACTTCTTCGGAGTTTCTACTGTAAGGGTGCATCAGGGGGCTTCAAATGGGACATGGCATCTAAAAACCATGTGGAGTTCCTTTCCTTCTGCGCCCTGCCGTGTGCCCATACAGCAGTTTACGACCACATGTGGGGTGTTTCTGTAAACCGCAGAATCTGGGTAATAAATATTGAGTTTTGTTTGGCTGTTAACCATCGATGTGTTAAAGAAAAGAATTGATTAAAATGGAAAATCTGCCCAAAAAGTGAAATTTAAAAATTTGATCTCCATTTTCCTTTAATTCTTGTGGAACGCCTAAAGGGTTAACAAAGTTTGTAAAATCGGTTTTGAATACCTTGAGGGGTGTAGTTTCTACAATGGGGTCATTTATGGGGGTATCCACTATGTAGGCCCCACAAAGTGACTTCAGACCTGAACTGGTCCTTATAAAGTGGGTTTTGGCAATTTTCTTAAAAATTTGAAGAATTGCTTCTAAACTTCTAAGCCTTCTAACGTCCTAAAAAAATAAAATGACATTTCCAAAATGATGCCAACATAAAGTAGACATATGGGGAATGTTAAATAATAAATATTTTATGAGGTATCACTTTCTGTTTTAAAAGCAGAGAAATTGAAATTTAGAAAATTGCAAATTTTTCAAATTTTTGGGTAAATTTGGGATTTTTTCATAAATAAAGGTGAAATATTTTGACTCAAATTTATGACTATCATGAAGTACAATGTGTCACGAGAAAACAATCTCTGAATGACTTGGATAAATAAAGGCGTTCCAAAGTTATTACCACATAAAGTGAGATATGTCAGTTTTGCAAAATTTGGCCTGGTCAGGAAGGGGGCAAAGGGCCCAGATGGGAAGTGGTTAACAGTTAAGTGGTGATCTAAAGAAGGGATCAGTGTACATTTTATAACAACACAAAAATGCATCTCCTGGCTCTAAGGTTAGAGTGAATGGTAGAGGTCATGTGTAAATCTTAGTGTCTTCTCAGATTACTATGGTTTTTAACAGATACACTTATGCAGTTGTTTGCTTCATGTACCTGTTTGTACCTGTTTGGACATGACCCAGTTTCACCATGTAAATATAGCACTTCCTGTTACTATATTCAACAAAACCCATGACGCACGTCTCTTTTTTTCTGGCAAAGCTCTATACCACCAATAATAGCACTCAGCTACTTTATAGCTCCTCCCACTCAGTTACTTACTGTGGCAGTGGAGCTGCCAAAGGGCCACATGACGGCCATTGAAAGGGTGTATCTCACCCAGAGGAGCCTGGGTGAGAACAGAAAAGTCCCGGCAAAGCATGGAAAGGGGGTGTTGTTTGCACCAGGAGTGTGTCACCAAGGAGCCTGGCCTTGGTGGAGTAAAGGCCCTAGATATAGGTGGCCACTAAGCTATTTGGTGGACACCAAGCTACTTAGCTTAGCTGGCTCCAGCTAGTCCAGGGCGGGCTTTTACTGGGAACAAGCAATGTTCCCCATGCTCCACTCCGGGATTTAAGAATATGCCCATGTCCAGGGATGCTATTTAATTCTGTTGCTGGACTTGGGTGGGGCTCTCAGTCTGAGAAAGAAGCAGGCTATGCTAAAGCCTGTGGGAACAGGGACCCTCTGACCCTGTGTGGGGTAAGCACTGCAGTGTTTTGGGGAGCTGGATGGTAGACCCGGATCCTGCTATAAAGGGACTATACTGTTTATTCAGTGGCCAGACGGCTGAGGATTTGTTTTGATTTATGTTTTGGTTGCTGTTTGTGCATGAAGACTGCCAAATAAATGCACTATTTGGACACGAGAATCTGTTGTCTGGAAGAAGTCTTTGAGAATGACCCCAGAATAAAAGACGATCCCTTACATTACATAGACACTCCCCTATCACTGTCCCTGTTGCTGCTTTGACAGACATGGGCATAACATCTCAGGAAATAATTACCTACAACAATATTAAAAAAAAAGGGTGGGGGTGGGAGGGTGGTCTGGGTCTAGATAAAATGTATAGATAAAGTAACTACCCATAACCAATCTACATTATCAATATAAATACAGGAAGTTCCCCGCTAAACATCAGAAATTAATAGCACCTTTATTAATCAATATTCCAAATGTGTATAAAAATGCTACATAAAGAAATAGAGTGGACATAAATACAAGGAGCATGGGTAGTGTGACAACAAAATAGTTACCATGGATAATGTTCTGCCAAATACACTGCATACGTAGAGTATCCTTATAACGTACACAGTGCAATACTAAAGTAAAGCAGTAAAATGTATAATGCTTTTAAACACCAAGGCAGGAAGTAATTGCCCACTCACTTTTAAGGTAGTAATTCTGAGTGAACTGAGTGATTTAGCAATCACAGGTGGAAATCGCGCTCTGATCCTTAGACTCCTGCTTCTGGCAAGGAATGTATCTATCAGGATTTGGGGCTCCAAGAAAATCCCTTGTGTTATTGACTAGGAAAATCTGTTTATAGAAAATTATGAAAAAATATTTAACTAAGAATCAATTTAAGCTGAGGCCCCAAATTTAGTGCTATTGGGATTAAAAGGGTCTTCCATTATTTCATACTTTTCTCTTTTTCTTTTTCTTTCATCTCTCTCTCTCTCTCTCTCTCTCTCTCTCTTAGGAAGCCCTTAGGACAGCCACATGGCAAAATCGGTCAGGTAAAGTGAGTGAAGTACACAGATCCTTTGCCTCCTGATTGCTGATTCAGTTATTTCCTGGAACACTGCAAGTGTGAACATAGGTCTGAAGATGCTAAGCTACATTGATAGGAGAAGGAAAACCTGGTTTGTGATCAAGCCAACATCAGAGTGGTGTTTTAGGCTCATTGAAAGGAGCACTGCAAGCATGCTGAGAAGGTTTTCGGCCAGAGTTTTTTTTTATTTTTTTTTAACACATTACAAGCACAGTAGATTTAAAGACCCATCAATTTTATTTTTTCAGAAGGTTCGCAATCACAAGAGATTATCAGGACTCGTTTTGAGTGCCATTTTTTTAATTCTATGTCTATTTTTACTGTCTGTGAAAGAATATTTGTATTTCCCTGTCTGGAGCTTGTAGACAACATCTCGTGGAGCTACTAACCAATAAGGGACATCTCTTTCTGGGTGACATACATCACTCCTACCTAAATGTAGGACAACCAAATGGGTTCCACCAACTGGAAGTTCCAGTAACATAGTAACATAGTATAAAATGCCGAAAAAAGACATTTTTCCATCCAGTTTGGCCTGTTATCCTGCAAGCTGATCCAGAGGAAGGCAAAAAAAAAAAAAAAAAAACTGTGAGGTAGAAGCCAATTTTTCCCACTTAAGGGGAAAAAAATTCCTTGCTGACTCCAATCAGGCAATCATAATAACCCCCTGGATCAATAACCCATCCCATCCAGTAGCTATAGCCTGTAATATTATTACACACCAGAAATACATCCAGGCCCCTCTTGAACTCTTTTAGTAAACTCACCGTCACCACCTCCTCAGGCAGAGGCTTCCATAGTCTCACTGCTCTTACCATAAAAAATCCTCTTCTATGTTTGTGTACAAACCTTCTTTCCTCCAGACGCAGAGGATGTCCCCTCGTCAAAGTCACAGTCCTGGGGATAAATAGATGATGGGATAGATCTCTGTACTGACCCCTGATACATTTATACATAGTTATTAGATCTCCCCACAGTCGTCTTTTTTCTAACATGAATAACCCTAATTTTGATAATCTTTCAGGGTACTGTAGTTGCCCCATTCCAGTTATTACTTTAGTTGCCCTCCTCTGAACCCTCTCCAGCTCTGCTATGTCGGCCTTGTTCACAGGAGTCCAGAACTGTACACAGTACTCCATGTGTGGTCTGACTAGTGATTTGTAAAGTGGCAGGACTATTCTTTCATCACGGGCATCTATGACCGTTTTGATGCAACCCTATATCTTATTGGCCTTGGCAGCAGCTGCCTGACACTGGTTTCTACAGCTTATTACTTTCACACTTGCGTTCGGAGCGGATCCGTCTGGTGTCTGCACAGACGGATCCGCTCCTATAATGCAAACGATGGTATCCGTTCAGAACGGATCCGTCTGCATTATATTTCCGAAAAAAATCTAAGTCTAATTGTTAGTCAGACGGATCCGTCCTGACTTTCCATTGAAAGTCAATGGGGGACGGATCCGTTTGAAATTGCACCATATTGTATCAATGTCAAACGGATCCGTCCCCATTGACTTACATTGTAAGTCTGGACGGATCCGTTTGGCTCCGCACGGCCAGGCGGACACGAAAACGCTGCAAACAGGAGGCGAAACGGTGCCAGACTGATGCATTCTGAGCAGATCCTTATCCACTCAGAATGCATTGGGGCTGGACGGATCCGTTCGGGGCCGCTTGTGAGAGCCTTCAAACGGAACTCACAAGCGGAACCCCGAACGCAAGTGTGAAAGTAGCCTAGTTTGCTGTTCACTAAAATCCCTTTTCCATGTCAGTGTTACCGAGTCTTTTACCATTTAGTATGTACGGGTGATTTGCATTATTCCTTCCCATGTGCATAACCTTACATTTGTCAGTGTTAAACCTCATCTGCCACTTCTCTGCTCAAGCCTCCAATCTATCCAGATCCATCTGTAGTAGTATACTGTCCTCTTCCATGTTAATTACTTTACACAGTTTAGTGTCATCTGCAAAAATGTATATTTTACTGTGCAAGCCTTCTACAAGATCATTAATAAATATATTGAAGAGAATAGGGCCCAATACTGACCCCTGAGGTACTCCACTAGTGACAGTGACCCAATCTGAGTGTGTACCGTTAATAACCACCCTCTGTTTTCTATCACTGAGCCAGTTACTTACCCACATACAGACATTTTCTCCCAGTCTGAGCATTCTCTTTTTATATACTAACCTTTGATGTGGTACAGTGTCAAATGCTTTGGAGAAATCCAGATATACGACATCCATTGATTCGCCACTGTCAAGTCTAGAACTTACCTCCTCATAGAAACGGATTAAATTAGTTTGAGATTAATAAATTCGACTGATTAAATTAGTTTGGCTCTACCTGGGCTTGCTGTACTAAGTGGGCTTGTGAATAAGTGGAGTTTGAAGAACCGGAGTTTAAGACAAGGAGCAAGAAACTAAGGTTTGATAGATTTTCCTTGTGTGTTGTTGGCTTGATTCTAGATAGTCCTCCAACTACAGCAGACAGCTTCTAATTCTAGCTCCTATTTACTGTTTTCCTTTTTTTACTGTTCATCCCCATTTAAACATGTGCTCAATGGGCAATACTACTAAGTGTGTGTCCTGTGCAATGTATGCGTGTCTTGAAGAGCCATTCGAGGGTGAATACATTTGCACTAGATGCAATCATGTTGCATATTTGGTAGCCCAGATCTTGAATTTAAATAAGCAGCTTGAAACAATTGCAGACCTAGAGAGAGGCTTAGACCTCACTGTGCAGGCACTGACTGGGGTCAGTGAAATGGAGGTGGGAGGAGGAGGGCAAGATCAGGACTATCAGGTCAGCAGTTGGGTTAATGTAGGAAGAAGGGGTAGAGGGAAAAGTGCCAGGGAGGCTAGTCCTGAGCTGGATACCCTAGTAAATATGCCTGTTTGGCTGATATTATGGATGAAAGCCCAGGGCCAGCAACATTGCAGCAGGGCATTTCTCCTAGCAACCAGGGTGATGCCCCCTGCAGGAAGGATGGGAAAAGGAGTGCAGCAAAGGTTAGACAGACGCTGGTGGTAGGAGACTCTATTATTAGGAGGACAGACAGGGTTATCTGTCGCCGAGACCATGAATGCCGAACAGTGTGTTGTCTTCCGGGTGCTCGGTTTCGGCATAGTGTGGATCGTATTGACAGATTGCTGGGTGGGGCTGGGGAAGACCGGGCAGTCATGGTACACATTGGCACCAATGACAAAGTCAGGGGGAGATGAAAGGTCTTTAAAAATGATTTTAGGGAACTAGGAGAGAAGCTCAAGTCCAGGACCTCCAAGGTAGTGTTTTCAGAAATACTACCAGTGCCAAGATCGTCACCAGAGAGACAATAGAAGCTTAGGGAGTTAAATAAGTGGCTCAGAAGCTGGTGTAGAACGGAAGGGTTTGGGTTCATGGAGAACTGGGCCGACTTTTCTGTCGGTTACAGGCTCTACAGTAGGGATGGGCTGCACCTTAATGAGGAGGGTGCAACTGCCCTGGGGGAAAAAATCGTTAGATCGCTGGAGGAGCTTTTAAACTAGGATCTGGGGGAGGGTGGGGGGTCATACTAATAAGGGGGTAGATAGTGTAGATCGAGAATGGGATATAGGAGAGGACAGTGGGGATTTAGTGGGGACTGGGGTTAATGAGGAAAGTAGGGAGAAGACTGGGTAGAACTATACACCGAAGAAAAATAGAACTGCTGGTAACAAAAACCTGTTACATACAACCATCAACCAAGGTAACCCAAAAATCCCAGATATTCACTTTACAGGTAATAGTAATTTAAAAATAATTTTCTCAAATGCCAGAAGTCTAGCTAGCAAAATGGGGGAGCTGGAGGCTATGGTACTAGAAGAACAGATAGATGTAGTTGGTGTGGCTGAGACATGGTTGGATTCTTTGCATGACTGGGCTGTAAATATTGAGGGTTTTACAATATTTAGGAAAGACAGGGTCAATAGAAAAGGTGGTGGTGTGTGACTGTATGTGAGGAGTGATCTGAAGACAAGTGTGAAAGAGGCAATTGTGGGTGAGAATGGTGAGGATGTGGTCAACCTTATGGGTGGAAGTTCAAAGGGATATAAACACTGAAAAAATAATACTTGGTGTAATCTATAGACCCCCCCTAACATCACAGAGGAGATAGAAACGCCAATGATATAATCAAATAGAGCGGGCTGCACAGGCTGGTACAGTGGTCATAATGGGAGATTTTAACTTCCCAGACATTGACTGGGGTCATGATTTTGCCTCAACCGCAAAGGGGAGAATATTCCTCAACTGGTAATTTCTAATGATGCAGAGCTTGTTGGAAATTTTACTGTTCGAGGTAATAGTGACCACTATATAATTTTATTCCCACTAAACTATAAGAAGCAAACTCTGTCAGGCAGAGCAAAGACTTTTAAAAAGGCTAATTTCCCTGGGTTGAGGGCAGCATTTCAGGGCATAGACTGGGAGTAGCTATTGTCACATAATAATACTGAGGATAAATGGGAGAGCTTTAAATCCATATTGAGTAATTGCGCAAAAAAATGTATTCTTTTAGGTAACAAGTATAAACGGCTAAAATGAAACCCCCTTCCCCCATGGCTAAAAGCTACTGTAAAAATGGCAATAAAAGAAAGGCATTTAAAAAATACAAATCTGAGGGGTCAGCTGTAGCATTTGAAGATTACAAAGGGCTTAATAAAAATCCGTAAAAAGGAGATAAAATTAGCAAAAATACAAAACAAACAGCAGGTGGCAAAAGAGAGCATAACAAATCACAAAAAAATTCTTTAAATATATAAATGCTAAAAAAACTGGGGTTCGAGCAGTAGTAGTCACTGAAGATAAGGAAAAGGCAGAGTTACTAAATGTTGTTTTTTTAGCTCTGTATATACAAAAGAAGAGAAAGGAGCTGATATCTCTGGTGCTGGGGCTGTTAGTACATCCAGTGATATGCTCAATTGGCTAACTGTAGATATGGTCCAAGAGAAGTTAAATAAGGTAAATGTGAACAAGGCTCCAGGTCCAGATGGATTAGACCCAAGAGTGCCTAAAGAGCTCAGTTCAGTCATTGCTGTGCCCCTGTTTATAATTTTTTAAGATTCTCTAGGTTCTGGTACAGTGCCAAGTGATTGGCGTAAGGCAAATGTGGTGCCCATATTCAAAAAAGGATCTAGGTCCTTCACAGGTAATTATAGACCAGTTAGTTTACCTTCTGTTGTGGGAAAATGTTTGAAGGACTCTTAAGGGACTCTATATAGGAGTATGTCACTGTAAATAATATTATAAGTGATAACCAACATGGGTTTACCAAGGACAGAAGTTTTCAGACTAACCTGATTTGTTTTTATGAGGAGGTGAGTAGTAGCCTGGACAGAGGGGTGGCGGTGGATGTAGTGTTTCTGGATTTTGCAAACGCTTTTGATATTGTCCCTCATAGACGTTTAATAGGTAAAGTAAGGTCTATAGGCTTGGAAAGTATAGTTTGTAATTTGATTGAAAACTGGCTGAAGGACCTTGTCCAGAGAGTTGTGGTCAATGATTCCTATTCAGAATGGTCCCAGGTTATAAATGGTGTACCCCAAGGTACAGTGCTGGTCCGTCTTATTATTTAATTTATTTATTAATGATATTGAGGACGGGATTAATAGCACCATTTCTATTTTTGCAGATGACACCAAGCTATGTAGTACTGTACAGTGTATGGAAGATGTCCATAAACTACAAGCTGAATTAAACACTCTGAGTGATTGGGGATCAACTTAAAAAATGAGGTTCAATATGGATAAATGTGAAGTCATGCATTTTGGTAGTAATAATTAGTGATGGACGAACATCGGCCGGGGCGGTTTGCGAACGCGATTAAATGTTCGCGAACCGCAAGTTCGCGGCGGGCCCCATTCACTTTAATGGCAGGCGAACCTGAAAATCCTTCAGCTCATATTTGTAGCCACCAAATACTTAGTAGAAGTGTACAAATAGTCCCACAACATGGACAGTGACATACTAGAGGGGGATCAATGACAAAAATTCCAACAAAAAATATGTATCTTAATCAGGGTTACATATCTCTGAGTGGTTTTATTGAGTGTAAAAAATGATTTTATATATATGTAAATTAGCCTGGTAAGGAACCCAAGGGCTGCACTAACCATTCTGGAGCCCAGCCACGCCCCCCCTGTGAAGGAGCCCAGCACCGCCTGTATCCAGGAATCTCCTCCTTGCTTACAAAGTCAGATCGCCAAATGCACTATATAGAAAGTATATAATTGGTATATAACACCCCTGCTTTAATCATTTTTTTAGGGGCAACTGGTATATCACGCCGGTAGAAATTATTTGTTCCAATAGCTTTTGTTCCTCTGTGTAGCTGCAGTATCGCAGCAGAACCGCACAGAACTGCTGCACAATACAAATGCACTATAATATACTTTCTATGTTAGAAAGTATATTATAAGTATATTACACCCATCAGTAAGTCGCACCTATCGATAGCACACCTATACCAGTCCTTAAAAGGACTTTTGTGGCCCTATTAGCTAGCGTTTGGTACCCCTAACAATCTGTCTCTGCTCCACCCACAACCTCTCCCTACACTGGCAAAAGACTGAATGTAAAATGGCGGCCAGATCAGGTTTATTTATAAGGTAGGGGTTATGTCCATGTGCTGAAACGTCTCAATTGGCTGCCCTGTACCACCTGATGGATGTGTCATGGGTCAAAGTTCCTCACAATGTAAAAGAATATGATGCCGGCATACATCGGCATATGTTCGCCCGTTTGGTGAACCGCGAACGAGCAAAGTTCTCTGCGAAACTACCGCCGGGCGAACCGCAAATCCATCTCTAGTAATAATCTCCATGCTTCATATGTCCTAGGTGATGTAACACTGGGAGAGTCACTTATGGAGAAGGATTTGGGTGTCCTTGTAGATGGTAGATCAAATAACAGCATACAATGTCAATCAGCTGCTTCTAAGGCCACCAGGATATTGTCACGCATTAAACGAGGCATGGACTCGCAGAGCAGGGATGTAATATTACCACTTTGCAAAGCGTTGGTGCGGCCTCATCTGGAATATGCAGTTCAGTTCTGTGCACCATTCCATAGAAAGGATGCACTGCAGCTGGAAAAAGTACAGAGGAGAGCGATTAAACTGATAAGGGGCATGGAGGGTCTTGGTTATGAAGAAAGATTAAAAGAATTGAATTTATTTAGTCTTGAGAAGAGACATCTAAGGGGGGACATGATTAACCTATACAAATATATAAATGGGCCATACAAAAAATACAGTGAAAAGCTGTTCCATGTAAAATGCCTCAAAAGACAAGGGGGCACTGCCTCTGACTGGAGAAGAAAAAGTTCAGTCTCCAGAAGCATCAAAGCTTCTTTACTGTAAGAACTGTGAATCTGTGGAATAGACTTCCTCAGGACATGGTCACAGCAGGAACAGTGGACAGTTTTAAAAAGGGTTTAGATGATTTCTTAAAAGTAAACAACATTAATGCTTATGAAAATGTGTAGAAATCTGAGTCTCACTTCCTTCTGGGATTCCCGTCCCCACCTATCCCTTGGTTGAACTTAATGGACTTATGTCTTTTTTCAACAGTATCAACTATGTAACTATGACCAATCCCTCATGAAGACATCCTGATATGGCGTTATTTGCTTATTTTCATTGAGGTACTCCAAGATAGCATCTCTTAGAAAATCTTTAAACAGTTTACCCATGACAGATGTTAAACTTACTGGCCTATAGTTTCCGGGCTCTGTTTTTGGACCCTTTTTGAATATTGGCACCACATTTGCTATGCGCTAATCCTGTGGAATACTCCGTCATTATATAGTCCTTAAATATCAGAAATAAACGTCTGGCTATGACATTACTTAATTCTCTTAGGATACGGTGGTGTATGCCAACTGGTCCTGGCGATTTGGCACTTTTAATGGGGAATTTACTTTTACATTCTGCCTTTCATCTGACAGTTTATTTTCCTTCATCGCTCTCTGCAACTCCCCCCTCATTACTCTGTAAAGGGCCAACACCTTCAGATTTATGCTTTTTACCATTTATATAATTGAAGAACATTTTCGGGTTATTTTACTCTCTTTGGCAAATAATCTCTCGGTCTCTAGTCTGGCTGCTTTTATTAGTTTTTTACATATTCTATTTTTATCCTTATAGTTTTCAAGTGGTTCCTCTCTACCCTCCTGTTTTAGTGATTTAAATGCTTTTTTTAATCACTTATTGCTTTCTTTACAGTTCTATTTATCCACATTGTTTTTTTTTCTCTCACAATGAGATTTTAGGATGATTTTAAAAATATCCAATTTTGTGGCTGTATTGTTATTTTTGAGGACTTTGTCCCAGTTAGTTAGGCCTATGGCCTCTCTTAGTTGGCTAAATTTAGCTTTTTTGAAGTTTGGTATTTTTTTTCCTACCTGAAGAAACTTTTGAATGACAATTGGAAGGTTATTACTTTATGGTCACTATTTCTGAGGTGTCCCCTAACCTGCACATCTGTTGTTCTGTCAGGTCTATTTGTTAATACTAAGTCCAGTATGGCTGTCCCTGTAGTTGGCTCCTGAACCAGTTGGGAAAGGTAATTATCTTTGATTATTGCCAAGAACCTGTTTCCTTTATAAAATATACTGGTTTCAGTTTCCCAGTCTATATCTGGGTAGTTGAAGTCCCCCATGATAATGATCTCATTATAATATGCCGCCTCGTTTATCTCATTTAGTAGCAGATTTTCTGTGGTGGTTTATAATAAACTCCTATTAGTATTTTATTATTGTTTTTGCCTCCATGTATTTCTACCCACAGTGACTCCACATGTTCATGTCCCTCACTTATATCTTCTCTGACTATGGGCTTTAGACAGGACTTTACATAAAGGGAAACACCTCCCCCTCTACGGGTTTGGTGATCCTTTTTAATCAGACTGTAACCCTTTACATTAACTGCCCAGTCAAAGCTATCATTCAGCCATGTCTCAGTTATTCCCACGATGTCACAGTCTTTCTCACACATCACTAAATCCAGTTCCCCAACTTTATTAGTCAGGCTTCTGGTATTAGTATACATGCAATTAAGAGGTTTATGTATGATTTTTTACCCTACACCTTTCCCTCCGAACTGTTCTAGTTCCTCCTTCCATTCCTCCCCCAGTCCCATTACCTCGCCCCCGGTCTCTATCTGCATCTTCCCATCCTATAACGTAATTTCCCTCCCCCAGTCCCTAGTTTAAAAACTCCTCCAACCTTCTAGGCATCTTCTCCCCCAACACAGCTGCTCCTTCCCCATTAAGGTGCAGCCCATCCCTACGATAGAGCCCGTAGCTGACAGAGAAGTCAGGCCTGTTCTCCAGGAACCCAAACCCCTCCTTCCTACACCAGTTCTTGAGCCACTAGCTAACTTCACTAATCTCCCGCTGCCTTTCTTGTGTGGCTCGTGGTAGAGGCAGTATTTCAGAAAACACTACCTTTGAGGTCCTTGCCCTAAGCTTGTGACCTAAATCGCTAAAACAATTTTTAAGGACGCTCCACCTACCTCTAACTTTGTCATTGGTTCCGATATGAACCATGACTGCTGGATCTTCTCTAACCCTTCCCAGTAATCTGTCTGTCCGCGATGTGTCGAACTTGAGCACCAGGAAGACAACACACCGTTCGACGATCCCGGTCTTTGTGACAGATCGCTCTATCTGTACCCCTAATAATTGAGTCCCCCACTACCAGCACCTGTCTGGCCTGCCCTTCTCTCCTGTTCCCCTGCTTACTGGAGCCAACATTCCCCTGACTGGCAGAGGAAGTGTCCGACTGCAGCATTGCTCTCCCTAAACTGAAATCCCCCTCATCTGCCAATCTTGCAAACTTGTTGGGGTGTGTGAGATCAGGGCTAGCCTCCCTGGCACTCTTCCCTCCACCCCGCTTTCTAACTGTTATTCAACTACCTACCTCACTTTCCTGATCCTCCTCACTACCACCCTCCCCCACATCTACCCCACAGAGTGCTTGCTTAGTGAGCAGCAAACTCTTTTCCAAATTGTCAACGCTTCTCAGTGTTGAAACTCGCCCGGTTAGATGCACAATGTGCGATTCCACACGGGCAATTTGCTCACATTTTAAACAAAGATATGCACCCTCAAACGGCTGTTTCAGGACTGCATACATTAGATACTGTAAGATGTGCACTGGACTGTGCTGTTAATAATGGAACACATACTAAATGGGGATTACGCAAGAAAAGAGAAAAAATACAATACAACAGTGCAGTAATAAGAAACTGACTTAGAAACACACACTTGAAATCAAACACGAGAATGCTTAGAAACTTGCGTTGTTTGTCTGCTTGTATAAGTGCAGCTCTCAAACCAGACAGCTTTTTTTCCCTCTGGATTCAAAGTATTAGTCACAATGTTCCACTAATCAGTGACGGATCTGTTATAGTATGGTCAGTAATGTGCACTGTGTGTTCATACATGTTGGGAATATTGATTAATAAAATGTGCTGGTAATTTCTAATGTTTAGTGTGGAACTTCTTTTATAGATATCACTCACCACAGCCCAGAATGGAATTTAGTAGCTATAAAGGTGAAATAAATACATCGCATAATTACAGATATTTTTATAAATTCTTATTCCAAAGGATGTTGTTGCAGATGACCCCTGTGGTGGTGTTGTAGGAAAATTTTGCACTTTCTGCCAGGTTTCTCCAAAGATGTCAGTTGATTGGTTTTAACTAACCAGATAAATCTTTCAAACCACAAACTCTTATTAATCTGGGTCCTGAGAAGTCCGGAAATGCAGGACTTTTCTGCTTGCTTCCTTCAGATCATGATACTTGCAGTGTCATCAGACTCCCAATGACTTTTAAGAGTCCCTCAGTTGAGAATTAGACAAAATACAGTATATATATATATAGAGAAGATAGGGTACATCATGTCGGTCTGCTATGCAGGCAAGAAGTATTGTCTGATCTAGAAGAAGCTGTAAGAACAAAGATCTCTGCACCAAAGGAGATCAGAGAAGATGTTAAATATTGGGAGATCATTTTTAACTCTAGGATATACATATTATTGTGACACATTCTAGTGACATATCTACTTGAATCCTGACACACTGAGAAATTATCAATAGCCATTTAGAAGGGATTCCCTATTATTATACATTATTGAGGTAAGAGTGAATGAGGAACATATTTGAATATGTGAAGGACATACTGCTCCACATACATAGCAATTGGCTATTTAATACAATTAATTAGGTTGAATATAGGATGGACCCTACAGGTACTTTTCCCTTTAGTCTTTGTATTCCCTAGTTTTGTACTAAGTTCTCCACACAAAGTCATGGCTACATTTTGAAGTAATAATATGTATACTGGAGAGAGCTTCTGGCTGTTCCCATGACATTTTATATTTGGCTTTTCCTCCAATTCCAAATGGGTCTGCAGTTTCTGAAGTTCTTTTAGAATTTATACAGCAGATGTTGATGAGATCCCTTAAGAATTATTGTACAGAGAATGCCAACAGCGAATGAAAATGAAAGGTCTGTGGTGCTGTAGATTAAGAAAAATCTACTAAATTCAAAGCTGTGATGAATAAAGTAGTTCTCTTATTAACATAGGTTAATTATGGCTAATATTATGAAGCAGACAACTATGATAACATAAAATATTGAGTTTCGCAGGCTTAAATTTCTCCTATGCATCTGAGTGCATATTCTGAATCTTGACAAACTTAACTGGAAATATTTTTAGGAAGAAATATCCAAATAATTAAAAACCTACAATAGCTATAAACCTACAATAGTCTCATAGCTACAAGGGGCTATGAGAATCCTAACCGGAGGGTTTCTCTACTTTTTTTCTCCCATGTTCAATTAAGAGTTATCTGGTTCAGTGCATTTAATGTTATTTAGGTATTGGTGATTTTCTGTACTGTATATATAACATGAAAGAAATTCTTTAGAGCGCAGGGGAGATGAGGGGGGGGGGGGGGTTGTGGGGGGGAAGAGGCCTAGGCGATGTGTAAGAGGAGCACAGGATTTTAATGTCCTGTGCACCATGGGGTGGGGGGGGTTTCTGTTCACTGCTGCGGGACCCGATGCAGAATTTGGGAAGGGAGCGGAAGAGCCTGGCCATTCGTCGTTACTTTGTAAATGTCACGTATACTAACATGGAATGTCTGCGGATTGGCGGACAAACTTAAACGGAGGGTGGTATATGATACCATCTCCAGACATCTACCTGCTATCATGGGGCTGATTGAGACACATTTCACCGTTGAAACATTGAAGTATATGCGAAAATCTTGGACACAGTACGAGTACCACTGCCACTACTCGGCCTATTCACGAGGAGTTAGTGTCTACATACATAGGAATGTGGATTACGAGCCATATGATCAATGGATTGACAAGGAGGGAAGATTTGTATTCCTATATGGCCAGTGGATGGGACTGATATGCATGCTTGCGTTTGTATATATTCCTCCCCCCTTTTCCTTGGAAGTGTTGAGGAAACTTGCAGAGTATGTGAGTAAGAGGGATCCGTGCCCTATATTAGTGTCGGGAGATTTTAACTCTGTCATGGATAATAAGGACAGGGTATCCGAGCATAGCGGAAGGGGGAGTATCAACGAGCAGCCCACGACTCTTAGCAGGATCTGCCAGGAGATGGGCCTTATAGATGTGTGGCAGTTTCTGTACGGGAAAAAAATGGCCTTCTCTTGTTTTATTAGATCTTGCAAAGCCATGTCTAGGATATATTTATTTCTAGCAAGTTCAGAATTCCTGGAACTGACTCAAAAAATGAAGTACGAACCACATGGTATATCCGATCACACTCCAATGTTATTTTCGAGGGCTGACTCTCTATCTTCAGTAGGGAGAAAATCTTTTAGGTTAAACCCACATTGGATACAGGTGGTAGGTGACCAAGAAAGGATTGGGAAAGATATCTTGGAATTCTGGGCACTAAATTATGGATCCACACACATACATTACGTGTGGGACTCCCTGAAGGCCATGATAAGAGGGGCATATAGTATGAGGATTAGGCAGAAAAGGGCGGAATATGCTAACACTGAAAAGGAATTGGTAGAGAGGGTTGGGGTTCTTGAGGCGGATCTGGCCAAATAAAATGAGAATAATACTCAATCATTATTAATGGAAGCAAAGAGGAAATACCAGACTTTTCTTTATGAAAAGGCGCAGCACAGACGTTTCTTTGCTGGACAACAAGATTTTTTTGAGAAAGGCAAAACAGGTAGAATGCTGGCATCCGTAATCGCTAATCAAAAGATCCAAATCCCAATAAAGCAAATAAAACTGCGAACTGGTGTATTAACCAACGACTGTTTTAAAATTAAAACTGCATTTGTAGAACATTTTGCTAAAGTATATCGGTCGGATCTTGGGGTGGATGATGGAGCCCAGGCCATTTTTTTTTGAAAGTGTGGCACTTCCTCTCCTTTCTGCTCAAGATAGCGCCAAACTAAATTTGCCATTTACTCTTGATGAGGTGGAGAAAGCTGTCAACAGTATAAAAAGCAATACGGCTCCGGGCAGGGATGGTATACCCTATGAATTTTATAGAGCATATCGCAAAACGGTATTGCCCCTTCTTCTTCAGATGTTTAATGAATCTTGGAGGAGTGGTTTACTCCCCCCCTCCTTGAGGGAGGCTTCCATTTCTTTAATTTTGAAGAAAGATAAAAATAAGACAGAGGTGGGGGCTTATCGCCCAATTTCATTACTCAATATCGACTACAAGATACTAGCGAAAGTGCTTGCAAACAGGTTGGGGGTGTCGCTCACTGCCTAATCCACGCGGATCAGACGGGCTTTATCCCAAAACGAGATATACAATCTAATATCCGTAGGGCCTTTCTTAATGTGTATGTTGGGGAGGGGGAGGACCGCTCCATCCTGTCTCTGGATTCCGAGAAGGCCTTTGACAGGGTGGAGTGGCCCTTCCTGTGGGGAACTTTGGATAGAATGAATCTGGGAGAACATTTTATCAAATGGATACAATTGCTTTATTCTGACTTCACGGCCAGGGTTAAGATAAATGGGATTGACTCGGAACAGTTCCCCCTACACTCGCAGGGTTGTCCCCTCTCACCTTTGATATTTGCCCTGGCTTTGGAACCTCTCGCTTGTAAAATCCATCAGTCTAATCAGATTGTAGGATTTGGAGGGAGAGGAGAGGAAGACAAGATCAGTTTGTACGCGGACGACATCCTTGTATTTCTGAGGCAGGGATGGAAAGCTGTTACACCTGTTATGAACATCTTGAAAGAATATGGGGAGTTATCAGGGTATAAAGTAAACTGGGATAAATCTGAACTTCTCCCCCTTGTCCGAGCACCCCCTGACAGCCCCTTAGGTATTAAGTTACTTGGACCAACTGACTCCATTCGATATCTGGGTATTAGCATAAGCGCAGATCTGTCCCGATATAATTCCTTAAACATAATTCCTAAGATTAATAAGATCAGGGCGAAGATCCGGACTTGGCAGAAGTTGCCCCTGTCACAGGAGGAAAGGATTGCACTGGTCAGGATGGTGGTTCCCCCCATTGCACTATATCCTCTGACAGCATGCCCGATATGGATTGATGATTCCTATTTTGGGTTATTGGATAAACTGTTGAATGAGTTAATCTGAGGGAGGGAAAGGGTTAGGATTAAGTTAAAATATCTCTGTTTATCGGAGAGAAGGGGTGGCCTTTCCCTTCCATTCCTCCAGGGATATTATATCGCAGCACAGATAAAGTGGTGTTTGGGTCAATTGTAGATTACAAATACTGGAATTCATGCGGAATTAACCGCTTAACTCATATAATATCACACGGTAATATTATTTCCTTAGATGAATTAATAAAAGGTACACCGACTCTCTTAGATAGATATAGGTACGCACAAATTAGTCACGCATATACGAGCACTCAGGACAAAAGTCTATTGGCCATCGGGACTAGTTCTTTTTTAGATTACTGTTTCAGATTTAAGGACACCCAACTCACACTCTCTCAAATATATCATAGATTTCGGGACTGTCTGGGGGAAATAACCATATTTAAAAGTGAGGGAGGCTAGGAAGCTGAACTGGAAGATGGGGGTATCTTGGAATGGGATATAGTATATAAAAACCTACAATAGTTTATTTACATAACTGTGTACACCCCTTTGGAATCTTTTTACATAATCACAATACATTTTGCAACCAGGAAAATGGTATAAAAAATCAATTATGTTGGCATTGGATGTACAATGAAACACAGAAACTTCTATGAGAAGTTATTAATTAGAAAATTCTATATCTTATTAAAATAGTTAAAATCTTACATTGCATTGAGGCTTTATGTTGTAATAGTCTTCAAATTAAATTGCCATGTGTAGACTAGTATGAACAGAGTATTAAGTTTAGAGTTTTTTTTTCATGATTAATGTAAAAATTGAAAATCAGACGTCTTATAGTACATGACAATATCTTCCTAAGAATGGTAGAACCAGCCCTGTACTGGAAAAAAAAACTATCCCAATTATTAACCTATGTTTAGCCACTTACCTTAGGCTACCTTTACACTTTCGTTCGGAGCGGATCCGTCTGGTGTCTATACAGACGGATCCGCTCCTATAATGCAAACGCTTGCATCCGTTCAGAACGGATCCGTCTGCATAACTGTTTTTTTCAGATCTGATTTTTCACTTTGTGAAAACTCAGATCCGACAGTATATTCTAACACAGAGGCATTCCCATGGTGATGGGGACACTTCAAGTTAGAATATACTATATTGCTATAAGCAATGCGCCGCACAGACCTTTCACTTACCAGTAGGCCGGTCACAGACATTGCAGGTAAGTATAATGCTTCTAAAATTGCTAAGTAACCATGGCAGCCAGGACTGCAGTAGCGTCCTGGTTGCCATGGTTACCGATCGGAGTCCCAGCGATTAAACTGGGACTCCGATCGGAACTCTCCGCTGCCACCAATGATGGGGGGTCGGTCATTTTAATTAGGGGGGGAGGGAGGCGGGGCTGGCCGCACTGGCCACCAATGAGTTAAATACAGGGGGGGAGGGAGGGGGGGCCGGCCGCACTGGCCACCAATGAGTTAAATACAAGGGAGGGAGGGCCGGCCGCACTGGCCACCAATGAGTTAAATACAGGGGAGGGAGGGGGGGCCGGCCGCACTGGCCACCAATGAGTTAAATACAGGGGAGGGGGGGTCTTCCCACTGCTGCCTGGCAGCACCTGCCAGGCAGCAGGGGGCAGTCATGTACACAGTTTTTTTAGTATATTCTAACTTGAAGCGTCCCCATCACCATGGGAACACCTCTGTGTTAGAATATACTGTCGGATCTGAGTTTCACGATCTAACTCAAATCCGATGGTATATTCTAACATAGATGCGTTCCCATGGTGATGGGGACGCTTCAAGTTAAAATATACCATCGGATTGGAGAAAACTCTGATCTGATGGTATATTAATAGGGACTCCTGACTTTACATAGAAAGTCAATGGGGGACGGATCCGTTTGCAATTGCACCATATTGTGTCAACGTCAAACGGATCCGTCCCTATTGACTTGCATTGTAAATCTGGACAGATCCGTTTGGCTTCGCACGGCCAGGCGGACACCAAAACGCTGCAAGCTGCGTTCGGGTGTCCACCTGCTGAGCGGAACGGAGGCCAAACGGTGCCAAACTGATGCATTCTGAGCGGATCCGCATCCAGTCAGAATGAATTGGGGCTGTACGGATCCGTTCGGGGCCGCTTGCGAGAGCCTTCAAATGGAACTCACAAGCGGAACCCCGAACGCAAGTGTGAAAGTAGCCTTAAATGAAACCTCCACTCTTAGGGCTCTTTCACACTTGCGTTGTTGGGTTCCGACATAGAGTTCCGTCGTCGGGGCTCTATGCCGGAAGAATCCTGATCAGGATTATCCCAATGCATTCTGAATGGAGAGAAATCCGTTCAGGATGCATCAGGATGCCTTCAGTTCCGGAACGGAACGTTTTTGGGCCGGAGAAAATACCGCAGCATGCTGCGCTTTTTGCTCCGGCCAAAAATCCTGAACACTTGCCGCAAGGCCATATCCGGAATTAATGCCCATTGAAAGGCATTAATCCGGATCCGGCCTTAAGCTAAACGTCGTTTCGGCGCATTACCGGATACAACGTTTAGCTTTTTCTGAATGGTTACCATGGCTTCCAAGACGTTAAAGTCCTGGTTGCCATGGTAAAGTGTAGTGGGGAGCGGGGGAGCAGTATACTTATCGTCCGTGCGGCTCCCGGGGCACTTCAGAGTGACGTCAGGGCGCCCCACGCTCATGGATGACGTGTCGCATGGATCACGTCATCCATGCGCATGGGGCACTCTGACGTCATTCTGGAGCGCCCCGGGAGCTGCACGGACTGTAAGTATACCGCTCCCCCGCTCCCCACTACTACTATGGCAGCCAGGACTTTAATAGCATCCTGGGTGCCATAGTAACACTGAACGCATTTTGAAGACGGATCCGTCTTCAAATGCTTTCAGTTCACTTGCGTTGTTACGGATCCGGCGGGCACCTCCGGCAAATGGAGTGCACGACGGATCCGGACAACGCAAGTGTGAAAGAGCCCTTACACAGCAAAAGAGTAACAATGTTTTGAACTTTAAACTTTCAGGCTCCATATCTCACCATCCACTACAGCTTCGAACATGAGACTACCGTCATTTTAGAGACAATAATCTTGGCAATCTCATACATAAATTGGACTTGCAACTATTTAGCATATGATTAGTTATGCAGATTCTTGTCATGTAACTGCATTGTTACTATTCTGCTCCTAAAATTCTAAATTAAAATTTGTTTTATTTTATTAGCATTTTGCAAATCCACCTTTGGCTTTCAACACTTCAACAGCCTGAATCTAGACATGCTCTTCATCAGATTCAAGCATGTTTTGACCAAAATCTGTTCCCAGGTCTCTTCTACACATCCCCAATATTGGTGCATATTGGTCGACTCACATGGGTATGAATACAGCTTTTTCATCAACTCTTGGCTGAACCACTTCTTCATCAATCTCAACATATGCTTCGGGTCATTGTCCTGCTGGAACACAATGTCGTCCTTTTCATACCCATAGTACTTGAGTGTATGAAATAACTGTAAAACAACCCCATTTAATCAGGCTTGCTCCACCGAACTTGACAGCTCCTTCAATTTCTCGACCCTTTGGCCCCCTTTTACCTTGTTTCTTCCAGACCCATTTGCACCCATCAGAGGCCTGTCTATTGACTTTCATCCCATTGCTCCAAATCACCTGTTTCCAATCTTCTATTGTGCACTGTTTGTACTGTTTTGCAAACTTGAGCCAATGCTTCTTATGACGATATTGCATGGACGTCTGTGATTTCACTATTACGATGCATGTTGCACCAGAACTGAAATACCCTGTCATAAGCAAACTTGTTGAGTGATATTTTGCCTGGATGTCTACCTCTTGGCTTTGGAATATATGGACTTAATTTTGTATTTTTCCAACTGACACTCACATGATGCAGTTGGCAAATGACACTCACATGATGCAGTTGGCAATCTTCTTGGCTGAGATACTACTTTCAATAAGCTGGATGATGCTGTTTCTCTTTTCTTGGGAAATCTTCTTCATGGTTACTCCTGAATTTGAACCAGTGAAATTTCACTTGGGAATTAACCCAATCACACACTGAGGTATTAAGGAATGTGAGGACAGGTTGCAGTCTGTAGTATAGAAGAACAAAAAGATTGTTCCACCACCAGGAGCAAAACAGCAACAATGCCGTTGCATGAGTAGAATCTACATAACTATTCATAAGCTAAATAGTTGCAAGTCCAATTTACGTATGAGATAGCCAACATGATTTTCTATAAAATGATGGTAGTTTCACATTCAAAGCTGTAGTGGATGGTGAGAGATGGAGCCTTAAAGTCAAAAGTTCTAAACATTGTTACTAGAGATGAGCGAATCAAAGCTGACGAAGTTGCATTCGATCCAAATTTCAGGAAAAATTAGGATAACCACTTGCCATCTGGGCCATTTGCCCCCTTCCTGACCAGGCCAAATTTTGCAAAACTGACATATCTCACTTTATGTGGTAATAACTTTGGAACGCCTTTATTTATCCAAGTCATTCAGAGATTGTTTTCTCGTGACACATTGTACTTCATGATAATCATAAATTTGAGTCAAAATATTTCACCTTTATTTATGAAAAAATCCCAAATTTACCCAAAAATTTGAAAAAAATTTCAATTTCTCTGCTTTTAAAATAGAAAGTGATACCTCATAAAATATTTATTATTTAACATTCCCCATATGTCTACTTTATGTTGGCATCATTTTGGAAATGTCATTTTATTTTTTAGGACGTTAGAAGGCTTAGAAGTTTAGAAGCAATTCTTCAAATTTATAAGAAAATTGCCAAAACCCACTTTATAAGGACCAGTTCAGGTCTGAAGTCACTTTGTGGGACCTACATAGTGGATACCCCCATAAATGACCCCATTGTAGAAACTACACCCCTCAAGGTATTCAAAACCGATTTTACAAACTTTGTTAACCCTTTAGGCGTTCCACAAGAATTAAAGAAAAATGGAGATCAAATTTTTAAATTTCACTTTTTTGGCAGATTTTCCATTTTAATCAATTTTTTTCTTTAACACATCGATGGTTAACAGCCAAACAAAACTCAATATTTATTACCCAGATTCTGCGGTTTACAGAAACACCCCACATGTGGTCATAAACTGCTGTATGGGCACACGGCAGGGCGCAGAAGAAAAGGAACTCCACATGGTTTTTAGATGCCATGTCCCATTTGAAGCCCCCTGATGCACCCTTACAGTAGAAACTCCGAAGAAGTGACCCCATTTTGGAAACTAGGGGATAAGGTGCCAGTTTTATTAGTACTATTTTTGGGTACATATGATTTTTTGATCATTCATTATAACACTTTATGGGGCAAGGTGACCAAAAAATTGGTTGTTTTAGCACAGTTTCTATTTATTTATTTTTACAGCGTTCACCTGAGGGGTTCAGTCAAGTGACATTTTTATAGAGCAGATCGTTACGGACGTGGCGATACCTAATATGTATACTTTTTCTCATTTATTAAAGTTTTACACAATAATAGCATTTTAAACAAAAAAAATTATGTTTTAATGTGTCCATGTTCTGAGAGCTATAGTTTTTTTTATTTTTTGAGAGATTTTCTTATGTAGGGGCTCATTTTTTGCGGGATGAGGTGACGGTTTTATTGGTACTATTTTGTGGGACATACGCGTTTTTGATCACTTGGTGTTGCACCTTTTGTGATGCAAGGTGACAAAAATTGCTTGTTTTGACACAGTTTTTTCTTTGTTTTTTTTACGGTGTTCACCCGAGGGGTTAGGTCATGTGATATTTTTATAGAGCTGGTTTTTACGGACGCGGCAATACCTAATATGTATACTTTTTTTTATTTGTTTCACTTTAACACAATAATAGCATTTTTGAAACCAAAAAAATGATGTTTTAGTGTCTCCATGTTCTAAGAGCTATAGTTTTTTTATTTTTTGAGATATTTTCTTATGTAGGGGCTCATTTTTTGCGGGATGAGGTGACGGTTTTATTGGTACTATTTTGTGGGACATACGCGTTTTTGATCACTTGGTGTTGCACCTTTTGTGATGCAAGGTGACAAAAATTGCTTGTTTTGACACAGTTTTTTTTTTTTTTTTATGGTGTTCACCCGAGGGGTTAGGTCATGTGATATTTTTATAGAGCTGGTTTTTACGGACGCGGCAATACCTAATATATATACTTTTTTTTATTTTTTCTATTTTTAACTTTTTTTTTTCATTCCTTACTTTGGGACTTTTTTTTTTTTACATGTGAAACTTTTTTTTATTTTTTTATTTTCAACCTTTTATTTTTATTTTTTTTATTTTACACTTTTCGTCCCCCATAAGGTCATACAAGACCTCTGGGGGACACTTACCTAACTTTTTTTTTTTTTTTTTTTTTCACAGTTGATTTCTCCTGTAACTGGGGCTGACATAGTAGCCCCAGTTACAGGACAAATGCACCCCAAAAGAGGCTGTACAGCAGCAATACAGCGCTGTACAGCCTTACAGCAGGGCTGATCGAGGTCTCTGAGAGACCTCACACAGCCCCTGCACTCTCCGGTCACGGCGGTCACATGACCGCCGGGCCGGAACAGGAAGCGCATAGCGCTTCCTTCTCTGCAGACACAGCGCTCGGTGAGCGCTGTGTCTGCAGCGATCTAGAAGCCAGGGACACCTGGGCACTGTCCCTGCCTTGTCTTAGGGTTGCCCTGCTGTCACTGACAGCGGGCAACCCGATCAGCAGCTGCACGATTAGCGTGCAGCTGCTATTTCTGAAAGGACGTTCTAAAACGTGCTTTCAGAAATAGACGTCCACCCATAGGACGTTTATATCCTATGGGCGGACGTGAAGCGGTTAACAAATGTAAATATCCTCGCGCTTCGTCGTAATGCTTCGCAAAGGAAGTCAGGGAAGGCGGGATCACCTAGACTAACATGCATGCAGCCAATCAGCAGCCAGCCCTGTGGTGTCACAGCCCTATAAATACGGTGGCCATCTTAGATTCAGACATTTTCCAGCGTGCTGAGTGAAGGAACAGATGTGAGAAGGCGCTAGGGACAGCAATTGGAAAAACCTCAATGTGAAAAAAACTGAAAAAACAATTTATAAATGCAGGGAAAAGATAGGTAGGAATCATTTCACAGCATCTGAGTAAAGGGAGAGAAGTCAGAAGGCGATAGGGACAGTGCTAGAAAAGCGATTTACAAGTGCAGGGAAAGATTATTTGGGGATCCAAATAGCCATTATACAGTTATGTCATTCCAGAAATTTGTTCTTGTTATTGGGGTGCAAGTGCTATGTTGAAAAGCCTTTAGTGGCCTATTTTAGTACAAAAAGAAAAATTTATATGCACTTCACTGTTGCAGTTATCTGTGGCGAAAGCGTTTATTGGCCTATTTCAGTACAGAAAGAAAAATATATACGCATTTCACTTCAGCAGTTATATGTGGTAAAAGTGTTTAGTGGCCTATTTCAGTACAGAAAGAAAAATATATACGCACTACAATTTTGCAGTAATTTGTGGTGAAAGCTTTTAGTAACCTATTTCAGTACAAAAAAAAATATCTACGCATTCCACTGTTGCAGTTATATGTGGTGAAATTGTTTAGTGGCCTATTTCAATACAGAAAGAAAAATATATACCCATTTCACAGTTTTAGTTATTTGTGGTGAAAGCGTTTAGTGGTCTATTTTAGTATAGAAAGAAAAATTAAAACTCATTTCACTTCTGCAGTTATATGTGGTGAAAGCATTTAGTGGCCTATTACAGTACAAAAGTAAAAATATATATGCACTGTACTGTTGCAGTTATTTTTGGCAAAAGCATTTTGTGGCCTATTCCAGCTCAGAAAAAAAATATAAACATTTCACTCTTACAGTTATTTGTGGCAATAACATTTAGTGACCTATTTCAGTAAAAAAAGAAACATATCTACGCACTTCATTGTGGCAGTTATTTGTGGTGAAAGCGTTTAGTGGCCTATTTCAGTACAAAAAGAAAAATATATATTCTCAGTTCACTTCTGCAATTATATGTGGTGAAAGCCTTTAGTAGCCTAATTTAGTACATAAAACAAATATATGCACTCCACTGTTGCAGTTATTTGTGGCAAAAGATTTTAGTGGCCTATTTCAGTTCCAAAAAGAAAAATATCTAAGCACTTTACTGTTGCAGTTATTTGTGGTGAAAGCGTTTATTGGCCTATTTCAGGACAAAAGAAAAATATAGTCTCATTTCACTTCAGCAGTTATATGTGTTGAAAGCATTTAGTGCCCTATTTCGGTACAAAAAGAAAAATATATACGCATTTCATTGTTACAGTTATATGTGGTGAAAGAGTTTAGTGGCTTAATTCAGCACAGAAAGAAAAATATATACTCATTTCACTTCTGCAGTTATATGTTGTGAAAGTGTTTAGTGACCAATTTCAGTACAGCAAGAAAAAGAAAATATATATACTTCACTGTTGCAGTTATTTGTGGCGAAAGCGTTTAGTGGCCCATTTCAGTACAAAAATAAAAATATATTCTTAGTTCAGTTCTGCAGTAATATGTGTTGAAAGCGTTTAGTGGCCTATTTCAGTACAGAAAGTAAAAAATCTATGCACTTCACTGTCGCAGTTATATTTGGTTAATGCGTTTAGTGGCCTATTTTACTACAGAAAGAAAAATATATGCACATTTCACTTCTGAAGTTATGTTTGATTAAAGCGTTTAGTGGCCTATTTCAGTACAAAAAGAAAAATATATTCTCAGTTCACTTCTGCAGTTATATGTGTTAAAGCGCTTAGTGGCCTATTTCAGTACAGAATGAACAGTGTATACACACTTCACTGTTGCAGTTATTTGTGGCGAAAGCGTTTGGTGGCATATTTCAGTACAAAAAGAAAAAAATTATACACATTTCACAGTTTCAGTTATATGTGATGAAAGCGTTTAGTGGCCTATTTCAGTTCAGAAAGAAAAATATATGCCCATTTTACTGTTGTAGTTATTTGTGGCGAAAGAGTTTAGTGGCCTATTTCAGTACCGAAATAAAAAGATCTACGCACTTCCCTGTCGCAGTTAAATGTGATGTAAGCATTTAGTGGCCTATTTCAGTACAGAAAGAAAAATATATACGCACTTCACTGTTGCAGTTATTTGTGGTGAAAGCGTTTAGTGGCCTATTTCAGTACAAAAATAAAAATATATTCTCAGTTCACTTCTGCTGTTTTCTGTGTTGAAAGCGTTTTATGGCCTATTTCAGTACAGAAAGAAAAACATCTAAGCACTTCACTGTCGCAGATATATGTGGTGAAAGCGTTTAGTGGCCTATTTTAGTACAGAAAGAAAAATATATACACATTTCACTTCTGAAGTTATATGTGATGAAAGCATTTAGTGGCCTATTTCAGTACAAAAATAAATATATATATGCACTTTACTGTTGCAGTTTTTTGTGGTGAAAGTGTTTAGTGGCCTATTTTAGTACAAAAAGTAAAATATATACACATTTCCTGTTGCAGTTATTTATGGTGAAAGCCTTTAGTGGTCCATTTCAGTATAGAAAAAAATATATATACAAATTTCACTGTTGCAGTTATTTGTGGTGAAAGCGTTTAGTGGCCTATTTCATAAAAAAATTAAAATACAGTATATTCTCAGTTCACTTCTGTAGTTATATGTGATAAAAGTGTTTAGTGGCCTATTTCAGTACAGAAATAAAAATTATATGCATTTCACTGTTGCATTTATATGTGTTGAAAGCTATTAGTGGTCTATTTCAGTACAGAAAGAAATATATATATCCATTTCACTGTTGTAGTTATTTGTGTGAAAGTGTTTAGTGGTCTATTTTAGTACAGAAAGAAAAAGTTATATTTATTTCACTTCTGCAGTTATATGTGGTGAAATAGTTTAGTGGCCTATTCAGTACAAAAAGAAAAATATATATGCACTTTGCTGTTGCAGTAATTTTTGGCAAAAGCGTTTAGTGACCTATTTCAGCACAGAAAGAAAAATATATAAGCATTTCACTGTTGAATTTTTTTGTGGCAAAAGCATTTAGTGACCTATTTCAGTACAGAAAGAAAAATATATATGCATTTCACTGTTGTAGTTATTTGTGGTAAAAGCGTTTAGTGGTCTATTTCAGCACAGATAGAAAAATATATACGCATTTCACTGTTGCAGTTTTTTGTGGCAAAAGCATTTAGTGACCTATTTCGGTACAGAAATAAAAATATCTACTCATTTCTTTGTTGCAGTTATTTGTAGTAAAAGCGTTTAGTGGCCTATTTCAGTACAAAAAGAAAAATATATTTTCAGTTCACTTCTGCAGTTATATGTGGTGAAAGCGTTTAGTGGCCTATTTCAGTACAGAAAGAAAAATATATATGCACTCCACTGTTGCAGTTATTTGTGGCAAAAGCTTTTAGTGGCCTATTTCAAGACAGAAAGAAAAAATATATACACATTTCACTTCTGCAGTTATATGTGGTGAAAGCATTTAGTAGCCTATTTCAGTACAGAAAGAAAAATATGTACGCATTTCCCTATTGCAGTTATTTGTGGTGAAAGCGTTTAGTTGCCTATTTCAGTACAAAAATAAAAATATATTCTTAATTTACTTCTGCAGTTTTATGTGTTCAATGCGTTTAATGGCCTATTTTATTACAAAAATAAAAATATGTATTCATTTCACTGTTGCAGTTATTTGTTGTGAAAGCGTTTAGTGGTCTATTTCAGTACAGAAAGAAACATTTATACACATTTTACTGTTGCAGTTATATGTGTTGAAAGCGTTTAGTGGCCTATTTCAGTACAGAAAGAAAAATATATACACACTTCACTGTTGCAGTTATTTGTGGCAAAATCATTTAGTAGCCTATTTCAGTACAAAATTAAAAATATATACGCACTTCACTGTTGCAGTTATTTGTGTTGAAATCATTTAGTAGCCTATTTTAGTACAAAAAGAAAAATATGTACGCAGTTCACTGTTGCAGTTATTTGTGGTGAAAGCGTTTAGTGGCCTATTTCAGTACAAAAATAAAAATATATTGTGGGAATTAGCTCTGGTAGAGGCATGATTTACCGGCTTGCGGAGAGTCATTGACAGTAACAGACAGGATAAAGTCCAAAGTTCCACTTTATTGTGGTTTCAATAGCAAAAATAAAGGGCCTTTACATTTCAGGCAAAATACAAAACAAATCCTGCTCGTCTGAGCACTAACTAAACAGTGTTTTACTAACTGTCCTATACACGGAACTGTCAGCCCTGAAGTTCACCACAACAAGCTGCTCACAAGCACCAGCATATCAGTCCCAGCCCTCAGGCCCAGACTCTTTGCCCTGGTTCTCTTTATTCAAGTGCTGCAGGTGCAACTAATCAGGAAGCAGGCTAGGTTCCTTACCAGAAGTGGACTGCGGTTTGGGGAACCCGCCCAACTATTCCCCAATCCAAACTCCAGACCCTATACCGGCTTTTCTACAATGCCACCTCAGGAAAGATTGGGCTTTCCGCTACATACTGGGCATTCCCTGGAGCTTAAGCTGCATATGACAGGATTCTGGGGGGAAAATACCTACCATCAATCACTCTGCCTGTCACTGTCTCACATACCCTCCCCCTCTGTTCGAACCTGTGGGTTCGGACACTTTTAGCTATCAGACAATGTGTCCTAGACAGAGCATCTGCATTCCCTTGTAGCTTCCCTGCTCTGTTCTCAATGGAAACAATAACATTTTGAAAAGTGAGAAACCACCTTGTCACTCGAGCATTTCTGTCTTTCTGCGGGTACATCCATGTAAGTGGAGAGTGGTCAGTGACCAACCTAAAGTGGTGCCCCAACAGGTAGTACTTAAGAGATTCAAATGGCCTACTTGATTGCTAAGCACTCCCGTTCGACAATGCTGTAATTTTTCTCATCGGGTGTAAGCTTCCTGCTCAGATTTCACAGGATGTTCCTCACCGTCAATCTTCTATGATAATACTGCACCTAGCCCTACATCAGACGCATTATTCTGAACAACAAACTGCTTTCTGAAGTCTGTTGTGACTAGGACCGGCTATTTACATAGAGCCACTTTTTATTCTTCGAACACCTTTTCATCCTTGGCGCTCCATTTGACCATAAAAGACTTACTTCCCTTAGTAAGGTCTGTTAACGGGGATGCAGTACTGGCAAAGTGGGGAATAAACCTGCTGTAGTATCCTAGAATTCCTAAAAAAGCCTTCACCTGCATCTTGGTTACAGGACGCGGCCACTGTTGAATAGCCTCAACTTTATTTATCTGAGGCTTTACCACTCCCCAACCAATTATGTACCCCAGGTAAAGTGCTTCCTCCAGGCCCAAAGTACACTTTTTGGGTTTGGCCGTTAATCCTGCCTCTCTGAGGGAATCTATTACGGCTTGTACTTTTGGTAAGTGTCTCTCCCAATCATCACTAAAGATAATGATGTCATACAAATAAGACGAAGCATACTGACGATGGGGTTTAAGGACGATGTCCATTAATCTTTAAAAAGTTGCCGGAGCCCCATGTAGCCCAAAGGGTAAGCAGACATATTGGAAGAGCCCATTTGGGGTAACAAATGCTGTTTTTTCTTTTGCACTGTCAGTGAGAGGAACCTTCCAGTAGCCCTGAGTCTCTCAATGAGTTCATCAACTCGTGGCATAGGATATGCGTCAAACTTGGATACTCGTTCAACTTACGGAAGTCATTACAAAAGCAGAAAGTGTCATCGGGTTTAGGAATCGAACACTATGGGACTAGATCACTCACTTTTTAACTCCTTAATCACCCGAAGGGCTAACATTTTCTTAACCGCTTCACGTCCGCCCATAGGATATAAACGTCCTATGGGTGGACGTCTATTTCTGAACGGACGTTCCAGAACGTCCGTTCAGAAAGTGCAGCTGCACGCTAATCGTGCAGCTGCTGATCGGGTTGCCCACTGTCAGTGACAGCAGGGCAACCCTAAGACAAGGCAGGGACAGTGCCCAGGTGTCCCTGCCTTCTAGATCGCTGCAGACACAGCGCTCACCGAGCGCTGTGTCTGCAGAGAAGGAAGCGCTGTGCGCTTCCTGTTCCGGCCCGGCGGTCATGTGACCGCCGTGACCGGAGTGTGCAGGAGCTGTGTGAGGTCTCTCAGAGACCTCGATCAGCCCTGCTGTGAGGCTGTACAGCGCTGGATTGCTGCTGTACAGCCTCTATAGGGGTGTATTTGTCCTGTAACTGGGGCTACTATGTCAGCCCCAGTTACAGGAGAAACCAACTGTGAAAAAAAAAAAAAAAAAGTGAAGTAAATGTCCCCCAGAGGTCTTGTATGACCTTATGGGGGACGAAAAGTGTAAAATAAAAAAAATAAAAATAAAAGGTTGAAAATAAAAAAATAAAAAAAAGTTTCACATGTAGAAAAAAAAAAGTCCCCAAGTAAGGAATGAAAAAAAAAAATTAAAAATAGAAAAAATTAAAAAAAGTATACATATTAGGTATTGCCGCGTCCGTAAAAACCAGCTCTATAAAAATATCACATGACCTAACCCCTCGGATAAACACCGTAAAAAAAAAAAAAACTGTCAAAACAAGCAATTTTTGTCACCTTGCATCACAAAAAGTGCAACACCAAGTGATCAAAAACACGTATGTCCCACAAAATAGTACCAATAAAACCGTCACCTCATCCCGCAAAAAATGAGCCCCTACATAAGAAAATCTCTCAAAAAATAAAAAAACTATAGCTCTTAGAACATGGAGACACTAAAACATCATTTTTTTGGTTTCAAAAATGCTATTATTGTGTTAAAGTGAAACAAATAAAAAAAAGTATACATATTAGGTATTGCCGCGTCCGTAAAAACCAGCTCTATAAAAATATCACATGACCTAACCCCTCGGGTGAACACCGTAAAAAAAAAAAAAAAAAAAAAAATGTGTCAAAACAAGCAATTTTTGTCACCTTGCATCACAAAAGGTGCAACACCAAGTGATCAAAAACGCGTATGTCCCACAAAATGGTACCAATAAAACCGTCACCTCATCCTGCAAAAAATGAGCCCCTACATAAGAAAATCTCTCAAAAAATAAAAAAACTATAGCTCTCAGAACATGGACACATTAAAACATAATTTTTTTGTTTCAAAAATGCTATTATTGTGTAAAACTTTAATAAATGAGAAAAAGTATACATATTAGGTATCGCCACGTCCGTAACGATCTGCTCTATAAAAATGTCACTTGACTGAACCCCTCAGGTGAACGCTGTAAAAATAAATAAATAGAAACTGTGCTAAAACAACCAATTTTTTGGTCACCTTGCCCCATAAAGTGTTATAATGAATGATCAAAAAATCATATGTACCCAAAAATAGTACTAATAAAACTGGCACCTTATCCCCTAGTTTCCAAAATGGGGTCACTTCTTCGGAGTTTCTACTGTAAGGGTGCATCAGGGGGCTTCAAATGGGACATGGCATCTAAAAACCATGTGGAGTTCCTTTTCTTCTGCGCCCTGCCGTGTGCCCATACAGCAGTTTATGACCACATGTGGGGTGTTTCTGTAAACCGCAGAATCTGGGTAATAAATATTGAGTTTTGTTTGGCTGTTAACCATCGATGTGTTAAAGAAAAAATTTGATTAAAATGGAAAATCTGCCCAAAAAGTGAAATTTAAAAATTTGATCTCCATTTTCCTTTAATTCTTGTGGAACGCCTAAAGGGTTAACAAAGTTTGTAAAATCGGTTTTGAATACCTTGAGGGGTGTAGTTTCTACAATGGGGTCATTTATGGGGGTATCCACTATGTAAGCCCCACAAAGTGACTTCAGACCTGAACTGGTCCTTATAAAGTGGGTTTTGGCAATTTTCTTATAAATTTGAAGAATTGCTTCTAAACTTCTAAGCCTTCTAACGTCCTAAAAAAATAAAATGACATTTCCAAAATGATGCCAACATAAAGTAGACATATGGGGAATGTTAAATAATAAATATTTTATGAGGTATCACTTTCTGTTTTAAAAGCAGAGAAATTGAAATTTAGAAAATTGGGAATTTTTCAAATTTTTGGGTAAATTTGGGATTTTTTCATAAATAAAGGTGAAATATTTTGACTCAAATTTATGATTATCATGAAGTACAATGTGTCACGAGAAAACAATCTCTGAATGACTTGGATAAATAAAGGCGTTCCAAAGTTATTACCACATAAAGTGAGATATGTCAGTTTTGCAAAATTTGGCCTGGTCAGGAAGGGGGCAAATGGCCCAGATGGGAAGTGGTTAAACTCTTCAGATATGGCCTGTCGGCGGGCTTTAGGGTCCCTGTAAGGTTTTAGATGGACCCGTACATGTGGATTGGTGAAAATGTCATGCTTAATGACGTTTGTCCCCCCTGGCAACTCTGAAAACACATCAGTGTTCCTCTGCACAAACTCCTTGGCCTCCTGTCTCTGTGACTTTGACAGGGAATCAGACGCACTCACTTCAGGAGTTCCACTGCAGGGGACACTCAGAGCTGACAGAGTCTCTTTGTCTTTCCAGGGCTTCCTCTTACCAGGCTGGTACACCCTATAGTTTACCTCACCCACTCAGTCAATTATCTCCTAAGGCCCCTGCCATCTAGAGATAAATTTACTGTCCACCGTGGGCACTAAAACCAACACTCGGTCCCCTGGGTTAAAGGTTCTTATTCTAGCGGACCTGTTATATACCCGGCTATGGGCCTCTTTAGCCTGTTCTAAATGCTCTTTAACAGTTGGCATGACAGCAGCAATTGGCATCAGGGAGATATGTTCTATTACACTCCTGTAAGGGGTGGTCTCTTGTTCCCATGTTTCCTTTGCTAAATTAAGGAGACCACACGGATGTCTACCATATACAAGTTCAAAGGGCGAAAAACCTGTGGACGATTGCGGAACTTCACAAATAGCAAACATAAGATATGGCAAAAGACAGTCCTAATCCTTCCCATCCTTGCTGACAACCTTCCTTAACATACTCTTTAATGTCTTATTAAACCTTTCTACAAGACCGTCAGTTTATGGGTGATACACCGATGTATGCAGGTGTTTAATTTTTAACAGTTTACACAACTCTTCCTGACTTTGGACATGAAGGGGGTACCCTGGTCGGTAAGTATCTCTTTAGGTATACCAGTACGGGTAAACATGTGAAACAATTCTCGTGCTATGGTTTTAGACAAGGTGTTTCTTAGCGGGGACTCCTCAGGATAGCGGGTGGCGTAATCCAACACCACCAGGATATGCTGATGCCCCCTAGCGGATTTTACTAAAGCGCCAACCAAATCCATGGCAATCCTGTCAAAAGGAACCTCTATGATAGCTAGAGGAACCAGTGGACTCCTGAAATCTGACCTAGGCACGGTCAGCTGGCACTAAGGGCAGGACTCACAGTACCTTTGTACCTCAGTATACACCCCAGGATAGAAAAATCTCAGTAAAATGCGTTCTTTGGTTTTGTCACAGCCTAGGTATCCACCAATCACATGCTTATGAGCCAGGTCTAACACCATTCTATGGTATGGCTGTGGCACCACGAGCTGCGCAACAACTTCCCCACGTATTTTATCAAGCTTATACAACAAATCTTGGTTACCCCATGTGGGGGAATATTTTTTTGGCCCCTGAAAATTGAGGCACACCATTTATGACTTTAACAATCTCCCTTGCCTTTAATAATGTGGGATCTCTGAGTTGTGCAGTGTCAATATTATCCCGAGATACCTCTAAATCAGGCATACATATCTCCCCTTTCCTCTGGCTCCTCTGTCTCACCAGCAAGAACCTCTAAGGGAAAATTATTGGGTTCGGTGGTCACCCCTACTGCTGGCACCTCAGCATCCTGGTCAAAGGGCACAGGGCTTATCACAGGGCACACATTATTGTCATCAGAAACCCTTACAGTGGAGTGCACACTTTTTATTCCCCACAAGTCCCAGAACAATGGAAAGTCTCTCCACAAGATCACACTGTGCATCAGAGACTTGACCACGCCTACTTCATGACAGGCAGTTCCACATTCAGTCTCTAGTGTGACCAAGGCTGTGGGATATTCTTTAGTGTCCCTGAATGCCCCCGGGTCTACCAGACTGGCATGCACCAGGGTAACCAAACTTCCAGAGTCCAGTACAGAATTAATAGTATATCCATTCACTTTTATGGCACGCATTTGCTGTTCAGTCTCAGCAGTACAAGCAGGACGTGCAAACAAAGATATTCGTCTGGCTGTATCACACTTTATAGGCTCAGTAGTCAGGGGACATCTTGCAGCAATATGACCATGTCCACCACACCGCCAACACTCCATGTGGCCCTGGTCCCCAAATTGAGAACCTGTCCTGGACTTCTGGGTCCCTCTGGAACCTTCAGTCACCAATTCCTCCTCTGAGCCACCTCCCTTAACAGCACTTTTTACCACTTTAGGAAAAAGAACAGTCTTACCGGGTGATCCGTGCGTTTTGCTGTTCTGAGGGTTAGTGTGTCCAGGAGACACTTCTTGGAGTAGATCATCAGTTGCTTTGTATCTTTGAACAAGGTTGACCAACTGATTGACATCAGTGGGGTCTCCTTGACCGACCCAGCGCTGGATCCTGAGAGGTAAGGAATGGATGTACTTGTCTAGCACCACTCTCTCCACGATCTATGCAGGGGTTGACTCCTCTGGTTGCAGCTACTTTCGTACCAGGTGAATATGGTCATGCATCTGCGACCGGGCAGGTAGGTGCTCTGCATAAGTCCAATTGTGCACCCGTCGCGCACAGACATTCATGTTGACCCCCAGACGGGCAAGGATTTCACCCTTTAACTTAGCATAGTCCTTGGCATCCTACTCTCTCAGGTCAAAGTACGCCTTTTTGCGATTCTCCCATTAGGAAAGGAGCCACCACATTGGCCCACAGGTCTGCAGGTAACTTCTCCCGCTCTGCCACTCGCTCAAACACCGCGAGGTAGGCCTCGATGTCGTCAGTGGGGGACATCTTCTGCAAGGAGGTCTGTACTGCTGCACGAACCGTTAGAAGCGGCCCCTGAGACCTCGGGACTCTCTCTGCCAAAGTCTGTATTTGCTCCTGCAGCTATCGGTTAATCTGCTGCTGTTCCTTTAAGGCCAGTCTGTTGGATTCCACTATCGTCATGTACCTGTCGCTGGGTGGAGCTGGATTCTGGCAGGGATGCGCTGACCAGAAATTGGCTGGCAGCGGCCTGCTGGAGGCTAGCATTAGCCTGTAACAATTGTTTGAGTAGCTCCTCCATTTTGGACGCTGTGCAGCAAAGTGTGCAGTGAATGACTCTTTAAGACTGTGCCCGCATCCTCCACCTCATATGTAGGAATTAGCTCTGGTAGAGGCAGGATTGACTGGCTTGCAGACAGTCAGAGACAGAGATACGCAGGATGAAGTCCAAACAAAGTTCCACTTTATTGTGGTTTCAACAGCAAAAACAAAGCGCCTTTACATTTCAGGCAAAACATAAAAAACAATCCTGCTCGTCTGAGCACTAACTAAACAGTGTTTTACTAATTGTCCTATACATGGTACTGTCAGCCCTGAAATTCACCACAGCAAGCTACTCACAAGCACCAGCATATCAGTCCCAGCTCTTAGGCCCAGACTCTCTGCCCTGGTTCTCTTTATGCAAGTGCTGCAGGTGCAGCTAATCAGGCAGCAAGCTAGATCCCTTACCAGAAGTGGACTACGGATTAGGGAACCCACCAAACTTTTCCCCAATCCAAACTCCAGGCCCTTTACTAACTTTTCTACAAAGCCACCTTAGGACCGCTTGGGCTTTCCACTACATACTGGGCATTCCCTGGAGCTTAAGCTGCATATGACAGGATTCTGGGGGAAAAATACCTGCCATCAATCCTGTCACTGTCTCACAATATTCTCAGTTCACTTCTGCAGTTATATGTGTTGAAAGTGTCTAGTGGCCGATTTCAGTACAAAAATATAAATATATTCTCAGTTCACTTCTGCAGTTATATGTGTTGCAAGCATTTAGTGGCCTATTTTAGTACAAAAAGAAAAATATATACGCACTTCATTGTTGCAGTTATTTATGGTGAAAGTGTTTAGTGGCCTATTTCAGTACAAAAAGAAAAATATCTATGCAGTTTATTGTTGCAGTTATTTGTGGTGAAAGCGTTTAGTGGTCTATTTCAGTACAAAAAGAAAAATATATTCTCAGTTCACTTCTGCAGTTATATGTGTTGAAAGCGTTTAGTGGCCTATTTCAGTACAGAAAGAAAAATATTTTCATCGCTTTTATATATTTTTCTTTATTTGCTTCTAATTTATTTAGCTTAGATAAAAGTATGTCAGACAGAGAAGTGCCAAGCCATGCACAGAGGAGTGGCAGAGACCTAAATGTTTGTGGCGCAGGCAGAGGTGGCAGCAGAGTAAGGGGGCTTGGCAGCAGGAGTCGCAGCGAGAGGCCTGAGCTCCCAGTGTCATCTAGCAGGCGTGTCTTAACCAGCAACCAAATGGTTCTTGATTGGTTAACTCGATCATCCACTTTAGCCCAAGTTACATCAGAAACCCCCGGCCAACAGTCGTTGGGTTTGTCAGACACAACCCTTAGTTGGCATGGCCCGGGAGCAGGCCCTGTGCCCCCATCTGTTCTCAACCTGCCTCTGTCCTTAGATTTTCCCTCAGCCACAGAAGTATTGTATGCTGTGGTCTCAGCTCCACTGTACAGCAAGGATGAGCTGAGAGAGGACAGTCAGCAGCTACTGCCCAGCCAAGATCTGGAGGAGACATCCACCGCTTCCTCCGCTAGGCAGGCAAGCAGTGATGAGGAGAGTGGCATGGGAGGTGGTGTTGTGAGCGGTCAGGCTCCTGAATTGGAGACAGTTGATGAGGACATCAGTGACATGGAGACACCATTCGATGATGATGAAGCCGATCGCATTTGGGAGCAGAAGGGGCTTCATCATCATCAGGAGAAGAGAGTGGTAGCTTGCCTGTGAGGCAGCGGCTGAGCCAGCAAGTTGGTAGCATGGCTGGAAGTCAGCAGGGTGGAAGCAGTGGGAGGTTGGGAGCCAAACATGCCCGGGACAGACCACCTGCTTCGCAGCAGCCTACCTGCCCAAGAAGTAGTGGTGCAGAGGTCCACGGAGGCGGCGTCGGTAGCAGACAGTCAGTGCAGACTGTTGAGGGAAAAATCACCTACTCGGCGGTGTGGCAGTTTTTTGTTAAGCCGCCGGGGGGAGGTTAACAGGGCCATATGTAGAATATGTGGGCAGAAGGTGAAGTATGGCCAGGGTGCTAATGTTGGCACCACGGCCCTGCGTCAACATATGCAGCGTCACCATAAAGTGGCCTGGGAGCACCGTGGCTTCTATGTGGTGGTCCAGCCTGCCGCAGAAACCTCTGCATCACGCAGTGGCATGCCCCGGTTTCAGCATGTCAGGGCTCCGCCATCTCAGCCAAAGGGAGCTGTCTGTCATTCCCATCTTCTGCTGGTCCAGATTCTCCTGCTCCTCCTCCTACTCCTCGTCATTCACTCCGTCAGCAATCGATCACCGAAGCGATTGCAAAGAGACAGCAGTATGCGTGCATGCATCCAACGGTGCAGCAGCTGAAAGTGCTCCTGTCCAAGTTGCTGGTGCTGCAGTCCCTCCCTATCCAAGTAGTGGACTCTGCACCTTTCAGAGAACTGATAGCTTGTGCCGAGCCAAGGTGTAGAGTCCCAAGCCATCATTTATTTGCGAAAAAAGCAGTACCAGCCCTGCACAAATATGTAGAACAGAAGGTGGGCCCCTCCTTGAGCCTTTCAGTGTCTGCCAAAGTGCACAGCAGCGCCGACGTGTGGACCTGTAACTACGGTCAGGGACAATACATGTCCTTTACAGCCCACTGGGTAAATGTGGCTCCTGCACAGCCACACCAGCAACTTGGCCAGGTCACGCCGTTGGTCCTGCGACAATGTCGGCCTCTGCCTCTTCATCCTCCACCATGTCCTCAGCCTCCACTGCAGGGACAAGTCACAGTGCCCCTCCAGTATAGCACATGTGCAGGGCACGGCGGTGTCATGCTGTTTTGCAACTGGTTTGTCTTGGCAAACTGAGTCACACAGGGGAGGAACTGATCCGTGTCCTTCATCAAGAAATCGAATCCTGGCTTTCTCCGCGACAACTGAAAATCTGAACCATGGTGACTGACAATGGGAAGATTATAGTGTCGGCGCTGCGTCAAGGCAGGCTAAGCCATGCGCCATGCATGGCACATGTGTTCAATATGGTTGTTAAGCAATTCCTGAAGTCTTCCACCCATCTGCAAGACATTCTAAAAATAGGCAGGAAACTTTGCATGCACTTCAGCCACTCATACACCGCAAAGCACACCATCCTTGAGCGGCAGCAGCAGAACAGCAACCCCCAACATAGGCTGATATACGACATTTACACCTGTTGGAATTCCACCTTCCATATGTTGGACCGACTATACGAACAGAGAAAGGCCATCAACGATTTCTTGATGATGCAAGCGGATAGGATTACTCCCCTGTTTAACTTCGATTGCAACCAGTGGCAGCTCATGCGTGACACCTGCCGTTTACTCAGGCCCTTTGAGGACGCCACGTTATTTGTCTGTCACCAGGACTACGGGATTAACAATGTCATTCCAATGCTTCATGTCCTGGAACAGATGGTGGTAACAATGGCTGGTCAGGGGACTGGAGACGTGGCGCCTAGATCTCACGGCCACATGAGCCCTGTAGGGGCTGAGCTGGAAGAGAAGGAGAACATTGGAGCATAGTCAATGTGTAGCAAAATGGGTGTTTTTTCTACTCAGGTGACAGGAGAGGATTAGCGGGAGCAGCCAGAAAAGCTACAGGGCGATGAGGAAGACGAGACAGAGGACCCAGACCAGGGGCATAGCTAGAAGTGACTGGGCCCCACAGCAAATTTTTGTATGGGCCCCCCCCCCAAAGCCCGCCACACTTCGCAACTCCATCCTCCCATGCACTCCTTTGGCTAGTCAAGATTGAAGACAGGGGCCAGGCCCAGACGAGCGCAGGCAAATGCCAGGGGGTGCAGAAAAGGGCCAGGGGGCACAATCAAGGGCCAGGAGGGGCACATACAAGGGCCAAGGAGGGCACATACAAGGGCCAGGGAGGTGCATACAGGTCCTGGGGGGCACAGGCCAGGGCCAGGGGGGTGCAGATAAGGGCCATAGGGGGCACAGACAAGAACCAGGGAGATGCAGACAGGGGTCGGGGGAGGAAGGCACAGACAAGGGCCAGCGGGGTGCAGATAAGGGCCAAGGGGCACAGACAGGGGCCAGGGGGGTGCAGACAGGGGCCAGGGGGCACAGGCCATGGCCAGGGAGATGCAGACAGGGCCAGGGGGGCCCAGACAAGAGACAGGGAGATTTAGACAGGGGCTGGGGGGCACAGACAGAGGCCAGTGGGGTGCAGATAAAGGCCAAGGGGGCACAGACACGGGCCATGGGGGTGCAGACAGGGGCCAGGGGGGGGGGGCACAGGGCCAGGGAGGTGCAGATAAGGGCCAGAGGGGGCACAGACAAGAACCAGGGAGATGCAGACAGGGGCCAGGGGAGGGGGGCACAGACAAGGGCCAGCGGGGTGCAGATAAGGGCCAAGGGGACACAGGCCAGGGGCCAGGGGGTGCAGATAAAGGCCAGAGGGGGCACAGACAAGAACCAGGAAGATGCAGACAGGGGATGGGGGAGGGTGGCACAGACAGAGGAAAGGGGGGTGCAGATAATGGCCAAGGGGGCACAGACAGGGGTAAGGGGGGGTGCAGACAGGGGCCAGGGGGGCACAGACAAGGGCCAGGGGGGGCACAGGTCAGGGTGGCGCAGATAAGAGCCAGGGGCTGCACTTAAAGGGCAAGGGGGGCACAGGCAGAGCGCACATACCTTAAAAGCCGAGGAGTGAGTGATGTGCGCTCGCTGCTGTGCCGCTGCCATGCTGCTCCTCTTGCCTGACGTGCTTCCTCTCTCTCCTGCCACACTAGTAAGACCCAGGTGTCTAAAAATGAAATCTTATTTTTGTCGAAATGTATAGTGAACTGTAATCCGTGAGGGTTCGAACGTCGCCACGCCACACGCAAAAAATGTTGTCGATGAATCAACGCCAAAACACACAATGTTGCAGATATAAATCATTGCAGTAAATAAAATTACTCTCAAAATAAGACATGTAGCAATTTGCGTATGGCGGTGTGACGTTCGATCCCATCGCGGTCCCAAGAAGGAGTCCTGGAATAAAAAGTAATTTCGCTCAAGCACGATTTTAAGAAGTGATAAGAAAAATACTTTTTCAGATGTTTGGTATCTGCGTGATAAGATAATTAGAGCAGATATAGGCAGTAATAAAATCAGCCCTAGACAAACTACATTATCCACCCCAAGACAAGGCACATTCCATGCTTCAATTCTGTGAATTGTTCGAGTGTCATCAAGGGTAGCCACTTTTCACATCCACATTCTGGTGAACAAATCCCAATCAGGGGAGTTTTCACCAGTGATAGTCGATTTGTAATTTACATCCTCAAATGCCCCTGAAGTTTATTGTATGTGGGGGAAACTTCCATGAGAATCAAAGATTGATTGAGCAAGCATAAATCGACAATTAGAAAAGAGAATCTGTTACTCCCACTACCCCACCATTTCCACCAAAAGGGGCATACTATATCACAACTACGCTATCAGGTCATAGAAAGTGTTTCATTACCTCGACGCGGTGGTGACAGAAATAAATTGCTCTTAAAAAGAGAGGCATATTGGATCCATCGATTACAAACCATGGATCCAAAAGGCCTAAATCGAGATTACAATGTTAGTGGTTTCATATTATGCGACTATCTGTAACAATATTTCCTTTCTTGTTTTTTCTATAGCGAAACTAGATGTTTCGGAAAATACACTTTACCTGTGGGATTGTGTTGATTTACTTATACTCCGTAGAAATTCAGCTATGGGAGGAGTCTAACAAAATGATGTGATGTCATTTCTTTGTACTTACTTGTATATATCAGAGCTAGTGGTAAGATGTATACGCACAGTCTGATGAAAGCACTTAGTTGCTGAAACGCGTCACTATGATGTAATAAGTGACTAAATAAATTTGCAAGATTATTCATCAGTGCGAGTGCCGGTCTGGTTCTTCACAAATTATCTACTGGGATTCCTGCCCGCAGACACGTGCACCGCCAAACTATTCGAGCAGTGCCGACCTTCTTTGGATATATGGGTTACTATGTGGTCTCCTGATGCTGCTGCTGCCATCTCCACACTATGTCACCTTGCCACTCTGTGGAATCCTGATGCTGCTGCTGCCATATCCACACTATGTCAACTTGCCATTCCGTGGTATCCTGATGCTGCTGCTGCCATCTCCACACTATGTCACCTTGCTACTCTGTGGTCTCCTGACGCTGCTGCTACCATATCCACACTGTATCACCTTGCCACTCTGTGGTATACTGATGCTGCTGCAGTTGCCATCTTCAAACTATGTCAACTTGCCACTCTATGATATCCTCCTGCTGCTCCTGCTGCCTCCACCTCCAGACTCTGTCATTGAGCCACTCTGAGACTTTATACTGCTGCTGCTGCCTCCACCTCCAGAGTCTGTCATTATGCCACTCAGTGGTCACCTTTTACTGCTGCCAACTCCAAACTCTGTCATTGTGCCACTTGGTGGCCTTCTCCTGATGTTGCAAACTCCAGACGGTCATTGTGCCACTCGGTGTCCTTCTCCTGATGCTGCTGCCACCTCCAGAATGTGTCATTGTGCCACTCGGTGGCCTCCTCATACTGCTGCCACCTCCAGACTCTGTCATTGTGCCACTTGGTGGCCTTCTCCTGATGTTGACAACTCCAGACTCTGTCATTGTGCCATTCGGTGGCCTTCTCCTGATGCTGCTGCTGCCGCCAACTCCAGACTTTGTCATTCTGCTACTCAGTGGCCTTCTCATACTGCTATCAACTCCAGACTCTGTCATTGTTCTGCTCAGTGGCCTTCTCCTCAGGCTGCCACCTCCAGACTCTGTCATTGTGTCACTCGGAGGTCTACTTTTACTGCTGTCACCTCCAGACTCTGTCATTGTGCCACTCGTTGACCTTCTCCTGATGCTGCCAGCTCTAGACTATGTCATTATGCCACTCGGTGGCCTTCTCCTGATACAGCTGCTGCCGCCCCCTCCAGACTATGTCATTGTGCCACTCGGTGGCCTCCTCACACTGCTGCCAACTCCAGACTCTGTCATTGTTAGACTCTGTAGCCTTCTCCTGATGCTGCCAACTGTAGACTCTGTCATTGTGCCACTCGTTGGCCTCCTCATACTGCTGCCACCTCCAGACTATGGGCCAGATTTATCATTCCTCTGACAGCTCACTCCACTTTAACATATGGCTAAAGTCAGTTTTAGCCAAGTCAGATTTATGATCGACCCTTTAAGACTGTAATAAATGTGGTTTGACGGTAGCAGTTTATCCGTCAGTAAGCAGCTTTACAAAAGTCGCACATCTTTACGAAAAAGTCGCACGTTTTTATGAAAAAGTTGCATGTTCTATTAAAAAGTCTCATAAGATAAGCATGGTCCTCACTGGAGTGAAATTGGGACTTTTTTGCGACTTTTTTGCGACTTTTTTAAATAGTCCCAATAGTAAATCTGTCTAGAGATTCATTTACATAAGAAGACACGCCCACTTTCAGAAAACTGGCGAGCATAGTGCAGAGCAGAAAAAAGTCGCAAATTTGTGCGCAGTTTTAAAGTTTGGGACTTTTTTGGGACTTTTTCACTCCATTATTCTGACCTGAGCTAATGATAAATCTGGCCCATTGTCATTCTGTCACTCGGTGGCCTTTTCCTGATGCTGCCAACTTCAGACTCTGTCATTGTGCCACTCGGTGGCCTTCTCATACTAGTGCCAAATCCAGACTCTGTCATTGTGCTATTCGATGGCCTTCTCCTGATGCTGCCACCTCCAGACTCTGTCATTGTGCCACTCGGTGGCCTTATCCAGACGCTGCTGCTGCTGCCACCTTCAGACTCTGTCATTGTGCAACTCGATGGCCTTCTCCTGATGTTGACAACTCCAGACTCTGTCATTGCGCCATTCGGTGGCCTTCTCCTGATGCTGCTGTTGCCGCCACCTCCAGACTATATCATTCTGCTACTCAGTGGCCTTCTCATACTGCTGTAAACTCTGGACTCTGTCATTGTGCCACTCGGAGGCCTTCTCCTAATGCTGCCAACTTCAGACTCTGTCATTGTGCCACTCGGTGGCCTCCTCACCTCTTCATACTGCTGCCACCTCCAGACTCTGTCATTGTGCCACTCAGTGGCCTTCTCCTGATGCTGCTGCTGCTACTGCTACATCCAAACTCTCTCATTGTGCCACTAGGTGGCCTCCTCATACTGCTGCCACCTCCAGACTCTGTCATTGTGCCACTTGGTGGCCTTCTCCTGATGCTGCCAACTCCAGACTTTGTCATTGTGCCATTCGGTGGCCTTCTCCTGATGCTGCTGCTGCCGCCAACTCTAGACTTTGTCATTCTGCTACTCAGTGGCCTTCTCATACTGCTGTCAACTCCAGACTCTGTCATGGTGCTACTCGGTGGCCTTCTCCTGATGCTGCCACCTCCAGACTCTGTCATTGTGTCACTCGGAGGCCTCCTTTTACTGCTGTCACCTCAAGACTCTATTATTGTGCCACTCGATGGACTCCTCATACTGCTGACAACTCCACACTCTGTCATTGTGACACTCTGTGGCCTTCTCATACTGCTGCTGCCTCCACACCCTGTCATTTTGCCACTCGGTGGCCTCCTCCTACTGCTGCCACCTCCAGACTATATCATTCTGCTACTTAGTGGCCTTCTCATACTGCTGTCAACTCCAGACTCTGTCATTGTGCCACTCGGAGACCTTCTCCTAATGCTGCCAACTTCAGACTCTGTCATTGTGCCACTCGGTGGCCTTCTCATACTAGTGCCAAATCCAGACTCTGTCATTGTGCTATTCGATGGCCTTCTCCTGATGCTGCCACCTCCAGACTCTGTCATTGTGCCACTCGGTGGCCTTCTCATACTAGTGCCAAATCCAGACTCTGTCATTGTGCCATTCGGTGGCCTTCTCCTGATGCTGCTGCTGCCACCAACTCTAGACTTTGTCATTCTGCTACTCAGTGGCCTTCTCATACTGCTGTCAACTCCAGACTCTGTCATGGTGCTACTCGGTGGCCTTCTCCTGATGCTGCCACCTCCAGACTCTGTCATTGTGTCACTCGGAGGCCTCCTTTCACTGCTGTCACCTCAAGACTCTATCATTGTGCCACTCGATGGACTCCTCATACTGCTGACAACTCCACACTCTGTCATTGTGACACTCTGTGGCCTCCTCATACTGCTGCTGCCTCCACACTCTGTCATTGTGCCATTCGGTGTCCTTCTCCTGATGCTGCTGCTGCCGCCACCTCCAGACTATATCATTCTGCTACTTAGTGGCCTTCTCATACTGCTGTCAACTCCAGACTCTGTCATTGTGCCACTCGGAGACCTTCTCCTAATGCTGCCAACTTCAGACTCTGTCATTGTGCCACTCGTTGGCCTTCTCATACTAGTGCCAAATCCAGACTCTGTCATTGTGCTATTCGATGGCCTTCTCCTGATGCTGCCACCTCCAGACTCTGTCATTGTGCCACTCGGTGGCCTTCTCATACTAGTGCCAAATCCAGACTCTGTCATTGTGCTATTCGATGGCCTTCTCCTGATGCTGCCACCTCCAGACTCTGTCATTGTGCCATTCGGTGGCCTTCTCCTGATGCTGCTGCTGCCACCAACTCTAAACTTTGTCATTCTGCTACTCAGTGGCCTTCTCATACTGCTGTCAACTCCAGACTCTGTCATGGTGCTACTCGGTGGCCTTCTCCTGATGCTGCCACCTCCAGACTCTGTCATTGTGTCACTCGGAGGCCTCCTTTTACTGCTGTCACCTCAAGACTCTGTCATTGTGCCACTCGATGGACTCCTCATACTGCTGACAACTCCACACTCTGTCATTGTGCCACTCTGTGGCCTCCTCATTCTGCTGCTGCCTCCACACTCTGTCATTTTGCCACTCGGTGGCCTCCTCCTACTGCTGCCACCTCCAGACTCTGTCATTGTGCCATTCGGTGGCCTTCTCCTGATGCTGCTGCTGCCGCCACCTCCAGACTATATCATTCTGCTACTTAATGGCCTTCTCATACTACTGTCAACTCCAGACTCTGTCATTGTGCCACTCGGAGACCTTCTCCGAATGCTGCCAACTTCAGACTCTGTCATTGTGCCACTCGGTGGCCTTCTCATACTAGTGCCAAATCCAGACTCTGTCATTGTGCTATTCTGTGGCCTTCCCCTGATGCTGCCACCTCCAGACTCTGTCATTGTGTCACTCGGTGGCCTCCTTATACTGCTGTCACTTCAGGACTCTGTCATTGTGCCACTTGATGGCCTCCTCATACTGCTGCCAACTCTAGTCTCTGTCATTGTGCCACTCATTGGCCTTCTCCTGATGCTGCTGCTGCCTCCAGACTCTGTCATTGTGCCACTCGATGGACTCCTCATACTGCTGACAACTCCATACTTTGTCATTATGCCACTCGGTGGCCTCCTCATACTGCTGTCAACTCCATACTCTGTCATTGTGCCACTCGTTGGTCTCCTCATACTGCTGCCACCTCCAGACTCTGTCATTGTGCCACTCGGTGGCCTCCTCATACTGCTTCCACCTCCAGACTCTATCATTGTGCCACTCGATGGCCTTCTCCTGATGCTGCCAATTCTAGACTCTGTCATTGAGCCACTCGATGGCCTTCTCCTAATGCTGCTGCTGCCGCGACCTCTAGACTCTGTCATTGTGCCACTTGATGGCCTCCTCATACTGCTGCCACCTCATGACTTTGTAATTGTGCCACTCAGTGGTGTTCTCCTGAAGCTGCCAACTCCAGACTGTGTCATTGTGCTACTCTTTGGCCTCCTCATACTGCTTCCACCTACAGACCCTGTCATTGGGCCACTTTTTGGTCCCCTTATGCTGCTTCCACCTCACCACTATGTCATAGGTCCACTCTGTGGACTTCTCATGCTGTTCTCACCCTCCCCACTTCATGACTGGTCCACTATTTTAGTTTTCGGCCTGGCTGACATTATTTATTTGACCTTTCTTCTGATGTGTCAGAAGGAAGGGAAAATGAGACGCACAATGGATCCTGTCTGTGTAGCAGATGTAAGGCCTGTATGGTCCCATCAGAATTGAAGCAACAGAGTGACACAATTACAGTGTGTAGGTGGCGGCAGCATCAGGAGGCCCCAGAGTAGCACAATGACAGAGTGTGGAGGTGGCAGCAGCATCATCAGGAGACAGAGTGGCACAATGACAGAGTGTAGAGGTCGCAGAAGCAGCATTAGGAGGAGGCCACAGGGTGGCACAATGACAGTGTGGAGGTGGCAGCAGCAGAATCATGAGGAGACCACAGAGTGACACAGTGAAAGAGTGTGGAGGTGGCAGAAGAAGCATCAGGAGGAGGAAACAGGGTGGCACAATGACAGTTTGGAGCTGGCAGCAGGAGGAGAACACAGAGAGGCACAATGACAGAGTTTAGAGATGGCAGCATCAGCATCAGTAAGAGGCCACTGGGTGACACAATGACAGAGTGTGGAAGTGGCAGAATCAGCATCAGAAGAAGGCCACAGGGTGGCACAATGCCAGTGTGAAGGTGGCAGCAGCATCAGGAGGCCACAGAGTAGCAAGGTGACATAGTGTTGAGGTACTAGCAGCATCAGGAGACCACAGAGTGGCAAGGTGACATAGTGTGGAGGTGGCAGCAGCATCAGGAGACTACAGTGTGGCAAGGTGACATAGTGTGGAGGTGGCAGCAGCATCAGGAGACCACAGAGTGGCAAGGTGACATAGTGTGGAGGTTGCATAAGCATCAGGAGACCACAGAGTGATCCCGTGACAGAGTGGGTAGGTGGATGACAATACCAGTACCAGCTGAAAATGGTGGGTGAAAGAAGGAGCACTTGGCAGGTAGCCAAAAGAAACCGGTGTCTTTTGTCAAAGTCTGATGCATCAGGCTTTGGTGGGTGGAAATCATTACTGATCCAAGCATGATTCTTCATCTCTCCACATTTTGGGTGGACATGCAATTTATTCTTGGGATAACTATGGCTCCCACTGCACTAAACACCCACTCTGATGCCATACTACTGGCCGGGCAGGACAGCTTTTCCAGGGAAAACTCTGCCAGTTGCGTCCACAAGTCCACTTTTGCTGCCCAGTAGTCCAGCGGATATTCAATGTGGGGTGGAAGGGTGCTGTCCAAGTATGCCACTACTGGTTCAGGTCCTGCTCTAGGTTTAGCTGCTGCTGCTGGTGAGTAGTTTCTTAACTAGGCGGATGAAGAAAGCTGCTCATCAGCGACTCTAAATTCAAGTTGCTGCTGATGAAGCTGGAATTGCATCTACATCCACCCCCCACCCTGCCACAGCAGCCATAGCAGAGGAACATGAGCGCAGAGGGCGCCCTGGTCAGACCTGTGAGAGGGTGGACGATGGCACAGATAGGCAGCAGCCAACTGACTACATAGGAAGTCTATATAGTAGTTCAGTTTGTCCTCCCTCTCAGCAGGTGTGATAAAGGCCCCCAATTTGGACCGGTAGCAAGGGTCCAACAAGGTGGGGAGCCAGAAGCCATCCCTCTGCCAAATGGTGACATCTTGGCTGTCACAACACAAGCAAGTAAGCATGCTTCAGGCTATTTGTGCAAGTGACTTGGATGGACTCCCTGCCTCCATCTCCAATGCATACTGCCACGGTGTGTCTGGGTCCTCTGCCTCGTCTTTCTTATCACCCTGTAGCTCCTCTGGCTGCTTCTGCTCCTCCTCTCTTGTCACCTATGTAGAAAAACCACCCATTTCGCTATACATTGCTTGTGCTCCAATGTCCTCCTCCATCAGTTTAACCCCAACAGGGCTCATGTGGCCATGAGATCTAGGCGCCACTTCTCCAGTCCCTTGACCAGCCAGATTTACCAGCATCTGTTCCAGGACATGAAGCAGTGGAATGATGTTGTTCATCCCGTAGTCCTGGTGACTGACAAATAACATAGCCTCCTCAAAGGGCCTGAGCAAATGGCAGGGGTCACGCATGAGCTGCCACTGGCTCACATCGAAGTTACACAGGGGAGTCCTCTTGTCCGCTTGGATCATCAAGAAATGCTGTAAAGCCTTTCTCTGTTCGTATAGTCAGTCCAACATATCGATGGTGGAATTCCAATGGGTGGAAACGTCGCATATCAGCCTATGTTGGGGAATGCTGTTCTGCCGCTGCAGCTCAAGGAGGGTGTGCTTTGCAGTGTACGAGTGGCTGAAGTACATGCTAAGTTTCCTGGCCATTTTTAGGATGTTTTGCAGATGAGTGGAATACTTCAGGAACCGCTTGACAACCAGATTGTACACTTGTGCCATGCAGGGTGCATGGCTTAGTGCTCCTTTTTCGCAGTGCCAACACCATGTTATTCCCATTGTCGGTCATCATGGTTCCGATTTTGAGTTGTCACAGAGAAAGCCAGGATTCGATTTCTTGATGAAGTACCCGGAGCAGTTCCTCTCCTGTGTGACTCAGTTCGCCCAGGCAAACCAGGTGCAGAACAGCGTGAGAGTGATGAGAGGGGTCGCACATGACTTGCATACACTACATGCCTCCAACATAATTCTTGGATCTCCACATGAAAATAATGTATTTGGTGTAAATTGCGAGAGGGGAATATTTGGAGACATTGACTTTACAAGACATACAGAGCAGCAGAGTTTGCTTTGAAATTTAAAATTTCAACACTGCATAAGTCAGCCCATACAGCAAAAGGAGGTGTACAGTCACCCATAAATTTTCCCTCAAAAGCCTTTTTCACATAACACATTTCACCACTACGTAATTCGGCCCATATCGCAAAAAGAGGTGTACAATTACCCATGAATAAAAATAAAAAAAGCCTGTGTCACATAACACCACTAAGTAAGTTGTTCCATACCGCAAAAGGAGGTGTACATTCACAAATATATTTTCTGGAAAAAAGCCAGTGTCACATAAAGAATTTCACCACTGAATAAGTCGGTCAATTCTGTGAAAAGAGGTGTACATTCACCCATACATTTTCTGAAAAAAAGCCAGTGTCACATAAAGAATTTCACCACTAAGTACTTCAGTCCACACCGCAAAAGGAGGTGTACATTCAACCATACATTTTCCGAATAAAAACCAGTGTCATATAAAGAATTTCACCACTAACTAAGTCGGTCCATACCGCAAAAGGAGGTGTACATACACCCATACATTTTCTGAAAAAAAGCCAGTGTCACATAAAGAATTTCACCACTATGTACTTTGGTCCATGCCGCAAAAGGAGATGTACAATCACCCATACATTTTCCCGAAAAAAGGCTGTGTCACATAAAAAATGTCACCTCTAAAAAGGGCTTTACCACATATAACTGGCCTTTATATATCACATAGACCACCTTGTCAGGGCTGTCACCTGACTGGGTTAGTAAGGTTGATGCACACTTGTGCCACCAGGCTGCGCGCTGCCTGTGTATTAGATATGCACTGTGCGATTCATTTCCCTTATACTAATAAGCCTCAGTGATTTACTGCCATAAAATCAGAGCTTCACGCTGCCCCCCGACATGTTTCGCCGTTACACGGCGTCTTCAGGGGTTAGGGCAGAATGTGAGCGTGTCCTCCTCGCGGCCGGCTTATAATACCTCTGTTGGTGATGTCATTACTTGGGGCGTCACTAAGGGGGCGTGGTGGGGATCTCTACTAGGATGCTGATTGGATGCGTTACAGGGCTCGGCCTGCTATCGTCATGGCCGCCGCCCACCAGCATCATCTTCCTCCTATCTTCTTCATTCTAGTTGGTCCGCGTCATCGGGTAACGCCTACTTACGTCATGGTTACGCCCACCCGACGTCAACTACCTCCTAGGAGGTAGTTGACGTCGGGTGGGCGGAACCATGACGTAAGTAGGCGTTACCCGATGACGCGGACCAACTAGAATGAAGAAGATAGGAGGAAGATGATGCTGGTGGGCGGCGGCCATGACGATAGCAGGCCGAGCCCTGTAACGCATCCAATCAGCATCCTAGTAGAGATCCCCACCACGCCCCCTTAGTGACGCCCCAAGTAATGACGTCACCAACAGAGGTATTATAAGCCGGCCGCGAGGAGGACACGCTCACATTCTGCCCTAACCCCTGAAGACGCCGTGTAACGGCGAAACATGTCGGGGGGCAGCGTGAAGCTCTGATTTTATGGCAGTAAATCACTGAGGCTTATTAGTATAAGGGAAATGAATCGCACAGTGCATATCTAATACACAGGCAGCGCGCAGCCTGGTGGCACAAGTGTGCATCAACCTTACTAACCCAGTCAGGTGACAGCCCTGACAAGGTGGTCTATGTGATATATAAAGGCCAGTGATCACTGAAAGTTTTAAATTAAATTAGTCATTTACACCAGTAATATTAAACAATATGAATTAAAAGTTAAGTCTTAGTTAAGTAGGTAGGTGCAGGAAAATTGGTGATATTCAGTCCAAAAGGACATTAGTAGTAGCATATGTTGGTTAACACACTATATCCCTGCTCTTAAAGGGGAAGTACAAAAATTGTAGTTACCACATATAACTGCACCGCTGAACGGCATAATTCTTGGATCTCTACATGAAAATAATGTATTTGCTGTATATCGTGAGGGGGCATAGCAGGAGATATTGACTTCACAAGAGATACAGAGCAGCAGAGTTCACCCAACTCTATTTGCTTCCCGCTGTTTACTGCTCCTGAATTAAAATTGGGGCAACCAGCTTCAGCTTCCTCTGATGTGTATGCCTACGGAGACCTTTTGTTATGGCTTTGCACAGGGAGCAAGATTGTTATGCACAATTGTGATGGAACTCCTGATCTTAAGAAACTGGACTTGGACTCCAAAGCAGAGGCTCTCCTGTCATGTCTTGGGTGCTGTGGAGATCAAATGCAGACAGAGCAGATAAAAACACATGAATGTTTTCAACTTAGTGAAGCTGTTTGATTTAATTGTAAATAGATGGTAAAGGCAAAGTCTGCTGGTGTGTTGTCATCAGTGTCTTCATTATGTTTACTGCTGGACCCACGACGGCATAATTCGGTCCATACATCTAAAAGAGGTCTACAATCACCAATCAATTTTTCCGAAGAAAACATGGTTGAAATAAAAGATTTCACCAGTGAAAGGATAATAGAATTTATTTCATACAGAAGAAAGTCTAGAATCACCCATCAATTTTCCGCCAAAAAAGATGGTTTCACATAAAAAATTTCACCACTACATTATTCGGTCCATACCGCAAAAAGGGCTTTACCACATATAACTGCACCTCTGAACGACAATTACGGTAGGCCCTAATTTTTTTTCTACTTTTACACAATGCAAAAGGTTTTTTAACAGATAAGTGCAACGCTGAACTGCAAATATATTTATATTTCGCCACTAATACACGGCAAACTAGGCTTTAGAATATATCACAGCAACGCTGAGCGGCAAACATATTTTTCCTTTTTCCACTAATACACGCAAAAAGGGCTTTAAAACAGATAACTGCACTGCTGAGCAGCAAATATATTTTTCCTTTTTTCACTAATACACGCAAAAAGGGCTTTTAAACAGATAGGTGTAATAGGAATGTTCCTATTACCCAGGCTGTCACCTCCTCAACTGAACCCTGTGGAAGGATTCCTTGAATAATATTACCCTGCACTTCTAAAAAAAAAAAAAATTATCACTGTCCCTAACGCCTGCAGACGTCTCTCCCTGCACTAAGTACACTGGTAAATGGCAGAATCTAAGATGGCTGCCGATATCTATAGAGCTGTGACATCACAGGGCTGGCTGGCTACTGATTGGCTGCATGTATGGCATTATGGGTGATTCCGCCTTCCCAGAGTTCCTTTCTCCATGTCCTCACACGTGCAGCAGCCATTTTAGGAAAAATGTGATTCATTACCACAAAGCGCAAGGAAATTTGCATTCAGTGCGAATCTAATTTTTCCTGAAATTCAGAGCGAATTCCACTTCGTAAGCTTCGATTCGCTCATCTCTATCAACCATTCAAGAACCGCTGGGTTTCTGGTCAAGACACGACCACTAGATGACACAGGGAGCGCAGGACTCTTGCTGCAACGCCTGCTGCCACACCTCATTACTCTGCTGCGACCTGTGCCTGCGCCAAAAACATTTAAACCTCTGCCACTCCCACTGTGCAAGGAAGAGGCTTCTCTGTCTGACATACTGTTAGATCAAATAAATAAATATAAAAGAAATTAAAACACTCCAAAAAAGTCAGTAATTTTCTCACTTCACCACACAACGGCTAATAAGCCCTTTTTTTTCACTAATACACACCAAAAAGGGCTTTTTATAACTGCACCGCTGAACGGCAAATAGGCCCTTATTTGTTTCCACTTATGCAAGCCACAAAAGGCTTTAGAACAATGACACCGCTAAATGGCAAATATATATTTTTTTGCCACTTATACACCCCAAAAAGCCCTTTTTTCCCACTAATACAAGCCAAAAAATGCTTTAAAACATATAACTGCACCGCACAAGGGCAAATACGACTTAGAAATATTTATTTGTAATAAACCCTGTTAATGGCTGTATCAAACAGCACTTGCATCCCAATAACAAGAATGGTTTGCTGTTATTACAGAGCTGTATAATGGCAATTTGGATCCCCAGTCAGTGCAGCAAGGTGTAATAGGATTGTTCCTATTAGCCAGGCTGTAACCTCCCCTACTGAACCCTGTTCTGCTTCAATATAGTGGAATCATTCCTCCCTATCCTTTCCCTGAACTTCTCTACAGCAAAATAAAAGTTTTAAAGTCTTTTCTACCACTGTCTCTAGCGCCTGCTGACGTTTCTCCATGCACTAAGTACACTGGAAAATGGCAGAATCCAAGATGGCTGAGGCTATCTATAGGGCTGTGACTAGGGTTGAGCGAACCCGAACTGTAAAGTTAGGGTTTGTACCGAACTTTAGGATTTTTGGACCCCAGACCTGAACCCGAATATTACAGTAAAAGTTTAGGTTCGGGTTCGGTGTTCAGCGAGTAAATGGTGCTTTTTTAAAGGCTGCAGAGCAGCCAATCAACAAGCGTTTAACTTTGTGCCCTTAGAAGCCATCACAGCCATGCCTACTAATGGCATGGCAGTGATTGGCCAGTGCAGCATGGGACCCAGCCTCTATATAAGCTGGAGTCACGTAGCGCTGCACGTCACTCTGCTCTTAGTAGTGTAGGGAGAGGATGCTGATGCTGTGAGGGAGAGAATAGGAAAGAAACTTTAATCAGAACTGCAATTGAACTCAGTAATCTACATAGATTTAGTTGTGTGGGTGCAGTGCACAATCTTTTTACCCTGCCCTGAGCCCAGTGACAGAGAAAAAAAACTTTTATCCGTCTGTTAGTTAGGTGGGCGGCGGCCATTTTATGCCATCTCAGTGCACCAGCACTGCATATGTGCTTTTGCGACATTCAAATCCAAGCTTGAAATACAGCAATAATAATCTGGATTTAAAAAAACACAAATTTTTGACAATATCCTACATCTGGTGTCTGTGCAATTTAAGGTAGAAATACAGCAATCATTTTCTGGGTTTTAAAAAACACCCATTTTGGGCAAAGTACTTAATATTGCAGCCTTTGCTGAATCTATGATTGCTAAAAACAAGCTTGAAATACTTCAATAATTTTCTGGCTTTGAAAAAACACCCATTTTTGGCAATACCCTCCATCTGGGGCCTCTGCCGCATTAGTCAGTGTGCAATTTAAGATAGAAATACAGCTGTAATTTTCTGGTTTTTAAAAAACACACTTTTTGGGTAAAATACTCAATTTTACAGCCCTTGCTGCATCTGTATGTGTGAAATTCAAGCGTTATATACTGCTGTCATATTCTGTTATTAAAAAAAACACAAATTTTGGGCAAAACACTTAATATAAACAATGGGAAAATCCAGCTCACCCGCTTTAAGGATCCAAACAATTCACCCTTGGTGTACAGAGATGTAGGTGGGACCTCAATAGTTGTAAAATGATGATGAAGTTCCAGCATCTGCAATCTTTGAGTGATGGTTTCTTTATTTCCAGTAGTGGACAATACAACATCAATAGCACAAATCTTCGCATATCCATTTACAGTCAACACGTTTCAAACAAGTGAATGTTCTTACTCATGACTGGCGTGCTACCTAAGATATTCCACTTCCTTATAAACTTTGTGATTCACCATCCCCCAATTGTTGGGGGGGTGGTTAAGTTTATGTGTAGATAATGGAGTGGATTAACCGTAGGTAGAATAGCCGTCTGTTTTTACTTCCAATACAAAAAAGAATCTAGTACATATTAAAAGAAAACACGATGTGGTTTTGCTTGGATTAGGTGAAAATCTTCAGATGGCTATTCTACCTACGGTTAATCCACTCCATTATCTACACCTGAACTTAACCCCCCCCCCAGCAATTGGGGGATGGTGAATCACAAAGTTTATAAGAAAGTGGAATATCTGAGGTAGCACGCCAGTCATGAGTAAAAACATTCACTTGTTCGAAACGCGTTGACTGTTAATGGATATGTGAAGATTTGTGCTATTGATATTGTCATGTCCACTACTGGAAATAAAGAAACCATCACGCAAAGATTGCAGGTGCTGGAATTTCTATCATTTTACAACTATTGAGGTCCTACCTACATCTCCGTGCACCAAGAATGAATTGTTTGGATCCTTAAAGCGGGTGAGCTGGATTTTCCCATTGTTTATATTACATGAAGTTTTGTATCCGTGTCTCCCTGCACATCCACACCCCAAGAGTGTTTCCTCTACCAGTGATAGTGGACTGTCGGCTCTATAATCTTCGACACATATCCTGATTTCCATGCATGGCTCATGTGTCTATGCCCGACCGCAAAACAAAAGCGGAACAAGTTTTTACAACATTTGACACACTACTACAAAACAGTCTATCTATAGACAGTAATATGCTACAATTACAAAAATTTATGTCGCTGTGGTGGGACCATACTACGTTGCTAAAATATGATCCCTAGAGGACTAAGAATTAAAAAAAATTCAACCACAATCTTCTCGGAACAATTTGTCAAATCATGGAATGACATTCTCAGCGACTGTTCAACAAAGTTGATGTCTTTAATTGTCGAATATGAGGGAGATAAAATTTCCTCCCTACAAACTGAGATTGAACAATGTAAGAGTAATCTATTACAATATGAATCCCTTCCTAAATATACAGAGCAGCAAGAAAACAAATCACTGTTTGCATTCAAACATTAGAAGAAAGTATTATGGAAACTAAACACAAAAAAGTTCAATGGGACCTGTACGACTATGACAAAAATCAAGTATATAAATGGGGAAGAAGAGATAACCCTTACCAAACACCAAAATCTATCTTGAAAAAAGAAACAAAAAAAGAAACAAAAACTACAGGAAGAGCTCATCAGTCAGCTTTGAATCTTCAGAGGTGGACTTCTCAGATATTAGTACAGAGCAGTGATGGACGAACATCTGCCGGGACGGTTCGCGACCGCGATCAAATGTTCGCGAACCGCAAGTTTGCGGTGGGTCCCATTCATTTTAATGGCAGGCGAACCTGAAAAACCTTCCGCTTATATTTGCAGCCAAGAAATAATTACTAGAAGTGCACAAATAGTCATTAAGTAGTCATAAATCTCAAAAGATCCTATTAGGTAGAACACTACTATTGGCCAGGCTCCTGATCAGTCGGAGCAGGTTCGCACGCCATGCCCCAGAGGTAAACAATTGGATAAACCTGGTTAACAAGGTTAAAAACTATGAACGGATTCACTATAAGCAGAGAGGTGGATTAGAGAAATGGGTTAAGATATGGGACGGCTGGTAGTTCTGATATGATTGTATATGAAATATATTTATTTATTTATTTACTTATTAATATATATATATTTTTTTTCTCTTCTCTCTCCCCTTCTCCCTATTTCTTTTCGAGGGGGGGTGGACGCATTGCAGGGGGGGGAGGTAATTGGGTCAAGGGAAAAAATGGTGATAATTTATAATAAGGATGAATTTTCTGTTTGTGTACTGGTTTTGTATAGTAATAAAGATGTTAAATTTAAAAAAAAAAGTGCACAAATAGTCCCACATGGACAGTGACATACCAGATGCATTATTCGAATTTGCGATCTCCATTCATTATTTTTTTCAATGTGAAATATCGGTAATATAATTTTCGCATATGCAAATGTACTATACAGTACACAAATGCACTATAAAGAAAGTATATTGGTATATAACACCCCGCTTCCATCTGTTTTTTTGGGGGACGACTGGTATATCACACCAGTAGAAATTATTTGTTCCAATAACGCTTGTCCCTCTATATACCTGCAGTATCGCAGCAGAACCGCACTCAACTGCTGCACAATACAAATGCACTATAATATACTTTCTAACATAGAAAGTATATTATAACATTGTACAAGGAAGGCAATCCATTAGAATATACAAAAAGATAAAACGTAACCTTTAATAATGTTACTATGAGGGTCCATTCACACGTCCGTAAGTGTTTTGCGGATCCGCAAAACACGGACACCTGCAATGTGCATTCCGCAATTTGTGGACCGCAGATCGCCGGCACTATAATAGAAAATGCCTAATCTTGTCTGCAATTGCAGACAAGAATAGGACATGTTCTATTTTATTGCCGAAACGGAAGCACGGATGCGGAAGTGCGGATCCGCAAATGCGGATGCGGATCCCAAAATGCGGATGCGGACAGCACATTCCGGCCCCATTGAAAATGAATGGGTCTGCACCCGTTCCGCAAAATTGCAGAACGTATGTGGACCCATATTGCGGACGTGTGAATGGAAAAGATATCCCTCAAAATGAAAATAAATCAAATTAATAAAGTTAATCAATAACCATAGATGTGGTAGGCAATAACAAGTGCTCGGCTGCACTAAATCAGGTGCTCGGCGGCACCAAATAAGAAACCATATGTCCTACAGTACCACAATTCGGGGGGTTCCAGTGCACATCCATGAATCCCGGAGGGAAAGCAAAAAACATCTATCCCTGGACTGAGTGATGATGTGGTATTGAAGGACAGGGTGGGCAAAGAACTGTCCCTGATATTGCCCTACAGGGGGGTGCTATTCTGGCCCTGATAGCCTAACCACAGACCACCGGCCCTGATAAGAGCGACTCTGTCCGGAACCTTATAAAAATGGCCCTAGTAAGCCCCTAGCCCCTGACTTCCAGGTGATCACTATATAGATCTATGTGTTTTTTACTCATTATAAAAGTATATTATAAGCATATCGCACCCCTCTGTGTATCACACCTATCAATAGCACACTTATACCAGTCCTTAAAAAGAGTTTGGTGTCCCTAACAGCCTGTCCCTGCTCCACACAGCAACCTCTCCCTACACTGGCAAAACACTGAATGTAAAATGGCTGCCAGATCAGGTTTATTTATAAGGTAGGGGGTATGTCCATGTGCTGAAACGTCTCAATTGGCTGTCCTGTACCACCTGATGGATGTGTCATGGGTCAAAGTTCTTCACAATGTAAAAGAATATGGTGGGCGTGAATATCTCCATATGTTCGCATGTTTGGCGAATCGTGAACGTGCAAAGTTCGCCGCGAAATGACTGCTGGGCGAACCGCAAGGCCATCTCTAGTACAGAGATTCAAACATTGGAAAAATCTAGGACTGATTCAAGAGATACTGTTTCTAATACAAAGTCCTTCTATTATAAAAAACAAAAAAATATTCCTTACACAACTATAAAAAGAAAAAAATGTTTCAGGCAGGGGAGAAGGAAGCATACTAACCAGAAAAAAGCACACAATATGGCAACCCGCCCTCAAAAGAAATAACATGTGTATCAGAATCTAATGATATTATTGATGTTGTGAATTTGTCTGAGATTGTACTAACCAAATATCTACATGAAGTTCTGACTTTGGGTTTAAACTTTCTCTCCCATCCACTGATTTTGATATGTTCTCCACCTTGATTGATATTAAGAAATTTAACAGTAAAAAAATCATTTTTCTGAGATGGAGAGCAACTCGGACACAGAGGATCCCCTTTACCACAAAATAAGGATAATAATATGTATTCAGGTCTGTCTTTCAGAGAACAAACAACTCTCATTATTTTAAATAAACTGGAGCTCTGGATTTTGTGACGCAAAAATTTTGCGTCGCTAACCCACAGTTCTACCCCAAAAAATAGAGTACTGTGGGCATGGATATCTTTCAAGAGGTGATGGAGAAAGAACTGCCCTTTATTAATGAATATAAGGACAGTATATATAGGCATAATAATTTGACTAAACAACATAGGATAGCCCTCAGAGAACTGAAAGACACCCACAGTATTGCGATTAAAATGGCTGACAAAGGCGGAGCGGTGGTGGTTCTTGATAGAAATGTGTATGAAAGTCAGATGATGGATATTGTTATGGACTCCTCCACATACAAAAGGTTAGCATCAAATCCTATTGAATTGTACAGAAAAGAATATCTTGATATAATATGTAGAGGTAGGGATTTGGGTTATTTCTCGCATAAAGAATATTCCTATTCGGATGTTTAGACGCCCATCACACCTATTATCCATGCCTTACCAAAAATCCATAAAGGAATGAACCCACCACCGCTCCGCCCAATAGTGTCAGGAATTGGCACACTGACCGAAATATTAGGTCAGTGGTTAGACTCCATTTTGCAACCTTTAGTAAAACGAACCCCGGCTTATATAAAGGACACTGGAGTTGTATAAAGAAGCTTCTTTGATAAAAAATGGTGTCCCAATTACAATTGCCTTACTGCGGATGTTGTAAGTCTTTACCCCTCGATTCCACATCACATTGCTCTCCTGGCATTAGAATCCCATCTACATAAATATAGTCATCATGACCATGAATATATAGAATATATACTGGAAGTTACACAATTTTTGTCGGTGCACAATTATTTCTGTTTTAATGATTTGTATTACTTACAAGTACAGGGAGTTTCTATGGGGGCAAAATTTTCCCCATCCCTAGCAAACATCAACATGTCTTACTGGGAAGAACGCTATATTTTTAGTGCAGACAATCCTTATTTGGAAGAGATTGAGTGGTATGGCAGATACATCGACGATCTGCTCATTGTTTGGGCTGGCGATGTATCTGCCATACCCTCATTTCAAGTCTATCCTAATGATAACCCCTACAGTCTCCGCTTCGTGTGTTCACACAATGCGGTTACTATTGACTTCTTGGACCTAACTTTAACAGGCACAGGTGAGGTGGTTCAAACAAAAACATATCGCAAACCAACAATGGGTAACACAATTCTCAGGGCAGACAGCCACCACCCCATACACACGATAAAGGCCATACCTGTTGGCGAATTCATTAGCGCAAGACGTAATTGCAGTGATGATACAGTTTCAAAATGAGGGCAAAGTCATCACTACACGTCTTTTATCTCGGTATTACCCGATGTGGATGATTCAAAGGGCACAGGGAATAGCACAAAGAAAAGTACGTCGGGATCTGTTATTTGGAAATATTATTTCCATTGACAGATCTAAAAACAAACAACTGCCAACTCTGGTTCTTACATACAGTAACCAGTTCCATCAAATCCAAGAATCTATTTCAAAGTGCATTCCTTTGTTGTTCGAGGATCATATGCTATACAAACTATTGAGGGATGGACACAGGGTGGTCTCAAGACGACCTCCGTCTCTTGCGACTTCCCTGTCTCCCTCTCCTTTCACCTCCTCACCTAAATCAAAATGCAAACAGACCTGGTTAAAATATACAGCATTCATACGATGCGGCAGTCATCCTTGCAGAGCCTGCGGTTATGTTGTCCCGCGGAAGGGTTTCCGAGACTCTTCTGACACTAACCATTTTCCTATCAGGTCATATATTAATTGTAATTCTACCGGAGTGGTTTATGTGATTGAGTGTGAGGAATGCATATATGTGGGCTGTACAATTCGGAAATTTAAATCTAGATTATTGGAGCATTTGAACTATATCACAAATAGCGCATATGTTAATATTTTGAATGCCGCCAAACATTTTATTGCCTCCCACAACAGAAGCCTGCACACCTTAACCCTACAAAGAGAAGCCTTCTGGATTTAAGGCTAAACACCAGACACCCTACAGGTTTAAATCTAAGGAAATAATTAATGTATATTTATTAAAAAGAAAGTAACCATTTAACCTGTACAAGTTGGAGCTATATATGTTTGTTTATAACTGCATGTATATATGATGTTGATTTGCAATAGATCCAAGTTCAGACACTGCATTTTTTCTCTGGTTCGGTATCTGAACACAGGGAATGTACATATGTTGACACAGTGCCTGTGAAAATTTTCACCTAATCCAAGCAAAACCACATCGTGTTTTCTTTTAATATGTACTAGATTCTTTTTTGTATTGGAAGCAAAAACAGACGGCTATTCTACCTACGGTTAATCCACTCCATTATCTACACCTAAACTTAAACACCCCCCCCCCCAGCAATTGAGGGATGGTGAATCACAAAGTTTATAAGTAAGTGGAATATCTGAGGTAGCATGCCAGTCATGAGTAAGAACATTCACTTGTTCGAAACGTGTTGACTGTAAATGGATATGCGAAGATTTGTGCTATTGATGTTGTATTGTCCACTACTGAAAATAAATAAACCATCACTCAGAGATTGCAGGTGCTGGAATTTCTATCATCATTTTACATAATACTTAATATTGCAGCCTTTGCTGCATCTATGATTGTTAAAAACAAGCTTGAATTACTTCAATAATTTTCTGGTTTTTAAAAACACCAATTTTTGGCAATACCCTCCATCCTGGGCCTCTGCCACATTAGTCTGTGTGCAATTTAAGCTAGAAATACAGCTATAATTTTCTGGGTTTTAAAAAACACCCTTTTTGGGAAAAATACTAAATTTTAAAGCCCTTGCTGCATCTGTCAGTGTGAAATTCAAGCGTTATATACTGCTGTCATATTCTGTTAGTAAAAAAAACACCCATTTTGGGCAAAGTACTTATGTCATGACTGCTATCCCAGCAGCAGTCGTGTCGCACCAGACGGAGGGGAAGGGGGACCCTTATCTACGGATGGGAATAGTATGGCCACCCCTGACTAACCCTAAGCTGGCACCTGTCTGCCCTGATACCCTAGACGGGGTGTGAACCCGTGCGGCGAGCAGGATGCCTAAACCCTCAGTCACTCTAAACAAGCCTAGAGTGGGGAAAGGCCGATGGGAGCACTAGTCACCATCACTCATGTCTAGGAGAACAGCAGGGGAAGACAGCAACAAACAAACTATAGCAGAGATAGACTTATCCAGTCACGAGCAGAGAAGGCGATCCCAATCACGACAGTCCACGCCGGACAAGAGCTCCACAGCAACACCATCAAACGATCTCCTTCAAAGGTCAGAATAGAACTGGAAGTAAGGACTATATCTGGCAATGACTGCAAGTGAAACTGAAACTAATATAGTAGCTGGGAGTGGCAGACAGGACTCACCTGAGAAGGATGCCTACAAACTCCCAGTCAGGACAAAAAGGTTCACAAGGCAAAACCTGGATGACATACCCTGAACCATGGAGATAACTCACAAGCTATCGCGAGTAGCAAGTCGCTGCGACCTTCTCCTCCCAGACCTGTCTGGATCAGTCACAGTCGTGACAACTTAATATTGCAGCCTAAGCTGCATCTGTGATTGTTAAAATCAAGCTTGAAATACTTAAATCATTTTCTGGCTTTAAAAAAACACCCATTTTTGGCAATATCCTCCATCTGGGGCCTCTGCCGCATTAGTCAGTGTGCAATTTAAGCTAGAAATACAGCTATAATTTTCTGGGTTTTAAAAAACACCCATTTTGGGCAAAATACTACATTTTAAAGCCCTTGCTGCATCTGTCAGTGTGAAATTCAAGCGTTATATACTGCTGTCATATTCTTGTCATGGATGAGATTTGCAGATAGCTGGAACCTATAAATAAACGAGCGACTGGCTTTATCCCAAACTAAGGAGCTTATAGGTGAGCCCTATAAAACCCTAAGAGCTCTCCCTGACTGCTATGCACATACAAGGGTCTCGATGGTAGACGATTGCATGCCCACGTACCCAAGCCTGTGTGACACCTGAAAACCCTATAATAGTGAGGGGATATGACCATCGGCTCCCTGCACTTAGTCAGGGAGTCAGGGTCACCTAGAATCAAGCCAGCAAGCAAACACACTAAAGTAAAAGAACTTATGTGAGCAAACAGCAGACGCAGCCTCCAGCAGTGAACACTTCATCCAGGAAGTAGTATAAACCCCAAAGTGAGGCAGTATGGGAGGGAATATAAAGGAAGACGATTATGTCTAAATAAGTGACACCTGGCAGAAGGAAAGGAGATGAGAAAGTGAAACCAAAACAAAGAACATCATACAAGAGGTAGAGAAGAACATCTGCCAGAGCTTCTCGCAGAACTGGCGGTGACGATTCTGTTATAAAAAAAACACCCTTTTTGGGCAAAGTACTTAATATTGCAGCCTTTGCTGAATCTATGATTGCTAAAAACAAGCTTGAAATACTTCAATAATTTTCTGGATTTAAAAAAACACAAATTTTTTGCAATACCCTCCATCTGGGGCCTCTGCCACATTAGTCACTGTGCAATTTAAGCTAGAAATACAGCTTTAATTTCCTGTGTTTTAAAAAACACCCTTTTTGGGCAAAATACTAAATTTTACAGCCCTTGCTACATCTGTACGTGTGAAATTCAAGCATTATATACTGCTGTCATATTCTGTTATCTAAAAAGCACCCATTTTTGGGCAAAATACTTAATTTGCGGCATTGTCTGCATCTGTCAGTGTGAAATTCAAGCGTTATATACTGCTGTCATATTCTGTTGTTAAAAAAACACCCTTTTTGGCCAAAGTACTTAATATTGCACTATTTGCTGCATCTGTTATTGTTAAAACAAGCTTGAAATACTTCAATAATTTTCTGGCTTTTAAAAAAACACCCATTTATTGCAATACCCTCCATCTGGGGCCTCTGCTCAATTAGTCAGTGTGCAATTTAAGCTAGAAATACAGCTATAATTTTCTGGGTTTTAAAAAACACCCATTTAGGGCAAAATACACAATCTGCGGCCTTCTCTGAATCTGTCAGTGTGAGATACATGCTTTAGATACTGCTGTGCTGATCTAGTATTAAAAAAACACCCATTGTGAGCAAAAATCTTAATTTGCTGCCTTGTCTGCATCTGTACGTGTGAGATACACGCTTTAGATACTGCTGTGCTATTCTGGTTTTAAAAAACACCCATTTTGGGGAAAAAATCTTAATTTTGCAGCCTTTTCTGCATATGTCATTGTGAGATACATCCTTTAGATACTGTTGTTCTATTCTGCTATTAAAAAAAACACCCATTTAGGGCGAAAATCTTAATTTTGCAGCCCTTGCTGCATCTGTGAGATAAACCCTTTACATACTGCTGTGCTATTCTGGTACTAAATAAACACCCATTTTGGGCAAAAATCTTAATTTGCGGCCTTGTCTGCATCTGTACGTGCGAGATAAACACTTTAGATACTGCTGTGCTATTCTGCTATTAAAAAAACACCCATTTAGGGCAAAATTCTTAATTTTGCAGCCTTTGCTGCATATGTCATTGTGAGATACACCCTTTAGATACTGTTGTTCTATTCTGCTATAGAAAAAAACACCTATTTAGGGCAAAAAACAATTTTGCAGCCTTTGCTGCATCTGTCATATGCACACGTAAGATACTGTTGTTCTATTCTGCTACAAAAAAATAAAAAATATTTTGGGCAAGATCCCAAATTTGACGTGGCCCCGGTCATGGTGCTGCTGGTAGAACTCCTGCTGCAGGGATGTATGTGGTCGATCTGTGCCAGCTACACACACAAGTGAAAAACCTTCCTCAGGTGCGAGTAGGCGACAGAACCTTCAGCGGCATTTGCCATGCTCTGAACCACATTTTGATGCCTTTTGCACCCCTCTAGCCCTTTCAACGCCATTTTTACAGCCATTTTAGTGCTCAAAAGTTTGTGTCGCCATTGACTTCAATGGGGTTCGGGTTCGGGGTCAAGTTCGGGTACCGAACTTGAACTTTTTTGTGAAGTTCGGCCGAACCCGTCGAACCCGAACATCCAGGTGTCCGCTCAACTCTACTCATAAGGCAATGTGAATGGAAAAATAAAAAAGTTAGGACTATGGGAAGGCGGGTATTGAAAACGAAAATGCAAAAATGGAAAACCCCTTAAGGGGTTAAAGGGGTTGTCTCACTTCAGCAAATAGCATTTATTATGGAGATAGTAAATATAAGTCACTTACTAATGTATTTCGATTTGTCCATTTTGATTCCTTTGATGGCTGGATTTATTTATCTATCACATTATACACTACTCCTTTCCATGGTTACGACCACCCTGCAATCCAGGAATGGTGGACGTGCATGCACACTATAGGAAAAACCGCTGGGTGGCTGGTAACAGTGGTGCTTTTTCCTATAGCGTTTAAGCATGGCCACTGCTGATGGATTGTTTGGTGGTCATAACCATGGAAACTAGTGCATTATGTGATGTAAAAATGAATCCAGCCAGTAAATGAAGCAATATGGATAATAACAATACATTAGTAAGTGTCTTGTATTACCTTTCTCTACATAATAAATGCTATTTGCTGAAGTGAGACAAACCCTTTAATTATGACCAAATTTGTAACACCATTTACGGAAATGCAAGGAACCTCCAACTATTCTTCCAATGTGCTATGCCAGACTTTATCATAGTGGAACTGTCAAAGGCAAAAGCAATGATGTGTGCTCCTGCAGTCCCACAGTGGAATCCATACACCAGTACACCGCAGATGTGTCAGCGGTGTACTATTGTATGGATTCTAAAGCACTATAGACACCTATACTTCAGGTTCCTATTTCTAAATAAAATAGGGGGGAAAATAAAGTATATTACAAAAATTATTATATGCCATTTAGAATATTTTTTTATAAAATTATTTAGAAGCTTAGGTACACTGTAATATAATATTTAATCTGAAATTAACAAAAATATTAATCCTGCAAGTAGATGTTTAGAGACTGCAGTTAAATAAAACGTCTCTCATTTGCCACTGCCTGGGAACATATGCTAGAACGCTATATGATATTTTCCCATAGAATCTGAGATAAGCTTTCATTAGCATTAAAAACAAGTGAAAACAGACACGTCATGCTTGTGATTTAGATTTAAATCTGTTCATTTCCTGGTCATGAAAGTGATTGGTAATTTGACAGCTACCTCCATATTTCCACTCTTGCTCAGCACATCTGCCCTGATGAACACACCTCAATCACCAGACTGACATTGCATGTAACAAGAGCCTTCTTTAAGCAGATTGGCTTCCTAATAGATGATCTCCTTATTTTTTTTTTCAATGTGTATAACAAGATGAAGCAGATGGCTACATTGCCTTTTCTCTTAAGGAAAAAAAATAATAAGTATCTTTGTGGCGTTTAGCTTCAAGTAATTCAATACTGTCTGAATGGAAGATTACTCTGTAACCTAAGGACTTGAAACAGACCGAGCAGATGTACTGTACTAAGGCTACCACCCAAGGAACATATTGCAATCATTTACTTTCTATGATGGCAGTATTTGTATAGCTGTTCTTTATTTTGCTTCTTGAGCTCACCTTGCTTCATTGTTGCATTTCTTGCTCATGGGGATGTTGATTTTCGACTTTTATTACCCATCTTAATGTGCACCTTAGTTCTTGATATGCAAACAGTGCAATGCTACTATGTCTTTAGCAACTATTCAAATGAAAAATCATTCTTCAAAACTTTTATTTCACTTTAACACCTCGGATGCCAGAGGAAATATACAGTATTAATAGTTTTATTACTCATATGGTGAAATCCAATTATATTTCTAATTACTGATCTTTTGTGAATATTAACTGAATCCTTAAAAAAAAAAAACAGATGAGCGTTCATTTTCTGAATGACACTTTTTCTTTTTTAATGTATTCATTCCTTCTTTTCAGATTTTTTTTTATGGCTGTATGTGTTATATTTTCGCCATTTTTAAGTATTGTTCTATTGAACAGGAGCTTTTTATTATATTTTAATGATGTGATTAGCTTTTATTGGTATGTATGAATAAATCTCAATCTTTTCAGATTTTAAAGACACAAATATAATATTCTCCTACATGATGAAAAAAGGCATGGACATCTTCTGTGTTGATCTACAATAAGGTTTATGATGCTTTTTCCATTATGTAACATTTATGCATATCTGGAACATTTGTTACTGCAGGTCCCATAAAATTCATTGAGTTGTGTTTATTACATTAAAACAGAATAAACTGCATTATTATGAGCAGAGTGTGCGTGTTATAAAATGGGATTTTGTTTGGCATTTTATAGCTCTGCAGTTACATCTAGGGATATAAAATAACCATACTGGTTTTGTTCATAATACTTACTTTTATATAAATACAGTTTCTGCATTTCCAAATAGAACACAATTATGGAGACATAGCATGTCATATAAAGCTGCTATGGGAATTCCTAACAGCAGAAGTATATTATCACTATGGAAGAAGCTTGTTTTTAAAGACGCTCTAGAGAACACTCTGGTCGCATTTATAAAATCTGAAAAATTGGCCTTGTTGTTCATTGCAATCAATCAGAAATAGCTTTAATTCCATAAAGTGATTCTAAGAAAGATGCCTGAGAAAAATCTTTACTCCCGTGTCAAATTCCAAGCAGCTCCAGTGGCTGTGGTGATGACATTGCATAGATAATTCACATGACCACTGCAGCCAATCATTGGTCTCAGAAGTACGGCTTTCAAGTGTGACAAGCAAAGCAGAGGCCAGTGATTGGCTGCAGTGATCACTTGAGTAATACACTGCTTTAAGGCAACTTTCTCAAAACCCTAGACAAACTCCTTTAAACTGCCCGTACCAACAATGAAGCTGCTTTGAACGAGTTTGCTACTCGCAAGTGTTAACCTCAAAAAAATAAGGTAAAATCCTGCTATAACAATATAGATAACAGGAGTGATTACCAATCAAAAACAGAGTATCACCATTTTCCAGCCAATATTTCTCTTGATCCCATCTATACTATAAGGGTGCAGCCATCCTTATAGTGCATTCTTTTCCAGAAAACATCTGAAAAAAGTGCAACAACAAGAGCATTCTGTTATTTTAAAAAATACCACACTTTTTCTCATATATACAGTGCCTTGCAAAAATATTCACACCCCCCCCTTGACTTTTTTTTTTTGTATTTTGATGCCTCACAACCTGGAATTAACATGGATTGTTTGAGGATTTGCATCATTTAATTTAGAGAACATGTACACAACTTTGAAGATGTTTTTTTTTTTTTTTGTGAACAAATAGGACAAAATAACAGAAAAAGTCAATGTGCATAAATATTCACCCCCCTAAAGTCAATACTTTGTAGAGCCACCTTTTGCAGCAATCACAGCTCCAAGTCGCTTTGGATAAGTCTCTATGAGCTTGCCACATCTTACCACTGGGATTTTTGCCCATTCCTCCTTGCAAAACTGCTCTAGCTCCTTCAAGTTGGATGGTTTGCGCTTGTGAACAGAAATCTTTAAAGGGAACCTGTCATGTGGATATTTGATTATAATCTAACTAATTATATACAATCATTAACTACTAAAAAGTACCTTAGATTTATTCACTTACTGGCGTGACAGATGGTTACCTCATAATATACACACAAAGATGCCGCATGCCACATGCTAATGAGCTGATTTGAGTCTGGCGTGATGTCATTGAGTCCAGCGTATATTTAATTCAGAGCTATAGCCACTCCCCTGCCCACCTGCTGCTGGTTCATATGGAAACAAACTGTCATTCAGCAGTAGGTGGGCGGGGAGAGTCAGGAGCTCATGAATATTCATGACTCATCATTATCAGCTGGAGCTTTTCAATACAAGATGTTGGCAGATTGACTGGGTCAATTAAAGAAAGTGACCCAGCATTGTGCTAAGAGAATCAGTCACTTATTTATGTTGACCTTAGTTAGGACACCATAAAACTGATGACAGGTTCCCTTTAAGTCTGACCACAGATTTTCTATTGGATTGAGATCTGGGCTTTGACTAGGCCATTCCAACACATTTACATATTTCCCCTTAAACCACTCAAGTGTTGCTTTAGCAGTGTGTTTGGGGTCATTGTCCTGCTGGAAGGTGAACCTCCGTTCTAGAGTGGTACAGGTTTTGCTCAAGAATATCCCTGTATTTAGTACCATCCATCTTTCTCTCAACAGTTTTTCCAGTCCCGGCTGCTGAAAAACTCCCCCACAGCATGATGCTGCCACCACCATGTTTCACTGTGAGGATGGTGTTCTTTGGGTGATGTGATGTGTTGGGTGTGCGCCAGACATAGCATTTTCTTTGATGGCCAAAAAGTTAAATTTTAGTCTCATCTTCCTCCATACATTTTGGGAGTTTCCCACATGCTTTTTAGCAAACTCCCAACATGCATATTTGTTTTTAGCTGAAAGTAATGGCTTTCTTCTGGGCACTCTGATATATAGCTCAACTCTATGGAGCGTACGGCTTATTGTCATCCTATGTACAGATACTCCAGTCTCTGCTGTGGAACTCTGCAGCTCCTCCAGGGTTACCTTAGGTCTTTGTGCTGTCTCTCTGATTAATGCCCTCCTTGCCCGGTCCGTGAGTTTTAGTGGGTAGCCGTCTCTTGGCAGGTTTGCTGTTGTGCCATGTTCTTTCCATTTGGTTATGATAGATTTGATGTTGCTCCTGGGGATCATCAAAGATTTGGATATTTTTTTTATAACCTAACCCTAACCCTGACTTATGCTTCTCAACAACATTGTCCCTTACTTGTTTGGAGAGTTCCTTGGTCTTCATGGCAGTGTTTGGTTAGTGATGCCTCTTGCTTAGGTGTTGCAGCCTCTGGGGCCTTTCAAAAAAGATGTGTATATGTAATGACAGATCATGTGACACTTAGATTGCACACAAGTGGACATCATTTCACTAATTATTTGACTTCTGAAGGTAATTGGTTGCACCAGAGCTTTTTATGGGCTTCCTAACAAAGGGGGTGAATACATACGCACATGCCAATTTTCTGTTTTCTATTTCTGAACAATAGTTTTGTTTATATATTTTTCTCATTTCACTTCACCAACTTAGACTATTGTGTTTTGATCCATCACATAAAAGGGGGGTGATTCCTTTTGGCACTGCATATACCTTGCGTCCTCATATGACATACATGACATGATTAAAATGCACCGGTCTTTAATGTACACTGGATTTGTGGAGATGTATTTTTAATCATTTTTCCAATAAAGCATCAAGATTTTAATTTCCTGTGCTGGACATTTACCTTTGTTTCTTGAGAAAAAAACAACCCTGCAAAAAATGGCTACATTTAAAATTTACCTTACATTTACATGCAACATCTGGAGCTGGCGATTTTTGAAGAACATGCCAAAAAAACACCAGCCACCAAAGACCGCAATAACCCTCAAAATACCCCAAAAAATAACTGTGGCGTCATTCTGAATGGCTTTATATTGAATTTGCTGGAATTTTCTGTGACTTATTTCCATCTTTTTTTGTCCAAATCATTGGGAGTCAATAACTCAGAAAACAGTAAAACAAGTTATAGAGGACATGAAAAAAACATTACAGAAATAATAATTTCTCTAGGAATTCTATCAGCATAGGCATGAATGCATAGAATCGCTATGCTGATTATGCGTATCTCATGGCTTCTCTGACTTTGTCTTTGGGGGTAATGGGTAAAGATTTTTAATTCCGTAAACTGACAAGTAATTAATCAATTAGATTTAGTGGAGATAATTTGTGACTCTAAGACTTAACCGTAGGCTCTGGAATTTGATGTGGCATATGTGAAAGGTAAACATTTGCACAAGTCACAATATAATGCCATTGACCAGACAAATATATTCCAATAATTACTTGAGGCAAACTGTACCTATGCTGTTCACTTTGGTACTATAGCTTGTTCTATTTTAGAAATAACAATATATCATTTGCAAGAGCAAACTACTTTTAGCTATTCATGCATTTTATTGTGCGGCATACAGACTACAAATCCTTCAGCCATAACATTTAAACTGGCTAATATTTAGTAGGACCCCCCTGGTACCAGCAAATCAACTCGCACCTTTGAAGGCACAAGAGACTTTTGAAAGCATTGTGTGGTAATTTTCTTGAAGACACTTTCAGCAGACCTTTTAAGTCCTATAAAATATGAGGTGGGACTGTGGGACCTCTATAGTTCAGATTTTGTTTTCTATCTTTAAAATATTTCTGCCCATTTTTTGCAAGGTGCATGCATTATTTTTATGCTAAAAAAAAAGGCACTACCACAGCATTTGGTCTGCAACAATGTTTTGGTAGATGGTATATGACAAAGTCACATCCACATCAATGCTAAGACCAAAGTTTCTCAACAGACCACTGGGAAAGAGGCAAGCTGGTGGAGGCAGGAAAATGCTTTGGTATAGTGCAGTGGTCAGCAACCCGCGGCTCTAGAGCCGCATGCGGCTCTTTTGAACCTTTGCCGCGGCTCTGGCATGGGCATGAGCAGTGTGTGCGGCGGCGGGGCAGGCACTGTGCGGCAGCGGCTGGGCAGGCACTGAAATGAGCGCTTCCATTGTGGAAGCGAAGCGCTCATCTCCATAGTGATCTGTTTGCATCGCCGTCCTCAGGACAGCGATACAAAAGGAGGCTGTGCGGATGAGCAGGGCAGGGAGGTGTGTCCCTTTCCTGTTCCTCTGATAGGCTGCCGGCACTACTAGGCCGGCAGCCTATCAGAGGCCGGCGTAGGCGGCGCGATGACTTTATCGCGCCACCTGAGCCGTACAGCGCTGGACTCGGGACACAGGCCGGAAGAGGCCTGCATCGCATCGCTCCAAAGAGGTAAGTATAAGTGTTAATTATTTTTTTTTTTAACTGGCAGTCTGGCACATAATGGTATTATACTGGCACATGATTGGGGAATTTTTGGGGGCCCCTGGAATTACTGGCACATGATTGGGGGGGGGGGGTCTGGTATTACTACTAGCACATGATTGGGGGGGGGGTCTGGTATTACTACTGGCACATGATTGGGGGGGGTCTTGTATTACTACTGACACATGATTGCGGAGGTCTGGTATTACTGGCTCATGATGGGGGGGTCTGGAATTACTGGCACATGATTGGAGGGGGGTCTGGTATTACTGGCACATGATTGGGGGTGGTCTGGTAAAGGTAAATTAAATATTTTAATTAGCTATTAATTTGCAAAAATATATTTTACATTGTTAAGTGAAAAAGTCCTTTTTTTCTTCAGATTGACAGCTGACTGCACGATCCTGTATATAGCATTAAGGTAATGCGGCTCCCAGTTTTTTTTTTTCCCTTCGGAAACGGGTCCAAGTGGCTCTTTATGTCTTAAAGGTTGCAGACCCCTGGTATAGTGCATCCTTGTGCCATTTCTTCCCCATGTAACCAACACACCTACACTAAGAGGTCCACATGAGGTAAAAGCAACAGTAACTTCCACACTACAAATTTTATATACATATTATTGTTTTACTATATTGTGATCCAGTTATCATCAAATGTTTAAAATGTGCCCAAAAACAAACAAACCACAAAACAAGGAATACATTTCAATTATTTTCAAAAATAGCAAGTCCCCTTGGCAAAATGCAAAGGCTATGTTTGTAGGAATTTTACAGGGATACTAAGGGCATGTTTACACATGCCTGAATGGGTCTTGGAAAACCTATGCACATGCTGTAGAAACAATCTCATTCAGAAGAAATTGAACAGCAATGTTTTAATCAAAGTAAATACCTTCTTAACATATGTAATGCCCCAGAGTGGCATTACCACTTCTGCACCTAGCTATTATCTACTATCTCCTATGGTCTAATATAATGTCATCAGGTGTATTTATTTCAGGTTCAAACATTGTGCATTCCTATTTTGTAACTGTTCATGTTCAAATGTAATGTACCTGGTTCACCAGTAGGTGGCAGCAAGCATGGCAGAGCTACAGCTAGAGAGAATGGAACCCTTCTTTCCATTCTAACTCTACCTCTAAGGAGGGGAGGGGACTAGTTTCTAGGAGCAGTCTAGCTTACCCCCTTACCCTGGGGGAAGGAAGCAAGGGCTGGGCATGTCGCCATTGGACATGCCCCAGCTAAGCAAAGCAAACCAGCAAGAGCACCTTTAGCTCTGCTGGACATGGAGACCACATCTTAAAGCCTCAGAAGCCAGGAGGAGTTTTCCCTTGAAAAATCTAGAGACAGACCAGACTACAAAGTAAGTTGCAGCATACAGCAAAAGCCAGCCAGCCTTTTAATACAGCAGATTCAGAAGAGCAACAGATGTAGCAGAGACGAGTTTGCCTGCCACAGTTAATGCTAAAGCATGCTGGAACCAGGACAAAGTCTGTAACCCATTTGGAGAAACGTTTATGCAAAGTAAAGCTGCTACTGAACTTCATCACAAGGTCTGGACTCAAGTTATTTCTTTCATCCCCCCAATTCAACTACCCCTTATTTGCTGCTTCAGAAGACAACGCCTGGGGTCCAGCGTATCCAGGTAGGAGCACCGTGACAAAACATTACTTTAAGGGACATTGTAGGCCACCCTATACCACTCGGCCCTTCCTACACCTGGGTACCACCAACTACAAACACCATTTCTTAAAGGGACTCTGTCCCGTTGTTGCTTCATTGCAACTGGCATCGCAAACATTTCTTAACAGGACCCGTTGCCGCTGTCGGACATTGCATATACTTCTCTCAATTAATCTTTTTCTGTCCCGTTTTGCAACCCAAAAAAAGATGTAAGAAAAAAAGAATTTGTTAGTGTCGCTGGAGATCGACCATTTCCTCTTTCCTCCTTCAGAGAGCTCCTTTATGTACATACTCATAGTGGTGCATTGGCCGTAACTTTACCTCTGTATGCCCATGATTTCATACTCTTGCTGCATCAGATACCAGATATCAGATCAGATATGAATATATAATTATTCCTCACCAAATGCAGAGAGCATTGCTTTTTACATATGACAGGCAATTTAGCCTGTACAGCACAAATTGTTCATATGGCTCCATAGTAGAAAGCCAAACTGAAACTGCCATATACTGAAAACAGCGACAAAATTGCATGCATTTTCTTCCTATGTGGTTTAGTTGCACCCAATTGCCATAGAAGGAGGAGACAAGATCCACTTCCCCAGCTTTCTTAAAAATGAAAACATCAGTGCTTTCTTCAAGATTTCTGCAAGACAGCTTGTTTCAGAGATTGCTGAACACCCTACAGACTGACAAAAAACATCATACAAGGTTTTTTCTTCTGTTTACTTTTGTCATTAGTGTCCCTTTTAAGGTGGTAACACACGGTTGATGCCTTTGTCCGATTTGTGAGTAGAGTGACAGAATCATTGCTCAATTTAACCAAACACATAAGTGGTGAAATTGGATGAGATTGACTGTTTATCTCTTCTGTCTAGAGTCCAGCGCACACACAGACTGATAACAGTCATTACCTGACCGCATTCCCACCATACCTGATAACGATCCTATCATTCCAGCCTCTGTGTTATTTTGGGGCCACAAACTCTTTTAGTTGGCAAACATTTATTTCAGTATGACAGTAAGAAAATTAATTCAAGGATCATGAGTATGATGTTAAAAAGAGTCGTTCCCATGGGTTATCCAAAATTCAAATAAGAAACAGTTAAAAAAAAAAGTCTAGAGGTTTTAATAATGATTTTCAAGTAAAGAAAGAAAAATAAATCATAAAGAGAATTAGTAGGAATGCTTGGCAATAATATGGTTTTAACACTAATTGACCAGTGTAAATGGACCTTAATGGTGACCTTTAGGACTCATTTGCAGATAATGTAAAGTAATACATTAGACAATAGGAACAGTTTATGTCAGATGTCAGGGCTTGCTTGTCTACAAGGCCTCTTACATAATTTTGAAATGGCTGATGTTTGGCATCTCTTCACAGAATGATAAGGAATGTTGTTTTATTATTTTTTTTACCAAAATCATTAATATCACATAAAATATTAATATAAGAGATTCATGTAGGACACTAGAAAATCTGAGAATTAAAAAATGATGTTCATCTCTTACCAAATGGCCTCATATTTATGACTACAACTGCGTGCTGTGCAGCTCTGTACTTGCAAATTTTAAAACCATCAAATTTAGATAAAACAATGATTTTAAAGGGATTTCTTTCTCTGCATGTGGTTCATTATACATTTGCCTTTCTGTTTCTGGGAGTTTTATTACGAGAGTAGTAATAAAGCTAGTAATCCATTTTTATCAGGCAGCAAGTTGTACTTGAAATATTATAAGTTAGAAAACATGAAAGTAGAGGCTGAATGCAGTGCCAAGCTGGAATTAGATTCATCTGACACATTTATTTAAAATGTAACTGTCATTTCAGATACATTTTAAGAATACTGTAAGGTGTTGTGTGTGTACTATATATGAGGAATAAGACTATTTCTGACCATTATACGACTTGTATCTGGCATTTCTTAGAAGTATTTTTTCTCTGCAATCTGTAATTGTCATTTTTTTGGACCAGTGGGGGGAGACTACTTCCTGATTATGTCGGCCAAAACACTATAGGACACCCTCAGAAACAGCAGCAGTAATGGAGGACACTACAGAGCAGAACTAAGCAGCTAAGATATGAATCCAGAAGTTATGACCATACTAGCGCCCGGAGGGTTACGCTGTTATCTGATCAGTGGCGGTCAGCATATTACAATTTTGCTTGTCTATAGCTAAACTATGCTCTTGATGAATCACTCTGTGCATTTGAGCGTATAAAAATGTTGAGCAGTTAGCACATACATATGTTAGCTGGTTGTGTACATGCAAGGGAATTCACAGCGAGTATAATTGTATCCACAGACACACTGACTGCCAACATGATCAGTATATAGGAGGGCCTCTAAGTCTCTGAGCAGCAAATCTCCAATTTATGTATCTTAGTACATCTTAGAGGATCCAGACTGTTTGGGATAGACTCCACAGGGTGCATTCCACTATCCTTGCTCATCTGGCATGACTACTTCTAGTGGTTACACCAAGTATACAGTATGTCTGGTATCTGCCTCCTCCACCCTGATACTGTCACTTTGTGAATAAATGACATATAGGCAGGAAGTAAGCTTAGATATCAGGGGCATTTTGTGACACCCCTGGTGTTTTATATCTTATGCAGGATATAGTTTCTTGTAGGGAAGACCCCTTCCCAACTGCTTCTGTACATGTACAGCTGAAGTTGGGTCTTTAAAGATGATGCATGCTCACTAACACAGCATACACTCAGGATAATAATGCAGATTACAGACATTTAACCTCTCAGATGCTGTGGTCAAATGTGAACACAGCATCTCAGACAGCTTTGCCCAGGAATTCTGCATTCCCATGGCCTGAAGGGCTCCCCTGCACAACAATCTGGGGAGCCATTCATTGTCTCTCTGAAAAAACTAATGCCTTTACAGTTTTAGTTTCCATGGAGCCCTGCAGGTGGTAAAAAACATAGCGAGTCCACAATGAACTGCAATGGTACTTCATTGTAATGTAAGAGATAAGCAATCTAATTATTGCTTCTTAATAGTCACCTAGGGTGACTTAAAAAAATAGTAAAAAGTAAAAGTATAAAAAATATAAAAGTTCAAATCACCACCTTTCCCCATAATTAAAATAAGATAAAAAAAAACAATAAACATAGGCATCACCACATCCCAAAATGCCTGATCACCATTTATTTTTTTTGCTGCATCACTTAATCCCAAAATAATTGAATAAAAAAGTCACACATACTCCAAAATGGTATCAATACAAAACTACAGATCACACTGTAAAAATTAGTCCTCGCACAGCTCTATAGATGTAACTATAAAAATGTTATGGCGGTCAGAATATGGTTATGAAAACAAAAGATTTTCAAAAGCCATAATATTGTTGCAGAATTGCGTTTATCCACCCCATTGGGTGTTTTCCAGTTTTCCACTCCATTCCATGCAATATTAAATGGTGTCATTACAAAAGTAGTACTTGCCCCACAACAAAAAAAACAAGCCCTCACAAGGCTACCTCAATGGGAAAATAAATTAAAAAAAAGTTTGGATCTGGCAAGCAGGGAGTAAAAGGCCTCTCCATAACTTCGGTGCATCCAGCGCCAGTTCTAAATGTAAGACAGCTTCTGAGCAGTCTTACATTTAGACCTTTTTGTATGTCTAAAAAAGGCGTAGAAAATGGTGAATGAGATAGGCCTGCTGGCCCATCCCCTTCCCCACCCTTGCCACGCCCAGAATTTTAGACCTGGTGTTAACGGGGCGAAGTCGCAGATAGGCATATTTGTGATGAGCGGCAGGGGCAATATTCAAATTTGCAATATTTCGCGAATATTTTGTAGAATGTTCATCATATATTCGAGAATTTGAGATTGTATGCTTTATTGGGAAAATCGGCAATGTAATATTAGCGTAATGCGTGTGAAATACAGGAGTGGGTCACTTATGCTACATTTTTCAAGCTGGTATAAGTTTCCTGAGATTCCTTGAGAAAATGGTTTGCACGGCAGAACATTAGAATATCTTTATATGCAGATAGAGTGCTCCAATATATTTGTGCTTGTGAATTTTCAGCAATAGTGAGGGGTAGGCAACTTTTCTATTGGTTGCTAGGGATGTTGTTTAGCTGTGACAAAGCCTTTACATTGGCCCACAAGCTACAAGAAGGGAGGGATGATCACCTGTTGCGTACTGTGTTAAAAAAAAAACAATATTCAAATTTACAAATATAGCGCTATATTCTAAATATTCCCGAATTCTCGAAGTGCCGATATTCGCGATTAAAATTCGTTATTTGAATATTCACGCTTAACACTATTAATTTTGATATTTCTTCATTGCTTACCCACTCTGGTTCTCCAGGTCCCAGGGGCACAGACCTCCTCCCTGCTTCCTCTCAGGGGGCATGGCCACTGGGGTAACTGTCCCTCTAAGCAGCCTGCTTGCCAGCTAAGCCTCTCTTGATCTGACCATAGAGTGCACACATGAACTTCCCCCAGCTTTAAAGGTCTAGCACATGCACCCTAATCTTCACCATCCAATGGCTGGCTACCTTGTGGTACTTAAGGCACCTTCTCTTGTGGGAAGGTGTCTAAAGAATAAGTTCTTGTTTGCTAGTGACAAAGATGTGCTGTATTACATTTGTCTGTGTACCAACTTCTCTCTGTTTCCTTAATACTCAACCTTCACTGTCTGACCTGATCTATCCACGAGACTTACCTGTCGTCTCTGGATCGCCAACCCGCATGCGCTGAAAAACTAAGTGTCGGCACTAGTGCGGGGAGAGCACGCAGATACCAGCAGCAGCACAAGCCGTATAAGACAATAGCAGGTATGTATAAACTGCTTTTCAACCAACTGACAACCTTGGTTCAACTGAGATTCTGGTAAGCAGATATTAAACATTACAACACAAGGACTTGGAAGCTGAATAAATAGGACTGTATGATCACAAAAAAATAGAGTGATACAAACAACTAAAGAAGGCTTTATATAGGCACACCTGTTCAACTCACATTGAGTATATACACTCACCTAAAGAATTATTAGGAACACCTGTTCTATTTCTCATTAATGCAATTATCTAGTCAACCAATCACATGGCAGTTGCTTCAATGCATTTAGGGGTGTGGTCCTGGTCAAGACAATCTCCTGAACTCCAAACTGAATGTCAGAATGGGAAAGAAAAGTGATTTAAGCAATTTTGAGCGTGGCATGGTTGTTGGTGCCAGACGGGCCGGTCTGAGTATTTCACAATCTGCTCAGTTACTGGGATTTTCACGCACAACCATTTCTAGGGTTTACAAAGAATGGTGTGAAAAGGGAAAAACATCCAGTATGCGGCAGTCCTTTGGGCAAAAATGCCTTGTGGATGCTAGAGGTCAGAGGAGAATGGGCCGACTGATTCAAGCTGATAGAAGAGCAACGTTGACTGAAATAGCCACTCGTTACAACCGAGGTATGCAGCAAAGCATTTGTGAAGCCACAACATGCACAACCTTGAGGCGGATGGGCTACAACAGCAGAAGACCCCACCGGGTACCACTCATCTCCACTACAAATAGGAAAAAGAGGCTACAATTTTCACAAGCTCACCAAAATTGGACTGTTGAAGACTGGAAAAATGTTGCTTGGTCTTATGAGTCTCGATTTCTGTTGAGACATTTAAATGGTAGAGTCCGAATTTGGCGTGAAGAGAATGAGAACATGTATCCATCCTCTGATGGCTACTTCCAGCAGGATAATGCACCATGTCACAAAGCTCGAATCATTTCAAATTGGTTTCTTGAACATGACAATGAGTTCACTGTACTAAAATGGCCCCCACAGTCACCAGATCTCAAACCAATAGAGCATCTTTGGGATGTGGTGGAACAGGAGCTTCGTGCCAAAAAAAAAATCGCCACCAAAAAAAATCCTTTAGCTTTGATTACGGCATCCATTGTTTCGATAAGCTTCTGCAGTGTCACAAGATTTATTTCCATCCAGTGTTGCATTAATTTTTCACCAAGATCTTGCATTGATGATGGTAGTGTCTGACTGCTGCGCAAAGCCTTCTCCAGCACATCCCAAATATTCTCAATAAGGTTAAGGTCTGGACTCTGTGGTGGCCAATCCATGTGTGAAAATGATGTTTCATGCTCCCTGAACCACTCTTTCACAATTTGAGCCCGATGAATCCTGGCATTGTCATCTTGGAATATGCTCGTGCCATCAGGGAAGAAAAAATACATTGATGGAATTACCTGGTCATTCAGTATGTTCAGGTAGTCAGCTGACCTCATTCTTGGAGCATATACTGTTGCTGAACCTAGACCTGACCAACTGCAGTAACCCCAGATCATAGCACTGCCCCCACAGGCTTGTACAGTAGGCACTAGGCATGATGGGTGCATCACTTCATCTGCTTCTCTTCTTACCCTGATGCGCCCATCACTCTGGAACAGGGAAAATCTGGACTCATCAGACCACATGACGTTCTTCTATTGCTCCAGAGTCCAATCTTTATGCTCCCTAGCAAATTGAAGCCATTTTTTCTGGTTTGCCTCACTGATTAGTGGTTTTCTTATGGCTACACAGCTGTTCAGTCCCAATCCCTTGAGTTCCCTTCGCATTGTGCATGTAGAAATGCTCTTACTTTCACTATTAAAATAGCCTTGAGTTCTACTGTTGTTTTTCTTCGATTTGATTTCACCAGACGTTTAAGCGATCGCCGATCACGATCATTCAGGATTTTTTCCCCGCCAGATTTCTTCCTTGAATACGATGGGTCCCCACTATCCTTGGACAGTTGGGACCCAATTTTAGTAGTTTGACAGTTCTTAACCCAATTTTAGTAGTTTATGCAATTTCCTTAGATGTTTTCTCTGCTTGATGCATGCCAATGATTTGACCATTCTCAAACAGACTAATATCTTTTCCCACGACCACGAACTGTGTCTTTCGACATGGTTGTTTAAGAAATGAAAAGCAGCTCATTGCACCAGTTGGGGTTAAATAACTTATTGCCAGATGAAAGATAATCGCCCATGCAGTATTATCCAATAGGAGGTTCATAACTATTTGCTTAGTTAAATCCAGGTGGCAACATTTTTTTTTGACAGGCAGTGTATAAGGACGCTATTAGAACATTTATTAATCCTATATTAGTGCGAGAGCTCTGCACTATATAGGGTCGAGGGACTGTGACTATTTGCGTATTATGTGTATGGTCTAATTGGAGTATTTTTATGAGTTATATGTGATATGTTTATATTAAAGTGTTATATTAATCATATAAGGCAGTCAGCCGGCTATTGACTTGATATGAACAGTTTATGAGCTAACACTCTGGAGAGCACTCTAATATATTGTATATCCAAGTGAAATCTGTTTGGTTGACACAGTGATTCCACAGTCATGGCGTGACAGATATGCAAAAGCTATGTAGACCTTTGGAGGCAATTTTTGTCTATAATTTTACTCATTTTTGGATAAATATCATATTTTTAACTGGCCTTTATTAAAAATATTGAGCCATTCTGTCACAAAGGGTTAACTGTTTTCTAACTGTGTGACTGGTAATTTCACTTTCACCTTCTGCCTATCAATAAATAACCGTTATCTCTTTACTAAGAGGTCATAAACACTTATTTAAGCCACATTGTTATCAGTAAGATAAGAACTAAGCTATAATGAGTGTTTATAATGTCAGAGAGCAAAGATAAGGAACCCGTCAGCTCCCCAACTAATGGAAAAGATAAAAAAGCCAGAGGTTGATACTAAAGCATCTTAGCTATAACAAAAATAAAGACGAATTGAAAAAAATTATTTTTAGCTCAAAATGAGTACAATGCAATAATTTAAAAAAAAACACCCCCAAAGGTGTACATGGCCTTTTATTTTTATATATTTTTTGTCCATTTTCATAGCCACAGACATCAGCTATGGCCTTATGTCCAAGAGCAGAGGAGCTCTGGAGCATTCCTATTCAGGCTTTAAGTATTTAAGAACTTTCTGGTGCATTACAGAATACATGGCTCCTTCTGCAAACGCAAATTGCCCAGCTTCTAAGGCATTCAGTTTCCAAATCTTAAAACCCTTACTACATGCTGTCTAGTAATCTATAATTTAATTCCTTAGCACCCTCCAGTAGCAGCTTTTAATGGGGACCAGTTAGATTAGAGAGGGCAGCATGAAGTGGTGACAGATTGCTGAAATCAGTGTATCACTTGTGTTAAAGGGGTTATGCCATGATTGATGTAAAAAATGAAAATCGGACATCATATAGTACATGACAATATCTTTCTAACAAAGGTAGAACCAGCCCTGTACCTCACATGGACCCAGAGATCTCCCCATCCATTGCTTTGCTACATCTATGTCAAGCTGACAGCTCAAGGGGAGGGTCTTTTCTGCTGCATATCAGGAGGGGTGTCTTTTCTGCTGCATCTCTCTCCCTATCACAGCTCAAGAGGCAGTTGAAAGATGAAACTGAGCATTTGCGGCCTTCTCAGAGAGCCGGACAAAGAAAAAAGAAAAAGAACAAAGAGCAGGTGGCACTATACATATAGATTTCTTTGAATAGATCAGTGGCTATACATAATTTGTATACAGTGTGAGACAGTGACAGGTCTCACTCAGGTTAGAGGCAAGGAAGGGGTGGATAGTGCGGTCCACACCCCTGTTCCACCACAGGTGAGAGAAGCTGGAGGTAATCAGCCTGGCATAAGGCACCTCCCAGAGTGTCAGAAAGGGGGAAGTGTGTTACCTGTGGACAGAGGCCTGGAGGCTCTGTGTGGTCCAAGCCAGGAGGGCTGAGAGACCACTATTCCCCATGTGTGCTGAGACACTGGACTGGAGACAGTGGGCGTACTGTGCTCTATACAGCCAGGAGGCTGTGGGACATTGGCTGAGAAAGCTGCTTGTGTTCACAGGGTGTGAACTGTGACTTTAGGTGAGTCAGGTTAGTATATGTTTAGTTAGAGCCCAGGCGGGCAGGTGTTTATTTTGTATCATTTATGTTTGGTTTGCTGAGGTGCCAAATAAAGTGATGTTTGGACCTGAAACTTGGTGTCTGGCGACGATACTTGTGTGAATCACCCCCGGAGAAGAGCTAACCCCCCACAATTGGTGGAGGATGCGGGCACATGTTCGTGCTGAAAGGGACAACGACATCACTGAAAGGAGCAGGTGCTGCTCATGCTGTTCTGGACACTTTTTGCTGGGTTGCAAAGGAGTTACTGTGCAGTGAATTAAAGGGCCAGTAGCCCAGAAAAAGGGGACTCGCTGCTAAAAGTTTTTCCTGCTACAAGACTGTTTGTTGCCATGGGTCTCGGGGAAGAATACGTCCGACGGACGTAGGAGATTAAACGGCAGGAAAAACTGGTAAAACAAATGGGTTGTACCCCAAGTGAGTTGGCGAAATTTGATGCTGAGCGAGAGGCTCTGGAGGCGCAGCTGCAGCTAGCCCTAAATAGAGGGTCCTCAACGCTGTATGGACCCTGCACAAAGTTCCCAGAGGTCGGCAGGGTGTTGGGAACGCCGGAGAAAAAGCAAAGATATGCCGTTGCCAAGGGCAACCGTCGGGAAGAAAAGGAGGTGGAGAGTGGTGCAGCTCTCAGGAGATCCTATGTTTCCTGCACGTGTGTGCAAAGTCCTAAAGGGTGCGGATGGAGTGACTGTCTGGAAAAAGGCTGGAGTCAAGGCCAAGGCGTTTCCCGTGGCAACTACTGTATTAAGGAGAAGGGTGATGACCGTGCTGGAGATATTCCTGGACTCCCCTCATCTCCCGTGAGTGCCGAACCCGTGACGGCTGTGGGTAAGAGCGTTCCAGTTGTTTCTTATACAGCAGTTAAAGTGACAGGGAGCAGGGCTCTGGAGGTTGGGCATGTTGCTGAGCAGTGCCCTAATGCCTCAGAAGCCCTGTGCTGTGGTATGAGCCGGCAGCAGTTGCTATCTGCCGAGCCAGTCGGTGTAAAAACACCCGGACTAGAGACTGCTTCACTAATGTGTGACCTTGTGGAGAAGGGCAGTCCAGTCCAGGCGTTGCTGGACGCAGAGAGCCAGGTGACCCTGGTACCTGCCAGTCGGGTGGCTGAGAACTATGTGCAGGACTTTCATGGAGTTAGCATGGACTGTCCGGTGGCTCTCCCTGAGTGTGAGACTCCAGTGCAATCTGGGACTTGTGAACTTAGTGATGCAGTTTCACATAAACATAATGTGTTATTGGGCCGTGAAATCGTTTTGTTGCTGTGGGGTAAGGTAGACACTTCTGCAGATAGTGAGGAAACTCCTGCAGAACCTGTACCTGTCCTTTTAAGTGAAGATCTAAGGGAGCTGCACATTGACCTCCATGGGGAAAGAATGTTGACCATTGGAAACAGTGGTGCTGGTCAAGTGCAAAGTGATAGTGACAAAAGTGAGAAAATGCATAAGGAAAATGTGATGTCATATGAAATATGTGGTGACAGTGATATAACTTTTCCGTTGCAGGTTGTGGTCAGGGGAGAAGCGCCCCCTGGTGGTAAAAATGTAAATGATGATGAAGCTTTATTTTCTGCATCTGCTATGTTTCATGAAGCGCTATATGACTAAATCAAAAGGTTTGAAGACATGCATATAAGTAGTGTGGAGCAAAGCCCAGCTCCAGCTCAGTGTTTGAAGGTGCAGGAAAATAGGATCGGGTTAGAGGGTGTACCGCACGTACCAGAGATGGAAATGCAGTCTCCACAGTGTTTTATGGTCAATAAAGTAATGTCCCAGGTAGGGATTAACTCGGCAGTGCCTCTAGAAGTCAGTGTTAATAATGACACCAGTGACATAGGCGATATATGCGCTGTGACCATTAGCAACTCCGAGAAGGAAGCTACCAAGTCAAGGTATTGCAAAATTCAGGTGGTCACTAGTAGCGACCAGACGACAGTTATACATGACGTGACGAGAGCTGAGTGGGGAGATGGCAGCCTAGTGTCTGAGACCCATACCCAGACAGGGGTAGATGACCTGACACATCAGTACAGCTGCAATCCTGAAGATTTTTCTCTCTCCACACAGTCCCTAGATATGATAGAGAAGGGACTAGATGTCTTCACAGAGTCACCGAAGAAGACTGCAGTAGATACAAACAAAGTGCTTAAAGAGACCCTGCGTGAAACCCCCACAGGGGGGAATGGTGATACTCCTACATCGGCTGCAGCAGAGCCAAGTGAAGAGCATCTGGAACAGGAGACCCTCTCCTCGGCTCGAACCCTTGAAGAAGCGCTTGAGGAGCGAGATGAATGTGAGAGGCTGAACAGACAACTCAGAGCAGGGATGGAAGATCTCATGAGCTCAAAGGATGATGTCAGGAAGAACGTCTATGAGATGAAGAAGTCTAAGCCAGAGCCTGTTAAGAATGGGTCTGGAGATGGTGGCACTGTGGTGCTTGCTGTGGCAGAGAAGATGGAAGATACTTCTGCTAAACCAGATGATGGGGCTGATGTGGATGCCGAAGACCACAGACCCGTGGTAGCGTGTAGCCTAGGCCTGGAAGACGTCCCCTCTGCATACAAGGCCTTCCAAATAGCCAGCAGGCTGCTGGGGAAGAAGTACGAGGAGGTGAACGATCAGTTTTCGGATCCGGGTTATTACAATGGGCTGTATCTCCTGACTCCTCCACAAAATGAGAACAGGGTCCTGGGTGAGCCTCTGGAGAAAATGACAGAAGACGAGGAGTCTGCTGAAGACCCTGGTGCCTCCTGCCTCGATGAGAAAGAGGGGGAGGAGTTAACAGGGCAAGTATATGGTGCCATGTCCGAGAAGGATGAGAAGGCGGTCAAAGAGACTGGAGACTTCGAGAAGACAAAGGCTGGAAAAGTTAAGGCCGATGTGTTGGTTGAAGTGAAGTCCCCAGGTGCTACAGAGACCAAAGTTAAGCCAAAGGGAGCCGCGGCTGAAGTGGAAAAAGAAGCAGAGGTCTCTGAAACTGCCATAGTAGCTGGTGTAACTACTGCTGGAAAGAAGGAAGAAGTGACCCAGATGCACGTAAAAGAAGCGAGCTGGGGCAAGCATGCTCTGCTGAAGGAGCCCTTCAAAGCAAGGGAGGAAGTGTTGGGTCATGACCATGACTGGGAACAGTTCAGTCAAGAGTTGCAGCAGTCCAAGAAAGGACGTGAGGCGCATGTACAGGAGCCAAAGGATCTAAAAAGAGAGAGAGATCAAAATATACGACAGCGCATCATTATCACTCGGGAAAGTGTAGAAAAAGAGTATCTGGCCATGAGATGGGCACATGAGGCCGTTAGGCAGTTTCTGTTAGGCAAGATGTTGGTTTTGGTGATAAACCAAGCTCTGCTGGCGTGGGTCTGGAAGAACAAGGGGAAGGTATGTGTCACCAAGGTTCCTGGCCTTGGTGAAATAAGAACCGGTAATTTTCTGTGTCAGTGGCAGCTAGTGCTCGCTGACACTGGGTTACTTAGTGTGGCTGTAAAGCCAATCTGGGCCGGTTCTTATTGGGAGCAGCCAAAGAGCAGGGTGGGTGGCTGTTCCCCACGTCCAGGCCAGGTGGATGCCCTCTCACCAGCCTCCCGTGGTTATGCAGGTGTTCACCCTCATGGGCTTGAACAAAGGGGGGGGATATGTGAGACAGTGACAGGTCTCACTCAGGTTAGAGGCAAGGAAGGGGTGGATAGTGCGGTCCACACCCCTGTTCCACCACAGGTGAGAGAAGCTGGAGGTAATCAGCCTGGCATAAGGCACCTCCCAGAGTGTCAGAAAGGGGGAAGTGTGTTACCTGTGGACAGAGGCCTGGAGGCTCTGTCTGTGTGGTCCAAGCCAGGAGGGCTGAGAGACCACTATTCCCCATGTGTGCTGAGACACTGGACTGGAGAGAGTGGGCGTACTGTGCTCTATACAGCCAGGAGGCTGTGGGACATTGGCTGAGAAAGCCGCTTGTGTTCACAGGGTGTGAACTGTGACTTTAGGTGAGTCAGGTTATTATATGTTTAGTTAGAGCCCAGCCGGGCAGGTGTTTATTTTGTATCATTTATGTTTGGTTTGCTGAGGTGCCAAATAAAGTGATGTTTGGACCTGAAACTTGGTGTCTGGCGACGATACTTGTGTGAATCACCCCCGGAGAAGAGCTAACCCCCCACAACAGTTACAAAAGTATTCAAATCCAGAGGCTGGTTTGAAAACTTTAGAATAATTTTCATGGGACAACCCTTTTAAATATACATCCATTTTTAACTTAAATGTTAAACTTTACAGTGCGTATCCACCAGCCTCCAAAGTCCTCCAGCTACTAATTGATGGGTTTCTCACTATACACAATAATATTAAGAAACCTGTCAATCAGTGGTTGGAAGGCAGGAGAGTTCATATATCAGGCATATTATTTGACTAATTGCAGGAAGCAGATTCTTTGCTGGCTGCATACTGTGAAGTTTGACTGGTCATAAATCAACATAGAAGAGCTTAGGGGAGAGAAGCCCTTGAGACCAAGACATGAGACGGCTCTTCTGATTTTACTGTGAATAAGATAGAGCAATCTGCAATGTACAGGTGCATCTCAATAAATTAGAATATCATTGGAAACTTTATTTCAGTAATTATTTTAAAAAAGTGAAATTCATGTATTATATAGGTTCATTACACAGAGAGTGATCTATTTCAACTGTTCATTTCTTTTAATGTTGATGATTATGGTTTACAGCTTATGAAAACCAAAAAGTTAGAATTGGAGATTTAGTATCTCCCTTGCGCCAGAAAAGTGGCTTTAAAAAGTCACAAGCTATGTGTTTGTGACTTTTTAAATGCAAATTTTTGAAGCCTGTGGCACTGTTAAAGAAGTTATGGAAGCCCAGGAAATTGGCATTGTTTCTTTGATAGCGGCCTTTAGCTAGTCTGCCTTGTTGGATCTGGTGTCTTTCATCTTCCTCTTGACAATACCCCATAGATTCTCTAAGGGTAAGTCAGGCAAGTTTGCTGGCCAATCAAACACAGTGATACTGTGGTTATTAAACCAGGTATTGGTACTTTTGGGTGCCAAGTCCTGCTGGAAAATTAAATCAGCATCTCCATTAAACTTCTCAGTAGGGGGAAGCATGGAGTGCTCTAATATTTCCTGATAGACAGCTTTGCTGACTTTGGACTTGATATAACACAGTGGACCAACACTAGCAAATGATATGGCTCCTTAAACCATTACAGACTGTAATATGCAAAATAACAATGGAGCCCTAGTTATGGGTCTTCAAAACCAGAAAGCCAGATATCCCTCCACAGAAGGAAAACCAAGCAAAGGGGAGTCCACATTTTAGAGATCACCAAATTAACCATATTAAGTGGCCCCATGTCGAGATCCAACTGTGTTACAAACCTTAAGGATGTGACAAGAAAAAAAAAAAACAAGCCATTCATCCATCCACAGCTGTTTCAGGGTGTTGGCCCTCATCAGTGTGGATTAGGATTCTGGCTTCATCACTGACTATGGAAACTTCCCACTGGAAGTCAGGAAACTTGTATTGTGTTCCTCTCTACTCTTTCTTCAGACTCTAGGACCTTGATTTCCAAATGCAAATTCTACTTTCATCTGAAAACAGAATTTTGGACCACTGAGCAACAATCCAATCCTTTTTCTCCTTAACCCAGATGGTTTTGTCTCTGGGTCATGAGTGGATTGGCACAATGAATGCGATAGTTGTAGCCCATGTCTTGGATACGTCTATGAGTGGTAGCTTTTGCAGCATTGACTCTAACCGCAGTCCACTCCTTGTGAATTTCCCCAAAATTCTTGAATGACCTTTTCTTAATCATTTTTAAGACAGTGATAATCCCTGTTGCTTGTGTTCCTTCTTCTACCACATTATTTCCTTCCACTCAACTTGCCATTAATATGCTTGGATACAGCAATCTGCAAACAGACCGCTTCTTTAGCAATGACCTTTTAAGGCTTACCCTCCTTGTGGAGGATGTCAATGACTTTCTTCTGAACAACTCTCACATCAGCAAACGTCCCCATGATTGCATAGACTACTGAACCAGACTGAGGGAACTCTTTTATAATATTAAAATTTTCTGAGATACTTACTTTTGAGTTTTCATAAGCTGTAAGTCACAATCCTCAATGTTAAACAAAATAAACGCTTGAAATAACTCACTCTGTGTGTAATGAATCTATATAATTAGGGATGAGCAAAGTGTGCTTCGGGTTGCTAATTCTTTACAGAGATCCGTCTCCATGGCCTCTGATGAGGCGAACTCATTTATTACTGAAGTCTTGCGAGACTTTGGTGAATAACTTCGGTATTCGACCTAAAACACTGTTCTATGATAAATTCACCCCACAGTAGTATAGTAGAGATATATAGTATAGTAGTATAGTAAAAAGTCATTCAAAACTTCAAAAATCAACTTCACAATCCATCACTGGATTCGTTTTGAACTAATTATTAAAGGGGTTGTCCGTGCTTTTAGTACTGATGACCTATTCAGGTGTTGGACCCCTGCCGATCTGATATTGATGACCTATACGGAGGATAGGTCATCAATAGTAAAATCCCGGACAACCCCTTTAAGAAAAAATATAACTGCGACCAGGAGTACCTTATATATTTTCTCTTTCTTCCAAAAACATTATTTTGTGAAAAACAGACTTAATGGTAGATTAAATATATGTATATATGCAGTTCCAAATAACATATACACTAATTGAATAATGGCACTTATTGTTCATAAAGCATCAAACAGTTAAGTGCAATGTAATTCCAACAAATTATTTTATTACTGTCATTTGTTTTCTGGTAAATGCAAACATCAGTGCAAATCACCTTACTAAGGTTAATAAACTGTTATTATTAAACAATATTCAAGAAAAACAATGTAAAGTAGTTATGACATCCACAAATGCATTAATGCTTTCCATTTTCTACATATTTATTTAAAAAGCTTGTATTTTGCAGATTATATTAGGTAGTAAATACCTCAGAGGATTGGGCCATTTATGGATGCACAACCATTTAGTAAGTAGTATAGTAAATCTCAAAAGAATATCATTTTGTTAAAAAATATTTGAAAAAATAATTTATTCCTATGTGGTCAATTATGGACCTCCTGGAGTTTAGTTGGAAATGTCACCTTTAAATGCATACAAACTAACCTTTTAAATATGCATGGAAATGTAACAAGCACAGCTTTTTGTTTGCCCATAGGACTTCACATTCCCTTCCCGAGAGTTTGCATGGCTCAAAACATGGCAGGGAAGTAGTTCTAACTGCTGATCCTGCATTATATTTAAGCTGTCAGTTATGAACAGAAAGTTTTCAACAAACTAATTGTCTGAAAGTAATATTCCTTTGAATAGGTCACACACATTTTAGTAGCTTTGAAGGCAGTGGCCACACTAGAACAGAAATGGATTACTTTTAACACTGCAGTGATAGTGAAAGATCAAAGGAATAAAACAATGGGAGTCTTTTCAAAACCCTCACTTGGAATGATGTAGGCGGCTTGGGAAAATGTTCCCAGATTTAACATCAAGATGTTTCTGTACAGCCATTGTTGGATAAATGCTATAACGTATTAGTAAATGTATCTCATAAGCAATATGTGCTGTATACATCATACTGAATTTGGCAATTAACCAGTGGAAATCAGGGCAAACAAATCATTTAGATATTATTTGTACAGATGGAAATGTAAAAGTTTAACATTTATTTGCCACAATTTCAATTGATAGCTCACAGAAGGTTAGGTCAATGTGTTTACCGTCACTATAAAAAAAAACTGGATGCAAACTGGCTCAGTGTACATTGCCTGCACAGCTGACTTTATGTCCACAATACAAGTGGAAGGTAACTATCTATGCTCACACTCACATGACATATTGATTAGGGGGTATAATTTTTAATCTAAAAGACGAATAAAGTTTTGCTATTTCCATTTTAAACCGTCCATTACTATTCAGTGAATCACAATTTCCATTTTGCATAGAATTACATACCAGACCAGGGGTGGACACAGACAGCCGAGGGCCCCTGTGCAAAGAATGTGCCTGCCCCCCCCCCCCCCCCCAAGCCAAATTTGCAACCTAACCTATTCCGTCCTAACATTACTTATAGCAATACAAAACATACAGTGTAAGACTACTTTCACACCTGCGGCTCTACGCTCCGGCCACCTGATCCGGCAGAAAATGCAAGGAATCGGCCAGACACAAACTGCAGCATGCAGTGGTTTGTGTCCCGGTGATTCTCTGCATTTTTACCAGATTGTGGCCGATCTCTGCCGTTGTCATGGCTGAGGATGGGGAAAACCCTCAGCCGTGCGATGACTGAAGATGGTGATCGCTGCTAGGCCAGGACAGGAATCAGGGAGCAGGTCACCTCCTAATACGTCCCTAATTCTGACCCTGACTCCTAGCTGTATGAGCCGACCCTGATGGTAGGAGGGCTCATACTCCGGAACCTTGGAGTCCCTACTAGCCCTCAGGGTGACCCTGAACTAGGAGCAGGGTAAGACAACCTGTTTCTCCTAGATACGGACGAACAGGAGTCTCACTGGTCAAGCTGCAAAGAAAGGGGAACATAAACAGCTTATGGAAATGGCAGTTAAATGCAACTAGTAACACCACCTACCTGCCACAGACACACAGCCTGGAACCCATGTACAAGTGCTGCTTTCCACAACAATACAAACAGACACAGCACACACCACACATCACACAGGAACCCAGGAAACCATAGCTGCAATAAACAAAGAGACCAAAGAAACATCTTCATAACATCAGACATAAACTTATGACCACAAGGGTGGCCCTCACTGGCAGATGGTATATAACCAGGAGGATGACTCCAGCTAACCATGGCTGAAGTACCCCTCAGAGTCTGGCATCCAGCAGGAGCTAAATAGCCCCAAGTGGCCACACCCACACACAGACACACCCAGTGTTCACACACTAAGAAGGCAGTTAACCCTTCCTACACCAGGCAAGGGAAGAAGCCACTTAAAGGAGAAGTGTAAAATCAACTATCACACTGCAGCTGTTACCGCAGGCAACGACATGCGTGGCAACCATGTCCTGGGAAACAGCCAGAAGGCCGAGACACTGCCACCACATGTACACAACACCACACGTTGCCACGGACAGCCACAAGTGAAGGAAAGTGTCACAGTGCACACATACATAAACCTCGTGCACACCAGACATAGAAAGTGCATACATACACACATAGCCAGAGGCAACCGCATGCATCAACAGTGAGGCGCCTAGCAACCAGCTCAGGCTGCTACACTGCCAACAAACACATGTTGTCCGCGGCAACCGCACTTGAGGCAAACTACTAACAGCCCCCAGCTGCGGTTGACAAAACACCCAGACCGTGGGCAACTATATGCGGCTCCCAAGGAGTCACGACCAAAAATATGGGCGTGACAGCCGTACCCCATTATAGTCAATGGGGCCGGCGGCCATTCTGTCTGCATCCAGCAATGCGGGATCCAGTGAATTCCAGCAGGCTGTTCTCTGCTGTAAGAGCCTGCCAGAATCACTAACGCAGATGTGAAAGTAGCCTAATACAGGTCCACATACCTCTTCCATCCAGTGACGTCTCCTTTGATGTAGATGTTCTCTGTCCTCATTTTCTCCTTTCAGACCAGACCGCCATGATGATTTTTCAGCCATCTCTTCTCTCTGCAGAGTTTGACAGAGATCTTAGTTTCCTACTTTTCTATCATCCTTCCACCTTCTGAACATCCCATCCTGCCACCCCCAATACTGTGCCCGCTGTGGTCCCTATACAAGTTACACACAGATAGTTCCCCTTCAATAATTATTGGCACACAGTGTCCTAAAAATTAACTGTGCCCAGGAAACAGTGTCCCTGACACTAATAGTGTAAACATAATGTTCCCCAAAAATAATTGTGCTAAGCTGACACCGTGCCAGGGTGCCCACCAAAGTAACAGTGCTCCACAAAGTCCCACCAATAGAAATAGTTATCTACCAGACAGCACATAGTAGTAATAGTGCCCCTACAGTAATAATTTCCAACTGTGTCCCAGAAGTAATAATGCTCCCATAGTGCTCATACTAGTATTCATGTTCCTCATAGTCCCTCAACTGTAATAAAGCCCACCATAATGCCCACAGTAGTAATAATTCTCTTTATAATGTGTTACAGTAAAAATAAAATTGCCCTGTTGTGTGGCAGTATAAAAAATACCTCCTCTCAGTGCCCCCTGTAGAGCCAATGTCCCCATAGTGCCCTCATAATGTGTGCCAATGCCCCCTACTGTGTGCCCAAAAAACCCTCTTAGTGACCCCAGTTAAGACAAGGTCCCCATGGTACCCTATAATTTTCGCCAGTATAAAATACTCCTATATCGTACCCCAATAGTGCGCCTCCCCTTATCCCCATGGTGCTTGACAATGTGCCTGTATAAAATGCCCCCATAATGTTTGCAAGTATAATTCCCCTATATAATGACCCCAATAGTGCTCCTCTCCCCCCTTCTTCATAGTGCCCCCCATGTGTGCCAGTATATAAGATAGGGTCCCCAGTAGATGCCCCCATAGCACTCCCCCTTTCTCCATAGTGCCTCCCATGTGTGCTAGTATATAAGATAGGGATCCCAAAGTGCTCCTCCCCTCCATAGTGCCCCCCATGTCTGCCAGTATATAAGATAGGGCCCCAGAAGATGCCCCCATAGTGCTCCTTTTCCCCCTTCTCCATAGTGCCCCCCATGTGTGCCAGTATATAAGATATGGCCTCCATATTGCTTCTCTCCCCTCCATAGTGTCCCCAATGTGTGCCAGTATACAAGATAGATCCCCCATAGTGCTCCTCCCCCTCCATAGTGCCCCCCATGTCTGCCAGTATATAAGATAGGGCCCCCATATTGCTCCTCCCCCTCCATAGTGCCCCCAAATGTGTCAGTATATAAGATAGGGTCCCCATGGTGCTCCTTCCCCTATATAGTGCCCCCCATGTGTGCCAGTATATAAGGTGGGGCCCCCATATTGCTCCTCCACCTCCATAGTGCCCTCCATGTGTGCCAGTATATAAAATAGGCAGGCTCCCATATGCCAATTGCTAACCCCCCCCCCAGAGTCAGGAGGGCCCCCCTAATTACATTCATTAATTATTTATTCAGGCCCCCCATATCAATGTGACAGACCCCTATCAGACAAAAAAATAAATAAAAATAAAATTACCTCTCCTGCTCTCCATGTCCACCGGGATGTCCTGATGTGAGTGCCTGCCCTGCTGTTCTCCACTCTCCAACAGCCCACGTGACCTAACTGCGTACAGCGTCAGGTCATAGTGCACGCTGTATGCAGTCAGGCTGGAGGAGACCAGGGAGGAAGCGGAGCCGGAGGGGTAAGTAAGCTCTTCTCTCCACTGCCACCCCCTCTCTCTTGCATACTAGAGGGGGGACATTCATACTAGTGAGCGCTACTGGAAGCGCTCACTAGTATCCGCGCTCACTAGTATGAATGGGCCCCCTCACATGCCGGGCCCCTGTGCAGCTGAACCGTCTGCACAGGCGATATGCCCGCCCCTGTACCAGACATTTCATTAAGGATTTTACCATGAATACTGGACATTAGCAAACCTGACAAGTCAAATTAACAATATGGATGGTTAAAAAATTTAATTGTATGCAATAGAAAGAGAAATTAACTTAGAGGGGTTGTCTCATCTGAGACATTGGTCGCATATCGCTAGTAAGTGGAAAGGAGCCGACTATGTGTGGTGCGCTCTCCATTCATTGCCATGGGATTTCTGCAGATAGCGATCGCTCAACTATTTTTTTTAACTCCGATAGAAATCAATGGAGAGAGAGCTACGCATGTGGAGTGCACTCTCTTTCACTATCGGGGACCTTTTCTGAGATAGGTGTGGGTCACAGAGGTAGGAGCCACACTTTTCTGACTTTGATGACAAATCCTAACAAAATGCCATCCAAGTCCCAGATGACACATTAAGAAAGAAAGATGCTCAATATCCAGTTTGACAGGGGTCACATGTGCCCTTCAAACAATGACTGGCCACATTACGTCTCTCATTCACTGCATTGGTCATTGGCTGTAGTGACACACATGACCTCTATAAGAATGAGTGAACCAGTTCAGACAGATCCGATTTTGGTTTGAACTTTGTTATTTTTTGGATGGTAGACTAAGGCTACTTTCACACCTGCGTTCGGGTGTCCGCTCGTGAGCTCCGTTTGAAGGGGCTCACAAGCAGCCCCGAACGCAGCCGTCCAGCCCTAATGCATTCTCAGTGGACGCGGATCCGCTGAGAATGCATCAGTCTGCCAGCGTACAGCCTCCGCTCAGCGAGCGGACACCTGAACGCTGCTTGCAGCGTTCGGGTGTCCGCCTGGCCGTGCGGAGGCAAGCGGATCCGTCCAGACTTACAATGTAAGTCAATGGGGACGGATCCGCTTGAAGATGACACTATATGGCTCAATCTTCAAACGGATCTGCCCCCATTGACTTTCCGTTCAGGCTACTTTCACACTTAGAAATTTTTCTAAGTTATAATGCAGACGGATCCGTTCTGAACGGATGCAAACGTCTGCATTATAGGAGCAGATCCGTCTGATAAAACATCAGACGGACCCGCTCCGAACGCTAGTGTGAAAGTAGCTAACTCATCTCGGACGAATCTACTAAAACGGCACGTAGAGCCATTTTAGTGCACATGTCAGCGGGGGAAAAAAACACTAGGTAGGAGCAAGAAGGGTTCTCACATGACCCTGAGTGCAAGTGGTGGAAAGGGCTTGCTTGCTGACAGACAGCCTCTATGAGCCAATCAGTGCTGAAGCAGGCAGGGAGTTGCCCTAGCAGATCAAGCAGAATGGGATTCTGTGCTGGGCTGTGAATTAGGTTGGTTGAGTTTTAAAGTGTCGGCCAGGAAAATGATTTTAGAGAGTCAGGGAGAGTGAAAAATCAATCAGGGTCAATCAATCAAGCTTATTGCAAGGAACAGTGAAGGCAAAGGCTAGGATTCCAAATAAGAATTGTTTGTGTTGTGTACAATAGAGAGAAGCAGGGCAGCTGACAGACAGGAAAAGAGGAGACAGGACCTGTGGCAGTGCCTGCTGACAGAAGTGCAAATACACCTAAAAACCAGTTACCTCTCATTTTGTTTCCCAATTTTCTCAGAAATTCTTTTTTTTTTGTGTGGTTCTATATAATTAAGCAACATATATACTGCCAGTCATCCGTTTAAGTATTTTCAGTTTCCACACTTTCGCAATTAGTTTTTTTGGGGGGGGGTTAATTGAATTAAAAAGCAAATATACTGTATGTCATTACTGTAGCAATATCCACGGTGTGGCAGCAACCTACCTGTGTGTGCTAAGTTGAAATTGAGCGTCAAGTCTCCGTTGACGTATTTTCAGTTTCCACCCAGTCGTAATTAAATTTTTTGGGGTGGTTTCATTTAATTAAACAGCAAATATACAGTACGTCATTACTGCAGCAATATCCACGATGTGGCAGCAACTGTCACTACCAGAGCTTTGGGACGTTCTCACAGCTCTGTTTCTCCACCCCTGTGATGATGTCACTACTAGAGCTGGGAGGAGTTCTCACTACTCTGTTTACTTTTGGTTTCTTTCACCACAGCTGTCCTTCATGTGTTTGATTTTCCTCTCTTTATATCACCCCTCCTCCTATGATAGGATGTGGATTATAGTTCTCACTTCAGTTGTAGCTCTGGCTTTAGTTTCTTCACTTGTAGCTATCAGTTCACTGGACCTGTGTTCTGCTGCAGCTAGCACTCTGGATATTGCCAGACTGTCCTTGGATCCGTCTTCTCTGCGGCTGCAACACCTCCAGCTAAGTGTGCAGACATTGTTGTGTTCCTGTTTATTTTCTGACTGGATCTGAGGTGGCCACGGTTCCCTCCATATACTGAGTAGGGCACTGGTGGCCGTGCCCCTTCCACTATTGTAGGGGTTACAGTGGTCATTAGTCTTAGGCACGTGGGCATGCCTCTTTCCGCCATTTGGATCCGGGCATGTGCTTTAGCAGAATAGGGAGAGCGTTGAGGGTCGGACAGGGGTCACCCGTTATCCTCCCTAGTTCTGGGTCCAGTCAGTAGCTCTGTACTGTGTATTACTATTGTTGCCCACATACAGCCGTGACAGCAACCTACCTGTGTGTGCTAAGTTGAAATTGAGCGTCAAGTCTCCGTTCACGTATTTTCAGTTTCCACCCAGTCGTAATTTAATTTTTTGGGGTGGTTTCATTTAATCAAACAGCAAATATACTTTACATCATTACTGGAGCAATAACCATGTTGTGGCAGCAATCTACCTGTGTTAAGTTGAAATTGAGCGTCAAGTCTCAGTTGTCCATCTATGTATTTTCAGTTTTCACATAGTCACAATAATTTTTTTTTGGGGGGGTTTCATTTAATTAAACAGCAATTATACTGTACGTCATTACTCAAGACAGTAGAAAAAATCCAGCAGCACATGATTAAGACATACAGTCGAAACGCGTAGACCTTGCCTGTCTGCTGAGCCTATGGATTTTATAATAAGTATAAGTAATAAAGACATTGGATTTTATCCTGAGCCTGCTGCTGGATTTTTTCTACTGTTTTGATTGATTCCTGGTCCGGGATCCGTGCACGACAAAGGAGGACGGTGGGTGAGCTGAAATTCCTTTTTTTCTTCTATTTTGTATGTCATTACTGCAGCAATACCCACGGTGTGGCAGCAATCTACCTGGGTGTGTTAAGTTTAAATTTTTTGGGGGATTGTTAAATTTTATTAAACTAGCATATACCGTATTTTTTGCCCTATAAGATGCACCTGCCCCCTAGGTTTTTGAGGAGGAAAATAAGAAAAAAAATATTTTGAACCAAAAGGTGTGCTTTTGGTGGGTTTTGAACTAATGGTGGTCTGTGGATGACACTATTATGGGGGATCTGTTGAGGACACTGTTATGGGGGATCTGTGGGTGACACTGTTATGGGGGATCTGTGGGTGACACTGTTATGGGGGATCTGTGGGTGACACTGTTATGGGGGATCTGTGGGTGACACTGTTATGGGGATCTGTGGGTGACACTGTTATGGGGATCTGTGGGTGACACTGTTATGGGGGATCTGTGGGTGACACTTATGGGGGATCTGTGGGTGACACTGTTATGGGGATCTCTGGATGGCTCTTATTGAGGTCTCTGGATGGCACTGTTATGGGGATCTGTGGATGAAACTGTTTTGGGGGGATCTGTGGATGACACATATATAGCATCTTATGCTATGTGTCATCCACAGATCCCCTCCACAACAGTGTTCCTGTAGTGTGAATGACCCCCAATACAGGGGGTAGGGGTCGCATCTGGACAGCAGGGCCCGTGCAGGGACTGTATTCTACTACACAGGCCCCGCTCACTGTATATAATCTTATCTGTAATTGTAGGCATTGTTAATGTATAAAAATTCTGGGTAATCAGCGCCTGTATTACTTACAAGTGCTTGGTAGCAGAGAGGAGGGAGGAGGCAGACTGGGAGGACGGGCGCTGGCAGCGTGAGTCACTACGTCACGTGCCTGCACCACCCAATTTATGAATAAAGCAGGCGGCGTGGGCGCATGACTTAGCGCCTGTCCTCCATCCCTGCCTCCTCCCTCCTCTCTGCTACCAAGTGCTTGTAAAAGCAGATGCCGGCCCCCACTCCCTCTCAGCTGATACACCCGCCGCACGGCATCGCGGGGCGGCGTATCATTGAAAATTCGACAAAATGCTGCATTCGCCCCATAAGATGCACTGCTATTTCCGCCCCACTTCTGGGGGGGGGAAAGTGCGTCTTATAGGGCGAAAAATATGGTATATGTGATTACTACGCCAATAGACATGGTAGCATACAAAAGTATCTGGGAGTTTTTTTTGGTTGTTAATTTTATTCAAACTAGCAATATATATATGAATGTGATTACTACACCAATAGTCAGTGTAGTGCACAACATTATCTGAGAATCAAAAATGTCCAGGCGATGGAAGGGTTCCAAACAAAAGACCCAGAGCCAGAATATGAGTAGTAACAGCACCGTCTCCCATAAGTAGTGCTAATAGTAGTAAGAGGCCGCAATTGTCACTGCTAGCTTCAGAAAGACACAACATTATAGTTGAGAAAAAAGAAGATTAGATAGTGGATTGGATGGCTCACTCTTCCTCACAGTCACAGCCAAGTCCAAGACTGGGCCGTGGAGCCAGGGGTTCCTCCTGCTCCTCCTCCTTGCAGTCTCAAAAAAGGGTTTCAGTGGAGTCCTCCCAGTCTTCACTGCCCCTTGCTAGAGGGGCGCCTTCCTTTTTCCTAAGAAGTGGCAAGATAATCCAACCACACCCTATGGAAAACAGTCAAGAGAGTCAGTCTTCGAAGAGCAGGGGAAGGGGACCAAAGAATCCACCATGATATTCCACAGGATCAAGGTGCTAAGGAGGAGGCATCATCAAAGGAGGAGGGTGATGGTGACAGCAACAAAGTGCAGAGCCCATGTACCTCCCAAAGAACAGCAAAGGCCACATTTGCTTTGGGATCGAGTAATGCGGCTAATGTTGTAGGTGGGTTAGGCATGCCAGAGCTTAGCCCAGCTTGGCTGCCTGTAGCTTTGTGCAGGCAGCTCCCATATGGCGCTTTTTCTCCACAAAGCAGGCACACAAAACCACATCTGTGTACAAAATCTGCAGAATTAAAATAAGCCATTCAAACACAATTATAGGTACCAGAGGTCTATTGCAGCAGACAAGACGACATTACAGATCCCCGCCGTGAGGGGCGGGGGGCACGGCGGTCATGGTGACACCCAAACAGACCAAGTTGATCTCCGCCAGTGTCCAAAACATCACTTTTGTCAAAATTAACTAAGTCTGGAATCAGGAAGATTTTCACACTCCTCTGATTCCGATGTATAGACCGCATCCACCTCGCCTTGCTGTCTGTGCCCCATCTTGCCACTGCTGTCTGTATGGCTGCTGCGGCCATCATCATGCTACTAATGCCTCTTAATTGTCAGTTTGTGTGTATTCAGTTTCCACACTGTTGAAATTTTTAAATTCTTTATGTCACTGCTTACAGACAAAAAATGTAAAATAAAAATAAAAAATATTTTGGGGGTGAGGGGTAGTTACATTTCTTTAAGGTGCTGCACATATATACGTGATTACTGACTCATTACTGACATTTCTCACAGTTCAGGCAATGCTGGGGCCTGCATCATGCCACTAATGCCTGAGGGTTAGTTTCTGTGTACTCACTTTCCACAAGGTTGAAATGTAGGCTCAACAAAAAATCAATGGATACCCGCGCTACCTCATTAAGTTGGAAAAAGTGTAATACTATTGCACTGAATAACACTCGTGTGAGTGTGTCGCTGCTGGTCTATAAAAGGGATAAATTGCCTAAACCCTGAACAAATAAATTAATAAAACCGAAGTAATAAATAGACCGCGCTGACTGAACAGTGTCAAGTGGTGGGTCTCGTAGTTAGCGCCACATCAAAGGAATGATGTCCCCAACTACGTGCACCCCACTGTTTGCTGGAACCTCGTCCAATGCCAATCCAAACTAATCAACCTGATGAATGATCAGCTTGCATATATATGCTGCAAGAGATGGTGACTTGCCTGTAGTGGATTGGTATGCGGGGTCCTCGCTGTACTTCTCAGTAATGCTGCTGGGTAGTTTTTACAATGTTCGAATCTTAAGGTTTCTTCTACAAGCACGCACGGTCCCGGCCGGTAACTCGTGCGTGCGAAGGAAGCCCTAGCTGGAAATTCACGAGAGTGATACTTCCTTGTGACGTCACACTAAGGATGGATGCCTCTCAAGCAAAAAAACCTCCAACGCGTTTCGAAATAACGAATTTCTTCCTCCGGTCGGGACCGCACGTGCTTGAAGAGGAAACTTGAAGATTCAAACATTCTAGCAACTCTCCAGCAGCATTTGGTGTTGGAGTTACTTTCCTCGTTCATGACTTCACTGTATTTTGGGAAGCTCACCCTGGTACACGGCTTACATATTGGCGTAGTCGGCAGGATACAGCGACCATTATGACGGGCACCTGGCGGGAGGCGTCCAGGACCCAGCTCAGGGTGCACTATTGCAAGATCAACTTGTCCCAACACCAGTGATACAGCTTGCCCCCGCCATGCCTGTACTAAGAGGATACATCCTCGTGGGGGCGCTGTTGCGTCATCTGCCAAAATTAGATGGTAAAAATATGATGTTGCAGGACTGGACTGAAAGGGTAAGTTTGAATGTGCGGTTAGAATGTGTATGTGTAACCTGACCTCCGGGCAGAGGTTACCTATGGGGCTCTAGAGGGTGACGTAAGACAGACAGTGATGGTAAGTAGAGTTGAGCGAACAGCTGGATGTTCGGGTTCGAGAAGTTCGGCCGAACTTCCCGGAAATGTTCGTGTTCGGGATCCGAACTCGACCCGAACTTCGCCCCGAACCCCATTAAAGTCAATGGGGATCCAATCTTTTCGGCACTAAAAAGGCTGTAAAACAGCCCAGGAAAGGGCTAGAGGGCTGCAAAAGGCAGCAAAATGTAGGTAAATCCCCTGCAAACAAATGTGGATAGGGAAATGAATAAAAATAAAAATAAAATAAATAAAAATTAACCAATATCAATTGGAGAGAGGTCCCATAGCAGAGAATCAGGCTTCATGTCATAGCAGAGAATCATGCTTCATGTCACCCACCACTGGAACAGGCCATTGTCAAATATTTTTAGGCCCCGGCACCCAGACAGAGGAGAGAGGTCCCATAGCAGAGAATCAGGCTTCATGACATAGCAGAGAATCATGCTTCATGTCACCCACCACTGAAACAGGCCATTGTCAGATATTTTTAGGCCCGGCACCAGACAGAGGAGAGAGGTCCCATAGCAGAGATTCAGGCTTCAGGTCATAGCAGAGAATCAGGCTTCATGTCACCCACCACTGGAACAGGCCACTGTCAGATATTTTTAGGCCCCGGCACCCAGACAGAGGAGAGAGGTCCCATAGCAGAGATTCAGGCTTCATGTCATAGCAGAGAATCAGGCTTCATGTCACCCACCACTGGAACAAGCCATTGTCAGATATTTTTAGGCCCCGGCACCCAGACAGAGGAGAGAGGTCCCATAGCAGATATTCAGGCTTCATGTCATAGCAGAGAATCATGCTTCATGTCACCCACCACTGGAACAGGCCACTGTTCAGATATTTTTAGGCCCCAGCACCCAGACAGAGGAGAGAGGTCCCATAGCAGAGAATCAGGCTTCATGTCATAGCAGAGAATCATGCTTCATGTCACCCACCACTGGAACAGGCCATTGTCAGATATTTTTAGGCCCCGGCACCCAGACAGAGGAGAGAATCAGGCTTCATGTCATATCAGAGAATCATGCTTCATGTCACCCACCACTGGAACAGGCCATTGTCAGATATTTTTAGGCCCGGCACCCAGACAGAGGAGAGAGGTCCCATAGCAGAGAATCAGGCTTCATGTCATAGCAGAGAATCATGCTTCATGTCACCCACCACTGGAACAGGCCATTGTCAGATATTTTTAGGCCCCGGCACCCAGACAGAGGAGAGAGGTCCCATAGCAGAGAATCAGGCTTCATGTTATAGCAGAGAATCTTGCTTCATGTCACCCACCACTGGAACAGGCCATTGTCAGATATTTTTAGGCCCCGGCACCCAGACAGAGGAGAGAGGTCCCATAGCAGAGAATCAGGCTTCATGTCATAGCAGAGAATCATGCTTCATGTCACCCACCACTGGAACAGGCCATTGTCAGATATTTTTAGGCCCCGGCACACAAACAGAGGAGAGAGGTCCCATAGCAGAGAATCAGGCTTCATGTTATAGCAGAGAATCATGCTTCATGTCACCCACCACTGGAACAGGCCATTGTCAGATATTTGTAGGCCCCGGCACCCAGACAGAGGAGAGAGGTCCCATAGCAGAGATTCAGGCTTCATGTCATAGCAGAGAATCATGCTTCATGTCACCCACCACTGGAACAGGCCATTGTCAGATATTTTTAGGCCCCGGCACCCAGACAGAGGAGAGAGGTCCCATAGCAGAGATTCAGGCTTCATGTCATAGCAGAGAATCATGCTTCATGTCACCCACCACTGGAACAGGCCTCTGTTGAGATATTTTTAGGCCCCGCCACCCAGACAGAGGAGAGAGGTCCCATAGCAGAGATTTAGGCTTCATGTCATAGAAGAGAATCAGGCTTCATGTCACCCAACACTGGAACAGGCCATTGACAGATATGTTTAGGCCCCGGCACCCAGACAGAGGAGAGAGGTCCCATAGCAGAGAATTAGGTTTCATGTCATAGCAGAGAATCAGGCTTCATGTCACCCAACACTGGAACAGGCCACTGTCAGATATGTTTAGGCCCCGCCACCCATACAGAGGAGAGAGGTCACATAGCAGAGATTCAGGCTTCATGTCATAGCAGAGAATCAGGCCTCAGAGGCCCTCATTGGAGCTGGCCGTGACACAGCTGCGTTGGCGACCTCTTGCTCCTCCTCTGCCTTCGCCTTGGGCTTCCACTTGTTCCCCTGTGACATTTGGGAATGCTCTCAGTAGCGCGTCTACCAACGTGCGCTTGTACTCGCGCATCTTCCTATCACGCTCCAGTGCAGGAAGTAAGGTGGGCACATTGTCTTTGTACCGGGGATCCAGCAGGGTGGCAACCCAGTAGTCCGCACACGTTAAAATGTGGGCAACTCTGCTGTCGTTGCGCAGGCACTGCAGCATGTAGTCGCTCATGTGTGCCAGGCTGCCCAGAGGTAAGGACAAGCTGTCCTCTGTGGGAGGCGTATCGTCATCGTCCTGCGTTTCCCCCCAGCCACGCACCAGTGATGGGCCCGAGCTGCGTTGGGTGCCACCCCGCTGTGAACATGCTTCATCCTCATCCTCCTCAACCTCCTCCTCATCCTCGTCCACCAGTAGTGGGCCCTGTCTGGCCACATTTGTACCTTGCCTCTGCTGTTGCAAAAAACCTCCCTCTGAGTCACTTCGAAGAGACTGGCCTGAAAGTGCTAAAAATGACCCCTCTTCCTCCTCCTCCTCCTGGGCCACCTCCTCTTCCATCATCGCCCTAAATGTTTTCTCAAGGAGACATAGAAGTGGTATTGTAACGCTGATAACGGCGTCATCGCCACTGGCCATGTTGGTGGAGTACTCGAAACAGCGCAACAGGGCACACAGGTCTTGCATGGAGGCCCAGTCATTGGTGGTGAAGTGTGTCTGTTCCGCAGTGCGACTGACCCGTGCGTGCTGCAGCTGAAACTCCACTATGGCCTGCTGCTGCTCGCACAGTCTGTCCAGCATGTGCAAGGTGGAATTCCACCTGGTGGGCACGTCGCATATGAGGCGGTGAGCGGGAAGGCCGAAGTTACGCTGTAGCGCAGACAGGCGAGCAGCGGCAGGATATGAACGCCGGAAGCACGCACAGATGGACCGCACTTTATGCAGCAGCACTGACATGTCGGGGTAGTTGTGAATGAACTTCTGCACCACCAAATTCAGCACATGCGCCAGGCAAGGGATGTGCGTCAAACCGGCTAGTCCCAGAGCTGCGACGAGATTTCGCCCATTATCGCACACCACCAGGCCGGGCTTGAGGCTCACTGGCAGCAACCACTCGTTGGGCTGTTGTTAAATACCCGCCACAACTCCTGCGCGATGTGGGGCCTGTCCCCCAAACATATGAGTTTCAGAATGGCCTGCTGACGTTTACCCCGGGCTGTGCTGAAGTTGGTGGTGAAGGTGTGTGGCTGACTGGATGAGCAGGTGGAAGAAGAGGAGGAGGAAGCCGAGTAGGAGGAGGAGGCTACAGGAGGCAAAGAATGTTGCCCTGCGATCCTTGGCGGCGGAAGGACGTGCGCCAAACTGCTATCCGCCTGGGGCCCAGCCGCCACTACATTTACCCAGTGTGCAGTTAGGGAGATATAGCGTCCCTGGCCGTGCTTACTGGTCCACGTATCTGTGGTTAGGTGGACCTTGCCACAGATGCCGTTCCGCAGTGCACACTTGATTTTATCGGATACTTGGTTGTGCAGGGGAGGCACAGCTCTCTTGGAGAAGTAGTGGCGGCTGGGAACAACATACTGTGGGACAACAAGAAATGCTGGCATTCAGGGCCAGGGATCGAGGGTGGCTAGGTGGGAATTTATGATTTCTCTCAAATGTTTGTGAGATGGAGAGCTGAACGCTGCCGTGTGACATGGTTGAGATGCTTGGTGACGGAGGTGGTGGTGTTGGTGCTACATCCTCTGTTTGCTGGGCGGCAGGTGCCAACGTTCCTCCAGAGGCGGAGGAAGAGGCCGAGGCAGCAGCAGAAGAGGTAGCAGGGGGAGCCTGAGTGAGTTCCTTGTTTTTAAGGTGTTTACTCCACTGCAGTTCATGCTTTGCATGCAGATGCCTGGTCATGCAGGTTGTGCTAAGGTTCAGAACGTTAATGCCTCACTTCAGGCTCTGATGGCACAGCGTGCAAACCACTCGGGTCTTGTCGTCAGCACATTGTTTGAAGAACTGCCACGCCAGGGAACTCCTTGAAGCTGCCTTTGGGGTGCTCGGTCCCAGATGGCGGTGGCCAGTAGCAGACGGACTCTCTTAGCGGCGGGTGTTCTCCTTTTGCCCACTGCTCCCTCTTTTGCTACGCTGTTGGCTCGGTCTCAGCACTGCCTCTTCCTCCGAACTCTAAAAGTCAGTGGCACGACCTTCATTCCATGTGGGGTCTAGGACCTCATCGTCCCCTGCATCGTCTTCCACCCAGTCTTCCTCCCTGACCTCCTGTTCAGTCTGCACACTGCAGAAAGACGCAGCAGTTGGCACCTGTGTTTCATCATCAGAGACGTGCTGAGGTGGTATTCCCATGTCCTCATCATTAGGAAACATAAGTGGTTGTGCGTCAGTGCATTCTATGTCTTCCACCGCTGGGGAAGGGCTAGGTGGATGCCCTTGGGAAACCCTGCCAGCAGAGTCTTCAAACAGCATAAGAGACTGCAGCATAAGTTGAGGCTCAGACAGTTTCCCTGATATGCATGGGGGTGATGTGACAGACTGATGGGCTTTGTTTTCAGGCGCCATCTGTGCGCTTTCTGCAGAAGACTGGGTGGGAGATAATGTGAACGTGCTGGATCCACTGTCGGCCACCCAATTGACTAATACCTGTACCTGCTCAGGCCTTACCATCCTTAGAACGGCATTGGGCCCCAAAAAATATCGCTGTAAATTCTGGCGTCTACTGGGACCTGAAGTAGTTGGTTCACTAGGACGTGTGGCTGTGGCAGAATGGCCACGTCCTCTCCCAGCACCAGAGGGTCCACTAACACCACCACGACCATGTCCGCATCCCTTACTAGATGTTTTCCTCATTGTTACCACAATAGGAAAAAAATGATTTGGCCCAATGTATTGAATTCAAATTCAGGCCTTTTTTTACAGGCGCCTAACACTATCTAGCTATCTACTTAGGTACCGTATTACACTAATACAGGCACAGCAGTAACCACAGATTTAGCTGAATATAAATTGTAGGCCTAGTATTTAGGCGGTGGATGACAGGTATACGTTTACGGATAGAATTAGACTTGGTGATGCACGGTAGCGTTTGAAGTTATTGAGAATGACCCTATCCGCACCTTCAATCTAATATACCCTTTTATGGATAGATTTAAACTTGGCCTGATACAGCAGAAAACAATTATTTAGGGAATTGCTAATTTGGAAATTGTATCCAACCCAGAACAAAAACTGTGCTTTGGCAGACACTAAATAACTTTGCCAGGCACAGCAGTAACCACAGATTTAGCTGAGTATAAATTGTAGGCCTAGTATTTTGGCGGTGGATGACAGGTATACGTTTACTGACAGAATTAGACTTGGTGATGCAAGGTAGCGTTTGAAGTTATTGAGAATGACCCTATCCGCACCTTCAATCTAATATACCCTTTTATGGATAGATTTAAACTTGGCCTGATACAGCAGAAAACAATTATTTAGGGAATTGCTAAGTTGGGAATTGTATTCAACCCAGAACAAAAACTGTGCTTTTGCAGACACTAAATAACTTTGCCAGTCACAGCAGTAACCACAGATTTAGCTGAGTATAAATTGTAGGCCTAGTATTTAGGCCGTGGATGACAGGTATATGTTTACGGACAGAATTAGACTTGGAGATGCACGGTAGCGTTTGAAGTTATTGAGAATGACCCTATCGCACCTTCAATCTAATATACCCTTTTATGGATAGATTTAAACTTGGCCTGATACAGCAGAAAACAATTATTTAGGGAATTGCTAAGTTGAATTGTATTCAACCCAGAACAAAAACTGTGCTTTGGCAGACAGCAGACAGTATTACAATTGGCTAGCCACAGCTGAAACACCAGATTTAGGGTACTGCTATTTTGGCAATTGTATTTTACCCCTCAATAAAATAGCAAGCACAGCCAAGCCCCTGATGTAGGATATAGCAAAAAAAAAAAAACACACTATTGATGGTTAGAAATGGACTTGGTGGCAGCTTGTGCTGGTGCACCACAAGACACAAAATGGCCGCCGATCACCACAAAAAAAAGTGACTGAAAAACGCTCTGGGCAGCCTTAAAACAGTGAGCAATTAAATAGCAGAGGTTGTATGATACACAGCTGTACATCGATCACTTCAGTAAGTAAATCACTGCCTAATCTCGCACAAACAGCAGCAGCTGCATCCTATCCCTACACTGATCAGAGCAGAGTGACGTGCGGCGCTACGTGACTCCAGCTTAAATAGAGGCTGGGTCAAATGCTGCACTGGCCAATCACAGCCATGCCAATAGTAGGCATGGCTGTGATGTCCTCTTGGGGCAAGTAGTATGACGCTTGTTGATTGGCTGCTTTGCAGCCTTTCAAAAAGCGCCAAGAAAGCGCCGAACACCGAACCCGAACCCAGACTTTTACGAAAATGTTCGGGTCCGTGTCACGAACACCCCAAAATTCGCTCATCCCTAATGGTAAGGCCCCGAATCAGAGAGAGAGCCCAGGGGGGGGCGTGCTAAAGTAGTGCAGCTGCGGAGCCACTTCTTCAACAGACCACAGTGAGAGGGCGAGACCCTGATGTAGTATTCCAATGCCCTACAGGAGATGCTAAATGAAATACAGCAGCGAGATCCAGAAGCCAAGGGAGCCAGAAGCCAAGGGAGCTTTCTGGGAGGTGGACCAGTTACTACGAGACCAGTTCATATTGGGGCTCTCCAACAAATTCTTACAGGACAAATTACAGGAGATGCCCTGGACAACGCCCGACATGACATTCTACAGCCTCTACCTAGACAGAGGAAGAGTACATGCCTGTGGCGGCTAGAGTAGTGAGTAGCACCCATGCTACAAGAGGTCGTCCTGCATTTGAAGAATCAGAGTCCTTAAAGGATGTGGTCCAGGCATTGCAGACAGAATTGAGAGAACTTCAGCTGGAAGTGTCCCAGATGAAGGCAGGATCTCCAGAAATGACCCCAGCCCCCCGCACCACTCCACCCAGGATGACTCAGGTAAGGTGGCTCATCAAAAGAGGGCTCCTCTGCTGGGCTTGTCGACAGTACAGCTATATGGCCAGAGAGTGCCCCGAACAGATGAAGTCTGAGCCGACTCTAAACTTCAGACCGCCGCAGTAGCTGGGCATCCTGCGGTGGTACACCAGAAGCTAAGCCCTATGCGTGAGGAACACGACCTGCATGCCAGCAGCCCTGTTATGGATGCCGAGTTGGAAGGCCAGAAGGTACGCTGCCTAGCTGATACAGGGTCGGAGTGCACCCTTATGCCTCTGGAGTTCTTCGAATAACACTTTGGGCATATGATGGAGCCGGAATGCGGGAGCGTCATCAGGCTGACTGCTGCCAATAACAGAGAGATGGACGTCCGAGGAATAGACTGGATGTGGGTCCGGCTGTTTGGGCAAGACATCGGCAAGAAGGGGATTGTGCTGGTGGACCATTTGTCCCGGAGAGGGATGGACGTGACGCTAGGCATGAACTTCCTGAGAGACCTAGACCATCAACTCTATGCCAAAGAAGGGCCGATGTATTGGCAATGGGCCACCACACACCGGCCGACCCAGAAGGTTCTACAGCAGATGATGAGAAGCTGTAGTCTGCAAAAGAGCAACATGTCCGGTTGGCCCATTGGACACGTAAAGGTTCCGCGGATGACCCCAGTGAAGATCCCACCTTGACAAGAACAAATATTGATGCTGTCGGTGGGGGCTGGATGGGCCCGCTTAGCAAGATAAAACGCAGACTCGCCCACTGGTATCCCGGGCCCTCACTATTGTGAAGGATGGATGTGTGCCCGTACGCTGCCTCAATGTTGAAGACTGCGACTTAACCTTTCCTGGTAATACCTTGCTGGCCAAAGTTTATGTGTCCGAAGGGGATATTCCTCGACGAAGGAGCTTCACGCTACAGCCAGATATGAGGTCAGCCTGGACCTATGCTGTAGAGGCTCATCAAAGGGAAACCCCGACAGCGGAGCGGAACGGTTGAGTGATCACTGCCTGGATGGGGGTGGACTGCAAGACCCTGACTCCAAGACAACCGAAGTTGCTGGAAGACACCCTTTGGGAATTTCAGGAGGAATTCTCGAGACATGATTGTGACGGACTGAATAGTCACTGGGGCTGCTGGAGAGGCCTGAGGGCTAGCCTCTTTCTTACGGTCTATGGACCCAGGTCTATGGAGACCCCCTCAGACCTTTTGGGGTTACAGGGAACTATGAACCCTGATTTATGTGTGGAATTTATATGCCACATATTTCCTATTGCCCACTAAAGGTGCAGGGTGTGAATCCAGCAACACAAAAAGGGTTAACTCTGCACTCCCACTGATTGTGTTAGTGATGGGATTAAGATAGCTGACTCCGGTGTAGATGAGTAGATCACCCTATAATACACTCAGGAGATAATCCCATTACATGTGTCTCCTCTCTCCCTATTCGTTCATTAAGATACTGGGGGGGGATGTCTGTTTGCATGTTGTTAATGGTTGATTGATTTTTGTTGTTAGACTTCTTGAACTGTATATATACTGAGTTGATCTTCAATAAAGTCAGTTCCTGTTTTCCCCTTAACATAGAGCCTCGTCTCATGTGTGGGGGGGAAACTTATATTTACTCTGGGGATTGCTATCAGTATTATACTTCCCTGGGATTGCAACATGGTTATACCCACTGGAAGCTGGATCCAGGTCCTGGGCCCAGGGTGGGTGGAGGACAGCAAAACCCCAGCCAAGCTGTAACGCTGGAAGTGGGGACTACGGTGCTGATAGTGTCCGGTGGAGTGCTTGGAAGTACTCAGTGAGCACTAGGAAGCATCGATTGGAGGAGGCACCCAGTCACGGTGCCAAGCGGTCTGTCACAAATTTTCCTGTTGATCGGTTGTTCTGTCTCCCGCAGCCAAGTTCTCCCGGTCTAGCTCCATTAATTCGGCAATTGCTTGCCACCAGTTGCGACGGTCTGAATATGAGTTACCGTCTGTCATTCCCTTTTTCCCATGAAATAATATGCTGAGAATCCACAGAGTAAAATATCGCTGGTGTCGCATAATAATCCACACAGGAGCCAAAGCGTAATTCTGGAACAAGACACGTTTAATGGAAAGCAAGGGCATTCAATTTAAACAGCATCAAACTCCTCCTCGGAGCTAGCGAGACAATGGAGATTTGAAAACATACTAAACTCAATTTACAAAACAGGGGCTTGGTCACATAGCTTACAAGCACTCACTGTGTCTTTTCCAAGACAATGGCCAAGAGTGTTATCTTGTGTATTTTAATTAAGTAGATCAGTCTTGTGGTTAGAAGCAGACTGAATGTCTCGGAAGTGTGTGTATACATGTGTCCTTGATACACATAGATGTCTACGTCCATTGTTAGGAGTAGGTATCCAAGGGGATTAAGTAGCAGGGAGGTAAAATAACCGAACGGTTACTAGGAAGTTCTTCACAATGATGAGTAGTGTTGAGCGTGAATATTCGTATTACAAAATATTATCGCGAATATCGGCACTTCGAGAATTCGGGAATATTTAGAATATAGTGCTATATATTCGTAATGATGAATATTTATTTATTTTTTTAACACAGTACACATCAGGTGATTATCCCTCTCTTCTTCTAGCTTGTGGGCCAATGAGAAGGTTTTGTCACAGCTTAGCAACATCCCTCGCAACCAATAGAAAAGTTGCCTACCCCTTACTATATAAGAACCTCCTCAGCAGCTATTTTCTAAAGTTTATTGCAGTTATGACAGAGACAGTAGTGCCATTGCTGTGCTCTGTGCTTTGTTGTATTACATTAGACAGGTAACTTATATATATAATTCAGATAGTTAGGGGGAGATAGTCAGTGTAGTGTAGTGTAATAGGCTCTGCTGTCCATACATACATGATACAGAAATAATGCTGTGATGTCACAAGTTGCAAAAAAATATGCGCATCATTAATTGCCAAAAATTTGCAAGTGCAAATATATTGGAGCACTCTATCTGCATATAAAGCTATTCTAATGTTCTGCTGTGCTAACCATTTTCTGCAGTCTAAGGAAACTTATACCAGCTTGAAAAATGAAGCATAAGTGACCCACGCCAGTATTTAGCGCGCATTACACGATTATTCCATTGCCGATGTTCGCAATCAAGAATAAAATCTCGAATTCTCGAATTCATGAATATATGATGAATATCCTACAAAATATTCGCGAAATATTGCGAATTCGAATATTGCCCCTGCCGCTCTTCATTAATGATGAGGACTTCGGATGTGCTTCCGCCATCGAACACAAGATCCCCACCAGCGATGCTGCGCCGATCAGGGTACGTTACCGGCAAATCCCACCTAAAATGTACCAGGAGGTGAAGGATATGGTTCCCAGCATGGTGATCCAGGAAAGTCAAAGTCCTTGGGCTGCTCCAGTAGTCTGGGTGCAGAAGAAAGATGGGAGTCTCCAGTTCTGAATGGATCATCGGAAGCTGAATGCCCAGAACATCCGAAATGCCTACCCCCTTCCATAGATTAAAAATTTGTCCGCCCTGAGTCATGCAAAGTTCTTCTCGACTTGACCTGGCCAGTGGGTATTGGCAGGTAACGCTGGCCAAGAAGGACAAATCAAAGACGACCTTCATCCTACCTATGGGACTCTACGAGTTCAACCGGATGCCATTCGGCCTTTTCGCCCCGGGAACATTTCAGCAGTTGATGGAGCAGTGTCTGGGAGATTTCAACTTTGATTCAGTATTGATATACCTGGACGACATAGTAGTGTTTGTGGCCTCCTTTGAGGATCACCTTCAGAAGCTGCAACAGGTCCTAAGACAGCTGCGAAACCATGGGCTCAAGATCAAGACCAAGAAGTGCCAACTGTTTCAACACAGATAGAGTATTTGGGACATCTGGTCTCCCAGGAGGGGGTAAAGCAAAAGCAAAGTAGAGGCCGTCTAGAAGTGGGCCCAGATGAGTACACTACGAGAGGTGCGGGTGTTCGTGGGACTGGCCAGCTACTACAGGAGGTTTATGCCCAAATTTGGTGAGCCCGTCAAATGAGCTATTAAGGGGCACTGCGGGGGGCCTGAAGAATTGTTTCACCAAGTGGGGACCCCGGCAACATGAGGTTTTTGGAGCAGTGAAGGAGGCGCTGACCAGTGCCCCGATTCTGGCTTATGCGCGGTTCGACACCCCATTCCTGCTGTACACTGATGAAGTCTACATGGTCTGGGGGCCGTGTTATCCCAGGTCCAGGATGGACGTCTGAAAGTCATTGCCTATGGCAGCCGGATTCTGAGGGAGTCAGAGCGAAACCCTGACAACTTTAGCTCCTTTAAAATAGAACTACTGGCACTGGTGTGGGCCATGACTGAAAGGTTTGCGGAGTACCTGACAGGTGCAGAGGTGACTGTGAGGATGGATAACAACCCATTAGCACATCTGGAGAATGCCAAGCTTGGTGTGCTTGAGCAGAGGTGGTTGGCTCGCCTTTCTAAGTACAAATACTGCATCAAGCTCAGGTCAGGTAGGGAGAACAGCAACGCCGACGCACTCTCCCGAGTTCATGTGGAGTTGTCGGCTCAGAGTAGCGATGAGGATCTAGAGGACACTGAAACTCCTGACCTTGGTTGATTACCCATGTTCCAGGATGTGGCACATTCAAGTGGGGTTGCATCCGGGATGCCAATGGTGCTGGGAAAGACGTTGGCTGATGGGGAGAGAGTCCAGAATGGCTGTTCGGACCTGTGGAATAGTGATGGACGAACATCGGCGGGACGGTTCGTGAACGCGATCGCGTGAACACGATCAAATGTTCGCGAACCGCAAGTTCACGGCGGACCCCATTTACTTTAATGGCAGGCGAACCTGAAAAACCTTCAGGTCATATTTGCAGCCACTAAATACTTACAAGAAGTGCAAAAATCGTCCCACAACATGGACAGTGACATACCAGAGGGGGATCAATGGTAAAAATTCCCACAAAAAATATGTATTTTAATCAGGGGCCATTTTTATGCATCTTAAATTGAAACTCTCAAAAATGTGCCATGCTGGAGCCTAGAAAATTGTTATTTTAGGCCACTAGAGTACAGGCCCCAAACATTAGGCATTCACCGGACAGAAAACATCAAGTGATTATGTGACTGGAGGTATATTAGACGGTCATTAGATATCAATTTTACTGCAGGCCAGTGGAGTACAGGCCCTAAAAATTATTCATTCAATGTACAGAAAAGAATTTTTTTGTCTTCTTCTCATTGTCTGTCGCTAGTAGAGGCTTAGCATGGCAGGCAGGTTCCCCCAGAAGTATCTTGCTGGATGAGCAGCCAATACTGCACTTGCATCAATCTTGAGAGGATCCGGCTCCAGGTGTAGAGGAATTGTTTTTTTGGAATGCTTTCTCCATTGCAACACCCTCCACGTCGTTGAATAAACTGAAGACTGGACGATTCTCTCATAACAAAAAAATTTAATGTTATTAAATTTATTCCATATATATTATAAAATTCGGTGTCTCCATGATCAATCTACAGCGTGGGGATCCCACACGGGTTCTACAGGGTGGGCCATTTATATGGATACACCTTAATAAAATGGGAATGGTTGGTGATATTAACTTCCTGTTTGTGGCACATTAGTATATGTGAGGGGGGAAACTTTTCAAGATGGGTGGTGACCATGGCGGCCATTTTGAAGTTGGCCATTTTGAATCCAACTTTAGTTTTTTCAATAGGAAGAGGGTCATGTGACACATCAAACTTATTGGGAATTTCACACGAAAAACAATGGTGTGCTTGGTTGTAACGTAACTTTATTCTTTCATGAGTTATTTACAAGTTTCTCTTTGTTTACAGCCATTGACATGTCGCCGAGGTTAACACGTGAGGAGCGGATATAAATCGTGTTGATGTCTGGTGAACGCAGTAACCGGGTCATTTCAGCAGATTTCAATGCAAGACACCCTACGAGAGCACCCATCTCCCATGCTACAGTTAGCAAACTGCTTGCTAAGTGAAACTGGTTCAGTGTTGGATTTGCCAAAATGTGGACGCATGAAATCTGTCTCTAATGAAGAAACATCAGTGGCTGTCCTAGCTTCATTCAGCAAGAGCCCACAGCGTAGCACTCGCCGCATGTCACTGGAGAGTGGCATTAGTCAAACATCCCTTTGGCAGATATTAGCTACTCACAAATGGCACCCTTACAAACTCCAGCTACTGCAGCATCTCAACGAGAATGACCCAGATCGGCGCACTGAATTTGCAGAATGGGCAAAACAAAAATTGGAACAGGACCCTCAGTTTACGCAGAAGATTTTGTTCAGTGATGAGGCAAACTTTTATGTGAATGGTGAAGTTAACAACCAAAACCACCGCTATTGGTCTAACACTAACCCACATTGGATAGATCCCTCCAAGACTATTGGAACAAAAAAATTTATGGTATGGTGTGGTATATGGGGTACAAAGATAGTGGGGCCATTCTTCATCATTGGAAACCTCAAGGCCACTGGATATGCAAAATTGCTACATGAGAGATGTGTTTCCCTCTTTATGCACTGAAGCTGGCACGTTCCCTGAGTTTTTCCAGCAAGATGGTGCACCACCACATTATGGGTGTCAGGTCCGAGCATTCCTAGATGAACAGTTTCCTGGAAAGTGGATTGGTCGTCGTGGGCCAGTTGAATGGCCCCCAAGGTCTCCCGATCTGACCCCTTAGACTTTTATCTTTGGGGTCATCTGAAGGCAATTGTCTATGCTGTGAAGATACGAGATGTGCAGCACCTGAAACTACGGATACTGGAAGCCTGTGCTAGCATTTCTCCTGCGGTGTTGCTCTCAGTGTGTGAAGAGTGGGAGAAGAAGGTTGCATTGACAATCCAACACAATGGGCAGCACATTGAACACATTTTATAAGTGGTCAGAAACTTGTAAATAACTCATGAAAGAATAAAGTTACGTTAAAACCAAGCACACCATTGTTTTTCTTGTGAAATTCCCAATAAGTTTGATGTGTCACATGACCCTCTTCCTATTAAAAAAAAAAAGGTGGATTAAAAATGGCCGACTTCAAAAAGGCCGCCATGGTCACCACCTATCTTGAAAAGTTTCCCCCCTCACATATACTAATATGCCATAAACAGGAAGTTAATATCACCAACAATTCCCATTTTATTAAGGTGTATCCATATAAATGGCCCACCCTGTACACACTTCCAAAATAAAGTGGGGCGAATAGATGACGGATGATCGGGATGCTCCATGATCTTCGCAAGAGCTGCTTTTTGGAGCCGCGGTTCATTTCTGAGACGTCTGTGTGGGAATTCGAAGACCATCTCCATTTTCGTGCACCACAGGATGTCCTCCTCCTCCTGTGTTAGCAAAAATGTAATTTTTATTATAAAATGTATTAAACATTTTATTATTAAATGTATTAAATATAATAAGGATGCCCTCCTTTCCATTCCATGATGACTGGGAAACCCTGACGAAGAGACTGGGCCCTGGTTGGTTTGAATTGTGATTAAATTCGCAACTCTTCCGGGCTCCAAGCAATATTGAAGCTTTGTCTTCTTCTCATTGTCTGTCGCTACTAGAGGCCTAAGTATGCCAAGCGGTTTCCCCAAAAGTATCTTGCTGGATGAACAGCCAATACCGCACTTGCATCAATCTTGCCAGGATTCAGCTCCAGGTGGAGAGTAATATTTTTTTTTGAGTGCTTTCTCCATCGCAACACCACGTCGTTGAATAAACAGAAGAATAAGCCACAAACAGGAAGTTAATATCACCAACCATTCCCATTTTATTAAGGTGTATCCATATAAATGGCCCACCCTGTACACACTTCCAAAATAAAGTGGGGCGAATAGATGAAGGATGATCGGGATGCTCCAGGATCTTCGCAGGAGCTGCTTTTTGGAGCCGTGGTTCATTTCTGAGACGTCTGTGTGGGAATTCGAAGACCATCTCCATTTTCGTGCACCACAGGATGTCCTCCTCCTCCTGTGTTAGGAAAAATGAAATTTTATTATAAAATTTATTAAATATTTCAACATTAATTTTATTAAACCAAAACTTGATTAAAATCTTAAGAAACCATGCTTAAATTTGCCAAAATTGGCCTAATAACTTAAAGGGAACCTGTCACCTCTACTATGCTACCCTCACTGAGCATTTCTAAATGTTCATTGTGTCTTTTTGTACTTCCCGCCTTTTATGCAAATTAACATAAAAGAGACATATCTCACTTATGTGACCAGAGAAGAGTCATATTTTCAAGCTCTGACTCATCTCAGGTTAATTAGCATATGTATTAAATCGGTTTTTTTACACAATAAAAGCACACAGAGCTATGGGGACTGGGTATTACGGATGTGCTAGCAGCCATCTAGCAACCCATGTCCTCAGCTCTATACCCAAAATTCAGGTGACAGGTTCCCTTAAAGTATGAACTCTGTCTTATAGGTCGATGTTAGTGTCAAGAAGAAGTGCACTTCTTTTACACCCTTGTCAGCTGATTCCACATAGATGTCTACAGAATCTGTTCTATTATACGCTTATACAAGTACAGCAATAATTTATTTCCCATAATCCACATTTTTGCTGTCAACTGTGTAATCCGTGAATTGTGTGATCTGCACTTCAATACCTTATGTGGTTGTCAGGCCCAGATATAGGGAAAAAATTATAATACAGAAAACACTATTTTTTTTTCCATAATCTATCTACATTTTTGCTGTCAACGATGTAGTCCGTGAATTGTGTGATCTGCACTTCAATACCTTGTGTGGTTGTCAGGCTAAGATATAGGGAAAAAATTTAAAATACAGAATTTTCTTTTCTCCCATACCATAATCTATCCACATTTTTGCTGTCAACGGTGTAATCCGTGAATAGTATGATCTGCGCTTCAATACCTTGCGTGGTTGTCAGGCCCAGATATAGGGAAAAAATTGAAAAACAAAAAACTATTTTTCACCCATAATCTGTCCATATTTTTGCTGTCAATTGTGTAATCCGTGAATTGTGTGATCTGCGCTTCAACACCTTGTGTGGTTGTCAGGCCCAGATATAGTAAAAAATTTAAATATAAATATAAACTAGTGTTTAGAGATGGCTCACTTCTTGGACAATGATTGGAATGGGTGCACCTACAAAGAAGATTACACCCAATCTTCAGAAAATAATGCATAAATAAAAGAGTGGTAGGGCACACCTACACTTGGACACACATAGGAGATTTAATATAGTACAATTTATTCAAACAAACACTGTGTACAATAACACATATGTATAATAACATATAAAACTTGATTAAACAAATATTCGCATGCTATAAATTCACATTAAAAATTAATAAAATCGATATAAATGCACAATGAAACACACACTTAAATATGTAGTCCTGAAAGAAAGAGCCTAATATGGACAGAGAAGGATAAAACCTTCCAGCTATGTTTGTCCATATTGTGATGCTCACATAGCAAGTCAGAGATATTCAGCTCTTTAACATAGTTCGTAGTATTCAGGAACTGCAAGGCAAAGTTCACAAAGTGACCCCCGTATAATCGAATAGGGGTAAATAGTCTTATCACTTATATTCCTTTTGTTTGGTTTTGGTGTCCCAAAGCTCACTTTTTATATATGCACTAGGTCAGCGATAGTTTCCTACTCACGGTTGTGCCGACTGTATTGCGGTTAGCGTGGCGTCCCACGTATGTTCCGCTTGCAGGCAGTGATGTAGCTTCCAGGGTATGGATCCAGGGATCTTCGGTCATCAATTGCAGGAGTGCCATAGTTAGGAATTTGTAGGTGGAGATTCCTGCCAGGTGCTCTGATCAAGCAGCAGGCTGGTTTTTACTGCAGCAATCAGTCTTAGATTTCTCCTGCCAATTTTGTTTGATACCGATCCCTCTCCTTATAGTTGGTTTAAAGCGCTTCAATACTCCGGTTGTATATTCAGTTTCATGGGATCCTCTTTCACCAAACGCGTTTCGGAGTTGGCTACGACTCCTTCCTCAGTGGCTAATGTTCCCATGAGACTGGTCATCTTTTATATCCAGCTATCCAGGTGTGAATTAATTCAGATGCATTAAAAACATGGAGTGGAATTTTCTGAACACTCACAATGCTATTATAGCAAAAATATTTATATCTATATATATTTCCAATATAAAACTTAAATGCAGTCTATAAAATGTGAAAAGATATACTCCGCTAAATGCTGTGGATAAATTCATCATTGTTATCCCTTACTGATTATCCTGCGGTAATCCTGCGTTTTTCCTGCGGTTTTAAAAAAAAGGCAATGATGGTGCTCTCTATGTGATTTTCTTTGTATCAAATCATGTAAAGAGAATAAATATAAACTACATCAGAAAACAGTGTCTGTATCGCAGATTCCAATAATCTGGGCAAAAAATAGTGTCTATATTCTGTGTGTTTCTGCGACATATACTGTCCTGCATCCGAAAACAGTTTCTTTAGGGCAAATTTCAATAATCTGGGCCTTATATAGTGTCCATATTCTGTGTGTTTCTGTGACTTATACTGTCCTGCATCCGAAAACTGTGTCTTTAGCGGACTGTAAAAAAATCTGCACCACATCTAGTGACAAAACCATTAATATGAAGAAGGCGAGCAATAAAGGACAGGGAAGAGGGCATGATGCTGATGGTGCACGCAGAGGCCGTGGCCCTGGGCACAATGAAATTGTGCCTGCTGCCAGTGCACCATAAAAAAAATAACATCTACCGTACCCAGCTTCATGTCCAACTTAGCTGGGCGGCGCAGAACAACACTGTCCAAGTCGGACCAGTGCAAACAGTTGGTTGGTTGGATTGCTGAAGATAATGCTTCCAGTTGGTTAAGCACCACCCTCTCTTCCACCAAGTCCAGTCTCTGAGGCCAAGAGTCTGGTCAACCGAATCCTCTCTCTGAACATCCTTCCTCCCATCATGGAGAGGCTTGACAAATGAGTGATCCCACACTCGGATATTCCGAGGAGCTCTCTCCAGCACCACTATTACATTAGGCCCTTGTGCCCAGCACGCTTGAAGAGAGACCTGAGATATTGTCCCCTGATTCCCAACCTCTTGAGCCTTCACAGTCTCAAGAGGATGACGGTGGTGAACGGCAATCATTCGTTCACGAGATGAATGATGATGAGACACAGTTATCAATCACTGAGGTTGTGGTCATGTCAAGTCAGGAGGATGAGCAGAGTTAGAAAGTGGAAGAGGAGGTGGTTAATGATGAGGTCACTGTCCCAACATGCGAAGGTGAAAAGCCCAGCGAGGACAGCAGTACAGAGGGGGAGGGATCAACAGCAACGCAACAGGCTGGAAGAGGCAGTGGGGTTGCAAAAGGGAGAAGTCGGCCCACACCAAAAAGGCCCACAACCATTACCCCGAGCACCCCCATGTGTAAATCTACCTTGTCCAGGGGTAGGTGTTCCGCAGTATGGCGCTTTTTTGAGGAAAGTACAGACGACAAAAGAGTGGTAGTTTGTAACCTGTGCCGTAATGAGCCGGGGCATGAACACTAGCAACCTCACCACCACCTGCATGATATCCGCCACATGGCATGCAAGCACCCTAACAAGTGGGCCGAATGCCTGAGTCCTCAATCTGGGTTTGCAGGTCCAACCACTGCCTCCTCTTCCCCTGTGTTACGCACTGCTGGCCAATCCCCTGTCGAAGGCACAGGCCCGGATGCCCCTCGCCCTTCACCTGGACCTTCGCATGAACCATCAGCAACAACATCCACTTCCCTATCCCAGCGCAGCGTACAAATGTCCATAACACAGTCATTCGCAAATACCCTCCCACCCACCCCAAAGGCCATAGCACTAAATGCGCAACTTTCTAAATTACTGTCCCTTGAAATGTTGCCATTTAGGCTTGTGGACACTGAGGCCTTCCGCAGCCTGATGTCGGCGGCCGTCCCTCGGTACGCAGTCCCCAGCCGCCACTATTTTGCACAGTGTGCCGTGCCCGCTTACACCAGCATGTGTCCCAGAACATCACCCGTGCTCTGACCAACGCAGTTACTGGGAAGGTCCACTTAACCACGGACACATGGAAAAGTGCTGGTGGTTAGGGATGCTACATTTCCCTGACCGCACACTGGGTGAATGTTGTGATGGCCGGGAGTAAGTCGTACCCTGGGATGGCACAGGTGCTACCCACGCCCAGGACTGTGGGCAATATGTCCATCAGGGTCTCTGCCAGCAGCTATATTACTGGCTCCAACCCACACTTCTCCTCCTCTGCCGCCTCCTCCTCCACTTCCACCTCCAACAGCAGTCAGCCATCAGTCGCTAGCTGGAAGCAGTGTAGCACTGCTGTGGGTAAGCGTCAACAGGCCGTGCTAAAGTTGATCTGTTTAGGGGACAAATAGCACACCGCCGCAGAGCTGTGGCAGGGTATAAGGGACCAAACCGAGCTGTGGCTCTTGCCACTCAACCTACAACCAGACATGGTTGTGTCTTAAATTTAGTGGTTCAGCGATTTGTCAAAACCTACCCCAATTTGCCAGAGCTACTAGTGAAGGAGCGCCGCATGTGTGCCCATTTCCACAATACGTCTGAAGCTTCAGCTGGTCTGTCAACGCTGCAGCAGCTCTTGCGGCTTCCAGCTCACCGACTGTTGTGCGACGTGAGCACGCGCTGGAACTCTACGTTCCACATGTTGGCCAGGCTTTGTAAGAAGCAGCAGAGGGCAGTTGTGGAATACCAGCTGCAACATGGTCGTCGCCTTTCGAGTTAACTGCCACTATTCACAAGCAAGGAGTGGGCATTGATGTCAGACCTCTTGATGAACCCACACAGATGGTTAGTGGCGATAACGCTATTATCAGCGTAACCATCCCACTGCTGTGTCTACTCAAACGATCGCTGCTCACAATTAAGGACGACACTCTAAATGTGGCAGATGAGGAAATGGGGGAGGACATTACACAGGGTGATAGCCAGCCCACCCTCAGTTCGTCTTCTCAGCGCAAATTGGACCATGAAGAGGAGTAGGAGGAGGAGCTGGAGACAGTTGCCTCTGCTACAGAGGGTAGTACCCATGGAACTTTAATTCCATCTGTTCAGCGTGGATGGGCAGAAGAGGAGGAGGAGGAAGAGGAGATGGAGAGTCATCCTGATGTGGACATTGACGTCTTGCCTGTTGTTACTCTACTCTGGCACACATGGCTGACTTCATGTTAGGCTGCCTCTCGAGCAACCCTCGCGTTATATGCATTTTAGATAACACAGATTATTGGGTGTTCGTACTTCCTTAGGCAACTGAGGAAGGGAGAAAAGGGGAACACACAGCAGTTCCAACAAATGCAGGGCAACACTCTCCAAGGCATGGGACACTTTCATGACACCCCGCCAGCAACCTCACCCTGAAGCGCGGACTAGTGGTACAAGGAGACAAAAGTTTTGGAAGATAGTGAAGGAATACATAGCAGACCGTGTCAGTGTCCTAAATGATCCCTCAGTGCCTTACAACTACTGGGTGTCCAAACTGGACACGTGGCATGAACTCGCGCTCTACACCTTGGAGGTGCAGGCCTGCACTGCCGCCTGCGTTTTGTCTGAGCATGTATTTAGCACTGCTGCGGGCATTATAACTAGGGTTGAGCGAACCCGAACTGTAAAGTTCGGATTCATACCGAACTTTAGAATTTTTGGACCCCGGACCCGAACATTTCAATAAAAGTTCGGGTTCGGGTTCGGTGTTCAGCGATTTAATGGCGCTTTTTGAAAGGCTGCAGAGCAGCCAATCAACAAGCATTTAACTCTGTGCCCTTAGAAGCCATCACAGCCATGCCTACTAATGGCATGGCTGTGATTGGCCAGTGCAGCATGTGACCCAGCCTCTATATAAGCTGGAGTCATGTAGCGCTGCACGTCACTCTGCTGTTACTATTGTAGGGAGAGGATGCTGCTGCTGTGAGGGAGAGAATAGGAAAAAATCTTTAATCAGAAGTGCTTGTTAACTCAGCGATCTAGATAGATTTAGTTTTGTCGGTGCAGTGCACAATCTTTTTACCCTGTCCTGAGCCCAGTGACACAGAAAAATAAGTTTTATCCGTCTGTTAGTTAGGTGGGCGACGGCGGCCATTTTATGCAAGCTCAGTGCACCAGCACAGCATATGTGCCTTTGTGACATTCAAATCCAAGCTTGAAATACTGCAATAATAATCTGGGTTTAAAAAAAAAAACACCCATTTTGGCAATAACATACATCTGGTGCCTCTGCAGCATTTGTCAGAGTGCAATTTAAGCTAGAAATACAGCAATAATTTTCTGGTATTTAAAAAACACCCTTTTTGGGCAAAATACTCAATTTTAGAGCCCTTGCTACATCTGTCAGGATGAAATTCAAGCGTTTTTTACTGCTTTCATATTCTGTTATTTAAAAAACACCCATTTTGGGACAAAGTACTTAATATTGCAGCCTTTGCTGCATCTGTGATTGTTAAAACAAGCTGGAAATACCTCAATAATATTCAGGGTTTTAAAAAACACCCATTTTTTGCAATACCCTCCATCTGGGGCCTCTGCCGCATTGGTCAGTGTGAAATTTAAGCTAGAAATACAGCTTTAATTTTCTGTGTTTTAAAAAACACCCTTTTTGGGCAAAATACTAAATTTTACAGCCCTTGCTGCATCTGTACATGTGAGTGACCTGCGTAGTTCGGAGGAAGAGGCAGTGGTCGCACAAAGACACCAGCACAGCAGAAGAGGGATCAGGGTGCAAAAGCGGACTGGACGTCACCTAGCCAGTACACCTGCTACTGCCCACCGCAGCAAGGGACCAAGCACAACAAAGCCAGCTCCAAGGAGTTCCCTGGTGTGGCAGTTCTTCAGACAATGTGCTGACGACAAGACAGGAGTGGTTTGCACGCTGTGCAATCAGAGGCTGAAGCGAGGCATAAATGTTCTCAACCTGAGCACTACCTGCATGACCAGGCATCTAAATGCAAAGCACGAGCTGCAGTGGAGTAGACACCTCAAAAACCAAGAAAGGTCTCTGGCTCCTCCTGCTTGCTCTTCTGCTGCAGTCTCGGCCTCTTAATCCACCTCTTGAGTGACAGTGGCACCTGCCACCCCGCAAACAGAGGATCTGCCAGCAACACCACCACCTGGGTCACCAAGCATCTCCACAATGTCCCACGGAAGCGTTCAGCTCTCCATCTCCCAAACACTGGAGTAGAATAGGAAGTTACCCCCTACCCACCCGCGATCCCTGGCCCTGAATGCCAGCATTTAAAAATTACTGGCCTTTGAAATGCTGTCATTCCATCTGGTGGAGACGGAGAGTTTTAAAAGTCTTATGGTGGTGGCTGTCCCATAGTAAGTCATGCCCAGCCGCTACTACTTTTCCAGGTGAGCCATCCCTTCCCTGCACGACTAAGTAGGGGACAAAATCAGATGTGCACTGCACAACGCCATCTGTGGCAAGGTGCACCTAACTACGGATACGTGGACCAGTAAGCAAGGTCAGGGACGTTATATCTCCCTAGCAGCACACTGGGTAAATGCAGTGGCGGCTGGTCCTGAGGTGGATATTTTGGCCCATGTCCTTCCACCACCGAGGATTGTAGGGCGCTTCAGTTTGCCTCCTGTTGCTTCCTCCTCCTACTCCGCTTCCTCATCCTCTACCGCCTCCTCATGCCGTCAGCGTAACACCTTCACCACCAACTTCAGCACAGCCAGGTTTAAACGACAGCAGGCAGTTTTAAAACGTATCTGTTTGGAGGACAAACCCCACACAGCGCAGGTGCTGTGGACGGGCATGGAACAACAGACTGATGAGTGGTTGTTGCCAGTGAGCCTTAAGCCCGGCTTGGTGGTGTGCGATAATGGGCGAAATCTTGTAGCTGCTCTGGGACTAGCCGGTTTGACGCACATCCCTTGCCTGGCGCATGTGCTGGTTTTGGTGGTTCAGAGGTTCCTTAAAAATTGCTCCGATATGTCAGAGCTGCTGCAGAAAGTGCCGGCCGTCTGTGCGCACTTTCGTCGTTCTCACTCTGCTGCTGCTTGCCTGTCAGCGCTGCAGCGTAACTTCAGCCTTCCCGCTCACCGCATCATATGCAACGTTCCCACAAGGTGGAACTCCATCTTGCACATGCTGGCCAGACTGTGAGAGCAGAAGCAGGCCATAGTGGAGTTTCAGCTGCAGCACGCACGGGTGAGTCGCTCTGCGGAACAGCACCACTTCACCAGCAATGACTGGGCCTCCATGCGAGATCTATGTTCCTTGTTGCGCTGTTTCGAGTACTCCACCAACATGGCCAGTGCCAATAACGCTATTCTCAGCGTTACTATCTCACTTCTATGCATCCTTGAAAAAACACTTCTGGTGATGATGGAAGAGTATGTGGCAAAGGAGGAGGAAGAGGAAGAGGGATCATTTCATAGAGTTTCTAGCCAGTCATTCACGAGTGGCTCTGAGGGTGGGTTCCTGCACCCACAAACACCAGGTACACAATCTTCCAGCCAGGGCACAGTTCTGGAGGATGATGAGGTGGAGGATGAGGAGGGGGAGATGGAGGAGCAGCAGGGTGGCACCCAAACCAGCTCATGACCATCACTGCTGCGTGGCTGGGGGGATACAGAGGACACAGATGATAACCCTCCCACAGAGGACAGCTTGTCGTTGCCTCTGGACAGCCTGGCACACATGAGCTATTACATGCTGCAGTGTCTCCGCAACAACCACCGAGTTGCCCACATACTAACTTGTGCTGATTACTGGGTGGCCACGCTGCTGGATCCCCGTTACAAGGACAACGTACCGTCCTTAATTCCATCACTGAAGCGTGATCATAAGATGCGCAAGTACAAGCGCACGCTGGTAGATGCGCTGCTGGTGGCATTACCACCTGACAGCGGGGCACAGTTGAAGCACAAGGCGAAGGCAGAGGAGGAGGAAGAGGTTGCCAACGCAGCTGGGGCACCACCAGCACCTCAGAAGGCAGGGTTAGCATGGCCAAAATGTGGAAAAGCTCTGTCAGCATGCCACAACAACCAGAACCACCAGCTGATATGGAACGTCTTAGCAGGAGGCAGTATTTCAGCAACATGGTGAAGCAGTATGTGTGCACACGCCTACACGTACTGAATGACAGGTCTTCCTTCTTCAACTTCTGGGTCTCCAAATTGGACACATGGCCTGAGCTTTCGTTTACGCCTTGGAGGTGCTGGCCTGCCCTGCAGCCAGTGTATTGTCTGAACATGTGTTTAGCACGGCAGGGGGCGTTATCACAGACAATCGCAGCCGCCTGTCCACAGCCAATGTGGACAAGCTCACGTTTATTAAAATGAACCAGGCATGGATCCCACAGGACTTGTCTGTACCTTGTGCAGAATAGACATGTATACAGGCCTTACTCAGCCATTGTTATATTGCAGCGCAATTGCTCATTGTTGTATTTTTGATATTTCCCACTCTTTTGTGGTGTACCCTAATTTAAACAAAAAAAAATGTAAAATTTAAACCAAAAACCAGTGTTGGCTACCTCGTCCTCCTCCACCGCCGCTTCCACCTACACCGCTACGTCATCCGCCTCCTCAACCTCCTACTCATATGGACCTCCACCTCATACATCAAGTTTATTATTTTTTTATTTGTACGTATTTTATTTTCATTTTTGTCATTTCGCAATTTTTGGCTGTGATACACCCCTGCTCTACCTAGTAGACAGGTAAACAAATTTCACTAATTTGTTTGTTACATTTTCGGGTGAAATTCACCAATTTTTGGCTGTGATATACCCCTGCTCTACTTAGTAGACAGGTCAACAAATTTCACTAATTTGTCTGTTACAGTGTCGGGTCACATTCACCAATTTTTGGTTGTGATATACCCCTGCGCTACCTAGTTGACAGGTTAATACATTTCACTAATTTTTCTGTTACATTGTCGGGTGACATTCACCAATTTTTGGCTGTGATATACCCCTGCTCTATGTAGTGGACAGGTTAATAAATATTACACATTCTTCTGTTATATTGTCGAGTGAAATTCACAAATCTTTGGCTGTGATATACCCCTGCTCTACCTAGTGGTCAGGGAAATACATTACACTAATTTGTCTGTTACATTGTTGGGTGACATTCACCAATTTTTGGCTGTGATATACCCCTGCTTTACCTAGTGGACAAGAAAATACAGTTCACTAATTTGTCTGTTACATAGTTGAGTGACATTCACAAATTTTTGGCTGTGATATACCCCTGCTCTACCTAGTGGACACGTAAATACATTTCACTAATTCGACTGTTACATTCTTGGGTGACATTTTACCATATTTGCCGTGAATAAACCCCTGCTCTGCATAGGTGACAGGGACCGAAATTTTAAAAAATCATCTGTTTCATTGGTGGGTGACATTAGCCCATTTCTGGCGAAGTAAAACCTTTGCTATGCATAGGTGACAGGGAATTAAATTTCTAAAATTTGTTTTTAATTGATGCGTGTCTCCTCCTTTCATTAGATGCTTTAACAACAACTTGTCCCACATTTCCGCTCGATCACATTGGAGCCATTGACCTCCCTTGGATGTGGTATCTCTTTCTCATGCTCCAAGCATGGAACCCTGATTTGCCGTTAACCGTGATAAACATCTTAGGCGCAGAAAAGAACATCGAAAGTTGATAGAGAAGATATCCAAATGGATCGTCTACATCACAGGGATGTGCGATCAGGCAGAAGTTATCTAGAGTCAACAAAGCGGCAGCTCTCCTGTCTAACATTTCCAAATACAAAATACCCCTGTGACATTCGCTATAATTTTTTATTAATCATTCCAATAACAGGGCATCTTAAGAGTCCTGTATTGTTATTTATCGTCACTACCTCCCCGAGTCGGGAGTAGTTAATTACCGCGCGCCCCCTCCTTTACTTGGAAGCTTCGGCTTCAATAATTTGTCCCACATTTCAGCTTGGTCACATTGCAGCCATGCTCCCTTTCTTATGCTCCCTCTCCGGTGTGGAACCTTGATTCGCCACTAACCGTGATCAACATGGTAGGCGCAGAAAAGAACATCGAAAGTTGATAGAGCAGATATCTAATTGGTTCGTGGACATCACGGGGACATGCGACATGGTGGAGCAGTATGTGTGCATATGCCTACACGTACTGAATGATGGGTCTGCCCCCTTCAACTTCTGGGTCTACAAATTGGGCATATGGCCTGAGCTTGCCCTTTACGCCTTGGAGGTGCTGGCCTGCCCTGCAGCCAGTGTATTGTCTGAACGTTTGTTTAGCACGGCTGGAGGGGGTTATCACAGATTATATTTCCCAATGTTTTGGGGTGTACCCTAATTTAAAAAAATAAAATAAAAAATAAAACCAAAAATGAGTGTAGGCTACCTCCTCATCCTCCACTGCCGCGTCCACCTACACTGCCACATCCACCGTCTCATCAACCTCCTACTCTATATGGACCTCGTCCTCCAAGATCAAGATTATAATATTTTTTTTTTACGTATTTTATGTCATTTTAAGTCATTTCCCTATCCACATTTGTTTGCAGAGCACTTTCCATGCTCTTAACCACATTTTGCAGCCCTCTAACCCTTTCTGGGACCTTTTTAGAGCCATTTTAGTGCTTAAAAGTTTGGGTCCCCATTGACTTCAATGGGGTTCAGGTTCGGGGTCAAGTTCAGGTCATGTTTGGGTCCCGAACTCAAACTATTTTGTGAAGTTCGGCCAAACTCGTCAAACCCGAACATCCAGGTGTCCGCTCAACTCTACTCACTGGTGCTGCATGCGGATAATTCGGAGTTGGAAGTGGAGGAGGAGAAGTGGGGGTTGGATCCACTAACATAGGTGCTGGCGGAAACCCTGATGGATTTTGGGCGCAAATGTAGTGTCCCTGGTCAAATGCACTTGTCCCTATGTCCGTGGTTAAGTGGACCTTCCCCAGTAACTGCGTTGGTCAGGGCACGTGTGACATTTCGGGTCACCGGTTGGTGTAAGGTGGGCACGGCACACCTTGAAAAATAGTGGCGGCTGGGGACAGAGTACCGCGACATCAGGCTGCGGAATGCCTCAGTGTCCACAAGCCTAAATGGCAACATTTCCAGGGCCAGTAATTTCAAAAGGTGCAAATTTAGTGCTATGGCCTGTGGGTGGGTGGCTGGGTATCTGTGATTGCATTCAAATTCCTGGGGTAATGACATTTGGACGCTGCGCTGGGACAGGGAAGTGGATGTGGTTGCTGATGGTGCTTGCGAAGGTCCAGGTGCAGGGCAGGAGGCATCCTCACCTGCGCGTTCAAAAGGCGATTGGCCAGCATGTACCATAGGGGAAGAGGAGGCAGTGGTGTGACTCGCAGACACAGATTGTGAACCCAGGCGTTCGTCCCACTTATTATGTCATGAGGAAGGATTGCTATTGTCTCTGATCCGAAATATGTAGACTGGACTGTAACTGGCTTTTATCTGCACTGAAAAATAAAGGTAACATTTTAACCGAGCTGGACCTTTTTCTCTTTTTACTCAAGTAACGCTGTGGTTCTTGGCGTGGTCCTTGCTTGGTGTGACATGATTTGAGCACGCCTATACTCTCTCTTTGCCTACCTGCACTTGTTATGGTGCATGGATGCCTTGTGGTGGATCATGCTGGTGGTAGTGAGGTTGCTAGTGTTCACGCCCCGGCTCATTTTGGTACAGCACAGGTTGCAAACTACTATTCTTTTGTCGTCCGTACTTTCCTCAAATAGCGTCATACTGCGGAACACCTACCCCTTGGCAAGGAATATTTACGCAAGAGGGTGCTCCGTGGAACAGTTGCTGGCCTGTTTGGTGTGGCTTGCCTTCCCTTTTGCCACCCCACTACCTCTTCCAGCCTGTTGCGGTGCTGCCGATCCTTCCCCCTCTGTACTGCTGTCCTCGCTCGGCTTTCCACCTTCCCAGGTTGGGTCAGTGACCTTATCGTACACTACCTCCTCTTCCAGTTCCTCACTTTGATCATCCTCTTGATTTGTTGATCTAACCATAACCTCAGTGATTGACAACTGTGTATCATCCTCTTCATCAACCTCTTGAGACAGTAATAGCAGTTGACTCAATGATAGAAAACAGAGGGTGGTTATTAACGGTACACACTCATATTGGGTCACTTTCACTAGTGGGGTACCTCAGGGGTCAGTATTGGGCCCTATTCTCTTCAATATATTTATTAATGATCTTGTAGAAGGCTTGCATAGTAAAGTATCAATTTTCGCAGATGACACTAAACTGTGTAAAGTAATTAACACTGAAGAGGACAGTATACTACTACAGAGGGATCTGTATAGATTGGAGGCTTGGGCAGATAAGTGGCAGATGAGGTTTAACACTGAAAATTTAAGGTTATGCACATGGGAAGGAATAATGCAAGTCACCCGTACATACTAAATGGTAAAACACTCGGTAACACTGACATGGTAAAGGATCTAGGAATTTTAATAAACAGCAAACTAGGCTGCAAAAAACAGTGTCAGGCAGCTGCTGCCAAGGCCAATAAGATAATGGGTTGCATCAAAAGGGGCATAGATGCTTGTGATAAGAACATAGTCCTACCACTTTACAAATCGCTAGTCAGACGCAAGTCACTGAAGACATCCTCTATAAAAAAAGTATTGAAAATTTGGGAAAGAATATACTCATTTTCACTTATATTTTTCCTATCTCTCTCCCTGACACACAGATGGTATTGGAAAGATGTCACAAGTCACTGAAGACACCCTCTATAGAAAAAGTATTGAAATTGATGGAAAAAATATACTCGTTTTCACTTTTATATTTCCTATCTCTGGCCCTGACACACAAAAGGTATTGGAGAGATGTCACAAGTGACTGCAGACCCCCTCCATAGAAAAAGTATTGAAAATGATGGGAAAAAAAATACTTGTTTTCACTTATATTTTTCCTATCTCTGGCCCTAACACACAGAAGGTATTGGACAGAAGTCACAAGTCACTGCAGACACCCTCTATAGAAAAAGTATTGAAATTGATGGAAAAAATATACTCGTTTTCACTTTTATATTTCCTATCTCTGGCCCTGACACACAAAAGGTATTGGAGAGATGTCACAAGTGACTGCAGACCCCCTCCATAGAAAAAGTATTGAAAATGATGGGGAAAAAAATACTTGTTTTCACTTATATTTTTCCTATCTCTGGCCCTAACACACAGAAGGTATTGGACAGATGTCACAAGTCACTGCAGACACCCTCTATAGAAAAAGTATTGAAATTGATGGAAAAAATATACTCGTTTTCACTTTTATATTTCCTATCTCTGGCCCTGACAAACAAAAGGTATTGGAGAGATGTCACAAGTGACTGCAGACCCCCTCCATAGAAAAAGTATTGAAAATGATGGGGAAAAAAATACTTGTTTTCACTTATATTTTTCCTATCTCTGGCCCTAACACACAGAAGGTATTGGACAGAAGTCACAAGTCACTGCAGACACCCTCTATAGAAAAAGTATTGAAAATGATGGAAAAAATATACAAGTTTTCACTTACATTTTTCCTATCTCTGGCACTGAAACACAGAAGGTATTGGACAGATGTCACAAGTCACTGCAGACGCCCTCTATAGAAAAAGTATTGAAAATGATGGAAAAAATATTTTTCCTATCTCTGGCCCTGACACACAGAAGGTATTGGACAGATGCCACAAGTCAGTGCAGACACCCTCTATAAAAAAAGTATTGAAAATTAGGAAAAAATATACTCGTTTTCACTTATATTTTTACTATCTCTGGCCCTGAATACACAGAAGGTATTGGACAGATTTCACAAGTCACTGCAGACACCCCCTGAGTAAAAAGTATTGAAAATGCTGGGAAAAGAAATTGATGGCTATATTATATTGCTGCCAGCCTGCCACCACACACAATAGTCCTTAAAAGGACTTTTGGGTCTTTGAAATGTTTTTCTACTAAATAGATTGTGATCACACTCCCTACACTCTCTGTCCCTTCCTAAGCGCAGCTCTCACTGGCTACAAATGAGCAGAACATGCTTTATCGGGTGGTTTTTACACCCGATGACGTGTTCCAGCCAGCCAATCACTGTAATGCCAGTAGCCAACATGGCTACTGGCATTACAGTGAGGGCAGTACTTACCTGCACGTTTATTGGCTGCCGAGTACTGCCATGTGCCGAGCATAGCGATACTCGAGTCGAACAGCAGTTCAGTCGAGCATGCTCGCTCAACACTAGTGGTTATTATGGGGGACTTTAACTACCCAGATATAGACTGGGAAACTGAAACTTGTATGTCTCAATAAAAAAACTGGTTCTTGGCAATAACCAAATACAAATACCTTTCCCAACTGGTTCAGGACCCGACTAGAGGGACGACCATACTGGACTTAGTATTAAACAATAGACCTGACAGAACAACAGATGTGCAAGATGGGGGACACCTGGGAAATAGTGACCATAAAGTAATAACCTTCCAATTAGCATTTAAAGAGTGTTTCTTCAGGGAGGAACATAAATACCAAAATTAAAAAAAGCTAAATTTAGCCAACTAGAGGCAATAGGACTAACTAACTGGGACAAAGTCCTTGTAAGGAAATTATGTCTGTATCCACACACGTTCACATATATATATTAATTCAGCTTCTATGCTTGTATTAAATATGCAGAGTTCTTCTTTAAAGGTAATATTTTATACTCTTATGACAACAAGGTCTAGTAACACAAGCTAACAGGAAATGGCTGTCTGAAGCTCAAAACCGCATGGCTAAAAAGAGATATGCATGCTTTAGCAAAAGAAAGCCACATTTGTAATAGAGGTACCTGAAGAGAGAATTGCCGAATGCATGGCATCATAGCTGCAGAAACATATATATGCACATATATACCTGTTACACATATATCTAACATATGCATTAGACATATATTTTACATTTACTGCAATACGAATTATATATATATATAAGCATTTTTTTGTATATTAACCTTCACCTGTGGTTTAGATAAATGCAAGACATTTTACCAGGTAAATGTTGGTACGAGATAAACAAAGATAATTCCGAGAAATATTTGAACAAAGCTGAAATCAACAAAGATTGTGGTTAGATATCTGAATACTAAGAATTATAAATGCGTCACATATGTACCTTGTTTTTACGAAATTATCATGACTTTTTCGTTACCTGATTGGATTAAGCTTAGGGGAGGTATATGATAATCTTGTGGTTTGTATGGTAATCTTGTGGTTTGTATCTATAAATTGTCTACGATGTCAGAATAAAAAAACAACCATTTTAAACCTATCAACGTGTATTGGTCTTCAGTGGTTGCCCGGCCGGAGGTTCACCCACAGACAAACCAGGGGCCCTTTCAATTGGTAGCAGAGGATGGTTCACTGACTATCCAGGTGAGTAAATAATTTCTGCCACTACTTATGTTGGTTGGAATGTTTCTCTCCTGGATACGGTGAATATCTGATGTATACTGGATGGCAGGTTAGTTGATGGCAGGTTAGTTTAGTGTTCATAGGACTGTGGGACAGACACGAGGCAGCACTCAGTGTTCTGCGTATCCTGATAGGAGCGGCGTCTCCTATAGGCACAGTGGTTGGCAGGGGATGTTGTTCCAGGAACATACATCATATTGATGGCAGGGAATTTTTCGAATGTAGAACTAGTCTCTTCGAACGTTGGCAGGGATTTTTCAAGTGGGAATTAGTCTCATTTGACGGTTTATTGAGTTAAAGGATAACTCTGGATTTATGTGATTGAGTTAAAGGATAACTCTGGATTTATGTGATTGAGTTAAAGGATAACTCTGGATTTATGTGAAACAAGGAAACAAGGTACCCGGAATATATGTATAAGGAAAAGGAATACATATGGAAAAAAAAGGTGAAGAAAACGCATACATCTGAATGCAGATGTTGGTTTCTAGCTCACTAGGATTGTCTGTGGAGTGAATTGTTTATAGAACATAACTGTACAGTTAAAACTTGGAAAGTGACATTGATTACTGCAGTCTATTAAGTTCGTAAATGGTGTTGCCCATATTAGATATTTTACACGTGTTATAAGAATATTGTGCTAGTGGAAAATCTGATTGTGCTGGCTTAATTGATTCTCAACATAACAGTACTAACACAATTACTTCCTGCTATTTAATTGCTGCTATTTCCACCTCATTGTTTGCTGCTTGAAAATATATGTATAGAGTTCATTGTCGATTTCATTAAACATTATGGGTAACGGCGTGGGAAAGGATCTGGATGGTGAGCCAGAGACCAGACCCACACCGTTACATTTTGTATCAGGCACCTGTGGGATTAGTGTAACTGATCCATTTTGGGTAAATATCTGTGACCGCAGTCAGCAACTGTGTATTACGCAGATTAGCGGAGTGGGTCCTCGCAATGAAGGAGACTGGGAGGAGGTTAAAAAAATGGTGGGGCTTCACCCAAAATATAACTATCCCGTTGGTGCCTGGGATGAAGATTATATGAAAACATGTTTTAAGAAATGGGAGAAGGCATTAAAACAGTACAGAAAGAGATTTCCACCAACCCATCACATATACTTAAAACAGAACAGGGTGAAAATGAGTAAAAGGGAAGAAGTTCCATGGTCAGAAATTCTGCCCTCCTTGCCAGAAAAGCCACCGGCATATGACGTGACGGTATTAGAACCACAAAAGGCAATACTCCCAGCTGTCCCTACAGAGGACATGCTACAAGACCCTTATGATAAGGTCCCCTGTCCAAAACAAGTAACCGCACCAGAATTATTATTATTTTCTGGTGAGAATCAAAAGAGAACCGGGCTATACCCGGATTTGGGGGATAGAGATTCCCTTTTGAGTGCTGCAGTAATAGTGGCAGCAGCACTTATGGAACAAGCAGATGTGACTCCACAAGTCAAACAGGCTAAGGAAAAAAGAAAAGAATATAGAGAAAGCATGGGCAGTTATGTACATGAGCTGATTCAACTAGGGATAAAATAAAGACAGACATAGTCCACATTAAACAACTTCCCCTTCAGGATGTCTTTCCCATCATATATAATCACGAGGACCCAGATGATACTGACCTTCCTAGTGAGCAACAGATGGATGAATTAAAGGGCATTTTGGGAGGAGAGTGTGGCAGAACCAGAGCTGTGACTAACAAAAAAAAACAGCTGCTGACCGAGATAGAAAAACTAAGACAGGAGTACTGGAGGGTGAAGAAGGACTGGGAAACCAGGGCTCAGGAAGAGTACGGTAGGAAGACAGGAATAGAAACACAAATAGAGACGGACAGTTTGGAACCTGGAATTCCCCTGGCAACCTCCAGCCCTAGAATACCTGGAGTAGTCCAACCCCTGACAGATGAATTTTCCAAACTCACTCTAACACCTGAGGAAGGGGATAGGGAAGGCACACAACTGCGGCTTCCCATGATTACTGTGGGTAACACTGAAGTCCATATCCCTCTTCCTTTAGGATTAATGAAGGAACTGAAAGATATGTGCCCCAATCCAAAAAAGGACCCTAGAGCAGCAGCTATGTTTCTGCAGAAGTATACCGCAGGGAGCCATTTAACTTTGGAGGATATTCAGATAATACTATCAGCCTTAGACCCAGACACTGGCTCCCAAATCGATCCAGAAAAGATAATGAAGGCATCAGAAAAAGAAGTTAGGGATGGAGGAGAGAGAGATGGCCCCAAGATTTGGAAGAAGTTTTGGGATAAGATAGGAGTAGAATGGATGAAAAGATATATATAGGGGATTCAGGCTTACACACAATGCTAAATACAAAACAAGAGCCGAAAGAGGATTTTTATAGTTTCTGTAAGAGACTGTTGGACCTCTACAGTAGTACAGGAATGAATTCACCTGAATTGTTCAAGACTACATGTATGACAAATGGGGACCCTAAGACAACACAGCTAATAAAATTAGTGAATAACGAATGGCTTACTCAATCAGTGACAGAATTTATGGATGACATAGCAAAACGCTCGGCCTCTGGTGTTTTCAATCAAAAGGGAGGAGTATTTCAATTGTTAGTGCAGCAGGACATACAACAGGAGTCTATATTATCAGGTGGGGAAAGCAATTACATGATGATGTCAGGTTTCTCCCGGGGAAGGAATAATAGAAGAGGTCCGAGAAGTAGGGGCCAGGCAGATTACCTGGGAAGAGTAGAAAGAAATCAGAGACAGGGGTGCTTCATTTGTGGGAGTCTAGGTCACTGGAGGCGGAAATGTCAAAAGGTGAGAGATGAAGATAGGAGAGGATACAGAGGGAGAGGCGCCTCTGACTACCGAGAGGGGCCCAGACAACAGGAAAGACAGCAAGATATGACAAGAAGACAACCCCAGGGAGATCGTATTAACATACACTGGCCAGCACAGGATGGGGGGAGTAGACAACCCAATTTGCAATCAGACTTACAGAGGTGGTCTGAACATGAACAGTACCCGTCCCCACGGGGGAACAATTACTATTAGGGGTGCCCAGAACGAGTCCCATCCTTCATTATGCATTTTGTTCCAACTGATTGGCAAGTCTTACCACAAGTAATACTGCAAATTGATGGTATTAAAGTTAATTTATTGCTTGACACCGGAGCAACGACTTCAAGTGTAAACAAAATAGACTTCATTAATGATAAATGCACCAAAGGAAGTTCTATGGGTATAAATGGGACGACAGTGATACATAAGGTGACAGCACCGCTCCCGGTTTGTACTCTTACGGGGGAACTAGTGACGCACATGTCTTTTGCAGTCCTACTAGAATGCCCCGTTTGCCTATTAGGAAGGGATTTAATGGCAGCATTACAGATTTCATTAGTCTTTGACAAAAAAGGAAGACTGACAGCAACCTCAATGAAATGTGACCTGACAAACCCAAAGAGACGTGACATGAATGGGTTCTTTTTAAGCATACCAATGTCCCTGGAAAATCATCCAATCTGGGCAAAATGTAAAGACTCAGTAGGAACAATTAACTGTGAGCCCTACCGGCCCTGTTTGAAGGAGGGGGTTATGCACACCTTTCAAAAACAATACCCATTGAGTGAGGAAAAGTTAGAGGGTATAAAGCCACAAATTGAGAAATACTTGCAGATGGGAATTCTTAGGAAAATTGTCAGTCCCTGGAATACCCCGATAAATCCTGTAAAAAAGGCTAATGGCACATGGAGACTGGTACAGGATCTAAGGAAGGTAAACAAGGCAATTATCCCACTTCCCCCCTTGGTGGCAGATCTTACAGCTGTGTTTGGGGGCATTCCTGCGGGATCCAGATACTACACTGTAGTTGACCTCAGTAATGCGTTCTTTTCCATACCAGTGGCTTGGGATGCACAAAATCTTTTTGCTTTTCAGTGGGCTGATGATGGTCAGGTGACTTGGACCCGTCTCCCACAAGGTCTTGGGGATAGCCCAGCAGCCTTTTCTATTGTATTAAAGGCTACATTGGAAGATTGGGAACCAAAGAGGGGATCCACCTTAATACAGTACACAGACGACCTTTTACTCTCCAATTCGGAGTTAGAAGCCTGCGAAATAGATTCACGGAGTTTATTAGACCACTTGGCAAGCAAAGGACACCTGGCGTCGAAGAAGAAAATCCAATATGCAAGTACCCAAGTACCCAGGTAGAGTATCTGGGGTGCATAATAGAGGCAGGAGAGAGAAAGATCTCACCCGCTAGAGTCAAGGCAGTGACCTCCCTAAGCAGGCCGAGGGACAAAGCTACAATGCTGTCCTTTCTAGGGTCAATAGTGTATTGTAGGCAGTGGATTCCCGATTGCTCCCATTGGGATTCAATCCTAAGAAAAACTACACTCACAGAAGCACCAAAGGTAGTGGAGTGGACAGAGGACAGAGTAGAAGCCTTTGAGAGATTGATTCGGTCCCTGACCCAAGCCCCAGCCTTGGCCCTGGCAGATTATGGAAAGCCATTCCAATTATACTGTGTGGTATCGGGAGAAACCTATGCAGCGGTTCTGACACAGACACATGGGGGGAAAAACAGGCCAGTTTCATACCTATCAAGAAAATTACCTCCTGTAGTTCTTGGAATGCCTCACTGTCTCCAAGCACTAGCAGCCGCGGCTATGTCAGTAAAGGATGCTACTAAGATAGTCCATGGAAATATAATGGAACTTTTCACCATTCATACAGTCTTGTCCCTCCTTCAAAACATGACCACACAACACATGACAGCTCAGAGACTGTCCGGATATGAGACCATATTACTCAGTACGGCAAACCTGTTGATAAAGACATGTCCAGACACCTCACCAGTGATAAGATTTTTGCATACACTTTTGAGACTTAAGCGTGAAGGTTCTGACGAACAAGTAGACCCAATACCTGAACACAGATGTGATGAAATAATCTTGTCATGCACAACACCTAGGGAAGATTTAAAGGACACACCACAGACTGGCAATATAGATGTTTTTGTGGATGGATCATGCACAAGACCAGATGACAGGACATACCAAACAGGTTACGCAGTGGTCATGCTCCCAAATCAAGTGATAGAAGCTGAACCAATTGTCACAACTTCGGCACAACAAGCTGAGTTGGTAGCACTCACAAGAGCCTGTGAAATATTCGCAGGACACAAAGTGAATATTTATACTGATAGTAGCTATGCATTTGGAACAGTGCATGATTATGCATTAATATGGAAAAATAAGGGGTATATCTCAGCAGACGGGAAGAAGGTAGCGAATCAGAAATACATAGATCACTTGCTACATGCAATTCAATTACCAGAAGCCATAAGTGTGATAAAAGTGAAAGGACACTCTGCAAAAGGAGATTATCAAGCTATGGGAAACAACCTAGCAGACAGAGCAGCAAAAATGGCAGCCAAGAGAGACACGAGAAGGGAAAATAAGTTATTATTCATGACAGACTTTGAAAGTGAAAACTGGGAGTCAGTAGTATATCAACTTCAGAAATAGTCTACCAGTGAGGACATCAAGTACTGGAGATCTCAGGGACTACAGACGACAGGTACAGGTATGTGGACAAAAGATCGGATATTGGGGGTTCCTACTGCATCAGCACCGCTCCTAATATCTTATCTTCATGGTCCTGGACATTTAGGAAAACAGTACATACCAATGAACTAGAAACTGAGGACTTGAAAGATCAAAACTTTCCTGAACCGTTTAGTAAGCAGATGATTCAGAGAATGAAACTGTGAATATGTCACCCTTAAAAAAGGGAAGTACCCTGAGAAAGATACCGAGAATTCGTGTGTGGAATAAGGAGTGATCATATGGAATGGGAATTCCATATGATCAAAGAGGGGATTGTAAGGAAATTATGTCTGTATCCACACACGTTCACATATATATATATATTAATTCAGCTTCTATGCTTGTATTAAATATGAAGAGTTCTTCTTTAAAGGTAATATTTTATACTCTTATGACAACAAGGTCTAGTAACACAAGCTAACAGGAAATGGCTGTCTGAAGCTCAAAACCGCATGGCTAAAAAGAGATATGCATGCTTTAGCAAAAGAAAGCCACATTTGTAATAGAGGTACCTGAAGAGAGAATTGCCGAATGCATGGCATCATAGCTGCAGAAACATATATATGCACATATATACCTGTTACACATATATCTAACATGTGCATTAGACATATATTTTACATTTACTGCAATACGAGTTATATATATATAAGCATTTTTTTGTATATTAACCTTCACCTGTGGTTTAGATAAATGCAAGACATTTTACCAGGTAAATGTTGGTACGAGATAAACAAAGATAATTCCGAGAAATATTTGAACAAAGCTGAAATCAACAAAGATTGTGGTTAGATATCTGAATACTAAGAATTATAAATGCGTCACATATGTACCTTGTTTTTACGAAATTATCATGACTTTTTCGTTACCTGATTGGATTAAGCTTAGGGGAGGTATATGATAATCTTGTGGTTTGTATGGTAATCTTGTGGTTTGTATCTATAAATTGTCTACGATGTCAGAATAAAAAAACAACCATTTTAAACCTATCAACGTGTATTGGTCTTCAGTGGCTGCCCGGCCGGAGGTTCACCCACAGACAAACCAGGGGCCCTTTCAGTCCTCAAAAATAAAAATACAGCCACAAAATGGGATAGTTTTTAAAGCATCCTAAAATCTAATTGAGAGCGTTACATACCTTATGGGAATAAAAGATTAAGGAACAAGAAAAAACCTATGTGGATAAGGGTATTTTCACACTTGCGTTGTTTGATTTTGGCATGCAGTTCCATTGCCTGAACTGACTGCCTGATCAGGCAAACTGTATGCAAACGGATGTCATTTTTTCAGACTGATCAGGATCCTGATCAGTCTGAAAAATGCCTGATCAGTCAGAAAAATGCATTGCAATACCGGATCTGTTTTTCCGGTGTCGTCAGGCAAAACAGATCCGGTATATATTTTTTTCTCATTTTTAAAGGTCTGCGCATGCGCAAACCGGAAGGACAGATCCGGCATTCCGGTATTTTGAATGCCGGATCCGGCACTAATACATTCCTATGGAAAAAAATGCCGGATCCGGCATTCAGGCAAGTCTTCAGTTTTTTTCGCCGGAGATAAAACCGTAGCATGCTACGGTTTTCTCTTTTGCCTGATCAGTCAAAATGACTGAACTAGGCTTAAATTTCCCGGATATTAGGAGGTATAATCTCGCAAGTAATATAAGACATGCTTTAGATTGGCTATCAGGAAGAAATAGCTACTCTAATTATAGGTTAGAATCAGAACTGGCCACGCCTTGGTCGTTGGTAGCATTGCTACACACTAAGTTTGCTAACTTGCCTTCTACTCTAAAAAAAAGCCTTATAATAAAAGACACGATAGCAACCTGGAAAGCGGTGCGTAAGGAGTATGGCTTACCTTTTTCTTTGTCAAAACATATGACGATATGGGATCATCCTGAATTTGTAGAAGGCAGGCATAATAAGCAATTCCGTGAATGGAAAGCACAGGGAATAAGAACAGTAAGTGACATCTGGAATAGCGCTAGTCAACGATATCTTAGCTTCGAGGAAATCTGCAATAAATTCACACTAAGTGTTGACCACTTTTTATCATACTATCAGGTTTATAACTTTCTAAAAACAAGAGTAAAAGATCTTAGGAAGGAATTTCCCACAAATAGATTTGACTTACTGAAAGGTACAGTTGCTTCTCCTTTGTCTTTGTCAGACTTACAAAACAGAATACAGGGTGCCAGGCAGGAAAATTCTCCTGTACAACCGTTTAAGGCATGGGAGAAGGAACTCAACGGACAAAGTTCTCAGGAAGATATTTTAAAGGGTTGGTTACACCTCAGAAAATTGATACCCTGTGAAATTTGGAGGGAAACCCAATTTAGGATATCGCATAGAGCCATATATGGGTTTCACAAATCTCAGTCGGCTATACAGGCTAATAAAATAGTGCAATGCCCAAAATGTGGCTTGGAGAATTTCAATTTACTGCACGGATTGTGGGATTGCCCTAAAATAGTGGAGTTCTGGCTAGCTTTCTCAGAATGGATGAAAAATACCCTGCATATTAAGTTTGCAATAACGTCAGGCCTCATAATATTTCACTGTTACCCTGAAGACGCTAAAATAGCGCAAATTGCTCATATAGGCATCTTGGCGGCAAAAAGATGCATACTTAAGAGTTGGTTACAGAAAGATACTCCCTCAATTAATGAAGTTGTCAAACAAGTTAAATGGTGTCTGCATAGGGAATTTTATTTGGCAGAGCAAAATACGGAAAAGGCCTTACAAAAACTGATGACCAGATGGAAAGGTTTTATTGTTAATGTTCTTGAAAACGCTGAAATTACATTGTTAATGAATCCTCTAAGACAAACATCTTGGTACCTACGGGAACAATTGAAAGGCACTTTGGGAAAGCTGGAATAATCAGTAGTCTAGTGGGTCCATGGATCTTCTTGAAGCTTCAGGGGGGGGGGGGGGAGGAGGGGGAGGGGGGGTCTGAGTTGTGTCTTGAAATGATTCATGAGACTAACCCTGAGTAAGCTTGTCAATGGACTTATGTAATAACTCTGTAAACATTGGATTGTATACGAGGTATATGTCTTAAATGAATCAAAAATAAAAAAAGTTTGGTTTAAAAAAAAAAAATGACTGAACTGAAGACATCCTGATGCATCCTGAACGGATTGCTCTCCATTCAGAATGCATGGGGATATGCCTGATCAGTTATTTTCCGGTATAGAGCCCCTGTGAAGGAACTCTATGCCGGAACAGAAAGACGCTAATGTGAAAGTAGCCTAACTAGAACTGTAAAGAAAGCAATAAATGACAAAAAGAAAGCATTTAAATCACTTAGGCTACTTTCACATTAGTGTTTTTTCTTTTGTGGGAATTAATGAGGGGGGAGTTGCAGAGAGCGACGAGGAAAAAGCAAAGCTATTAAATATTTTTTGCTCCACTGTATTAACTGAAGAAAATAAACTGTCAGATGAAATGCAGAATGTAAAAGTTAATTCCCTATTAAAAGTGCCGTGTCTGATCCAGGAAGATGTACAGTGGCGTCTTAAAAAGATTAAAATAGACAAATCGCCAGGACCAGATGGCATACACCCCGTATACTAAGAGAATTAAGTAATGTTATAGATAGACCCTTATTTATGATATTTAAGGACTCTATACTGACAGGGAGTGTTCCACAGGATTGGTGCATAGCAAATGTAGTTTCAATATTCAAAAAGGGTTCAAAAACAGAGCCTGGAAACTATTGGCCGGTAAGTTTAACATCTGTCGTGGCTAGACTGTTTGAAGGTTTTCTAAGAGACGCTATCTTGAAGTACCTCAAGGAAAATAAGCAAATAACGCCATAGCAGCATGGCTTTATGAGGGATCGATCATGTCAAACTAATTTGATCAGTTTCTATGAGGAAGTAAGTTCTAGACTTGACAGCGGCGAATCAATGGATTTCGTATATCTGGACTTCTCCAAAGCATTTGCCACTGTACCGCATAAAATGTTAGTATATAAAATGAGAATGCGTGGACTGGGAGAAAATGTCTGTATGTGGGTAATTGACTGGCTCAGTGATAGAGAACAGAGGGTGGTTATTAATAGTACACACTCAGATTGGGTCACTGTCACTAGTGGAGTACCTCAGGAATCAGTATTGGGCCCTATTCTCTTCAATATATGTATTAATGATCTTGTAGAAGGCTTGCACAGTAAAATAAAAATTTTTGCAGATGACATTAAACTGTGTAAAGTAATTGACATGGAAGAGGACAGTATACTGCTACAGATGGATCTGGATAGATTGAAGGCTTGGGCAGATAAGTGGCAAATGAGGTTTAACACTGACAAATGGGAAGGAATAATGCAAGTTACTGGGTAACAGTGACATGGTACCAATACGATAATAGGTTGCATCAAAAGGGGCATAGATGCCGGTGATGAGAACATAGACCTTCTACTTTACAAATCACCACACATGGACTACTGTGTACAGTTCTGGGCTCCTTTGAACAAGGCAGACATAGCAGAGCTGGAGAGGGTACAGAGGAGGGAAACTAAATCAATAGCTGGAAAGGGGGGACTACAGTACCCTGAAAGATTATCAACATTAGGGTTATTCATGTTAGAAAAAAGAAGACTGAGGAGAGATCTAATTACTGTGTATAAATATATCAGGGGTCAGTACAGAGATCTCTCCCATCATCTATTTATCCCCAGGACTGTGACTGTAACAAGGGGATACATCCTCTGCATACATCCTCTGCGTCTGGAGAAAAGAAGGTTTGTACACAAATATAGAAGAGGATTCTTAATGGTAAGAGCAGTGAGACTATGGAACTCTCTACCTGAGAAGGTGGTGATGGTGAGTTCACTAAAAGAGTTCAAAAGGGGCCTGGATGTATTTCTGGAGTGTAATAATATTACAGGATATAGCTACTAGAGATGGGTCGTTGATCCAGGGAGTTATTCTGATTGCCTGATTGGAGTCTGGAAGCTGAGCTTGAGTTTAGACAGTAGTGAGGAGTTTTTGGGGTTTCCAGATGACTAGAGGTGTATTGTTCTAAATCTTTTCTCATCTGTTACCATTAATTGCAGTAATAATGTTTCCTAATTCTGCTGATGGCTGTTTGTAATGTCTACACATTACATGTTATTTTATTAATATGTTTTAGCCCACCTTTTAGTTCAAATTTTTTTCCTCCTCTGAAAACTAGGTGTGTCTTCTCATCAGGTGTGTCTTATAAAACAAAAAATACAGTATTTTTGTTCCAGTAATACACGCCAAAAAGGGCTTTAAAACATATAACAGCACCGCTGAACGGCAAATAATATATATTTTTATGCAACTAATACACCCCAAAAAGGGCTTTAGAACATATAACTGCACCGCTGAATTGCAAATAATATACATTTTTTTGCCACTAATACACACCAAAAAGGGTTTTAGAACATATAACTGCACAACTGAATTGCAAATAGGTCCTTAATTTTTTCCACTTATACACGGCACAAAAGGCTTTAGAACATATAACTGCACTGCTGAACGGCAAATAGGCCCTTATTTTTTTCCACTTACACATGCCCAAAATGCTTTAGACCATATAACTGCACCGCTGAACGGCAAATAATATATATTTTTGTGCCGCTAATACACGCCAAAAAGAGATTTCGAACATATAACTGCTCCGCTGAATGGCAAATAATATATATTTTTGTGCCAGTAATACACGCCTAAAAAGGGTTTTAGAACATATAACTGCACTGCTGAACGTCAAATAATATATATTTTTTTGCCATTAATACACACCAAAAATTGCTTTAGAACTGTACCGCACAAGGGCAAATAAGATGTAGAAATATTTCCTTGTAACAAACCCTGTTAATGGCTGTATTAAACAGCAGTTGCACTCCAATAACAAGAACGAAAAGAGCTGGAATTACAGAGCTGTATAATGGCAATTTGGATCCCCAGTCAGTGCAGCAAGGTGTAATAGGATTGTTCCTATTGCCCAGGCTGTAAACTCCCCTACTGAACCTTGTTCTGCTTCCATACTATGGAATGATTCCTCCCTATCCTTTTCCTGAACTTCTATACAGCAAAATAAATGTTTTAAAGTCTTTTCTACCACTCTCCCTAGCACCTGCTGATGTCTCTCCCTCCACTAAGTACACTGGAAAATGGCTGAATTGGCTGCATGCATGGCATTGTGGGTGATCCTTCGTTCCCAGAGTACATTGCTTCATGTCCTAACACATGCAGCAGCCATTTTAGGAAAAAATGGGATTTGTTACCACGAAGCATGAGTAAATTAGGATTTGTGCGAATCAAGTTTTTTTTTTAAATTCGGATCGAATTCCACTTTGTCAACTTCAATTTGCTCATCTCTAATAATGACCATCATCAAACTATGCCCCAGTACTCAACATCAGCTCTACTAACATATAGAAATGCTTTATTGAAGGAGCTGACTGTGAGGTGTGAGATTGCATGTTGTTCCTTACAAACACCACAAACTTTGTCATGATCAAAGTCAGCCCTTTACAGTACAAATTTATAAAAGTGAATTGTGTCTTGATCAAAGAGATAGTGAAAACCTAAGGAATAAAAAACACGTTCATTGTTCATGTTCAGAAGATGCAGAAGGTCACAAGGCCCTCCCCAAAGGCTTCAGCATCCATCAAACTATAGCAAAACAACTTCAGAATTGTTATCTAATCAAAATCCCTATAAAAGCATTACTGCAATTTATAGGTCACAAAACCACCCATATGTCTGCTTTTTTGTGCACTGCTAACTCCTAGGCTGTTGAATTCAAACATTCTTCATGTTCACAGAACAAAATGATGTATTATAAATACTAGAGATAAGCGAATTTCCCAAAAATTCGATTCGGCCGTTTGATAAATTTTCCGAAAAAGTTTGCTTTGATATATATTCGCGAAGAATCGCGATACAAAAAACGGCTATTTAAGGGCTGCATAGAGCCTTTATATGGGTGTAGAACACTGTGCCTTGCAGTAACACGCATAGGGAGTGTGCTGGAGTAGTGAAATAATACTGTCAGTCATGCAGATGACTCAAGTATTAACTCAGCCTTACAGGTCCATGTTAGCGTCTAGAAGAAGCGCACTCCTTTTACACCCTTGTCAGCTGATTCCACATAGATGTCTACAGAACCTGTTCTATTAAATGCTTATACAAGTAGAGCCCCCCCCCCCAACAAAGTGGAGAGGGTGTCAGCGGTAAGTTTGTGTTGAAGTCACTGATTATTTTGCCCTTCTGTCACCGCCAGTTCTGTGAGAAGGTCTGGCAGACGTTCTTCTCTACCTCTTGGATGATGTTCTTTGTTTTGGTTTCACTTTCTCATCTCCTTTCCTTCTGCCAGGTGTCACTTATTTAGACTAATCGTCTTCCTTTATATTCCCTCCCATACTGCCTCACTTTGCGGTTTATACTACTTCCTGGATGAAGTGTTTACTGCTGGAGGCTGCTTCTGCTGTTTGCTCAGATAAGTCCTTTACTTTATTGTGTTTCCTTGCTTGCTTGATTCTAGGTGACCCTGACTCTGTCCGTATTAAGTGCAGGGAGCCAGTGGTTGTGTCCCTTCACTATTATAGGATTTTCAGGTGTCACACAGACTTAGGTACGTGGGCATGCAATCGTCTACCATCGAGATCCTTGCATGTGCATAGCAGTCAGGGAGAGCTCTTAGGGTTTCATAGGGCTCACCTATAAGCTCCTTAGTTTGGGATCAAGCCAGTCGCTCCTTTATTCATAAGTTCCAGCTATCTGCAAACTTCACACGTGACATTATAAACCGCCATAACCGTCTTAAGCATGGATCCGGTTTCAGCCTTGATTGACCGTATGCAAGGTCTTTCACTGGAGGTAGCAGATCTCCGTAAAACTGTGTCTCAGTTTCAGGTGACCGGTTCTGCTGTCGTTCATGGAGTTTGTTCCGAGCCTAAGATCTCGCTTCTGGATACGTTCTCCGGGGGGTAGTGAGAATTTTGTTCGCTTTAGAGAGGCTTGCAAACTCCATTTTCACTTAATTCCCCATTCCTCTGGTGATGAGGAGCAGAGGGTGGGGATCATCATCTCGCTGCTCAGGGATAACGCTCAGTATTGGGCCTTTTCGCTGCCGGTGGGGGCACGGCCCCTCCGATCGGTGGATGAATTTTTTGTAGCCCTGGGGCAGATATATGATGACCCGGATCGTATTTCTCTGGCTGAATCTAAACTGCATTTTTTATGCAGGGTAAACACTCTGCAGAGATATATTGTTCTGAATTTCGGAGATGGGCAGCTGATACTGGTTGGAATGATGCTGCACTCCGAAGTCAATTTTGCCATGGTCTTTCGGAAAGATTGAAAGATGCATTCGCTTTTCATGAGAGACCAGCGTCGTTAGAGTCAGCCATGTCTCTAGCTGTTCGTATTGACAGGTGTCTTAGAGAGAGAGAGGAGACTACTCTTTCCTGTCATATTCAGCCCAAGGACAGTGGGACTGTCTCATTCAGTGCGCAGGGGTCTCAGTCTGTCTCAATCCCCTCTGAGGAGGAGGCCATGCAGCTGGGTTTGCTTGCCTCTGATAGTAGAGGATTTAGCTCTCAGAGGAGGGTTTGTTTCTGTTGTGGGAGTATAAATCATTTAGCTAATGTTTGCCCCTCTAGGAGATTCATGAAGTTTTCTGAGGGTAATAAAAACAAAACAAAACAAACAAAAACCTCTAAAACCTTTCCATTTGCTACTATTGGCAAGGTTGATGCGGAAATTGAAGGTTTGCCATTTGCTTGTAGTTCCCTACCTGCTAGACAGCAAGAACATTGTTTGTGAGATTTTTGTAGATAGTGGAGCAGCTGTCAATCTCATTGATAATCAATTTGTAACAACGCATGGTTTCCAGGTATGCACTTTGGAAAAGGATATACCGGTTTTTGCTAACGATTCCGCTCCACTTTCTCAAAGATCGTTGAAGGGCATAGTTCACAATATTATACGTTTGACTGTGGGTGATGCTCATGTTGAGGATATGTCATGTTTTGTCTTAAGCGGATTACCTACTCCTCTAGTGTTGGGGCTTCCCTGGCTCACTAAACATAACCCCACCATTGATTGGCAAGCAAGGCAAATAAATGGTTGGAGTGAGTTTTGCAGAGAGAATTGCTTCACGGCATCTCTTTCAGAGGTTTCTACCAAGACTGTGCCATCTTTTCTCTCTGAATTTTCGGATGTGTTTTCCGAGAGTGGTGTCCAGGAGTTGCCCCCTCACCGGGAGTACGACTGCCCTATTAATCTCATCCCAGGCGCCAAGCTGCCAAAATCACGACTATACAATCTCTCCCAACCTGAAAGGGTCGCTATGCGTACTTATATCTCTGAGATCCTGAGAAAGGGACACATCCGACCCTCGAAGTCACCTGTTGCCGCTGTTTTTTTTTTTTTGTTAAGAAAAAAGATGCTTCTTTAAGACCTTGTCTGGATTTCAGGGAGCTGAACCGTATCACGATTCGTGACCCATATCTGCTTTCTCTGATCCCGGACCTGTTTAACCAGATTGTTGGGGCTAAAGTGTTTTCTAAGTTGGATTTAAGAGGGGCACACAACCTAGTCAGGGTCAGGGAAGGGGACGAATGGAAGACGGCCTTCAATACCCCTGAGGGTCACTTTGAGAATTTGGTTTTGCCCTTTGGTTTGATGAATGCTCCGGCCGTCTTCCAACATTTTGTGAACAGAATTTTTTATCATTTAATGGGGAAATTTGTACTGGTATATCTAGATGACATTTAGATTTTTTCTCCTGAATTCAAGACTCATCGGGACCTCCTATGTCAGGTCTTGCTGATTCTGCGGGAGAATAAATTGTACGCTAAACTGGAAAAATGTGTGTTTGCAGTTCCGGAGATTCAATTTCTTGGTTTTCGTCTCTCCGCTTCTGGTTTTCGGATGGACCCTGAGAAGGTCCGCGCTGTGCTTGATTAGGAGCTTCCTGAGAATCAGAAGGCGCTGATGCGGTTTTTGGGTTTTGCCAATTATTACAGAAAGTTCATTTTGAATTATTCCTCTGTTGTTAAGCCACTCACTGATATGACTAAAAAGGGGGTGGATTTTTCAAGGAAACTATCCTCTGCAGAGAGAAATTACGATGTGGGAGATAGGGAGTTGTTGGCCATCAAATTAGCTTTTGAGGAATGGCGCCATTGATTAGAGGGAGCCAGATACCCTATTTCTGTGCTTACCGACCATAAGAATCTGGCCTACTTGGAAACGGCCAAGCCTCTGAACCCGAGACAGGCCAGATGGTCTTTGTTCTTTTCTAGGTTTAATTTTGTTGTTATGTTCCGCCCTCGGGTTAAAAATGTGAAGGCGGATGCCCTGTCACATTGTTTTCTGGGAGGGGGGAACTTTGAAGACCCATTTTGTCTGAAGGGGTAGTCGTCTCTGCTCTTTATCCTGATTTGGAGGCAGAGGTTCAGGCAGCCCAGGCAGAGGCTCCTGATCTTTGTCCTCCTGGGAGGTTGTTTGTGCCTCTCGCTTTACGACACAAGGTTTTTAACTCCTTTCCGACCGCCTAACGCACGGATGCGTCCTGGCGGCGGTCGATTCATTCCTCCTGGACGCTAAGGTGTTAAATGGCTTCTGCTGGTCCTTTTCGTCGGTTGGTCCCAGCAGAGGAGCACACATCACAGTGAGTAGCCACCAAACACCACACTTAGCCCCAGATCACCCCCCATCACCCCAATTAACCCCTTGATCACCCCTTGATCGCCCCTGTCAATCACCTAGTGACAGGGAAAAAAGTGATCAGTGTAAACTGTCACTTTTTTTTCCACTGGTATTGACTGATAGGTTTTAGGATAGTTTAGGCCCCTTGGTTAGGTAGTTAGCGTCGGTTAGCGCCCAGCCCACTGCACCGCAGTCACTGATTCGCTGATTAGCATATCGCTAATCAGCTTTTGTACTTTCATAGTATCTGTAAGTGATTAAAACTGATCACAGTCAGATTGAATAATATTAGTGTCACCTTAGCTCGCCCTCCACCCAAAACGCAGTGTTTGCCCGATCAGGTCTGATCGGTCGCCCACACCTACGTTCACCCACGCCCGCCCCGCCGCAGTGACAACATTTTTTTTTTTTTTTATCACTGCACAATCACTTTACAAGCGCTGCGGCGATAAAAAAAAATCTGTTTTGATATTTTTTATCAATCGCAGCGGCCTCCGGTACTTCGCTAGCCTCCCATTTGTAAGACAGGCTTGCTTTTTTTCTTGGGTAGTCTCAGGGAATACCCCTAAATTTAGTAGTCCAAAATGTCAAACAGGGGGTATTCTTCTGAAGAGGCCTACAGGATTCTGACCCAGTCGGATGAGCAATGGGAACCCTCATCTGATGAATCCAGCGGATCAGAATATGAACCTGTAGAAAGCAGTGGCAGTCTGACCCAAAGTTTGGACGAGGAGGTTGAGGTCCCTGATAGCACCAGGCGTACCCGGCCCCGTGTCGCTAGACCACAGGTTGCGCAGGATCCGCTTCAAGGGCAGCAGAGTGGGGCTGGTGCTGTCGGATTACGTGGTGAGACATACACCAGCAGTGCAGCCCATCCTGGACCTAGTACCAGCACTGCCGTACAACATGGCGAAGTGGCGAGCACCAGAAGGGCAGTTGAAGCTGGTACGGTGGCACGTGGAGTAGTCACCCCGTCGCAGCCACCACACAGACAGGCCCGTAGAGCCCCTAGAGTCCCTGAGGTGCTGGCAAACCCTGATTGACAGTCCCCAACTTCAGCCGCACCTGTAGTTCCCCCTTTCACCGCCCAGTCTGGAGTTCGGGTTGAGACAGCTCAGATCGGTTCGGCACTGGGATTTTTTGAGCTGTTCTTGACTGCGGAGCTCTTGGACATAGTCGTGGCAGAAACAAATAGGTATGCCACTCAATTTATAGCCGCCAACCCGGGAAGCTTTTATGCCCAGCCTTTCCGGTGGAAACCAGTCCAAGTTTCCGAAATAAAAAATTTTCTGGGCCTTCTCCTCAACATGGGTCTAACCAAAAAGCATGAATTGCGGTCATATTGGTCCACGAACCCAATTCATTACATGCCATTGTTCTCTCCGGCTATGTCCAGGACACGATTTGAGACCATCCTGCATTTCCTGCACTTTAGCGACAACACCACCTCCCGTCCCAGAGGCCACCCAGCTTTTGACCGGCTCCACAAAATTCGACCCCTCATAGACCACTTCAACAACAAATTTGCCGGTTTGTATACCCCTGAGCAAAACATCTGCGTAGACGAGTCCCTTATACATTTTACCGGGTGCCTTGGCTTCAAACAATACATCCCAAGCAAACGCGCCCGGTATGGGGTCAAATTGTATAAGCTCTGTGAAAGGGCCACAGGCTATACCCACAAATTTCAGATCTATGAGGGAAAAGATCAGACCCTGGAGCCGGTCGGTTGCCCTGACTACCTGGGGAGCAGTGGGAAGACAGTCTGGGACTTGGTGTCACCCTTATTTGGCAAGGGGTACCATCTTTATGTGGACAATTTTTACACAAGTGTGCCCCTCTTCAGGCATTTGTTCCTAGAACAGATTGGCTGCTGTGGCACCGTGCGACCCCCAACGGCTCGTTACCACCCGTCTTGCAAGTGGGGAGAGGGCTGCCTTGTGTAACCAAGAACTGCTCGCGGTGAAATGGAGAGACAAGCGTGACGTTTACATGCTCTCCTCCATTCACGCAGACACGACAATACAAATTTCAACGGGCAACCAGTGTTATTGAAAAGCCCCTCTCAGTCCACAACTATAACCTTCTCATGGGAGGGGTGGACTTCAAAGACCAGATGTTGACTCCCTATTTAGTTTCCCGACGCACCAGACGCTGGTATAAGAATGTGTCTGTATATTTGATTCAATTGGCTGCATATAATAGTTTTGTTCTCTACAGTAAGGCTGGGAGAACAGGATCCTTCCTCAAATTTCAGGAAGAGATCATCGAGAACCTCCTGTATCCAGGAGGTTCCGTGGCCCCAACCACCAGTGTAGTGAGCCGTCTACACGAGCGACATTTCCCCAATGTCGTTGCAGGTACCTCAACCCAACCGTCACCCCGAAAAAGATGTTATGTCTGTATTTCTGTCCTGACTGCCCTGGCCACCCTGCCCTATGCTTAGGGGAGTGTTTCCGGAAGTACCACACACAGGTACACTTAGCATAGGGATTGCAACTCACAGGACAGGCACACAGGGCTATTAGGGCCCTTTCACTCACAGCTACTGCAAACCTCTCCTTTCACCTGGGACAAAGTGCATAATGTACTTCGCCACATCTTTGGGCGATTTGCGCTTTGCACATTGTCCCATGGGGAAGGAGAGGTTTGTCCTATAAAGGTAAAAAAAAAAAAAAATCACCAGTAAGCAAAAAAGTTAACGTTCTGTTCAAAAAGTTAAATAAAGTTTATATGTTCCGTTCAAATTTTATTATAAAGTTAATAAATTTATTGCGTTGCGGCCTTGGAATGTCACCCCAAAACACATTGCCCAACTTCTCCTGAGTACGGCAATACCAGATGTGTGACACTTTTTTGCAGCCTAGGTGGGCAAAGGGGCCCACATTCCAAAGAGCACCTTTCGGATTTCACAGGGCATTTTTTACACATTTTGATTTCAAACTACTTCTCATGTATTTGGGCCCCTAAAATGCCAGGGCAGTATAACTACCCCACAAGTGACCCCATTATGGAAAGAAGACACCCCCAGGTATTTTGTGATGGGCATAGTGAGTTCATGGAAGTTTTTATTTTTTGTCACAAGTTAGTGGAATTTGAGACTTTGTAAGGAAAAAAAAAATCATCATTTTCCGCTAACTTGTGACAAAAAATAAAAAAGTTCTATGAACTCACTATGCCTATCAGCGAATACCTTAGGGTGTCTACTTTCAGAAATGGGGTCATTTGTGGGGGGTTTCTACTGTCTGGGCATTGTAGAACCTCAGGAAACATGACAGGTGCTCAGAAAGTCAGAGCTGCTTCAAAAAGCGGAAATTCACATTTCTGTACCATTGTTTGTAAACGCTATAACTTTTACCCAAACTATTTTTTTTTTTACCCAAACATTTTTTTTTTCAAATACATGTAGAACAATAAATTTTGAGAAAAATGTATATATAGATGTCGTTTTTTTAAAAAAGATTTTACAACTGAAAGTGAAAAATGTCATTTTTTTGCAAAAATGTCATAAAATTTTGATTAATAACAAAAAAAGTAAAAATGTCAGCAGCAATGAAATACCACCAAATGAAAGCTCTATTAGTGAGAAGAAAAAGCGGTAAAATTAATTTGGGTGGTAAGTTGTATGACCGAGCAATAAACGGTGAAAGTAGTGTAGTGCAGAAGTGTAAAAAGTGGCCTGGTCATTAAGAGTGTTTAAGCTAGGGGGGCTGAGGTGGTTAAGGAGCACCACGATACTGTCCTTGCTGGGCACCCATGGAGTAGAGCCACAGTGGATCTCATTGCTCGGAGTTTCTGGTGGCCGGCTCTTCGTAAGACGGTTGAGGGTTTTGTGGCAGCCTGCGAGACCTGCGATCGTGCCAAGGTCCCTTATTCATGGCCATCGGGTTCTCTCCTCCCGTTACCCATTCCTTCCCGTCCTTGGACGCATCTGTCCATGGACTTCATTACGGACCTGCCTCGTTCCCCGGGGAAGACTGTGATTCTGGTGGTAGTGGACCGTTTTAGAAAAATGGCACATTTCATTCCCTTTCCTGGGTTACCCAATGCTAAAACGCTGGCGCAAGCGTTTGTTAAGCATATTGTAAAATTGCATGGCATTCCTTCAGACATCGTTTCTGATAGGGGCAAGCAATTTGTTTACAGATTCTGGAAGGCCTTCTGTTCTCGCTTGGGGGTTCGGTTGTCGTTCTCTTCTGCTTTTCACCCACAGTCGAATGGTCAGACCGAACTCGTCAATCAGAATCTGGAGACATATCTGCGCTGTTTTGTGGCGGAGAATCAGGAGGATTGGTATTCTTTTTTGTCCCTTGCTGAGTTTGCTTTAAATAACCGTCACCAGGAGTCCTCTGATAAGTCACCATTTTTTTGTGCATATGGGTTTCATCCGCAGTTTGGGACATTCTCTGGAGAGGGGTTTTCTGGTTTACCTGATGAGGAGAGATTTTCCTTGTCTTTGTCATTTATTTGGCAAAAGATTCAGGGTAATCTGAAGAGGATGAGTGAGAGATATAAGCGTGTGGTGGATAAGAGACGTGTGCCTGGTCCGGACCTGAATGTTGGTGATCTGGTGTGGTTGTCTACAAAGAAAATCGAAGTGAAGGTTCCCTCCTGGAAGTTGGGTCCTAAGTTTATTGGGCCTTACAAGATCTTGTCCGTCATCAATCCCGTTGCCTTCCGTCTTGATCTTCCTCAGACTTGGAAGATCCATAATGTTTTTCACAAGTTTCTATTAAAACCTTATGTCCAACCCACTGTACCCTCCTTTTTGCCTCCTCCTCCGATTATTGTTGATGGTAATCTTTAATTTCAGGTCTCTAGAATTGTGGATTCTCGCATTATCCGCGGTTCTCTTCAGTACCTCGTTCATTGGGAGGGTTATGGTCCTAAGGAGAGGATGTGGGTCCCAGTGGCAAACATTAAGGCCACTCGTCTCATCAGGGCTTTCCATAGGTCTCATCCTGAGAAGGTGGGCTCTGAGTGTCCAGAGTCCACCTGTAGAGAGAGGGGTACTGTCACCGCCAGTTCTGTGAGAAGGTCTGGCAGACGTTCTTCTCTACCTCTTGTATGATGTTCTTTGTTTTGGTTTCACTTTCTTATCTCCTTTCCTTCTGCCAGGTGTCACTTATTTAGACTAATCGTCTTCCTTTATATTCCCTCCCATACTGCCTCACTTTGCGGTTTATACTACTTCCTGGATGAAGTGTTCACTGCTGGCGGCTGCTTCTGCTGTTTGCTCAGATAAGTCCTTTACTTTATTGTGTTTCCTTGCTGGCTTGATTCTAGGTGACCCTGACTCCGTCCGTATTAAGTGCAGGGAGCCGGTGGTCGTGTCCCCTCACTCTTATAGGGTTTTCAGGTGTCACACAGACTTAGGTACGTGGGCATGCAATCGTCTACCATCGAGACCCTTGCATGTGCATAGCAGTCAGGGATAGCTCTTAGGGTTTTATAGGGCTCACCTATAAGATCCTTAGTTTGGGATCAAGCCAGTCGCTCGTTTATTCATAAGTTCCAGCTATCTGCAAACTTCACCCGTGACACCTTTCTCTGATCCGTCAGAACAATAACCCACAAAAAATGGATCTTGTCTGGGGAACATACGCCTTCACTCGGTCAGCATTTGCTCAGTAGTTCATGAGTATTGGTAATGACAAAAAAACAGGAGTGGATCTAAAATAGAGATGGCACGTGAAGGTATATATTTGCTTGTCTTCTGTGTTTTGTACCCACTCCTGCTTTGGCTACCAAATCATAAGCCAATTCTGATGAGACCATACAGGCCTTATAACAGACAGGATCCGTTGTGCGTCTCATTTTTCCTTCCTTCTGACCGATCAGAAGAAAGGTCAAATAAATGGTGATTTCAAGAAGGCCAAACAAGGACAATAGCGACCCCGTCATAGAGTGTGTGGGGGGGGTGGTAACAGCACAAGAAGTCCACAGATTAGCCCTATGACATAGTAATGAGGTGGAAGCAGTATGAGGAGACCACCAAGTGGCACAATGACAGCGTCTGGCGCTGGCGGCAGCATTGGGAGCCCACAGAGTGGCACAATTACAAAGATGACATCAGCAGTATGATTAGGTAACAGAGTGGCACAGTGACATATTGTGGAGATGGCTGCATCAGGAGGCCACAGAGTGGCAAGGTGACATAGTGTGGAGATGGCAGCAACAGCAGCATGATACCACATAGTGGCAAGGTGACTTAGTATGGAGATGGCAGCATCAGGAGGCCACAGAATGGCAAGGTGACATAGTGTGGAGATCACAGCAACAGCAGCAGCATGATACCACAGAGTGGTTAGGTGACATAGTGTGGAGATGGCAGCATCAGGAGGCCATAAAGTGGCAAGATGACATAGTGTGTAGATAGCAGCAACAGCAGCAGCAGCATGATACCACAGAGTGGCAATGTGACATAGTGTGGACATGGCAGCATCAGGAAGCCACAAATTGCCACGGTGACATAATTTGGAGATGGCAGCATCAGGAGGCCACAGAGTGGCTTGGTGACATAGTGTGGAGATGGCAGCAACAGCAGCAGCAGCAGTAGCATGATACCACAGAGTGGAACAGCGACATAGTGTGGAGCATTGGTGGGTGAAAATCCTGGCTGATACATGCCTGATTCATCTTGACAAAAGTAAGTCTCTACACATTTTGGGTGGACAGGCGAGTTCTTCTTGGGGTAACTATGGCCCCCGCTACACTAAACACCCACTCTGATGCCACACTACTGGCCGGGCAGGACAGCTTTTCCAGCTGCGGCCAGAAATCCAGTTTGTCTGCCCAGTAGTCCAGCGGATCTTATATGACAGCTGGCAGGGTGCTGTCAAAGTATGCCACCACCTGCTGGTTCAGGTCCTGCTCCAGATCTACCTGCTACTTCTGGTGAGTAGTTTCTTCACTATAATAGGAATAATGTGGCGCACAGGAGTGACACACAAACCAAATAGAGGTGCACACGGTTTAAGAGGAATCACCCTTCCTCCCAGAATAAATGACTAATGGAAAAATGTAACCAGGCACACTCAATATATTGGGATCATATAGAATTGATATAAAATGATGATTTAATATAATAGTATAGAGATAATATATTAGTAAAATCATAAAACCATAACATATGTTCAAGAATGATTAATATAGCCTATGAAAATATATATAAATAGTACAAGACGATGATAATGGCAATGCGGTGATGGTACAGTGGTCCTGTATAGTGCAGCTGTACTAGGAACGATCTCCCAAAGTCAACCTATACACTTCACTTCCAATAATGATATATGTCGGCATCAAAATCGTGCTGCTATTGCCAAAATAAATATGGATGGTATAAACAGTCTCAATCAAAATGCATACTCCAAATATATTTGTAAAATGTACTTGCAGTAAGGTTAAGCGGCGTCCCGCTATACTTGCAAGTCAGCGGCGTCCTGCTGAACTGTACTGAATACTGCCCCTTTCCAATGTAAGTTCTTGTTATCCTGTTTGGAAAAGTGCTTACCATGCTAATTGCATACCCTGATTGTCGCTCTGAACACCTTTCTTGTGTGGAAGGAGACCGGTGTCCTGCAAGCTCTATTCGTCCGACTTCTGTGCTGGTGGTTGTTTGCACCTGTAAACGGCCGTTGAACCTTGTAGCGGTGAAGTAACTTTCCACTCCTCGTGCACTGGACGGTTTCTTGTGGGTATATTATCACACGGACAATTTGTATCCAATAGTATTCCAATATTTCTGAGGGATCCTTGACCAAACGCGTTTCGGGGTTCTAAATGACCCCTTCCTCACCACTGAGGAAGGGGTCATTCTGTGCCTGCGCCAGAATCATTTACGCCTCTGACACTCCCCTGTGCAGGGCCTGGCACTTCTCTGTCTGACATAGTTTTAGCTGAACTAAATAAATTAAAAGCAAACTAAAACAGTAAAACACCCCTAAAAACACCCCTTTTTTTTCACTGAGATAGGCAACTAAAGGATTTGAAATTAGCAACAAAATGATTTCAGCGTAAATAACAGCAAAAGTCAACTGCTCATATATTTCTCATATTGGACTAAAATAGGCCACTAAAGTAAATAACAGAAAAAGTGAACTGCGAATATTTTTCTCTTTTTCTCTAGAAATATGACAATAAATGCCTTTAGAGCAAATAACACCAAATGTGAACTGCATCTATTTTTCTCGTATTGTAGTGTCCCTGAACAAATTACGACGGCAGACTCTAAGATGGCCGCCGTATTTATAGGGCTGTGACATCACCGGGCTGGCTGGCTGCTGATTGGCTGCATGCATGGCATTATGGGTCATCCTGCCTTCCCAGAGTTCCTTGCCCCATGTCCTCACACGTGTAGTCGCCATTTTAGCCGCCATTGTAGCCACCTAGCCGCCATGTTAGGAAGAATTGCGACGAAGCGAAGTGAAGGAAATTCACATTAGTTTAGAATCTAAATTTTTTTGAAATTCAGAACAAATTCGACTTCGTCAGCTTCGATTCGCTCATCTCTAATAAATACCATAGTGTGCAAGTACCTGTATAACAAATTGATTTGCTGGGGAGTAACCAAAGGTTCACTGGCCCAGTGAAAATGTTCAGCTTGGGCTCCCACCAGTGCAATTTCTCCTCACATTCCCCATCAATATATATTTATCTGCATAGCTAAGTCTATTATAAACTGCATTGAGTTTATAAACTAGTGTATCTTCCAGTGAGATTAGGCACCAGGGGTAGACTTGGAACCTAAAGTTGTCCTGGAAAAGCCCTAAAAGTGGCCCCATATCTTAGGTTGGTCCAAACTGACAGAAGGCAGGACAACACAAGTAGGCATGGACAACAAAAGTAGACCAGCAATGATGTAGTGCAGAACAATACTGTATACAGCCCCAACAGAACCAAATACCACAGTAGAGCACAATATTCTTCCTCTGCAAAACCAAATACCACAATGCAGCACAAAATAGTGCCTCTCATACCACAGTATGAAACTGTGTCATGAGTAAGGGCGTGAATTGTCTTCAGTAGCCCGAAACGCGTAGACAACGACTTTGTAACTGTAACTGAATGTGATTTGACCGCAAGCAAAATAAATTTTTCCTTTACCGAAGTGGAGCTGGATTTCTTGAACCACATTGTACTACGTTACCCGGGCCTGACACGGGTCCTCCGTGCTCACAGGTGAAGGTGGGGCAGGTGAGAGCTGCTGAACTTTCCTTTCTACAGTATGAAACTGTTTCATCGTCCTGAGAAAGGTAATACAGTGGAATTCAGGAGTACACCTATGGCTACTGGCCAAGTGTATAAGTGCCTGATGCTTCTACATTAATTGATGCTGAGAGCATCAGATCTTTATGTACCTGGCTGGCAGCCATGAGGCATCGCTCCACCTGAAAATTTCTCAGTAGGGTCTATGGCAAGTCTGTCCCTGCTAGGCACTGACATAATAATGGGTTTTTATGGGTTGATTCAAAGGTAACCTATTCTGCTTTACTAAAATGACCAAATCATATTTTTATGATGAATATTTATTTTTTCATGCCATTATCTATATTTTAAAAAAATCCTAAATATTGCAATTTTTTAACTGACCACTAGTCTTTGAGAGCAACTACAAGTACCATAGGCACAATAAACCGGAGGGGATGTAATTGACTTCTATAGGAAATTTTTTAGTCATGCTCTTTGACCTGTGAAGAGTTCAGGAGGCAGTAGACAAGCTGTGATATCACCTATTGTGAATGGTAGATCCACTAAAAAAGTAACCTGTACAGAATCGGAAGTATGGGGCGGAGCTTGCGCCGGAGGAAGATGGTCGCATAGCTCTCGGCTCTGTGAAGAGAACCGTCCCTAACGTCAGCTAACACAAGCTATAAGTGGCGAAAATGGTAAAGATCAGGAATGCTAAGCATGGAGACGGCCCCGCTTCCTCCAGAAATCAAATTGCAAGTGGGGACATGGAGAAATTCCTGAAAAAAGCCGCCTCAACGGTGGCTGCAAGGGAACCTAAGATGGCGCCGTCACCACAGGCAAAGGCCCCGAAGCGTTCATCAGCACAAGCGGAGGAAGACAGCGACACAGAGGATCCGCAACCCAGAGCAGATCTCCCGATTACGAGGAAATACCTTGACAACGCGCTGAACAGAGTAATGGAGCCGATCCTTGCAGAGCTGTCAGCATGCAGACATGAGGTGAGACAGATAGGAGACCGGGTAGAGAGCCTGGAACTGCATGAGACAGAGATTTTGAATCACCAGACAGCGATGTCGGATTCCCTCCGTCGGTGTGCAGTATACCTAAATGACCTCCATAGCTCACTAGAAGACCAGGAAAACAGGGGGCGACGAAATAATCTGAGGTTTAGAGGAGTGCCCGAATCAGTCCCCACTGGCGACATTACAGCCACCATACAAGAAATCTGCGAATTATTGCTGGGCCCCAATTTCCCGCAAGAAGTAACCATAGAACGAGCGCACAGAGCCCTGAGGCCCAAGCCCAAGCCAGCCGAACCACCCAGGGACATAATTTGCAAGTTCCTTAACTTTCAAGTTAAAGCAGCTATATTGGAGGCAGCACGCAATCATCCTGACTTCATGTTTGAAGAATCCAAGATTGACATCTATCAGGATCTAGCCCCTTCAACACTGAAGAAACGCAGGTCCATCAAGCCCCTAACAGATTGGCTTCGATCCAAAAAAATCTTATACAGGTGGTCCTACCCATTTGGACTGTCTTTCACCTTTGAGAGTAAAAGAATCAACATCTCCTCATTCACAGATCTTACAGTGGCCTACGATCACCTGAAAGTGCCTCCTATGCCGATCGAGAATTGGGAACTTTTTCAAGATTTATGCACCCTGCCAGATATTCCCAAAGTAACTCCCTTTGAAGTGCTTCGTACCCCGAAGTCCTCCCGCTCCAAGAAAAGGAACTTTCAACTCACTCCAAGAAGCCTTTCCCAGGAACAATAGACGGTTCAATATGTCTGTCTTCTCACAATCTTAGGCTATGATAATTGTTGAATGACGTGTTATAACGTTAGCTCAGATCATGAGATCCCTTTGCTAACACGTCCCCGTAATTATAGCCTGCTTTACTATTGATAGAGCTTTTCCCATTTTCGCCTTAGCATAACTTTGTCCTAGACGTTATACGTTCTCCTTATAGGTCTACTGACCAAATAACCCCCCTCCTGATCAGGATCATGGAGTATCCCAGGATGTATGTTCTACCATTTATTGTTTGTTCACTCAGTTATGTTATGTTCTCCCTTTCTCCCTTTCCTTTTTCTTCTTTTAATCCAAGGTGTCTGATTGCTTCATAGATACAGAGTGAAATGCCTCTCTCACACAGCCTCTTTGACACACGAGACAGCTGACCCTCACAAACCTGACATCATATCTCAACTAAGGCTTCACCAGCCGCAAGGTAAATTAACACACACCACATCAAATGGCTGACTTGTCGGTGGCTTCTTATAATGTCAAGGGTTTTCACTCCCCCTCAAAACGGAGCCAAATCTTTGCCATTCTAAGAAAAGCTGGGGCTGGAGTACTATTCTTACAAGAGACACACTTCCGCTTCAACCACTACCCTGACATGCGGTTCTCTCACTACTCTAATTGGTATCACTGTGGGAGTAGTTCATCTGCTTCTTGTGGAGTTGGTATAGGGCTACAAAGGAAAATTCCTTTTAAATTTATTAGCCAAACCCTAGACCCAGAGGGCAGGTTTATCTTGCTCAAAGGCACCATAGGGCCACAAATATATACTTTTATTAACATATACGCCCCAAACTCTAACCATTCTCGTTGGTTTTCTGACATCTTCCCTGTAATAGAATCTTTTAAAGAGGGTATAGTGATTGCGGGAGGGGATCTGAACGTTGCACTCTTTCCACAACTAGACATCTCTACACACAAATCAGTTCACTCAAAGAAATCTCTTAAAACTATCAGAAATGTCTTCTGGGATTTACACCTGATAGATGTGTGGCGATCTCATAATCCTAATAACATAGATTTCACTTTCTATTCCCCAACACACGGTACTTACCACAGATTGGATTATCTGTTCATATCCAAAGAGCACATCCACCTCTGCAGGGAGGCTTCTATTGGCTCAATACATGTGTCAGACCATTCCCCAATATATGTTAAGGTACTAGCCCCTAATGAGACGCCTGCGTGTTTTAACTGGCGATTAAACGAATCTCTTTTGGGTAACAAGGACTCAATGGAGCAAATCACCAAGCACCTAACTGAATATTTCTCCCTGAATGAAAGCTCCGAACTATCAGTTAATACCATATGGGACGCTCATAAACCTGTAATTAGGGGACATTTCATAAACATAGGCACGTATTACAAAAGAATGAGGGAAAGAGAAATAGACGACACACTAGGAAATATCCAGAGACTTGAATCTCAGCACAAAAATAATCCCTCTGATACCAAACTTCAGGAGCTGTCGGAATATAGGGCCAAATTAAAAACCCTTCTAGCATCTAGAGCAGCCAAATACTACTTGAATGCCCAACACAAATTTTTTGCGCACGGCGACAGGACTACCAAGTTTGTGATGAACAGGGTTAAAGGGAGGAGGTCGGCAAATTACGTCCACCAACTCTCCTCAGAGGATGGGACCCCAATATTCTCGGTCAATCAGATTGCAGCCCAATTCCGCTCCTTCTATAGAGATCTTTACAATCTCCCTACAACAATGAACCCCGAAGCTCGAGCCTCAATCACATCATCATTTCTGGCAGCTGCCAAACTACCTAACATTTCCACAAACCAAAAATTGAGTCTAGAAGCCCCCTTTTCCCTAAATGAACTCGAAAAAGCAATACATCAAATGCAGACTGGGAAAAGTCCAGGCCCTGATGGACTTCCGTTGACATACTACAAAACATTTCAGGAGCTCCTTCTCCCCCATCTCCTTAAAGTATGTAATCAGTCACTGAAAGGTATCCCTCTTTCAAGGGATATGACGGCAGCCCAAATTACCCTAATTCCCAAAGAAGGGAAAGACGCCAAATTATGCTCCAGCTATAGGCCCATCTCCCTCCTAAATGTGGATCTCAAGCTTTTGGCAAAAATGCTAGCTAATAGATTAGCCTTACTGCTTCCGCAACTTGTTCACGGGGACCAGGTGGGCTTTGTTCGTAACAGGGAAGGCAAAGACAATACAGCCAGAGTGATCAATACTCTCTGTCATGCTAAACAGGTTTCCTCTCCTCTGCTTTTACTCAGCACGGATGCTGAGAAAGCATTCGATAGGGTGAACGGGTCATATCTAAAGCAGGTTTTGCCGAGCTTTGGTTTGCCAGATCCTTTTATTAATGCAACATTCTCGATGTACGAGCAGGCAACTGCCTCAGTCCTCGTTAACGGAAGTATGTCTTCCCCTTTTGCTATTGGGAACGGGACCCGTCAGGGTTGCCCGCTTTCACCTCTTTTATTTATTTTGGCTCTTGAACCGCTACTAGCAACTATAAGATTAGATGGGGAGGTTGTGGGATTATGTGTTGGGGGTAAGTAACAAAAAGTCGCTGCCTTTGCAGACGATATACTTATGATGACGACCAACCCGAAGTTATCCTTTCCACGTATCCAATCTCACCTTAACACATATATAGCGCCATATCAGATTTCAAAATCAATACCAGTAAAACACTAGCCCTTTGTTGTGGGATCCCACAGACAATTAAAAGCCAATTGATGTCCGACTTCCCATTCAACTGGTCTTCTCCCAACATCACGTTTTTGGGGGTCAAGATTAGTCCAGATATAAATGACCTTTTTTCTCTAAACTATACTCCCTTGAAAAAGTCACTCATTGAATCAATCGATAATCTGGCCCGTACCAACCCTACGCTTTCCTGGTTTGGTCGCAAAAACCTTCTCTCCTCCTTAATACTCCCCAGGCTTACCTATTTACAGCAAGCCCTCCCCATCCCTGTCCCTAAACATTATTATGAAGAAATTATGAAAAAATTCAGGGCATTCATCTGGAGTGGAAAGAAAGCGAGACTCTCGTTTACCCTACTTACCAAACCTAGACATGCAGGGGGAATAGGCCTTCCAAATCCTGAGCTGTACGGGAAAGCTATTCTTCTCTCACGCGCAATAGCTTGGTTGGGTCCTTCCCCTGCTTCAGCTGTGGTTCAGATGGAATTGGGCATTTTGAATAGTTCACCTAGAGCACTTATCTTGGGACATAAGACGGTCTTTCCTGGCCGCATGTCTCATTATCCAATTCTCAGGGCCACTCTGGAGGCATGGAAATGGTTGTCATCCACGCATTGCTCGATCCCATTCCCTTCGCCCTTACTGTCCATAACAGATATCATTAATACAGCTCCCCTTCCCTTAAGAGGCTCAACTTCTTTAGGGTTGATCTCCTCCTCAATCCCAATAATATCCCTAGCTCAGCCTGCTGGAATATGGATGGACCTGAAGGACACTAATGCTATGCTTAACCCTCACCCCAGAGATTTTCTCTCTGTGGCATACCTCAGAGCCTACCTTAAGCAACACATCACAGTGGGTGACCTTTTCCGACCTCTAGTCTGGCTGGAGGCTTTGATCTCCTCACAAACAATACCCAGAAAGCTCATCTCGCTGATATACAGTAAGCTGCGCCTACCTCCCATGATAGCCAAACCATCCTTTATTAGACAATGGGAATTGGAGTTAAATATCACAATCCCTTATGCGTCCCTACCTAAACTTCTAGAATCCCCACATAAAGTTTCCCGTTGTGTTAGAATCCAGGAAAACAGTTACAAAATCCTTACCAGATGGTACAATACTCCGGACAAGACAGCAAAATACACAGGGTCCATGTCGGATATTTGCTGGCGGTGCCAAAAAGAGAGGGGAACTTTCCTACACACTTGGTGGACATGCCCGCCTATATATAATTGGTGGTGTGAGGTATTCTCAACTGCCAATAAAGTATGTGGTTCCTCAATTCAGCCTTCTCCTCAAACTGCACTTCTTTCCTTCTCCCAGGGAAAGGAAGCCCTCAAACAGCCATTTGTATTCTCACAAATGATACTGGCGGCCCGTCTCCAACTCCCTAAATACTGGCTTCAGCCGACAACTCCACCTATAGATCAGTGGATCCAAAAGATCGACCAGATCCACAGATTTGAGGAACTTTCTTCTTGGGAATCTCGCACACACATAGTTTTGGTCAAAAAATGGAACAAATGGTTCAACTATAGAGCCCCTAAATCACAGAACACTACTGATAGCTAGATTTGTTGGTGTGCGTAAACAGCTCTCTTCAACTTCCTCTCAATACACATCATGCTCTGACCATAAGACATCAACATAAGAGTAGTCCAAATTTTTTGGTTTCTATATCACTACCTTTCTGAATGTTTAACACCACACTCCATATAATCTGCCTTTTATCTGGAGCTGGATTGTCTTAAGCCTCAAAAGTAGGTCATGTACGCTAACCCATGTGCTGTGTTATACTGAACTATTTACGATAATGTCACTCTGTACTTAACTATACTATGATGTAGCCTGTGAACATATACCTTGGTATTTCTTGTTACCTTCTGTTATACTTGAAAATTTTCAATAAAATATAAATAAAAAAATAAATAAAAAAGAATCGGAAGTATTATATTATTATTATCTGTGAAAACTTCTCAATTCTAGTTTGTTTGTTTTTTAAATCTAGATAGTGAAATAAAAATTTAAGAAAGCATAACTAACATTTCAAGAACGTCTACTTTAATCAATAGTACAAAGTGTATACATGAGGAATAACATTTTTGGCGCTACAGTATGTCACTTGTATCTGGAATTTTGTAGAAGTTTTCATCTGTACATGCAGAACATCTAGTTTGTAGATCTCTCAGACATGGTGGGTGGAGACTAGCTTCCATCCACTGTGCGCAGAAAGTTGAAAAGAAGCTGCTTCATAAGTTTTTTAACTCACTAAGAAGTATGCCCCAGTATCATGGAGGACATTGCAGAGAGGTACTGACCTGATCTCCTATGTAGCTGAGCTGTCTCTTTAGTGTCTCTCTTTGAGTCCCTGCTCACTCATGCTGCTGCTCACTCCACCCTCTCTCCTCTCCATAGACACATTGACATGTGTAATATGATCCTCCTGTGTAGCTGCCCCATATTGAGACTTCAAAGCATTTTTCAACATTAAAAACAATTATAACATGCTCCAGTTTGGGTCTGTCGTTGCATCCCGTCGCCTGCAGTCTGACAAGAGAAAGTCCTATAGCATCTGTGGAAGTAAGTTTGTCTATGCAAGTGTATGAAACTGAGGATCTCTTAGTCTTGGAAAGAGAGTCTGACTGCAGGACACTTGATGCAACATCCGACCCATACAGGATCTCGTTATTCTGCAATAACATGACCCGGTAAGGTGATTGATTGCAGTATCTTTCATGTAGTTTACAAACAGGGCAACCATAGAAAATTGCTTCTTTAATTTCTCTGCTGGGTCAAGTATATGATTATTTCTAGCAATATCCAAGCTGATAATAAATTGACTGGAAAGTGTGTTACTCCGATAAAGCTGTGGAAATGTAAGTGTTGCTAAAGAGAAACCTTATATTAGGAAAATCCTTTGAAGGCAACATAACGATATAAAAAAAAACAAATTTAATTTGACAAACCACTTTGTGTTAATTCCCAGTGTACTCTGTAAGACTGAGTCCTTTGGCAATGTTTTATGCTTCAAAGTCAAGGAGGACAATGCAGGGGTACTTGACAAAGCACAGGGACATTCTTTTCATATTAAACATTTGACAGTAGGGAATAAATAAGAAAGTCTGATTTAGGAAGCAGTCTTAAAGGACTCAAGAATGTTAAAAAAAATAAAAATCTGAAGGAATATGGTAGCGCAGTGTACTTAAAACGACTATTCTCCTAAGTGATATGTATGTTACACAAGAGTTAACACTTCAAAATGACTGCAAGTGTTACTAGGGGACTTTTATGCTAAAAATAAATTACAATTAGAATAAAAAACAAGTATGCTAAATAAAAGAAGTAAAAATAGGCACATATTGTAAAAAAATAAGATATATGGAAGTGTGTGGGTGGCTAAAGCTAACATTGAAGCTTTAAAAAGACAATTGTAATATTAATTACTATACGTTAAAGAGATGTTACCATACAGAATAAATGTTCAACCCCTTTGTGACCAGCTGTGGGTGACTAGAAATGAGAGATGTTACTATACAGAATAAATGTTCAACCCCATTGTGACCAGCTGTGGGTGACTAGAAATGAGAGATGTTACCATACAGAATAAATGTTCAACCCCATTGTGACCAGCTGTGGGTGACTCCTGTGGATAATCTCAGACCAGGCCCAGCGGCCGAGCCGTCCATTTCCTACAGATACACTGCTCAAAAAAATAAAGGGAACACAAAAATAACACATCCTAGATCTGAATTAATTAAATATTCTTCTGAAATACTTTGTTCTTTACATAGTTGAATGTGCTGGCAACAAAATCACACAAAAATTAAAAAATGGAAATCAAATTTTTCAACCCATTGAGGTCTGGATTTGGAGTCACGCTCAAAATTAAAGTGGAAAAACACACTACAGGCTGATCCAACTTTGATGTAATGTCCTTAAAACAAGTCAAAATGAGGCTCAGTAGTGTGTGTGGCCTCCACGTGCCTGTATGACCTCCCTTATAAATAAACCCGATCTGGCCGCCATTTCATATTCAGTCTTTTGCCAGTGTAGGGAGAGCTTGCTGTGTGGAGCAGGGACAGACTGCTAGGGACACCAATCACTAGCTAATAGGGCCACAAAAGTCCTTTTAAGAACTAGTATAGGTGTGCTATCGATAGGCGTGACTTACTGAGGGGTGTGATATACTTAGAATATACTTTCTAACATAGAAAGTATATTATAGTACATTTGTATTGTACATCAGTTGTGTGCGTTTCTGCTGCAATACTGCAGCTATACAGAGGGGCAAACGCTCTTGGAACAAAAAGTTTCAACTGGTGTGATATACAAGTTGCCCCTCCAAAAAAAGTGATTAAGGAAGGGGTGTTATATACCAATAATATACTTTCTATATAATGCATTTAGGTAGTGCAGCATTTGTTTGTGGTTCTGCTGCGTTACCTCAGCTACACAGAGTGACAAACGCTATTGGAACAATTAATTTCTACTGGTGTGATATACTCTGAGAGAGAGTCCTGTTCCATCTATACTTGTCAGGTTGGAAGAGCTACTTAGCAAGTATATTGATGTGCAGTTCCTACCTATAAATATTCTAGATAAGCTTATTCCTGAATTTCCTAAGAATCCTACTTGGTATTTTGTCCCCAAAATTCACAAGTCAATGTCCCGGCCTCCAGGTCATCCTATTGTCGCGGGGGTCGAGTCAGTGACTGAACCTATTTCTAGATACGTTGACTGGCTGTTAAGGCAATTGCTTTATGGCACTCCAACATATCTCAAGGACACCAGGGACTTCCTCCGTGCCCTCAATCACTTTGAGTGGCGGGAGGAATTCCGCCTTGTGTCCTTGGATGTTGAAAGCCTTTATACTAGGATCCCTCATAATTTGGGATTACGCACCATCGAGGTAGTTTTGAATCATTCAGATAAAGGCAACGTCTTTTGCAAATTCATCCAGGAAGCCCTGGATTTGATACTTACCATTTTACCAAAAATGTATTCCAGTTTGACCGACAGTGGTACCACCAGGTATTGGGAGCAGCAATGGGCACGCCGGTGTCGTGTATGTTTGCTAACCTATACCTGGTGGTATTTGAGGAGACCTACGTCTTCTCAGTGGATAACCCCATTCTGAAATATATCCACTTGTATTTGCGCTATATCGAAGACGTATTCTTGGTCTGGTCGGGCAGCGAGGAGGTTTGTCAGCAATTTGTGCAATATCTTAATTGCACCAACCATATGAATATGAAATTTACACTGAACTTCTGCGATTTTAGTTTGGGGGACTTGGCATCAAAGAGGCCATTAAAAACCTTTAAGAGGTGTCATACCCTTAAATACAAACTAGTTCACAGCGTGGTTAAGCAACCGAAACAAATGGATTGGCTACAAAGCAATAAGCCAGTGGGGAATTATAAATGTGGTACTTGTTCCTTTTGCCCCCGCAATTCACAGAGTAAGATTCTGTATTTAGGAGGTGTTACACATAAGATGAGGGACTTCATCACATGTCGTACACCTTTTGTAGTGTATGCCATAGTCTGTGTATGCCAAAGGTTTTACATTGGGAAAACCATTAGACCACTTTTTGAGTGGGTACGTGAGCACCTTGGCTTGATTAGAACAGGTCGGGGTTCTCCCCGCCTTGTGGAACATGTATGTGCCGTATATGGCAGTGATCCGCGGTGCCTCTCGTTTGCGGGCATAGAGGCAGTGGGGCCCATCCTTAGGGGTGGTGACCGCCATCGTCTCTTGCTGCAGCGGCACTCATGGTCTAAATGACATGGCGGTGTTTCTATAACCCAGCTATTGGGACGCTCACTTGCCAACTTTGTCCTCCCACTCCTACTCCCACATCCTTGCCCCTCTTCTCACTTGTCACTATTTTTGCCTATATTAATGCCTGTATTTATTGAGGTTCTGTGTGTACACAGATGTCCTTTTCTTAATGTGGTTTTATCATGTCTCTGTTTGTATATGGAGCGTCCTGCCGTCACTATGGTGATGGTCGGGGTGACGCCTATTTGTAGCACGTTTTGTGCGTAGAGACGTCATAGCGGTCTGACGAAGTGGTAGTTCAGCGCGAAACGGCTGTCACCGCCGATCCTCAGTGATGGGCATCTTCCGCTCCCCTGCCTGCCTGATGTCTTCATTTATGAAGGAATAAAGCCTTGAAGTTTTATCAGCAATTGGTGAGTGACGCATTTATTCTCTCTCTTACTACTGCCTTCATTTCATCCTGTTCGTCCAGTATGCTGTGCACCACAGAGAACTTTGCTTGAATGCTGGTTGGTCGTGGTTTAACCGTCCATTGGGGTTGTTTCAGCCACTCGAAGTAGTGCCGCTGTTCTCTACTGTGCTCTTTATTCATTGATATACCAGTTGCCCCATAAAAAAATTGATTGACGCATTAGTGATATATACCAATAATATACTTTCTATATAGTGCATTTATGTAATGCAGCATTTGTTTGTGGTTTTGCTGCGTTACTGCAGCTACACAGATCGACAAACGCTATTGGAAAAAATAATTTCGACTGGTGTGATATACCAGTTGCCTCCCCAAAAAACTGATTGAAACAAGGGAGTGATATACCAATAATATACTTTTTATATAGTGCATTTGGGTATGCAGCATTTGTTTGCGGTTTTGCTGTGTTACCGCAGCTATACAGAGTGACAAACGCTATTGGAACAAATCATTTCTACTGGTGTGATATACCAGTTGCCCCCCATAAAAATTTATTGAAGCAGGGGTGTTATATACCAATAATATACTTTCTATATAGTGCATTTATGTAGTGCAGCATTTGTCTGTGGTTTTACTGCGTTACCACAGCTACACAGAGTGATAAACGCTATTGGAACAAATAATTTCTACTGGTGTTATATACCAGTTGCCCCCCCAAATAAAACTGAATGAGGCAGGGGTGTGATATACCTTCTTCCACAAATACTGTTCTTCTATAGGGACTTTTGTCACAGGGTCATTTTGAAAACGACAGGCAGAGGAAGAGGAAGGACATTCCGCAGGGATGGTAGGGGTCGGTCAGGTGCAACAGGCTGGAGCCTAAGTAGGAAGTTGCAGAAGGTGCGTGCGATTACATCAAAGGACGCACCAGAGTTGGTTGAGTGGCTCACCCAGCCTTCAACTTCTGCACCCTCTTCATCCTCTCTATCTGCACCCTCTTTACTTTCTGCTATGTGCACCCCAAAGACACCACCAACACCACCATATCCCCTCCTCTTGAGTCAGAGGAGTTATTTTCCCATCCATTCCAAGACCTTACCAATGCGCAGCCATTCTTGGCATCGGATCAGGAAGAGGAGGTATCAACGGTCGCCACCCAGCAGTCTTATGACTGTATCCAGATCAGCCCAAGGAGGGTGGTCCCCGCTGTTGCTGCCTACTCCGAGATCTCTAGTGTCAGTGGTGGTGAAGGTGATGATGATGACGTGTCAATGGACCACACGTGGGTGCCCACAAGAGAGGAAGAGGAGGGGAGTACAGAGGGAGACACAGAGCATCAGATAGGGAGGAGAAGGACGAGAAGGACGAGAAGCAGGCAGAACTTACAGTGCACATTTGGCAAAAAGCAGACTGCTAATGTATCTAGAATGAGCCATCTGGCGCTCCCAGTACACCGACACATGGCTCCGCACTGTGGGCTTTTTTTTAACATGGCAGCTGCTGATAATAGTGTTGCCATCTGCAGCCTGTGCTGTCAATGCATAAGTCGCGGTAAGCCCAACACTCACCCAGGGACTACTGCCTTAAGAAGGCACCAGGCCTCCCATCACCAAGCCCAGTGGAAGCAACACCATCAGAACCCACAAAGCCACAATCCTCGGTGCTCCTCGTCCTGCCTCTTCTCCTTCTCCTCCTATTTGTCCTCAACTCCATCTTCCACCATGCCGTCGTCGCGTTGATCTGGCAAAAGGCAGACTTCTATGGCCCAAATGTTCGAGCGTAAAAAGATGACGACGACGATAACCCTCTTTTCCAACGGCTGACCTCTGGCTTGTCGGAACTGCTAGCCAGACAACTACTGCCATATAAACTGGTGGACTCGGAAGCCTTTAGAAAATTTGTGGCCATTGGCACACCGCAATGGAAGGTCCCAAGAAGGAAATATTTCTCCCAGATGGGCATCCTGGAGCTATATGGCCACGTTCAGCGGCAAGTGAATGTATCTCTTGCACACAGTGTTGGGTGCCAAGATACATCTGACCATAGACACGTGGTCTAGCAAACACGGGCAGGGAAGGTACATAACTTTTACAGCCCACTGGGTAAACCTTCTGACGGCCGTCAAGCATGCAACCCGTGGCATATGTGTGGATTTGGTGTTACTGCCACGGATTGCATGCAGGCCTGCCTCTTCTTCTCCTCGTCCTACTCCATCCTCCGTCTCCTCCTCGATTGACTCCTCCTTTTCCACTGCTACTGCCTCTTCCGCTGCGCCCCCCAAGCTCCCCAGAACCTATTCGACGTGCCAGGTGAGACATTGCCATGCTGTGATGCGGCTGTTGTGCCTGGAAGCCAAGAGCCACACCGGTCCTGCACTCCTTTCAGCTTTGCGGTCACAGGCCGGTCAGTGGCTAACCCCGCTCAATTTGACAGTTGGGAAAGTGGTGTGCGACAACGGTGCTAATCTGCTGAGTGAGCTGAAACCGGGCAAAATGACACACGTGCCGTGCATGGCACACATCCTGTACTTAGTCGTGCAGCGATTCGTTGCCAAATACCCCGGGGTACAGGACGTCTTGTGGCAGGCCAGGAAAATCTCTGGCCATTTTAGAAGATCTTACATGGCCATGGCTCGCCTTGCTGATGTTCAGTGGCGACACCACCTGCCCGTCAGATGTCTGATTTGTGACTGCCCAATGCGTTGGAACCCCACCTTGTGTATGCTTGATAGGCTGCTCCAGCAAATACGTGCAGTTAACAACTACCTGTACGAACTCTGCGGCAGGACAGGTTTTGGGAAGCTTGTTTTTTTTCCTCAGCGCTAGTGGCTGCCCATGCACGACGCATGCAGACTTCTGCACCCATTTGATGAGATCACCAAACTGGTCAGTCACAGCCAAGGCTCCATCAGTAACATCGTACCTTACACCTTCTTTCTGGAGCATGCATTGCGTTGTGTAATTGATCAAGCCGTCGAGGAGCAGGAGCAGGAAGATGAGGAAGTCGCAATGCTGGATGATTTCCCAGGGGGGGCTACTCCATCTGAAATAAGTCAACAGGAGTCTGAAGAGGATTCAGTAGAGGATGGTGCCGGGGCGGAGGATGAGCAAGAACAGCATGCTTTAAGCTTTTCTGGGATCCCTGGTGCTGGGGAGAGGAGACCGAGGACGACATTATACTGGATGATGAGCAGGAGCAAGGCCACTCCACCGCTTACAGTTTAGTGCAAATGGGGGCCTTCATGCTTCAATGTTTGAAGAGGGACCCCCGTATAAAAAGCATACAGGGCAAGGACCAGTACTGGATGACAACATACGTAGAACCACGGTACAAACACAAAATGGCGGACATGTTACCAGCATCACAGAGGGCTGTCAGAATGCAGCACTTCCAGGCCTTGCTTCGAGAAATGCTGCATTCTGGTTTTGCTGGTGCTGGCAGAAGAATTTCCACTCACAGAGAAACAGTTGCTGGTAGGAATCCAACAGCGCATGCAAGAAGAGTGCGATTTGAAATGTGTTGGTCACTTTGGATATGAGATCATTCTTGCATCCAACCCATCAACAGCCGCCCTCCGGATCCAGCCTCAGAGAACGCCGAGACCGACAGGTGTTCGACTACATCGGGTAATGACCGGTGTGGACGCTCTGAGAAGTGAGGAACCCCTGGACTGCTGGGTGTGAGCTGGCACAATTTGCCATGGTACTCTTGGCTTGACCCTCATCCAGTGTCCTGTCCGAAAGTACGTTCAGCGCAGCAGGGGGGATCGTGACCGATAAGCGCATTTGCCTAGCTCACGACAGTGTGGACTACCTCACATTTTTAAAAATGAGGGAATAATCTCTGAGGAATTCAACACCTGTGACGACCACGTGTAATTCGCGAACTGTCCCGGCCGATGTTCGTCCATCACTAATAATCAATTCCTGCTCTCCACTGCATGCGAGATCCATGCATTGCTTAGACTCGACCGTCATAAAAAGGCAGCGGCCCAGCCTAAGGCCCCTTAGTGACCACAGTAAAAAATGTGTATTGGTGGTCACTAAGGAGTTATTAATGCAGTGAAGTACATTTTATCTAGATAAGTGGTCAGGGTATTCTCTAAAACAAAAGTTAAGGATGTAATATGTGCTAAAGGTTAACTAAGTATGGATATAAGGTAAGCATGTCACTGATGAGGTTAAATGCATCCTTTTCTTGAGCGGTTTCATTATTAATGTTCAAGGAACAAAATGATGTTATATAACATGTTCCAGTGCTATTATTTAATTTTCCTTTTTTTTCTAAGATTTTAATGACTTCATAATGTAGTGTAACTTCACAAATAGAAACATAGAAACATAGAATGTGTCGGCAAATAAGAACCATTTGGCCGATCTAGTCTGCCCAATATACTGAATACTATAATTAGCCCTTGGCCCTATCTTATATGAAGGGTGTCCTTATGCCTATCCCATGCATGCTTAAACTCCTTCACTGTATTTGCAGCTACCACTTCTGCAGGAAGGCTATTCCATGCATCCACTACTCTCTCAGTAAAGTAATACTTCCTGATATTACTTTTAAACCTTTGCCCCTCTAATTTAAAACTATGTCCTCTTGTAGCAGTTTTTCTTCTTTTAAATATTCTCTCCTCTTTTACCTTGTTGATTCCCTTTATGTATTTAAAAGTTTCTATCATATCCCCTCTGTCTCGTCTTTCTTCCAAGCTATACATGTTAAGGTCCTTTAATCTTTCCTGGTAAGTTTTATCCTGCAATCCATATACTAGTTTAGTAGCTCTTCTCTGAACTCTCTCCAAAGTATCAATATCCTTCTGGAGATATGGTCTCCAGTACTGCGCACAATACTCCAAATGAGGTCTCACTAGTGCTCTGTAGAGCGGCATGAGCACCTCCTTATTTCTACTGGTAATTCCTCTCCCTATACACCCAAGCATTCTTCTAGCATTTCCTGCTGCTCTATGACATTGTCTGTCTACCTTTAAGTCTTCTGAAATAATGACCCCTAAATCCCTTTCCTCAGATACTGAGGTTAGGACTGTATCACAGATTTTATATTCTGCTCTTGGGTTTTTCTAAATCCTTTTCCATTTGGTGTATCCCTCCAGGAACATCAACCCTGTTACAAATCTTTGTGTCATCAGCAAAAAGACACACCTTACCATAGAGGCCTTCTGCAATTTCGCTGTTAAAGCAATTAAACAATATGGGTCCCAAAACAGATCCTGAGGTACCCCACTGGTAACAAGACCATGGTCTGAATATACTCCATTGACTACAACCCTCTGTTGTCTGTCCCTCAGCCACTGCCTAATCCATTCAACAATATGGGAGTCCAAGCCCAAAGACTGCAATTTATTGATAAGCCTTCTATGTGGGACAGTATCAAAAGCCTTACTAAAGTCTAGATAAGCGATGTCTACTGCACCTCCGCCATCTATTATTTTAGTCACCCAATCAAATAAGATTAGTTTGACATGATCTCCCTGAAGTAAACCCATGCTGTTTTTCATCTTTAACCCCTTAAGGACGCAGGGCGTACCGGTACGCCCTATTTCCCGAGTCCGTAAGGACTCAGGGCGTACCGGTATGTCCTAACTTTAAATAGGCATTCCGGCGCTGCGGGGGTTAATCGCAGCGGGACGCCGGCTGAAATCATGTGACCCCCCCGTATCGGCGATCGCCGCAAACCGCAGGTCAATTCAGACCTGCGGTTTGCTGCGATTTTTGCAGTTTCTGATCCCCGCGGTTCCTGACCGCGGGGATCAGAAACTTTTAAAATGCCCAAAATGCTAAGGTGGGGGGGGGTCGCAGGCGGTGCGGGCGGTGCGGGAGGCGGGCGGTGCGGCAGGCGGGATCGCGATCCCCCGCCCGCCTCCCCTTGAAAATTCATTGGCTTCTAGTGGTTATACCAGGGTGTCAGCACATTGCTGACACCCTGGTATAAACGGCTGACATCTGTGCAGATGTCAGCCGTTTAACCCTTTCCATACCGCGGTCCGTGGTTAACTGTCATCGGTCAGGGAGCTCCCTCCCTCTCCCATCGGGGGGCTGCTGTGCCTTTGCAGCCCCCCGATGGAGAGGGAGAGAGCCCCCCGACAGCCCCCCGCAGCCCCGTGCTCACCCTTCCCCGTCTGCGAAGTTGTGGCAGACGGGGAAGGTTCCCATGGCAACAGGACGCCTTCTCAGGCGTCCTGCTGTCCATGGTGCTGAACAGATCTATGCTAAAAGCATAGATCTGTTCAGTGTAAGTAAAATACAGTACAAAACCCTATATAGTGTTCTGTACTGTATTATACAGACATCAGACCCACTGGATCTTCAAGAACCAAGTGGGTCTGGGTCAAAAAAAATGTAAAAAAAAAGGTTAAAAAAGTTAAAAAAAAAAAAAACATTTATCACTGAATAAAAATTAAAAAAATTAAATACACTACACATATTAGGTATTGCCGCGTCCGTAACGACCTGATCTATAAAACGGTCATGTTACTTTCCCCGCACGGTAAACGCCATAAAAAATAATAATAAAAACTATGAGAAAATTGAAATTTTGCCCACCTTACTTCCCAAAAAAGGTAATAAAAGTGATCAAAAAAGTCGCATGTACACCAAAATAGTACGAAAAAAATCGTCATCTCATCCCGCAAAAATCATACCCTACCCAAGATAATCGCCCAAAAACTGAAAAAACTATGGCTCTTAGACTATGGAAACACTAAAATATGATTTTTTTTTGTTTCAAAAATGAAATCATTGTGTAAAACTTACATAAATAAAAATAAAGTATGCATATTTGGTATCGCCGCGTCCGTATCGACCGGCTCTATAAAAATATCACATTACCTAACCCCTCAGGTGACCACCGTAAAAAAATAAAAATAAAACTGTGTAAAAAAGACATTTTTTGTCATCTTACGTCACAAAAAGTGTAATAGCAAGCGAAATGCACCCCAAAATAGTGCCAATAAAACCGTCATCTCATCCCGCAAAAAATGAGACCCTACTTAAGATAATTGCCCAAAAACTGAAAAAACTATGGCTCTTAGACTATGGAGACACTAAAACATTTTTTTGTTTTTTTAAAATGAAGTCATTGTATAAAACTTACATAAATAAAAAAAATTGTATACATATTAGGTATCACCGCGTCCGTGACAACCTGCTCTATAAAATTACCACATGATCTAACCTGTCAGATGAATGTTGTAAATAACAAAAAAAAAAAAAGTGCCCAAAAAGCTATTTCTTGTTACCTTGCCGCACTAAAAGTGTAATATAGAGCAAACGAAAATCATATGTACCCTAAACTAGTACCAAAAAAACTGCCACCCTATCCCGTAGTTTATAAGATGGGGTCACTTTTTTGGAGTTTCTACTCTAGGGGTGCATCAGGGGGGCTTCAAATGGGACAAGGTGTCAAAAAACCAGTCCAGCAAAATCTGCCTTCCAAAAACCATACGGCTCACCTTTCACTCTACGCCCCGCTGTGTGGCCGTACAGTAGTTTACGGACACATATGGGGTTTTCTATAAACTACAGAATTAGGGCCATAAATATTGAGTTTTGTTTGGCTGTTAACCCTTGCTTTGTAACTGGAAAAAAAATATTAAAATGGAAAATCTGCCAAAAAAGTGAAATTTTGAAATTGTATCTCTATTTTCCATTAAATTTTGTGCAACAACTAAAGGGTTAACAAAGTTTGTAAAATCAGTTTTGAATACCTTGAGGGGTGTAGTTTCTTAGATGGGGTCACTTTTATGGAGTTTCTACTCTAGGGGTGCATCAGGGGGCTTCAAATAGGACATGGTGTCAAAAAACCAGTCCAGCAAAATCTGCCTTCCAAAAACCATACGGCGCACCTTTCACTCTACGCCCCGCTGTGTGGCCGTACAGTAGTTTACGGCCACATATGGGGTGTTTCTGTAAACGGCAGAGTCAGGGCAATAAAGATACAGTCTTGTTTGGCTGTTAACTCTTGCTTTGTTAGTGGAAAAAATGGGTTAAAATGGAAAATTAGGCAAAAAAATGAAATTCTCAAATTTCATCCCCATTTGCCAATAACTCTTGTGCAACACCTAAAGGGTTAACAAAGTTTGTAAAATCAGTTTTGAATACCTTGAGGGGTGTAGTTTATAGAATGGGGTCATTTTTGGGCGGTTTCTATTATGTAAGCCTTGCAAATATCGTATTGAGCAGTGAGAGGATTGAAACCATTTCCATGCATTTAGAGTAGCTTCAATAATTGGATATGGCGAGGATGGGATATTAGTTATCCTATTATTTCCCAGTAGAAGGGATCAAAATGGTTTATTTAGAAGTTCCTGTTCCATCGCGACCCACGATTTGGGGTTGGAGGGTCTAAGCCAGTCGACTATTCTGGACAAGAGAACCACTCTGCCATACATTTCAGGATCTGGCAAGGCAATTCCTCCTGTATGTTTGGGGCGTGAGAGGAGATCATAGGATAGTCTGGGTTTCTTCCCATTCCAAATGAATGAGCGGAATAATTTCTTCAGGAAGTTGTAGTAGGATTTGGGAGTCGGGATGGGCAGGACCTGTTGTTGATATGTAAGACGGGGCAATATTAAAGACATGAGAAGGTTTTTGCGGCCAAACCAGGAGATAGTAGGAGTGTCTAGTTTATCTATGCTGGATGAAATAGACTTTAGCAAGGGGGCGTAGTTGAGTGCAAACAGTTCCGAAGTGTTGGGGCTGATTTTAATCCCTAAGTAGGTTAAAGAGGGGGAAGACCAGTTAAATGGGGAGTCCTTTTTTAAGTTTCGCTGTGTTGATGGAGGAATCCCAATACACATCACTAGTGATTTTTGCTTATTGATTTTGAAGTTGGAAAGGGAACTATATGTATCCAGGTGTTTTTGAATCGCAGGAAGTGAGTTTTTTGGGTTGGAAGTCATGATCATAATATCGTCCGCAAAAGCAGCTATCTTATGATCCAGACCTCCCAGTGTCACTCCTCGAATTTCTGGATCTGCTCTCAGTTTGGTAAGAAGGGGTTCCAGAGCTAGAACGAAGAGCAGGGGAGAAAGGGGGCATCCCTGCCTGGTACCATTCTGAATGCGGAAGGAATCAGATAGGTCGCCATTGATTAAGACTGAGGCTGAGGCCTGAACGTACATTGCAAAGGTGGCTTGTACAAAGAGATCAGGTAGGCCAAATCTACAGTATATAGGATTTGTTGCAGAAACGACCAGTTGATTCTATCAAATGCTTTTTCCGCATCCGTACTCAAGAGAAGAAGAGGTCTGGATCAGATATTAGAGTAATGCACTATATTTAGAACTCTGGATGTATTGTCTCTGCCTTCTCTGCCTCTGACAAAGCCTACCTGATCCCCGTGTACCATCATGGGAAGAAGGATGGAAAGCCGATTGGCTAGCATCTTTGCTAGTAGTTTGAGGTCTATGTTGAGGAGGGAGAAAGGTCTATAATTGGCACAATGTTTAGGGTCTTTCCCTTCTTTGGGGATCAGGGTTATGTGGGCCATTGTCATATCTCTGGAAAGCTGTTTTCCCTGTAGGGCTAAGTTACAAACTGAGAGCAGATGAGGGAGGATGTATTGTTGGTAGGTTTTATAATATAGAACTGGGAGACCATCCGGGCCTGGGATTTTGCCCGGGGGGATTGTTTCAAAGCAGCAGTGAGTTTTTCCAATGTAAATGGAGAAGCAATTTTTTGTTTCTGTTTTTTTGTGATGGTTGGTATTGTGAGTGAGTCTAGGAAGGAAGAGAGAAGGGATGATTGGGCCTCTGGAGTAAGCGTAGGGGACAGGTTTTATAGAGTTTCATAGAATTCGCGAAATTGGGTACCTATTGCTTTAGAGGAGAAAGGGAGGTTCCTTGGGAGGATTCTATTTGGTAAATATAGTTCATTGATCTTCTATTCTTTACTATGCGCATCATAAACTTAGACTCCTTATCTCCATGCGTGAAGAATTTGTGTTGTGAGTTTAAGAAATATTTAGCGGTAGAATGCTGTAGGAGGGATCTCAATTCAGCTCTACAGTTTGATAGTTCCTGCAGTTGTGGGTCCGAAAAGGAGTGCTTATGTAGAGATTCTAGGGATTGTATTTTCTTGCATAGGGAATACAGTTTTTTATTTATTTATTTATTTAGAAATGCTCCCAGGCTTATGAAATGTCCTCTAATATAAGGTTTATGGGCATCCCACAGGGATTGGACTGATATCTCTGGGTCCTTATTTAGGGAAAAATATTCCTTGAAGAGTTCAGCTATCTGATCTCTAATATTTTGGTTACCTAATAGGGATTCATTTAGACGCCATTTAAATTTGCTTGGGTTGGGTAAAGGAGCAGAGATTGAGAGAGATATGGGGGCATGGTCAGATAGGTGAATGGACCCTATTTTAGGTCCATAACAGAGCTGGAGGTGTTCCTTAGATACAAATAAGTAGTCCAAACGCTGGTACATACCATGAGTGTTGTAGTAGAAGGTGTAGTCAGCTGTGTTTGGGTTTAAAGTACACCATATGTCTATAAAGGTGCAGATTCCAAAATCCCTCTCTTATGAAGCGGAAGGTTTTAAGTGCAAGGGCAGATTTTAGAGTTGAGGAGTCTAGTTGTGGATTTAAGGTAGCATTTAGGTCACCTCCTATGACAATTAGACCTTCTGCGAAGGACTCAATAATAGGGAATAATCCGGAGAACCAGGTATACTGTCCCGTGTTAGGGGCATAGAGGTTGATGATTGTGTACATTTGGGGGCCAATATGACCTTTGACTAATAAGTATCTTCCACTAGGGTCCTGCAAATGGGAGATGTATTTAAAAGGGACCTTCCTCTGAAACCCAATACTCACCCCCCCAGAAGCAGATGAATTTCCTCCACAATGAAACCACTGGGAATAGTGGGCAAAGGAGAGATTGGGGTAGTGATTGAATTTAAAGTGCGTCTCCTGGAGGAGTAGGACAGTGGCTCCAGATTTGCGTAACAATGTGAAGACCTGACTCCGTTTAGAAGGGGAGTTAAAGCCCCTAACGTTGTAGGACGCAAATGATGGATCAGCCATTGTTTTTGATGTGGTGGAGATTACCTTGCTGAAGCATGACCCATCTCCAGGAGAATGCACAGCTGTGAGTAGTGTGAAGAGTCCGGACAAGTAAGATGGGTTCCAGAGGGGCCCCCTTCGCCTTCATGATCATTAGAATGAAAGGAGCATGTACCCTAATGAAAGAATAAACAAAACAATATGTAACATGGTTATAAACTTTTGGATAACAGTACCCATTGAAATGGGTTAAACTAGTGTTAGAGGTGAGGGTCACAAGGGGGGAAATGGTTAATCAACCTTGTTGCGATCCTCTTGGCACCAGATAGGAGCCTCTGAGATATGGCCTTAAGACAGACGAATACGAATCTATAGGGGGGTAGGGAATGATTTAGGTATAGTATGGGAAGTATGGGGTGGGAGTAGGTGTAGTAACAGTAGCAAATAACTGGTAATGGAGGGGGGAGATGGGATAATTAGGAGGAAGGAGAGTCAGAGGGAAACATGGGGAGAGAGGCTAGCAGAAAACCGGGATGGCTCAAATAAGTGGTTGCGGTCTTAGAGCCAGTCTCTACGGGGTCAGCTGGTTGTTCCTCCGCTTGAACTTCTGGGCCTTCGGGGTGCGTGGAAGTTCAAAGGGTGAAACCTTCGGCAGGTCTGTCAGCTCTGTTAGATCTTGGTACAGCTCCCAGTTCACGATTTTCAGTGGAGGAATCTGTAAGTGGTCTTAGGCTACGATTAAGTCAGCAAATGTGGTTATGGTGAGGTGACGTCCCGCATGGAAAAAACTATATTCCAAAAGGAAAAGTCCATCTATATGAAATCTTGTTTGCCCTGAGACAATCCGTTAGGGGCTTCAAGGTTCGGCGTTTCTTTAATGTTGAGGGGGCCAGGTCTTGATAAATCGCAATGCAGGCTTCCTCGTATGTCAGGTTCTCATGGACCCTTGCGGCTCCTAAGACTGCTGTTTTGACCTGGAAGTTAAGGAACCTGCAGATCACTTCTCTTGGCGGCTCTGAGATCCTAGGCTTAGGTCTTAGTGCTCTATGAGCATGCTCGATGATGATGTCAGCCTGGTGATCTGGACCCAGCAAGGAGCAGCATATTGCAAGTACAGTCCCAGGTATATCAGCCACTGTGACTGTTTCAGGTATCCCCCTGAATCGCAGGTTATTCCTGCGTCCTCTGTTTTCTTGGTCCTCCAAAGCGTTATGGAGGTCATTGAGGTAAGTGCGGCATTTCTGCAGGGAGGATGCGGTTGCTGTCTGGTGGTGTAGTAATGTAGCTTGGCGCGCTTCTAAGGTCACTACTCGGTCACCTATGTGGTGCATATCATGGCGGAGGGCCGATCGCTTAAGATCGGCTCCATGGCTTATTGAGAGACTGTTTTAAGAAGCGGCCAGTAATTGGAAGCGCCGTTTTGCTGTGAGAGTCCTCTGCATCACTCTCTCCTTCAGAGACGTCAGCAGCGCGCTCGCTCACCTTATGCGCCATCTTGGTCTCTCGAGCTAACAGAGTAGCCGCAGCTTTTTTAATGAATTTGTCCATGTCCCCGCTGTTATTCGGCGGCTTGCTGGCACTAGAAGTGTCCCCGACTCTAGGGTGCCCGATTTTGACCATTCTTTCGTCTATCAGCTTGTGTATGCTGGAGCTTTGGAGGATCTAGTACGGAGAGCTCCTGACTATGCGGCCATCACAGCCCGGTGCAGGCTATGCCCCCTATGCCCCCTTTAGCATTATCTAGAGGACCTATCTGTTTGTATTTTTTATCATTTAATATTTAAATTATGTTTGGGGATTTGTTTTACTTTCTATGTACACCATTCATTTATTTTGTGTTTTTACAGATTTTATTAAGCTCTTTGTAAATTTCAAAGTCTACAGGTAACCCCTAGACTTGAGGGGGAAAAGGAAGAGATGGTACGCTGAGTACACGTGCACAGTATTGTATGCCGGGTGAGGCCTGTACTAGGCCAGGTAGACGAGTACATGAGCACAATATTGTACGCCCTGATGATGCCCCTCTAGGTTGCAGGGAAATATTACATCAGCAACTAGTTATTTTAGAATAAAAACACTTAATGAAAGCAAAGCAGATGACAACAACATTTCTAGTTGCAAGGCCTTAGAGGGAACTTCTAGGTGGGTACTATTTCTATTATGGAGACCAGTAGATATACATGACAACTATTGTAGGCTAGACAACTCTCCTCTGAATTTCTGGGTAAAATCCATGTAAATTATTATGTCTAACATCTGCTGGCATCAGATAGGTTTAGAAAAGCTAATTTGAATATCTTTCCCAGCAAGTCAGAGGGGCATATTGTTAAGAAACACATATTGTTAAGAAACACATCTATCTATCTATCTATCTATCTATCTATCTGTGCAGAAAAAGGTCAAGGCAGCACTCAATAATCCGTGTCAAACAGTGGGTGATTTATTAACCCATGTGGTAGCAGCAAACGTTTCAGCTCACTCCATGGAGCCTTTGTCAAGCCATAATACATAGTGGAAAGTCAAGTGCTTATATAGCATACATGATTAACAGAGTGATTACACAATTATACATCAATATCCATAAAAGCAGTGTTAAAAACAGTATACAAAAAGTGTACATGATTTTATGACCAGTAAAAACAAACAATAGATTATAAAGTGCTATGTGCCAGTGTTATATACATAAATTCATATGTTTACAGTACATATCATACAGGACCCTTCATTAATCAATATCGCATCCCAGGTGTACATGATTGTGTAAATTAAAAACAAATAGCTCATTAATCAAAAGTTCTCACAAGCAGCTTGAGACGGCAGAATCTGGTCGGTGTCTGAGACCTCGTATTGCGCAGGCGTGGAGTACTTCTCATCCCGCTAGAGTATCCTATCCCATAGAGGACATAGGCACCCACAACCAAGATGGCGACCTGGCATTAACTCCTTAAGGACACAGCCATATTCCATTTTTTGCAAATCTGATTAATGTCATTTTAAGTGGTGATAACTTTAAATTGCTTTCACTTATCCAGGCCATTCTGAGACTGTTTATTCGTCACATATTGTACTTCACGACACTGGTAAAATGGATTAAAAAAAAATCACTTTTATATATAAAAAAATACCAAATTTACCAAAATTTGGGAAAAAATTGCAAATTTCTAAGTTTCAATTTCTTTACTTCTATAATACATAGTAATACCTCCAAAAATAGTTATTACTTTACATTTCCCACATGTATACTTCATGTTTGGATCATTTTGGGAATGACATTTTAGTTTTTAGGGACGTTACAAGGCTTAGAAATTTAGAATCAAATTTTGAAATTTTTCAGAAATTTTCAAAAACCCAATTTCTAGGGACCAGTTCAGGTCTGAAGTCACTTTGTGAGGGTTACATAATAGAAAACACCCAAAAATGACCCTATTCTAGAAATTATACCCCTCAAGGTATTCAAAAATGATTTTTACAAATGTCGTTAACCCTTTAGGTGTTCCACAAGAGTTAGTGGAAAATGGAGATAAAATTTCCGAATTTTGATTTTTGGGCAAATTTTCCATTTTAATCCATTTTTTTCCAGTAACAAAGCAAGGGTTAACAGCTAAACAAAATGCTATATTTATTGCCCCGATTCTGTAGTTTGCAGAAACACCCCATATGTGGTCGTAAACTACTGTACGGGCACACGGTAGGGCGTAGAGGGAAAGGAATGCCGTATGGTTTTTGGAAGGCAGATTTTGCTGGACTGGTTTATTTACACCATGTCCCATTTGAAACACCTTGATGCACTCCTAGAGTAAAAACTCCATAAAAGTGACCCCATCTAAGAAACTACACCCCTCAAGGTATTCAAAACTGATTTTACAAACTTTGTTAACCCTTTAGGTGTTGCACAAGAGTTATTGGCAAATAGAGATGGAAAATTTGCCAAAAAATTAAAATTCGCAAATTTCATTTTAATCCATTTTTTCCAGTAAGGAATCAAGGGTTAACAGCCAAACAAAATGCTATATTTATTGCCCCGATTCTGTATTTTGCAGAAACACCCCATATGTAGCCGTAAATTACTGTATGGGCACACGGTAGGGCATAGAGGGAAAGGTGCGCCGTGTGGTTTTTGGAAGGCAGATTTTGCTGGACTGGTTTATTTACACCATGTCCCGTTTGAAGCCCCCCTGATGCACCCCTAGAGTAGAAACTCCATAAAAGTGACCCCATTTTGGAAACTACGGGATAAGGTGGCAGATTTGTTGGGACTATTTTTAGGGTACATATGATTTTTGGTTTATCTATATTAAATTTTTGTGAGGCAAGGTTACCAGAAATAGAAATTCAGAAATTTCATCTCCATTTGCCAATAACTCTTGTGTAACACAACACCTAAAGGGTTAACTACGTTTGTAAAATCAGTTTTTAATACCTTGATGGGTGTAGTTTCTTAGATGGGGTCGCTTTTATGGAGTTTTGTACTCTAGAGGTGCATCAGGGGGCCTTCAAATGGGACATGGTGGCAAAAAAAAAAGGCCATCAAAATCTGTTTTCCAGAAACCATACGGCGTTCCTTTCCTTCTGCGCCCTGCCATTTGGTCATACAGCAGTTTACGACCACATATGGGGTGTTTCTGTAAACTGCAGTATGAGAGTAATAAATATTAAGTTTTGTTTGGCTGGTAACCCTTGCTTTGTTACTGGAAAAAAAACAAATTAAAATGGAAAATTTTCCAAAAAATAGCTTTTTTGGCACCATCTTTATTTAATTTTTTTGACCGTGTTCATCTGAGGGGTTGGGTAATGGGGTGTATTTTTATAGAGCAGATTCTTACGAACGCGGAGATACCTAATATGTCTACTTTTTTTTATTTATTTATGTTTTACTATATATTATCTTTTTATAAACAAAAAAATAATAATTTGTATCTCCATAGTCTGAGTCATTTTTTTTTTTAGTTTTTAGCCGATTATATTAGGTAGGGGCTCATTTTTTGAGGGATGAGAGGACGGTTTTATTGGCACTATTTTGGGGGGCATATGACTTTTTGATCGCTTGCTATTACAATTTTTATGATGTAAGGTGACACAAAAATACCTTTTTTTGCACCGTTTTTATTTTATTTTTTTGACCGTGTTCATCTGAGAGGTTAGGTCATGGCGTATTTTTATAGAGCAGATTCTTACGGACGCGTCGATACCTAATATGTCTACTTTTTTTATTTTATTTATGTTTTACACTATATTACCTTTTTATAAACAAAAAAATAAATTTTAGTATCTCCATAGTCAAAGAGTCATTTATTTTTATTTTTTTTAGCTGATTATCTTAGGTAGGGGCTCATTTTTTGCGGGATGAGAGGACGGATTTATTATATACCTAATATGTCTACTTTTTATTTTTAATTTTAGTTTTAGTAAATAATATTTTTTTTTTAAAAATTGTTTTTGTTTTAGTGTCTCAAGTCTGAGAACCAGTTTTTTTATCCGATTGTCAGTGGCTACATTGGGGTATAAATTTAGTACTCCATTAAAGTGTGGTACTCCCTGAAGCAACCAATAATGCAGAGGCCCGGATGATCGGGGAACTTGTCACACTGAGTAGTGGTGTCCTTCCATATCCCCCTCCTGTGACACACTCTGCACCTTTTTTGAGTCGTCCCTTCTTTCCAATATGGGGGACCACACCTGGAAAGTGTTGGCCAGGGATGATCCGGGCGCCTCAAGGTACTTCGGCCTGCTCTTTCCCGGTCAGAAAAGATTAGGTCCTTGAGGACTGCCTCATAGAACTGAATCAATGTCCCTGTGTTGCCAGCGCTCCGGGACAGCACAAAAGAGTTGTACAAGGCAACCTGCACGAAGTAGACCGCAACCTTTTTGTACCATGCCCGGGTTTTGCGCATGGTGTTATATGGCTTGAGGACTTTATCAGATAGATCAACTCCTCCCATATACCGATTGTAGTCGACGATACAATCGGGCTTGAGAACTGTTGCCGCGGTACCTCACACAGGGACAGGGGTGATGCCGTTACTATGAATTGTGGACAGTAAAAGGACATCCCTCTTGTCCTTATATCTGACCAGCAACAGGTTTCCACTGGTAAGGGCACGGGTCTCACCCCTGGGGAAATGTACCTGGAGGGGGTGGGTAGGGAGGCCGCATTGATTTTTCCGCACAGTCCCACTATCGGACGTGGATCTGGCGGCAAGGGACTGGAACAAGGGGATACTAGTATAAAAGTTATCCACGTACAGGTGGTAACCCTTATCTAGCAGTTGGGTGCATAAGGTCCCACACAAGTTTCCCGCTAACACCCAGAGAGGGGGGACATTCTGGGGGTTGAATACGGGAATCTCGCCCCTCGTACACACAAAACTTGTAAGTGTACCCTGAGGTACTCACTCAAAGTTTGCGCAGCTTCACGCCAAACCTCGCCCGCTTAGAGGGAACATATTGGCGGAAAAGGAGTCTCCCCTTGAAAGCAATGAGAGACTAATCAAGCGCGACCTCCCTTCAAGGTACATAGGCCTGTACAAATTTGGCCCCAAAGTGATCGATGACTGGCCTGATTTTGTACATGCGGTCATAGGCAGGATCACCTTGGGGGGGACATGCTGCATTATCTGAATAATGCAGGCATTTCCGGATGGCCTCAAACCGGGAGCGTGTCATGGCCGTACTGTAAAGTGGGGTCTGGTAGAGGACGTCCCCGCTCCAATAATGCCTGACACTAGGTTTCTTGACTAGGCCCATATGCAGCACGAGGCCCCAAAATGTCCTCATCTTGGCTGCACTGACCGGGGTCCAGCCACCGGTCCTAGCCAAAAAGGAGCCTGGGTGTTGAGCAACGAACTGTTGGGTGTACAGGTTCGTCTGCTCCACCATCAGATTTACAAAGTGGTCACTGAAAAAAAGACCTCTCAGGATCGCAGGATGGTGATTGGTGGTGTATTATCACACCACCGATCACCATCCTATTCCGGGTTATCGGGTCCACAGAGACCCCTATAACCCGAAAACGCAGCAAACCGCAGGTCTGAATTGACCTGCGGTTTGCTGAGATCGCCGACATGGGGGGTCACAGGACCCCCCCAGCGCATTTAGCCAAGGTGCCTGCTCAATGATTTGAGCAGGCACCGGGTTCCGATCACAGCCCGCAGGTACCGGTACGTCATGCGTCCGGAACAGGTTAAGTGTCAACTGGGCATGCTCCGGCCCATAGCAAGGTGGATACAGTCTGCCGATCACATGATTCAGTCACATGACCGCCATTCACACACAAGAACAATTCATTCTGCAATATTTCTTTTTTATTTACTTAAGGAAGGGAGTCAAACAATAGTATAAGTCGGGCTAGTGGCATCCCGCCATTGTCACCCGCTAGAGCTTGCTCCCATAGCCTTGTATATCAATAATTAAGGTGATGAACTCACCATATATAATACATCCAGGGGCGTAACGATCGCGGTCTGGGACTGGGCCCGGCGGAGGGAGGGGGCCAGCTGTACTAACATGTAATGAAGCGCTGTGACGGGGCCCGGCATGAAGTACAGTGACAATGCCGGGCCCCGTCAGGGCGCTCCATTACATGTTTAATATGAGGCAAGGTGGGGTAGGTTTGCGCAGAGGGGGGAGGAGGAAGAGGGGGGATGCGCGCACTCACTCACATACACTCGGCCCGGCAGTTCTTGCCACTGCCGGGCTGTCTCCAGATCCCTCTGCTGGCCGCACATCGCGCTGCTGGCTGTGGGAGGAGCTCTGAAGGCCCGGGAAACTGCCTTCAGTACAGCCAGCAGCGCGATGTGAGTGTGGCAGCGCAAATTCAGGGAAGAGGGTAAGTATGTGTTTTTTTATTTTCTTTTCCTAACACTGCAGACTGGGGCAAAGGTAAAGGGGGGGGGGTTGATGGGCACAACTAGAGTGAGGGGGCACAAAAGTGGGCATCTCTACTGAGGGGGCACCTAATCTGCCATAACTACTGTAAGGGGGGCACATATAAAGGCATAACTATGAGGGGGCACATATATCAACTACTGTGAAGGGGGGCCCATGATCTGGCATAACCACTGTGAGGGGCACATATGTGGGCATATCTAATGTGAGGGGCACATAATCTGGCATAACCACTGTAGGGGGGCACATATCTGGCATAACTACCGTGAGGGGGGCACATATAAAGGCATAACTATGAGAGGGCACATATGAAGGCATAACTACTGTGAGGGGGGCACATAATCTGGCATAAACACTGTGAGGGGCACATATGTGGGCATATTTAATGTGAGGGGCACATAATCTGGCATAACCACTGTAGGGGGGCACATATCTGGTCATAACTACTGTGAGGGGCACATAATCTGGCATAACTACTGTGAGGGGGAACATATCTGGCCATAACTACTGTGAGGGGGCACATATCTGGCCATATCCACTGTGAGGGGCACATATCTGGGCATAACTACTGTGAGCGGGCACATATCTGGGCATAACCACTGTGAGCGGGCACATATCTGGGCATATCCACTGTGAGGGGCACATATCTGGGCTTAACTACTGTGAGCGGGCACATATCTGGGCATAACCACTGTGAGCGGGCACATATCTGGGCATATCCACTGTGAGGTGGCACATATCTGGCATAAATACTGTAAGGGGACCTTGTTCTGGATCCAGCGGACATCACGCCGATGCCAGCGACACCCTGGATGAGGTAGGACCAGATTTTATTAGAACTGGGTGAGTGTAGCCATGCATTGGGCTTAGGGCTCTTTAACATGAGCGGATCCCGTGTGGCTAATCTGCTGTGTGAAAGAGAGCCAAGCCCCACTCCGGACAGCAGAGACACGGAGCAGTAACATGATAGACAATGCTCTTTGCCTCTCTATGATCGTTTTGCTACAAAATCACGGTGACAACTTTATCTCACTGTGATTTTGTTGTAAAAAGGTCACAGAGAGGCACGGAGCATTATCAATCATGTTACTGCTCCGTGTCTCTGCTGTCCGGAATGGGGCTTGGCCCTCATTCACACAGCGGACTAGCCGCACGGGAAGGAGCCATTAGTACGAAAATCTGCCGCTTCTTTGTAAAAATGGGGGGGGGGGGGGGGCGATCCAAAGTTTGCACTGGGGCCCATAACACTCTAGTTACGCCACTGAATACATCATAGTCCACTTATCTTGAGCAGTCACATACTCATTCAGGGGACACCGAGTCCCCCCCAGGGGTCACCTGTCCGGGGACAACGTGTCATATCGGGGTTATGGGACGCCGTTGTCGCCGTAAAACGGTACATGGCCTCCAAAAGGGTGTCGATGTACACTGTCTCAAAGACCCCAAATTATTAAAAAATTGTTCATGGTCTATTCATGATTGTGGTGTCACATGTCTCAATATAGTTGCATACATGCAGCATTATAAAAAAAACTGAAAAATTTAAGTTGTCCATAACCGCCTGTCTGGTCCTGCTGTCTTATAGCTTTCAAGGAGGTAATTCATTGTTGTAAATATTTGTATATCCATCTGTATAAAAACAGAAAATAAATTAGAATAAATCAAATAGTTGCACATGTATAAAACCTATACGAGAGAGAGTTCAGGAGACGGAATCCAACAAAACAAAGGAAGGGAAGAGGCAGGGAAAGGGGGGGGGGGGAGTTACACCCAGTTACACCCAGTTACACATAGTTACCTGACTACTTTCCTCACTTACCTCAGCCCCTACTAAATCCCCATTGTCCTCTCCTATATCCTACTATCTACTCTATCTACCCCCATATTTGTATGACCACCCTCTTTCCCCCCCAGATCCTAGTTTAAAAGCTCCTCCAGCCATCTAACCACTCTGTCATCAAGCATAGATGCATCCTTGCCATTAAAGTGCTTCTGTCACCCCCCAAAAGTCATTTTTCATTTTTGGGCTAATTATAATCCTTATAGTGCGATTATTCAATATATAGGGCTCTTACCTTTTTCTGTGGCTTAGTTTCTTTAAAAAACGCACTTTTATAATATGTTAACCGCTTCACGTCCGCCCATAGGATATAAACGTCCTATGGGTGGACGTCTATTTCTGACAGCACGTTTTAAAACGTCCTGTCAGAAATAGCAGCTGCACGCTAATCGTGCAGCTGCTGATCGGGTTGCCCGCTGTCAGTGACAGCAGGGCAACCCTAAGACAAGGCAGGGACAGTGCCCAGGTGTCCCTGCCTTCTAGATCGCTGCAGACACAGCGCTCACCGAGCGCTGTGTCTGCAGAGAAGGAAGCGCTGTGCGCTTCCTGTTCCGGCCCGGCGGTCATGTGACCGCCGTGACCGGAGTGTGCAGGGGCTGTGTGAGGTCTCTCAGAGACCTCGATCAGCCCTGCTGTGAGGCTGTACAGCGCAGGATTGCTGCTGTACAGCCTCTATAGGGGTGCATTTCCACTGTAACTGGGGCTACTATGTCAGCCCCAGTTACAGGAGAAATCAACAGTGAAAAAAAAAAAAAAAAAGTGAAGTAAATGTCCCCCAGAGGTCTTGTATGACCTTATGGGGGACGAAAAGTGTAAAATAAAATAAAAATAAAATAAAGTGTTGAAAAAATAAAATAAAAAAAAGGTTCACATGTAAAAAAAAAAAAAAATCCCAAGTAAGGAATAAAAAAAAAAAATTAAAAATAGAAAAAATAAAATAAAATAGACATATTTAGTATTGCCGCGTCCGTAAAAACCAGCTCTATAAAAATATCACATGACCTAACCCCTCGGGTGAACACCGTAAAAAATAAATAAAAAAAACTGTGTCAAAACAAGCAATTTTTGTCACCTTGCATCACAAAAGGTGCAACACCAAGTGATCAAAAACGCGTATGTCCCACAAAATGGTACCAATAAAACCGTCACCTCATCCCGCAAAAAATGAGCCCCTACATAAGAAAATCTCTCAAAAAATAAAAAAACTATAGCTCTTAGAACATGGAGACACTAAAACATCATTTTTTTGGTTTCAAAAATGCTATTATTGTGTTAAAGTGAAACAAATAAAAAAAAGTATACATATTAGGTATTGCCGCGTCCGTAAAAACCAGCTCTATAAAAATATCACATGACCTAACCCCTCGGGTGAACACCGTAAAAAAAAAATTAAAAAAACTGTGTCAAAACAAGCCATTTTTGTCACCTTGCATCACAAAAGGTGCAACACCAAGTGATCAAAAACGCGTATGTCCCACAAAATAGTACCAATAAAACCGTCACCTCATCCCGCAAAAAATGAGCCCCTACATAAGAAAATCTCTCAAAAAATAAAAAAACTATAGCTCTCAGAACATGGACACATTAAAACATAATTTTTTGGTTTCAAAAATGCTATTATTGTGTAAAACTTTAATAAATGAGAAAAAGTATACATATTAGGTATCGCCACGTCCGTAACAATCTGCTCTATAAAAATGTCACTTGACTGAACCCCTCAGGTGAACGCTGTAAAAATAAATAAATAGAAACTGTGCTAAAACAACCAATTTTTTGGTCACCTTGCCCCATAAAGTGTTATAATGAATGATCAAAAAATCATATGTACCCAAAAATAGTACTAATAAAACTGGCACCTTATCCCCTAGTTTCCAAAATGGGGTCACTTCTTGGGAGTTTCTACTGTAAGGGTGCATCAGGGGGCTTCAAATGGGACATGGCATCTAAAAACCATGAGGAGTTCCTTATCTTCTGCGCCCTGCCGTGTGCCCATACAGCAGTTTACGACCACATGTGGGGTGTTTCTGTAAACCGCAGAATCTGGGTAATAAATATTGAGTTTTGTTTGGCTGTTAACCATCGATGTGTTAAAGAAAAAAATTGATTAAAATGGAAAATCTGCCAAAAAAGTGAAATTTAAAAATTTGATCTCCATTTTCCTTTAATTCTTGTGGAACGCCTAAAGGGTTAACAAAGTTTGTAAAATCGGTTTTGAATACCTTGAGGGGTGTAGTTTCTACAATAGGGTCATTTATGGGGGTATCCACTATGTAGGCCCCACAAAGTGACTTCAGACCTGAACTGGTCCTTATAAAGTGGGTTTTGGCAATTTTCTTAAAAATTTGAAGAATTGCTTCTAAACTTCTAAGCCTTCTAACGTCCTAAAAAAATAAAATGACATTTCCAAAATGATGCCAACATAAAGTAGACATATGGGAAATGTTAAATAATAACTATTTTATGAGGTATCACTTTCTGTTTTGAAAGCAGAGAAATTGAAATTTAGAAAATTGCTAATTTTTCAAATTTTTGGGTAAATTTGGGATTTTTTCATAAATAAAGGTGAAATATTTTGACTCAAATTTATGACTATCATGAAGTACAATGTGTCACGAGAAAACAATCTCTGAATGACTTGGATAAATAAAGGTGTTCCAAAGTTATTACCACATAAAGTGAGATATGTCAGTTTTGCAAAATTTGGCCTGGTCAGGAAGGGGGCAAAGGGCCCAGATGGGAAGTGGTTAATTACCTCGCTACCAGCAAGTAGGGCGGTTACTTGCTGGTAGCCGCCGCATCCTCCTTTCAAAAAAACGCCCCCTCCTCCTGTTGATTGACAGGGCCAGCGAGCGCTCTCCTCCTCCTCCGGCTGGCCCTGTCAGCATTTCAAATCCCGCGCCTGCGCCTTACGTGTCTTCATTAGGCGCAGGCGCCCTGAGAGAAGGACGCTCACTTCCTCAGTGCGCCTGTGCCGATGACGTCTTCTCTTTCGGGTTTAGAGGTGACGTCATCGGCGCAGGCGCACTGAGGGAGTGCTGAGGAAGCGAGCGTCCTTCTTTCAGAGCGCCTGCGCTAATGAAGACACGTAAGGCGCAGGCGTGGGATTTGAAATGCTGACAGGGCCAGCCGCACATTTTGATCCAGAATCTAGGCTTCCAAATACAGTATGCAACATGTTTGCATCTAATGCAAATGTATTCCCTCTTCAAACAACTGCTCAAGGCATACAAACTATGCTACATTGCACAGAACACACAGTAGCATTGTCCATGGAGCACATGTTTAATTGGGGATGAACAGTAACTATGAAATATGGCCTAGTGTTAAACTATGCACCTATTTGTATCTTCACTTCACTGTACTCCTGCTCCACACAGCAAATCTCACTGCACTCGCAAGCCTCTCTTGCAGTTTTTGTGGCTTGAAGCTTAAATTAAATACTCCTTTTTAGTAAATGCATAGTATCATTTATGTCAGTGCTCCTCAACTTCAGTCCGCAGGACCCATTTGCAGGTCATAATTTGAGAATATCTCACAGAATGAATACCTGTGGTAAGTCCTGATCCACTGACACTAATTATATCACCTGCTCAATACTAAGGAAATCCTGAGAACATGATCGGCAGGTGGGCCCTGAGGACCGGAGTTGAGGAACACTGATTTATGTGGTTGGTTCCTTAGAAAACCTGTAACTGTAGTTGCAGCTTACAGGGCATCTGTCAGCAAATTTGTATGTATAAAACTGGCTGACATGTTGAATGTGCACTTGGCAGCTGACAGCATTTGTGTTGGTCCTGTTTTCATATGTGCCTGTATTGCTGAGTAAAACGAAGTTTGCAAATATATGCAAATAAGCCTCTAGGAGCAACGGGGGCATTGTTTTTATTCCTAGATGCTCAGCTCTCTCTGCAACTGCTGCACCCTCTGCACTTTGATTCACAGGGAAACTGTCAAAGTGCAAAGGGTGAAGCAGTTGCAGAGAGAGCTGAGCCCGCATTGCTCCTAGGGGCTCATTTGCATATATTAGAAATTCATTGCACATATGAACATAGGACCAACACAGATGGCTTCAGTTGCCAAGTGCATATGCAACAGGTCATCTTGTTTCATAGGTACAAATCTGCTGACAGATGACCTTTTTAAGAAGCACTCCCACAAAATTTATTCTCTGACCCGTTACATGATGTAAGCTGTAGTGAAGGTAATCTTCTCACCAGTGACTGTATTTGTAGGTTATGATCCTCAGCTGTATCATGGGACCAACACTGACTCTCCAAATATGTGTGGACAGGAAGCCAGTTTTTCTATATGTTCCTACGGGAGCCTCAATGTCAGTCTCTTAGGAATGAATAAAGAAGTAACTGACTTCCTGTCCGGTGTCGGTTGGAGAGGCAGAATGCTGGTCACATGACACAGCTGAGGATCAAACAAGAGGTTATAACTCACAAATACAACCACTAGTAAGAAAATTATCTTCACTACAGTTTACATCATGTACTTTTCTAACAGGTCAAACATTTTTGTGGGAGTGCTATGCCCTTTACTACTTTGGTTAAAAATAAGTTAATTTATGAACTATAGCCTCACAGATATTTACGGTTCTAAGCATATTAATGAACCCTTCCCTCCAGGGAAACACAATAAAATGTCCATTTATTTACTGCAATATTACAAATATATATATAGTAGCAGGAATTCAGGGCAGCACACCTTGTTGCAAGTGATGGGTGCCAGCGATGTTAGCACTTTACCAAAGTGTTGAATCCAGGATAAATAAATACCCCGTAGCACATCCAATGGTGAAAAAACAGTGGGATCCTTTATTCACCCAGGCAAGCTCAATGGTAGGAGGATACAGTATTGCAAACTGTGCCACATGGATACGGCGTCCCGGAACTGAAACTGCGCATGTCAGTGACGTCACTCAAGAAGCGATCACATGATCTCGAGTGATACATCACATGACACGTCGCATCGTAGATAGCATAAGTAAAACATTTAGTACAAAAGCATGCGTCATAACAATGTGTGAAAGCTAAATATAATTCAGAATGATGCACCCAGGGTACATTACCGGGTGACGTGCTAGCTTGCCTGATTCCATGCCTGGCCCTCCTACGTTGGCACATACACAGGTGATGATTTCTCACTGCTGATTACCACTTGTGTAAAATATGTATATTTTTTATGAATTGACATACCTGTATGTTTGAGCTATATGAATTTATGTATCTAACCACATTGTCTTACGGGTATGATGTTTTGATATATTCACATGAGATGTTTTGTAATTTATTTTGAATACTATTGTTAATTATCACTTATGTATGTTAATTTGACATGACCACATAAAAACTCACAGTTGTCTATGATGCATTGCTTGAAAATGGTCCCAGCAAGTGGACCGAAACCTTGCATGGGTGAATAAAGGATCCCACAGTTTTTTCACCATTGGATGTGCTGCGGTGTATTTATTTATTATATATATATATATATATATATATATATATATATATATATATATATAAAAAAAATAGGAAAAACGGGCAGCACTCCATGAAGTAAAATCACCCATTAGGCAATGCAACGTTTCGGCTCAGTGCTAAAGCCTTCCTCAAGCCAAAGCTTGAGGAAGGCTCTAGCACTGAGCCAAAACATCACATTGCCTAATGGGTGAATACATTTATTTTTCATTTTACTTCATGGAGTGCTGTCCATTTTTCCTATTTCCGTTTTTCCTATTTTTATATACTGGGTTTGCTTATTCCCATTTGGGCTAGGTGCACCCACTTGCTTTTCTATTAGACGGTGCTGCCACTCTTTTTCATATATATATATATATATATACACACACACACTCACCTAAAGAATTATTAGGAACACCATATTAATACGGTGTTGGACCCCCTTTTGCCTTCAGAACTGCCTTAATTCTACGTGGCATTGATTCAACAAGGTGCTGATAGCATTCTTTAGAAATGTTGGCCCATATTGATAGGATAGCATCTTGCAGTTGATGGAGATTTGAGGGATGCACATCTAGGGCACGAAGCTCCCGTTCCACCACATCCCAAAGATGCTCTATTTGGTTGCGATCTGGTGACTGTGGGGGCCATTTTAGTACAGTGAACTCATTGTCATGTTCAAGAAACCAATTTGAAATGATTCGAGCTTTGTGACATGGTGCATTATCCTGCTGGAAGTAGCCATCAGAGGATGGATACATGTTCTCATTCTGTTTACGCCAAATTCGGACTCATTTGAATGTCTCAACAGAAATCGAGACTCATCAGACCAAGCAACATTTTTCCAGTCTTCAACAGTCCAATTTTGGTGAGCTCGTGCAAATTGTAGCCTCTTTTTCCTATTTGTAGTGGAGATGAGTGGTACCCGGTGGGGTCTTCTGCTGTTGTAGCCCATCCGCCTCAAGGTTGTGCGTGTTGTGGCTTCACAAATGCTTTGCCGCATACCTCGGTTGTAACGAGTGGTTATTTCAGTCAACGTTGCTCTTCTATCAGCTTGAATTAGTCGGCCCATTATCCTCTGACCTCTAGCATCCACAAGGCATTTTTGCCCACAGGACTGCCGCATACTGGATGTTTTTCCCTTTTCACACCATTCTTTGTAAACCCTAGAAATGGTTGTGCGTGAAAATCCCAGTAACTGAGCAGATTGTGAAATACTCAGACCGGTCCGTCTGGCACCAACAACCATGCCACGCTCAAAATTGCTTAAATCACCTTTCTTTCCCATTCTGACATTCAGTTTGGAGTTCAGGAAATTGTCTTGACCAGGACCACACCCCTAAATGCATTGAAGCAACTGCCATGTGATTGGTTGACTAGATAATTGCATTAATGAGAAATAGAACAGGTGTTCCTAATAATTCTTTAGGTGAGTGTATATGATAAGTTATAAACTTACATTTGTGCAGTAAAAATAAACTTAAGAAAAATTATGAAATATTCGAGTTTGTGATGCTCCCTCTATGTAATTGCTTGTTTGCTTCAAGAGTATCCTTTTAATTATGAATATTTTGCACTAGCTCATTTTAACAATAAGTGATATGGTCATAAGTTAAAGTGTTTTCTATTTAATAAAAAAAAAATATTCTTTCCTCCAATGGGTATTTAATTTACAGGACTATCGAAGTGTAAAATGCTGTACACAGAGAGGTCTTGGCTAGGCTGCAATTCATATGTCATCAGATACATTTCCAGTGTATAAGATTTGGTTCCCAGACACCTTCTGGACTCTGAAATCCCATTAACAGCCGTAACAAATAATTCTGTAACACTGGGTTGCCCCAGTGCTTGTTTCCTCGGAAACCATGAGCCCCTTGGCATTGCCTCTAGTACATGGGGAATAAATTCATTAAAATGTTCAGCTTTGTTTTGAGCCATATGTCTGTGCTAAAAAAAAGTTTTCCTGCAAATCCACGGAAGTGGAACTCGTGCTTTGTTTTTATGTCTTCGACAGAAATGTTTACTTCTATCTAGACACAAAATAGCATTGGATGCCGTTAGTTGAATGATAGGACTAGATTAGGAATTGATTTTTCGGCGTAGTATTATCAAATAATAATTTCCCTGATGTCTTGAATGTGCTTTCATGAGGAGATATGCTTCACCTTGTGCCATTTCCCATAATTACAAACATGCTTTTAAAAGTTACTTTTAACAAGTACGTGTTTACGAGAACACTTAATACCGAGAGAAGCCCACATAAAATAATGTACTCAAGATGTAAGGTTCTATTCCAAACAAACAATAAACTAACTAAACAAAGGGGATTAAGGAAATCTCTGTTCAGTTTTGCATCTCACTGGAAGATTTATAGTGGTGGATACTACTGTCTCTTTTGGAATGGAAAATTAACTCTTTCACCCAGGTAGGCAAATGTATGTGTCATACAGGGACTAAAAGTTTATCCTTACACTATCTATTCCTTAAATCAAAGATTATCAAAAATTCAGGATTAATGTAAAGTCACAATAAATTATGCACATTTAAATTTAAATAAAAAAAAACCTGAAAGAGAACCAAAATAAAATGCTGACATAAGAAATGCTATCCATGTCATTCATTCTTAATCTTTTAGCAATTTTTGTACAGTATATATATATATATATATATATATATATATATATATACAGTGGGGGAAATAATTATTTGACCCCTCACTGATTTTGTAAGTTTGTCCAATGACAAAGAAATGAAAAGTCTCAGAACAGTATCATTTCAATGGTAGGTTTATTGTAACAGTGGCAGATAGCACATCAAAAGGAAAATCGAAAAAATAACTTTAAATAAAAGATAGCAACTGATTTGCATTTCATTGAGTGAAATAAGTATTTGAACCCTCTAACAAGATAAAGACTTAATACTTGGTGGAAAAACCCTTGTTTGCAAGCACAGAGGTCAAACGTTTCTTGTAATTGATGACCAAGTTTGCGCACATTTTAGGAGGAATGTTGGTCCACTCCTCTTTGCAGATCATCTCTAAATCCCTAAGGTTTCGAGGCTGTCTCTGTGCAACTCTGAGCTTGAGCTCCCTCCATAGGTTTTCGATTGGATTAAGGTCCGGAGACTGACTAGGCCACTCCATGACCTTAATGTGCTTCTTCTTGAGCCACTCCTTTGTTGCCTTTGCTGTATGTTTTGGGTCATTGTCGTGCTGGAACACCCATCCACGACCCATTTTCAGTTTCCTGGCAGAGGGAAGGAGGTTGTCGCTCAGGATTTCACGATACATGGCTCCGTCCATTTTCCCGTTTATGCGAATAAGTTGTCCTGTGCCCTTAGCAGAAAAACACCCCCAAAGCAAAATGTTTCCACCCCCATGCTTGACGGTGGGGACGGTGTTTTGGGGGTCATAGGCAGCATTTTTCTTCCTCCAAACACAGCGAGTTGAGTTAATGCCAAAGAGCTCTATTTTGGTCTCATCAGACCACAGCACCTTCTCCCAGTCACTCTCTGAATCATTCAGGTGTTCATTGGCAAACTTCAGACGGGCCTGCACATGTGCCTTCCTGAGCAGGGGGACCTTGCGAGCCCTGCAGGATTTTAATCCATTGCGGTGTAATGTGTTTCCAATGGTTTTCTTGGTGACTGTGGTCCCTGCTAATTTGAGGTCATTAACTAACTCCTCCCGTGTAGTTCTAGGATGCTTTTTCACCTTTCTCAGAACCATTGACACCCCACGAGGTGAGATCTTGCGTGGAGCCCCAGAGCGAGGTCGATTGATGGTCATTTTGTGCTCCTTCCATTTTCGAACAATCGCACCAACAGTTGTCACCTTCTCTCCCAGCTTCTTGCTAATGGTTTTGTAGCCCATTCCAGCCTTGTGCAGGTCTACAATTTTGTCTCTGACATCCTTGGACAGCTCTTTGGTCTTTCCCATGTTGGAGAGTTTGGAGTCTGCTTGATTGATTGATTCTGTGGACAGGTGTCTTTTATACAGGTGACTAGTTAAGACAGGTGTCCTTAATGAGGGTGACTAATTGAGTAGAAGTGTCTAACCACTCTGTGGGAGCCAGAACTCTTAATGGTTGGTAGGGGTTCAAATACTTATTTCACTCAATGAAATGCAAATCAGTTGCTATCTTTTATTTAAAGTTATTTTTTCGATTTTCCTTTTGATGTGCTATCTGCCACTGTTACAATAAACCTACCATTGAAATGATACTGTTCTGAGACTTTTCATTTCTTTGTCATTGGACAAACTTACAAAATCAGTGAGGGGTCAAATAATTATTTCCCCCAATATATATATATATATATATATATATATATATATATATATATATATATATATATATTCAAAAAATGGCAGCACTAACAAAAAAGCAACAAATGCGGGTGCCAAGCAAAACAGGAATAAGCAATTACTTAAAATGCAAATGGTAAAAAAGGGCAGCTCTGCAAAAATAAAAATAAAATAACTTTTATTCACCCATGTGCTACAGCGACGTTTCAGCTCAACAACAGAGTCTTTCTCAAGGACAAAGTGCTAAGTGTATATATCATAGACAATCACATACATGATTATCAATTAATCATTCAATAAATAAGAAAAAAATCCATACATAATGCAATAAAAATTGTACAGTGAAGAGAAACCAGTGGATATGATTAAAACAAATGTGATTACCAATCATAATTTAAAAAGTGAAAACTAAGTGTTAAATGGGATAAAATCAAGCGATATTTCATATAATTGAGAATTAAAACAAATTAATCCAGGTATGTGTAAATAAAGTGACATGTGCATTAGTCATGATGATATGCTAGATTAAGGTGGGGGAGGATCAGTAATACACATACCATATGTACAGTAACTCAGTGCCCATACCGCGCCAAACTCGGCCCTTAGTTAGTGTGACACCGTTACGTCATGCAGCTATCGGAGCATGCGCACAATCGCTCAAAAGCTCCGGTGGCCATATTGGAAAGTGCAAACAGCAAGAGTATACTGGTGCAGGCACATTGTGATTAACAATAGTGGACTGCGCCATTTTGATTGCTGGTAGATAAACTGCCACCTATGCAATACATGGGCTAATAAAGTCCAAATAAGGGTCTATTGCGAAACAGGATCCAAAAGGGACATGGGAGTGTACACCATCAGGGACACACACCCCTCCCATACTGAGGAACGGACCATACAGATGTTCACATTTTCATGAGACAACTGTCATAGGTCCATCTCATGAATCTACCACGCCAAAAGTTCACCCATGAGGGATCTCCTCTAGTGTATTATAGGAAAGGTGATAAGGAAATAATTAGCACTACCATGTTGACCATGTTAGCACAACCCAGGAAATGCAGTAACATAGTAACATAGTACATAAGGCCGAAAAAAGACATTTGTCCATCCAGTTCGGCCTGTTATCCTGCAAGTTGATCCAGAGGAAGGCAAAAAAACCCTGTGAGGTAGAAGCCAATTTTCCTCACTTTAGGGGAATAAAAAATTCCTTCCCGACTCCAATCAGGCAATCAGAATAACTCCCTGGTTCAACGACCCCTCTCTAGTAGCTATATCCTGTAATATTATTACACTCCAGAAATACATCCAGGCTCCTCTTGAATTCCTTTATTGTACTCATCATCACCACCTCCTCAGGCAGAGAGTTCCATAGTCTCACTGCTCTTACCGTAAAGAATCCTTTTCTATGTTTGTGTACAAACCTTCTTTCCCACAGTCACAGTCCTGGGGATAAATAGATGATGGGATAGATCTCTGTACTGCCCCCTGATATATTTATACATAGTAATTAGATCTCCCCTCAGTCGTCTTTTTTCTAACGTGAATAACCCTAATTTTGATAATCTTTCAGGGTACTGTAGTTGCCCCATTCCAGTTATTACTTTAGTTGCCCTCCTCTGGACCCTCTCTAACTCTGCTATGTCTGCCTTGTTCACTGGAGCCCAGAACTGTACACAGTACTCCATGTGTGGTCTGACTAATGGTTTGTAAAGTAGTAGGAATATGTTCTCATCACGGGCATCTATGCCCGTTTTGATGCAACCCATTATCTTATTGGCCTTGGCAGCAGTTACCTGACAGTTTTTTGCAGCTTAGTTTGATGTTTATTAAAATTCCTAGATCCTTTTCCATGTCAGTGTTACCGAGTGTTTTACCATTTAGTATGTACGGGTGACTTGCATTATTCCTTCCCATGTGCATAACTTTACATTTGTCAGTGTTAAACCTCATCTGCCACTTATCTGCCCAAGCCTCCAATCTATCCAGATCCCTCTGTAGTAGTATACTGTCCTCTTCAGTGTTAATTACTTTACACAGTTTAGTGTCATCTGCGAAAATTGATATTTTACTATGCAAGCCTTCTACAAGATCATTAATAAATATATTGAAGAGAATAGGCCCAATACTGACCCCTGAGGTACTCCACTAGTGACAGTGACCCAATCTGAGTATGTACCGTTAATAACCACCCTCTGTTTTCTATCATTGAGCCAGTTACTTACCCAATTACAGACGTTTTCTCCCAGTCCAAGCATTCTCATTTTATATACTAACCTTTTATGTGGTACAGTGTCAAATGCTTTGGAGAAGTCCAGATATACGACATCCATTGATTCGCCGCTGTCAAATCTAGAACTTACCTCCTCATAGAAACTGATTAAATTAGTTTGACATGACCGATCCCTCACGAAGCCATGCTGATATGGCATCTCTCAGAAAACCTTCAAACAGTTTACCCACAACAGATGTTAAACTTACCGGCCTATAGTTTCCAGGCTCTGTTTTTGGACCCTTTTTGAATATTGGCACCACATTTGCCATGCGCCAATCCTGTGGGACATTCCCTGTCAGTATAGAGTCCGCAAATATCAGAAATAAGGGTCTGGCTATGACATTACTTAATTTCCTTAGGATACGGGGGTGTATGCCATCCGGTCCTGGCGATTTGTCTATTTTGATCTTTTTAAGTCGCTGTTGTACTTCTTCCTGGGTCAGACAGGACACTTTTAATGGCAAATTTATTTCAACATTCAGCATTTCATCTGACAGTTTATTTTCCTCAGTGAATACACTGGAGAAAAAAATATTTAACAGCTTTGCTTTCTCCTCGTCGCTCTCTGCGAATCCCCCCTCATTACTCTTTATAGGGCCGACACCTTCAGATTTATACTTTTTAACATTTATATAATTGAAGAACATTTTAGGGTTAGTTTTACTCTCTGGCAATTAATCTCTCGGTCTCTAGTTTGGCCGCTTTTATTTGTTTTTTACATGTTCTGTTTTTTTCCTTATAGTTTTTCAGTGCTTCCGTGCTACCCTCCTGTTTTAGTGTTTTATATGCTTTCTTTTTGTCATTTATTGCTTTCTTTACAGTTCTGTTTATCCACATTGGTTTCTTTTTGTTCCTTAACCTTTTATTCCCATACGGTATGTACCTCTCACAATGAGATTTTAGGATGTTTTTAAAGATATCCAATTTTGTGGCTGTATTTTTATTTGAGGACTTTGTCCCAGTTAGTTAGACCTATAGCCTCTCTTAGTTGGCTAAATTTAGCTTTTTTGAAGTTTGGTATTTTTGTTCCTCCCTGTAGAAACGCTCTTTTGAATGATAATTGGAAGGTTATTACTTTATGGTCACTATTTCCCAGGTGTCCCCCAACCTGCACGTCTGTTGTTCTGTCAGGTCTATTGGTTAATACTAAGTCCAGTATGGCCGTCCCTCTAGTCGGGTCCTGAACCAGTTGGGAGAGATAATTGTCTTTGGTTATTGCCAAGAATCTGTTTCCTTTATGAGATATACAAGTTTCAGTTTCCCAGTAGATCATATAACAAATAATTGACACTGTAGTAGCAAAAAAGACATCTGGCAAATGTGTTCATGATTCATATTTCCCCTCCTCTCATCGATCTTCAACATATCATCTATAGAAAAAAGGAGAAAAGAAAAAAATAAGATCACCATGTATATTATAAATATTTGTCCTGAATAAACCACCCACTACACAAGAGTAGAGGCAAAAGTTACCAAAAGGACAAAAGGGCAAACCAACCACTCACAATTCGAGTTGAGCGGACACCTGGATGTTCGGGTTCGACAGGTTCGGCCGAACTTCACAAAATAGTTCGAGTTCGGGACCCGAACTTGACCCCGAACCCCATTGAAGACAATGATGACCCGAACTTTTGAGCACTGAAATGGCTGTAAAAATGTCATGGAAAGGGCTAGAGGGCTGCAAATGGCATCAAAATGTGTTTAAGAGCATGGCAAGTGCTCTGTAAACAAATGTGAATAGGGAAATTACTTTAAATAATGTAAAAATAAAAAATTATAATCTTGATCTAGGAGGACGAGGTCTATATGGAGTAGGAGGCTGAGAAGGCTTTGGATGTGGCGGTGTATGTGGAAGCAGAGGTGAAGGAGGAGGAGGTAGCCTACACTGCTTTTTGGTTTTAATTTTTTATATATTTTTTTAATTAGGGTACACCCCAAAACATTGGGAAATATAACCTGTGATAGCCCCCTCCAGTCGTGCTAAACACACGTTCAGACAATACACTGGCTGCAGGGCAAGCTCAGGCCATGTGCCCAATTTGGAGACCCAGAGGTTGCAGGGGCTGACCCCTGTCAGTCAGTTCATGTAGGGGTGTGCACACTTACTGCCCCACCATGTCACACGTCCCCGTGATGTTCATGATCCAATTTGATATCTGCTCTATCAACTTTCGATGTTCTTTTATGCGGCTACCATGTTGATCACGGGTGGCAGGGAATCAGGGTTCCAGGCCGGAGAGGGAGCCTGATAAAAAGATACCATATGCAAGGGAGGTCAATGGATGAAATTTAATTTTAATTGAGCGGAAATGTGGGAGAAGCTATTAAAACTGAAGAATTTTGAGGAAATTAGGAGGAGCGCGGCAATTACCCACTCCCGACTCGGGGAGGTAGTGACGATAAATAACAATACAGGACTCTTAAGATGCCCTGTTATTGGAATGATTAATAAAAAAATTCTCGGGAATATCACTGTGGTATTTTTGATTTGTAAACGTTAGCCAGGAAAGGCCCTGCTGCCGCTTTTTTGACACTAGCTAACTTCTGCCTGATCGCACGTCCCTGTGACGTCCACCATCCATTTGGATATCTTCTCTATCAACTTTCGATGTTCTTTTCTGAGCATACTATGTTGATCACGGTTATCGGCGAATCAGGGTTCCACGCTGGATGTGGCGCGCATCAATTAATAAGAATTTCTTAAATTTTATTTCCTGTTAACTATGCAAAGCAGGGGTTTCTATCCGGCAAAATTTGAAAAATGTCACCTGACAATGTAACAGACGATTTTTTTAAATTTATGTTCCTGTCACCTATGTAGAGGTGCCCTAGTGACATTCACCATCCATTTCGATATCTTCTCTATCAACTTTCGATGTTCTTTTCTGAGCCTACCATGTTGATCACGGTTATCGGCGAACCAGAGTTCCACGCCAGAGAGGGAGCATGAGAAAGGGAGACCTCATCCAAGGGAAGTCAATGGTTGCAATGGGATGAAGCGGAAATGTGGGAGAAGCTATTGAGGCGCAAATGTGGGACAAATCACTGAAGCGCAAATGTGGGACAAATTACTGAAGCGCAAATGTGGGAAAAGTTATTGAGGTGAAAATGTGTGACAAATTACTGATGCGCAAATGTGGGAAAAGTTATTGAGGTGTAAATGTGGGACAAATTACTGAAGTGCAAATGTGGGAAAAGTTATTGAGGCGCAAATGTGAGAAAGGTTATTGAGGCGCAAATGTGGGACAAATTACTGAAGCGCAAATGTGGTAAAAGTTATTGAAGCGCAAATGTGGTACAACTTGTTAAAGTTTAAGCATTGAATGAAAGGAGGTGGCGCGCATCAATTAAAGAAGAATTTCTGAAATTTTATTCCCTGTCGCCTATGCAAAGCAGGGGTTTATTCACGTCCAAAATTGCAAAATGTCAACCTAAGAATGTGACAGAAAAATTACAGAAATTTAATAACCTGTCTACTAGGTAGAGGAGGGGTATATTACACCCAAAAATGTGTGAATTTGACCCAAAAATGTAACTGACAATTTTTGTATTTTTTTTACCTGTCTACTCGGTATAGCAGTGGTACATCACACCCAGAAATTGGTGAATTTCATCCGAAAATGTAACGGACAAAGTAGTGAATTGACATAAAATAAAATAAGTACAAATAAAAAAAAAAAAAATTGATAAGATGGAGTTCCATATGGAGTTGGAGTTTGAGGAGGCGGTGGACGTAGCAGTGTAGGTGGAAGAGGCGGTGGAGGAGGACGAGGTAGCCAACACAGTTTTTTTTTGATTAAATATTTTTTTTTAAATTAGGGTACACTCCAAAAGAGTGTGAAATATCCAAAATACAAGAATGAGTATTTGCGCTGCAGTATAACAATGGCTGGTTAAGGCAGGTATACATGTCTATTCTGCACAAGGTACGGACAAGTCCTGTGGGATCCATGCCTGGTTCATTTTAACGGCTGCACTTGTCTGTGATAACGCCACTACCGTGCTAAACACACGTTCAGATAATACACTGGCTGCAGGGCAGGCCAGCACCTCCTAAGCGTAAAGGGCAAGCTCAGGCCATGTGCCCAATTTGGAGACCCAGAAGTTAAAGGGGGCAGACCCGTCATTCAGGTTGTGTAGGCGTGTGCACACATACTGCTTCACCATGTTGCTGAAATGCTGCCTCCTGCTAAGACGATCCATATCAGCTGGTGGTGCTGGTTGTTGTGGCATGCTGACAAAGCTTTTCCACATTTCGGCCATGCTAACCCTGCCTTCTGAGGTGCTGGCGGTGCCGCAGCTACGTTGGCTACCTCTTCCTCTGCCTTTGTCTTGTGCTTCCACTGTGCCCCCGCTGTCAGGTGGGAATGCCACCAGCAGCACGTCTACCAGCGTGCACTTGTACTCGCGCATCTTACGATCACGCTCCAGTGAGGGAATTAAGGACGGTACGTTGTCCTTGTAACGGGGATTAAGCAGCGTGGCCACCCAGTAATAAGCACAAGTTAGAATGTGGGCAACTCAGCGGTCATTGTGGAGACACTGTATTTTGTAATGTGTGCCAGGCTGCCCAGAGGCAACAAAAAGCTGTCCTCTGTGGGAGGTGTATCGTCTGTGTCCTCTGTATCCCCCCAGCCACGCACCAGTGATGGCCATGAGCTGGTCTGGGTGCCACCCTGCTGTGAACATGGTTCCTCCTCCTACATCTCCTCCTCCTCGTCATCATCCAGAACTGTGCCCTGGCTGGACAATTGTGTACCTGGCTTTTGTGGGTGCAGGAATCCACCCTCGGAGCCACTTGTGAATGACTGGCCGGAAACCCTACGAAATGATCCCTCTTCCTCCTCCTCCTCCTGTGCAACATCCTCTTCCATCATCGTCAGCAGCGTTTTTTCAAGGAGGCATAGAAGTGGAATAATTACGCTGAGACAGCGTTATCTGCACTCACTGGCCATGTTAATGGAGTACTCGAAACAGCGCAACAAGGAACACAGGTCTCGCATGGAGGCCCAGTCGTTGGGGGTGAAGTGGTGCTGTTCCGCCGAGCGACTAACCCGTGTGTGCTGCAGCTGAAACTCCACTATCGCCTGCTGCTGCTCGCACAGTCTGGCCAGCATGTGCAAGGTGGAGTTCCACCTTGTGGGCACGTCGCATATGAGGTGTTGAGCGGGAAGGCCGAAGTTACACTGCAGCGCTGACAGGCGTGCAGCAGCAGGGTGAGAATGCCGAAAGTGCACACAGACGGCCCGCACTTTATGCAGCAGCTCTGATATATCGGGGTAATTTTTAAGGAATATGGCACCAACCACTCCTCGGTCCGTTGATCAAGGCCCGTCTACAGCTCCTGCACGGTGTAGGGTTTGTCCCCCAAACAGATAAGTTTTAAAACTGCCTGCTGTCGTTTATCCCTGGCTGTGCTGAAAATGGTGGTGAAGGTGTTATGCTGACCGGATGAGGAGCCGGTAGAGGATGAGGAAGCGGAGTAGGAGGAGGAAGCAACAGGAGGCAAACTGAAGCACCCTGCAATCCTCGGTGGTGGAAGGACATGCGCCAAACTGCTATCCGCCTCAGGCCCAGCCGCCACTGCATTTACCCAGTGTGCTGTTATGGAGATATAACGGCCCTGACGTGCTTACTGGTCCACGTATCCGTAGTAAGGTGCACCTTGCCACAGATGGCGTTGCGCAGTGCACACCTGATTTTGTCCCCTACTTGGTTGTGCAGGGAAGGGATGGCTCACCTGGAAAAGTAGTGGCGGCTAGGCATGATGTACTATGGGACAGCCACCGCCATAAAGCCTTTAAAACTATCCGTCTCCACCAGACGGAATTACAGCATTTAAAAGGCCAGTAATTTAGAAATGCTAGGGCTAGGGAACGCGGGTGGGTAGGGGGATACTTCCTCTTCCTCTCCAGCATTTGGGAGATGGAGAGCTGAACACTTCCGTGGGACATTGTGGAGATGCTTGGTGACCGAGGTGGTGATGTTGCTGGAAGATTCTCTGTTTGCGAGGTGGCAGGTCGCACTGTCACTCCAGAGGTGAATGAAGAGGCCGAGACTGCAGCAGAAGAGGAAGCAGGAGGAGCCAGAGACCTTTTGTGGTTATTGAGGTTACTACTCCACTGCAGCTCGTGCTTAGCACTTAAATGCCTGGTCATGCAGGTTGTGTGTTTAGGTTGAGAACATTTATGCCTCGCTTCAGGCTCTGATTGCACAGCGTGCAAGCCACTCTTGTCTTATCGTCAGCACATTGTCTGAAGAACTGCCACGCCAGGGAACTCCTTGGAGCAGGTTTTGGTGTGCTCGGTCCCTTGCTGCAATGGGCAGTAGCAGGTGTACTGTCTAATGGACGGCCACTTTTGCACCCTACTCCCTCTTCTGCTGTGCTGGTGGCTCTGTGCGACCACCGCCTCTTCCTCCGAACTACATAGGTCACTTGCATGACCTTGATTCCATGTGGGGGCGAGGACCTCATCATCCTCCACATCATCTTCCACCCAGTCTTCACCCCTGCCTTCCTTGTTGGTCTGCACACTTTCGAAAGCCCCAGCAGTTGGCACCTGTGTTTCGTCATCATCCGAGACGTGCTGCGATGGTCCTCCCATGTACTCATCTTGAAAAATAAGTGGTTGGGCATCGGTGCAGTCAATATATTAAACTTCTGGGGCAGGGCTAGGTGGATGGCCCTGGGAAACCCTGCTAACAGAGTCATCTAAAAGCAGAAGAGACTGCTGCATGACTTAGGGCTCAGACTGCTTGGCTGATTTGCAAGGGGGTGAGGTGAAAGACTGATGACATCGGATGCAGGTGCCAACTGTGGTCTTTCAGCAGGAGACTGGGTAGGACACAATGTGAAGGAACTGGATCCACTGTCAGCAACCCAATCTACTATCGTCTGTACTTGTTCAGGCCTCACCATTCGTAGAGCAGCATTAGGCCTGACCAAATACCGCTGCAGGTTTTGTCGCCTACTCGCACCTGAGGAAAGGGTTTCACTTGTGCGTGTAGCTGGCACAGATCGACCACGTGCTCTCCCTGCAACAGGTGCTCCTCCAGCAGCACCACGACCTGGGCCACGTCCCTTATTTGACGCTCTCCTCATTTTTCTCAAATTTAGGATCTTGCCCTAAATGAGTGTTTAATTAATAGCAGAATAGAACGACAGTATGTACAAGGTGTATCTCACACGCCCTGATCCAGACTAGGCCTCAATTAAATTTGTTTGCCCAAAATGGCTGTATTTCAAATAACTGAATAGAACCACAGTATCTAAAGTGTGTATCTCACAATGACATATGCAGCAAAGGCTGCAAAATAAACTTTTTTTCCCAAAACAGGTGTTTGTTTAATACCTGAATATGACAGCGGTATATAACCCTGGAATTTCAAACGTGCTGATGCTGCAAGGGCAGAAAAATTTTGTATTTTTCCCAAAAAAGGATGCTTTATTAATATAAGAATATAACTCCTGTATATAAAGGGTGTATCTCACACGCTCTGACCCACACTAGGCTGCAATTAAAGATTTGTGTCCAAAATGGCTGTATTTCAAATAACTGAATAGAACTTCTGTATATAAAGGGTGTATCTCACACGCCCTGATCCAGACTAGGCCTCAATTAAATTAGTTTGCCCAAAATGGCTGTATTTCAAATACCTGAATAGAACCCCTGTATATAAAGGGTGTATCTCACAATGACATCTGCAGCAAAGGCTGCCAAATAAACTTTTTTTGCCCAAACGGGTGTTTGTTTAATAACTGAATATGACAGCAGTATATAACCCTGGAATTTCAAACGTCTTGATGCTGCAAGGGCGGAAAAATTGTGTATTTTGCCCAAAAAAGGGTGTTTTATTAATAGAAGAATATAACTCCTGTATATAAAGGGTGTATCTCACACGCCCTGACCCACACTAGGCCGCAATTAAATATTTGTGCCCAAAATGGCTGTATTTCAAATAACTGAATATAACCCCTGTATATAAAGGGTGTATCTCACACGCCCTGATCCAGACTAGGCCTCAATTAAATTAGTTTGCCCAAAATGGCTGTATTTCAAATACCTGAATAGAACCCCTGTATATAAAGGGTGTATCTCACAATGACATCTGCAGCAAAGGCTGCCAAATAAACTTTTTTTGCCCAAACGGGTGTTCGTTTAATAACTGAATATGACAGCAGTATATAACCCTGGAATTTCAAACGTCTTGATGCTGCAAGGGCGGAAAAATTGTGTATTTTGCCCAAAAAAGGGTGTTTTATTAATAGAAGAATATAACCCCTGTATATAAAGGGTGTATCTCACACGCCCTGACACACATTAGGCCACAATTAAAGATTTATGCCCAAAATGGCTGTATTTAAAATACCTAAATAGAACCACAGTATCTAAAGTGTGTATCTCACAATGACATATGCAGTGACAAGGCTGCAGTGACATATGTGTGTTTGTTTAATAACTGAGTATGACAGCAGTATATAACCCTTGAATTTCACACATGCTGATGCTGCAAGGGCTGTAAAATGGTGTATTTTGGCAAAAATGTGTGTTTTTAAAAACCTAGAAAATTATGGCTGTATTTCTAGCTTAAATTGCACACTTACTAATCCAGATGTTGTATATTGGCAAAAAAGTTTTTTTTTTACTAACAGAATATGAAAGCTGTATATTTTAAAATTGCATTTCACACTTGCAGATCTGTAAAATAGTGTATTTTGCCCAAAAAGGTGTTTTAAAAAACCCAGAAAATGATGGCTGTATTTCTAGCTTAAATTGCACACTGACTAATCCAAATGTTGTACCGATATAGTAGAGTTAACACTCATGCTTTCTGAGATTTCTGAGATGTGTTATCGAAACTAAGCAAACACCTTCAATTGCTTTTCAATTGCTTTTGTTTCAAGATAACACAATGGTATAAGAAATTTGAGTTACGAGTGTGAGTGCTAACCCTGCTACATCTGTATATTGCCAAAAAAAGGGAGTTTTTTTTACAAACAGAATATGAAAGCTGTATATATTAAACTTGAATTTCACACTTGCAGATCTGTAAAATAGTGTATTTTTCACAAAAAGGGTGTTTTAAAATACCCAGAAAATTATGGCTGTATTTCTAGCTTAAATTGCACACTTACTAATCCAGATGTTGTATATTGGCAAAAAAGTGTGTTTTTTTTACTAACAGAGTATGAAAGCTGTATATATTAAACTTGAATTTCACACTTGTAGATCTGTAAAATAGTGGATTTTGGCAAAACTTTTACTGAAATGTTCGGGTTCGGGTCCGGGTTCCAAAAATCCTAAAGTTCGGTACGAACCCGAACTTTACAGTTCGGGTTCGCTCAACCCTACTCACAATATATTCCCAATTTTGTAATCAATAATAAGGCCAGAAGGTTTAAGTGTGTTTAGCTTATAAATCCACAGTAGTTCTTTTTTCTTTAACATATTAACTTGATTGCCACCTTTCCTAGGCAAATGAACATGGTCAATAATGCAACAACTCAAGTCTCTTTCTGTGTGTTTAAAATAAAAATAAATGTTTTGAAACTGGTAAGTCAAGACATCTTTTGTGTATCGTATAACGGTGATTATTATGGCGTGTTTTCATATCTGGGGAGGTCTCACATACATACATCAGTTTGTAAGGACATAAAAGTATGTAGATAACAAAATTCGAGTCACAAGTAAGGTGAAAACGGATCTGGTGTGAAACATCAGTGACAGGATGAATAAAGGCACCACTTTTATGTATATATCGGCAACTGACACAGCTGAGACAAGGAAAACAACCAAGTATAGCATGTGTCAGTGTCATTTGTCTAGTCAGTTTTTCAGGTCCAACATCTGCCCTGACTAATTGGTCACGTAGACTACTAGATCTGCGGTATGAAAAAAATGGAGGAGATTTAAATTCAGGCATATCTCTAAGGCAACCACCTAATATACTCCAATGGCGTCTGATGATTTTACTAATATCAATACTTAATTCTGTATATGTGGAGATGAAAGGAATGCTAGACATTTTTGTAATCCATTTTTTTTTACTAGATAAAGTACTGTCTCTGTCCAGCTTACATACAGTGTCCCTATGTAGCTGCAATAAATTGTGAGGGTATCCACGTTATACGAACTTGCCAGACATAACATCTTGTGTATTATTCAAAACAGATTGATCAGATACAATCCGTCTGGCTCTCAAAAATTGTGAATATGGAAGATGTTTGACCATTTTTCTAGGGTGGCAACTGTTGTAACGCAAGACAGTGTTCCTATCAGTGCGCTCATTGGAGAGAACCACAGTAGTGTCCAAAAATTGTATCTCAATGATAGAGTGTACTAATGTGAAATGTAGTGTATTGTCCACACTGTTTAAAAAAAGTCATGAAAGTTAATCAATTCAGTCTAAGTTCCTGTCCAGATGAGAAAGATGTCATCTATGTATCTCCACCACCTCAAAACGTGTGTAAAGTGGTGGGATACATAGACCACATCCTCCTCAAACCGACGCATAATGATATTAGCCTATGTCGGGGCCACGTTGGACCCCAAGGCCACAATCCTTTGCTGTATATAATAGGTGTCCTGAAGCAAAAAATAATTGTGTCTCAAAATGATATTCAGAAGAGACATTACAAAATCACAAGCCTGTGATGAAAGAGATTACATTTCCAACATCCGTACTACAGCCGACATACCCTTATTATGATCAATAGATGTATACAAGGAGGTAACATCAAAAGACACCAAAATAATGGGCTCCACATCTGATAAATCAACTTGTTCCAATTTATGGAAAAAAATCTGAAGTGTCTTGCACATATGAGGAACCCATAATCTCCACCGGAGGAATGAGAGATGAGAAGTTCTCTTTGTAGCGGGGGTCGAGAAGGGTGAACAACCAGTAATCTGTGTTGTCTAAAATGCCTATAACGCGCGGGTCGCTGGAAAGGCAGTCTAACATGAAGTCAGTCATGTGTGCCAGAGTACCAACAGGTAAGACTTCGCTGTCGTCATCAGGGGGATCACTGTCAATCTCTTCATCCTTTTCCTCCTCTTCTGCCTACCCACGCTGAGCAGATGGAATTAAACTTCCATGGGTACTACCCTCTGTAGCGGAGGCAACCGTCTCCTGCTTCTCCTCCTCCTTCTCTTCATCGTCCAATTTGCGCTGAGAAGATGAACTATGGGTTGTCTGGCTATCACCCTGTGTAATGTCTTCCCCCATTTCCACCTCTTCCACATGCAAAGCGTCGTCCTTAATTGTGAGCAGCGAGCGTTTGAGTAGACACAGAAGTGAAATGGTTAATAGTGTTATCGCCACTAACGATTTGTGTTGATTCCTCAAAGTTTCTTAAAACCTCACAGAGGTCAGATATCCATGCCCACTCCTCGCTTGTGATTAGCAGAAGCTGACTGGAAAGGAGACGACCATGTTGCAGATGGTATTCCACTACCGCCCTCTGCTGCTCACAAAGTTTGACCAACATGTGGAACGTGGAGTTCCAGAGCTTGCTCACGTCGCACAACAGCCGGTGAGCTGGCAACTTCCAGCGCTGCTGCAGCGTTGACAGACCGGCTGAAGCAGTTGATAACTTGCGAAAATGTGCACACACGCGGCGCACCTTCACCAGTAGCTCAAGCAAATTGGGGTAGGTTTTGAGAAACCGCTAAACCACTACGTTGGACATGTGGGCTAGGCATGATACGTGTGTGAGCTTTCCGAGCTCCTAAGCCGCCACCAAGTTACAGCCATTATCAGACGCAACCATGCCTGGTTATAGGTTTAGTGGCGAGAGCCACAACTCAGTCTGGTCCCTTATCCCCTGTCACAGCTTTGCGGCGGTGTGCTGTTTGTCACCTATGCAGATCAGCTTCAGCATGGCCTGTTGACGCTTCCCCACTGCAGTGCTACACTCCTTCCATCTACCGACTGATGGCTGACTGATGCTGCAAGAGGATAATTCTGAGGTGGAAGTGGAGGAGGAGGCGGAGGAGAGTGGGGGTTAGAGCCACTAACGTAGATGCTGGCGGAAACCCTGATGGAATTAGGGCCCACAATTCATGGCGTCGGTAGCACCTGTGCCATCCCAGTGTACGACTCGCTCCAGGCCTCCACAACGTTCACCCAGTGTGCGGTCAGGGAAATGTAACATCCCTGGCTGAATGCAATTGTCCATGTGTACGTGGTTAAGTGGACCTTCCTAGTAACTGCGTTGGTCAGGGCACGTGTGATGTTACCGGACACATGTTGGTGTAAGGCGGGCAAGGCACACCTTGAAAAACAGTGTCGGCTGGGGACTGTGTAACAGGGGTCGGCCGCCGCCATCAGGCTGCGGAAGGCCTCAGTGTCCACAAGCCTAAATGGCAACATTTCCAGGGCCAGTAATTTGGATAGTTGCGCATTTAGTGCTATAGCCTGTGGGTGGGTGGCTAGGTATTTGCGCTTGCATTCAAATGCCTGGGGTTAGGACATTTTTACGCAGCGCTGGGACAGGGAAGTGGATGTGGTCGCTGATGGTGCTTGCGAAGGTCCAGGTGCAGGGTGGGATGCATCCTGGCCTGCACCTTCGACAGAGGATTGGCCAGAACGTAACACAGTGGAAGAGGAGACAGTGGTGTGACCCGCAGACACAGATTGTGGACCCAGGCATTCAGCTCACTTATTACAGTGCTTGGATGCCATGTGGCGGATCATGCTGGTAGTGGTGAGGTTGCTAGTGAGTGTTCACACCCCAGCTCATTTTGGTACAGCACAGGTTGCAAACTACTATTCTTTTGTCGCCCGCACTTTCCTCAAAAAAGCGCCATACTGCGGAACACCTACCCCTTGGAAAGGGAGATATCCGCAAGGGGGTGCTCCGTTGAACAGTTGCGGGCCTGTTTGGTGTGGCCCGCCTTCTCCCTTTTGCCACCTCACTGCCTCTTCCAGCCTGTTGCGGTGCAGCAGATCCCCCCCCTCTGTACTGCTGTCATCACTCGGCTTTCCACCTTCCCAGGTTGGATCAGTGACTTCATCGTCCACCCCCTCTTCCACTTCCTCACTCTGCTCATCCTCCTGACTTGTTGATCTAACCACAACCTCAGTGATTGACAATTGTGTCTCATCCTCTTTATCAGCCTCTTGAGACAGTAATTGCCGTTGACTTATTGGAAACTGTGACTCATCATCATTCACCTCATTAAACAGTAATAGCCATTCCCCACCGTCATCTTCTTGTGATTGTGGATGCTCAAGAGTTTGGGAATCAGGGCACAAGATCTGTCCCTCTTCAAGCGTGCTTGGCAAGAGGGCCAAATCAAGGAATGGCGCAGAAATAGCTCCTAGGAATATCCGAGTGTGGGATCAATTGTTTGCCCAAACTCTCCATGGTGCGAAGAAGGATGATCAGGGTAAGGATTGTGTTGAGCAGACTTTTGGCTACCGAGACTAGACTTTGTGGAAGACAGGGTGATGCTTAACTGGAAGCATTATCCAACTGACCACCTGGTCGCACTGGTCTGACTTCAAGAGTGGTGTCCTGCACCGCCCTGCAAACTTGGACATGAAGCTAGGAATCATGAATGATTGTTTTTCTTGTGCTCTGGCAGCAGGCACAGATTCAATGCGCCCAGGACCACGGCCTCTGCGTGCACCATCAGCCTCACGGCCACTTGCCCGTCCCTTACTGCTCACCTTCTTCACATTAAATGTTATATATGCTTGAAAGTATGTTACACGTACAGTAGTGTAGGATTTGGAAGTGTATGCGCAAACAAATTTAAAAAGGTATTTGGGATGTGGAAACGTCACACAGGAGATATCACACAGATAATGTCAATGCTGTCACCAGTGGCTAATAAAAAATTACAGGAAATGTCACAGGTATTTGGGATGAGGAAACTTTATTCAGCAGACATACCACTGGTAATGTCACTGTCCAAAGTACACTGAATGTCGCAGATAAATTTTTTAAGTGCATGCGTTAAACTGGAGATATGGTAATGTCACTGTCATAAGCGGACACCATCTTTTGAAAAAATACACTGGATGTCACAGATATTTTTTTTAATGCGCACACTTTACACTAGAGATGTGGCGCAGCTAATGTCACTGTCTGCAGCGGACACCGTCTATTGAAAAAGTACACTGGATGTCACAGATACATTTTTGGATGCGCACACTTTACACTGGAGATCTGGCGCAACTAATGTCACTGTCAGAAGCGGTCACCGTCAGTTGAAAAAGTACACTGGATGTCACAGATACATTTTTGGATGCGCACACTTTACACTGGAGATCTGGCGCAACTAATGTCACTGTCAGAAGTGGTCACCGTCAGTTGAAAAAGTACACTGGATGTCACAGATACATTTTTGGATGCGCACACTTTACACTGGAGATGTAGCGCAGCTAATGTCACTGTCCACAGCGGACACCATCTATTGAAAAAGTACACTGGATGTCACAGACATTTTTTTGATTCGCACTATTTACAATGGAGATGTGGCGCAGCTAATGTCACTTTAAGAAGCGGACACCGTCTATTGAAAAAGTACACTAGGAGTCACAGATAATTTTTGGGATGCGCACACTTTACACTCGAGATGTGGCGCAGCTAATGTCACTTTCAGAAGCGGACACCATCTATTGAAAAAGTACACTGGATGTCACAGACATTTTTTGGATTCGCACTATTTACAATGGAGATGTGGCGCAGCTAATGTCACTTTAAGAAGCGGACACCATCTATTGAAAAAGTACATCGGATGTCACAGATAAATTCTTGGATGCGCACACTTTACACTGGAGATGTGGCGCAGCTAATGTCACTGTCCGCAGCGGACATGGTCTCCGGAAAAAGTACACTGGATGTCACAGATATTTTTGGGATGCGCACACTTTACACTGGAGATGTGGTGCAGCACATGTCACTGTCTGTAGCGGACACCGTCTACAGGAAAAGTACACTGATGTCACAGATATTTTTGGGATGCACACACTTTACACTGGAGATCTGGCGCAGCTAATGTCACTGTCAGAAGCGGACACCATCTATTGAAAAAGTACACTGGATGTCACAGATATTTTTTGGGATGCGCACACTTTACACTGGAGTTGTGGCGCAGCTAATGTCGCTGTCTGCAGCGGACACCGTCAGTTGAAAAAGTACACTGATGGCACAGATATTTTTTGGATGCGCATACTTTAAACTGGAGATGTGGTACAGCTAATGTCACTGTCAGAAACGGACACCGTCTATTGAAAAAGTACACTGGATGTCACAGATACATTTTTGGATGCTCACACTTTACACTGGAGATCTGGCGCAGCTAATATCACTGTCAGAAGCGGACACCATATATTGAAAAAGTACACTGGATGTCACAGATATTTTTTGGATGTGCACACTTTACACTGGAGTTGTGGCGCAGCTAATGTCACTGTCTGCAGCGGACACCGTCTACGTAAAAAGTACACTGGATGTCACAGATATTTTTTGGATGTGAACTCTACACTGGAGATGTGGCGCAGCTAATGTCACTGTCCGCAGCGGACACTGTATACGGAAAAAGTACACTGATGTCACAGATATTTTTTGGATCCGCACACTTTACACTGGAGATGTTGCGCAGCTAATGTCACTGTCTGCAGCGGACACCGTCTACGGAAAAAGTACACTGATGTCACAGATATTTTCTGGATGCGCACACTTTACACTGGAGATGTGGTGCAGCTAATGTCACTGTCCGCAGAGGCCACCGTCTACAGAAAAAGTACAGTGGATGTCAGATTTTTTTGGGATGCGCACACTTTACACTGGAGATGTGGCACAGCTAATGTCGCTGTCTGCAGCTGCCTAACTATTGTACGCTATTTAGCGCAGGATGCACTAAAAATATATATTGCTGCCACACACAATAGTCCTTAGAAGGACTTTTGGGTCTGTAACCTCATGATATCAAGATGGGCATGTCTAATCCTAGACATCAATATAGAATGCTAAATACATTCTGCCCCCCCTAACCAACTACACATCACATGGCTTCAAGATGGGCAAATCCATTCAAGGATATAACTTAGAAGAGACAATTGTATCCTTCCGCCCCATCCTGGACTAACTTCACATATATGACTTTGGTAAGACTATTAAGACAAATAACAGGGATCTAGGATCTTAAACAGGAAGGATTTGAAATAAGTCTTTCCTGTGGGAATCCATCACTTAGCTTGGCGAAGAATGTTCTATCAATATATATATATATATATATATATATATATATATATATATATATATATATATATATATATATTTATTTGTGTTAGGTGCTTACGGTAGTACAGAGAAGAGCCCTGGAATGCAGGGAAAGAAATGCAGTCGGTTGTGGTGTGCCAAAACCGAGGATGAGGTAGGCCTAAGAAAGAAGAGGGCCCACCCAAGGAAAAGACATAAAAGAAATGAGTTGTAAATGAGTGGAGTGGTGGGAGGGACAAAGCTCAGACCTCAGACGGTGCAGGAGCCAGGTAAGGGGGGTGCCCTAAAATAGGCTGGAGGCGGACCTCAGCCCCTCCCACAAATCCAGGCAAATGCCTTAATACTTGTGTTAGGTGCTTACGGTAGTACAGAGAAGAGCCCTGGAATGCAGGGAAAGAAATGCAGTCGGTTGTGGTGTGCCGAAACCGAGGATGAGGTAGGCCTAAGAAAGAAGAGGGCAAAAATGGAAATAAACCAGTTTATTTGTAGCCAATAAAACACGTGAATAGCTCAACCTGACATGCTTTGGAAAGCCACTCTTAACTCTTGTGCTGGATTGGGAATGTATCGTGCGTAAACGGATGACTTCCAGCGCCCCAATTTCTTGATAACATGAGTAGGGATGTTGGCACTGGAGGCCATGGATGCAGCTCCGATGCGAAAGGAGTGCCCTGAGTAGTTGGCAGCGTTGAGGCCCAGTTGGGTGAGAAATGACCTGACATGGATCATGAAGGTGGTCGTGGTGAGCACCGACCCATGAAGTTGGAGTAGCGGTTGAGAGGGTAGGAACTTGTGAAGCTGACTGTAGGTGTCCAGAACCCTCATATTACCCCATTTGTTGTGCGTGGGGTAATATGAGATGTTGACGGGTGAATGCTGACTACTCTTGGAGTGAGGTATGGTCAGGATGTAGTGATCCAGGTGTTTAGATAAGTGGGAGACAAGAAGACAAGGTGAGGTTTGGGACGTGGAGGTTGTAGTGAATTCACCGGGCCTCAGGAACCCGTAGCAGGCTAAGTAAATTGCAGTTTTGATGACGGCGTTGGTATTTGTATCAAAAGGCGTGGCGTCCAGCAAGTCGGATAATGCCTTGAAAACATGACTGTTGATGGGCAGCCTCTGGGCTGGACGTGTGGGTTCCGTCTTCTGAATGCCTCTGAGTATTGTTTTGATTTGGTGGGAGGCCATGAAGCTGGTGTAGTCGGGATGCAAGATTAGCATATGATGTTGAATGCCAGTAAGATATAGTTTGATGGTGTTGTATGTTTGAGGTGGCAGAAAGAAGCAAATCCCAAAAGAGACGTCATGATGAAAGGGTGCGTGATGTTGTGTTCTACCAGGAACCTGTTGAATAGCGTGAATGCTCTGTTGTACGTTCTATGTGTATTGACTGATAGTGAAAAGTGGGACAAAGACTGGCTATGCCGCATGATGGCCTCTAGTCCAGAATGAGTTGTTGAAATGACGGGGTGCTGGAGGCAGTGGGTGATGCTGATGGGAGAGCCTGATGAAATGCCTGAAATTTGAAGCGAGACAAATTGTCAGCAGCCGAATTGCACACCCCCGGGACATGGAAACAATGCAAGAAAAAATTATTGCAGGCGGCCAGCCAAGTGAGTCTTCGCATGAACCTCATGATTGTGAGGGATTTAGAACGACCTTTGTTGATGATCTGGCAGGTTGCTTGGTTGTCTGAGTAGCAGCGGACCGACATGTTTGCCCATAAATGACCCCACGCCACGGCAGCCGCTACGATGGGATAGATCTCAAAAAGCGCTGAGGTAGTGGAGAATCCTTCCAGACCCTGGACCGCAGGAGGCCAGCTGCCCCACAGCCAATCGTCCCCAAATATGGCCGCAAAGCCTGTGGTAGATGCCGCATCTGACCAGATAGAGGGGGAAGAGTCCGACAGCTGTGGGAGAAACAAGCTCCTGCCATTCCAGGTGGACAGAAATCTCCTCCACATTCCCAGATCAGCCGCAGCGTGGGCATCCAGGGACAATCTGTGCGAGTCGTGTAGGAACAAGGGGAAGAGGTGCAGAAGCCGTGAAATAAATGAGCGACCCTGGGGTATGATGCGCATGGCAAAGTTCAGGGAGCCCAGCAGGGACTGTAGTTCTCTGCGGTTGCAGGTGCCGAGTTGAAGATAGCCGTCTATGTGGGTGAGAATGTCCTGGATCTTCCCGGACGGCAAACTGGCTTGCATTGAAGCTGAATCCAACTGGATACCCAGGAAGGTGATGATCGTGTCCGGCCCCTCTGTCTTCTTGGTGGAGAGGGGTACCCCCAGTTCCTTGAACAGCTTGATGGTGGCTTTGAGGCTGGAAGGGGGGGGAAGTGTTTTCTTCCACCAATAGGAAGTCATCAAGGTAATGTAAAACCAGCGGGCACCTTGCTACATTCAAAAGCAACCAGCATAATGCTTCTGCAAAAACGTCGAAGATGGCCGTGCTGCTTTTGGACCCGAAGGTCAACCGGGAGAAAAAATAATAATCCCCAGACCACTTGATGCCGTGCAGGTGCCACAGTGTAGGGTGAATCGGTAGCAATTTGAAGGCGTTGGCGATGTCGGTTTTGCTGAGCCATGCCCCCACCCCTGCTTGTCTGATGGCCGTGATGGCGTGATCTATGGTGGTGTACTGCAGAGAGAATTCCTCCGAGGGAATGAGGGAGTTGAGACTGGGGTTGCCTGACCCGTGAGGCACCGATAGGTCGATGATGAGCCTCTGCTTCTGGGAAGATTTTCCAGTGACGATGCCAATGGGGTTGGTGCGCCATGTGGCGAATGGGGGAGTCTTGAAAGGACCTAGCACAAAGCCCTCCGTTACTTCTTGAGCTATGAGGGCGTCAATGGCGGTGGGGTTGTGTAGAGCGGATAAAAGATTGGAACATTCCAGGGTGCCAGTTGGCATATACAGGATGCCCGTGTGGAATCCTTCTGTCAACCCTGAAACGAGGAAATCTGAGAGATGCCTGGACGGGTGTTGCGACATGAGCGCGGTAAAAACTGGCATGTTGATGGTTGTTAGATACGGTTTTGTAAACATTTTATTTGGACACATGGACTTGGCATGTGCCCGGAAACATTTGGTGCATATATGTAACAACTTACACCCGCTGTAATTACAGGACCCCTCATTGAAATTATTGCAAATCATGGATTTGCCTAGAAATTTGATCGGCCGACCCAGCTTGTCCCGGGCCAGTCTTTCCGGGACCCCGGAGGGACCAGCTGCCTGGGAGAGGCCCTGTCTGTCCGACGTGTTCGGGCAGAAATTGGTGGTGTGGGCCGTGGAGGAGCAGTGCGCACAGGCTGGGGTCCTAAGGCCTGCGAAGTGGCGACAGAATATGAGCGTGTCGATCCTCGCCCAGTTGGAGTGGACTCCGTAGTCCACCAGTTTGTGTAAGTAGAGGTCGAATTCCTCCCTTCTGTTGGGTTAGACCGCACAGATGACCTCTCTATATGCGGGGGGCCGTCCGACGGCGGCCCCCCGCATCAGTTGCGGCGCGCACGGCCGCCGGGACACCGCGCACGCGCCGACGGAATCGCCGCGCATGCGCAGAACCCCGGCCGCGCATGCGCAGACCAGGCACCAGAACGCGGCCGGGCGCCATCGGCCGCGCGGCAGGAGGAGCGGCAAAACAGGCAGGAGGCGGTGGGGAGGGGATGTCTGTGCAGCGGTAAGCCCAGTGGAGGTTGAAATGAATAGGGGGTGTGCCGGGTGCACCGCAGCTGGCCCCTGTAGCTGCGCACATGAATGCGAGGAGGGGGTGGGGGAGGCATGAATGTTGGATGTGTAGGGGTGAAATGAACCCAGAAAATGGGGAATGGGGCCGGAGCCAGCAGGGTGCTGACCTGGTCCTGTGGGGAGACGCCAGCATAGGCATGAGCAATGAGCTGCCGGTGATTGCTGCGAGAAGCCGTGACATGGGTGCAGCGTGTGTGATATGAACAAACAGAAATGGGGGCCGCATGCTGCCAGAGCTGTTGACCGGAATGGTGGTGCGGTTTGTGAACAAATGCGCATGAACAGGTGTGACAGAAATGAATGCTGGTGACTTTGTATCAAAACCGTGACATTGGTGCGCATTGATGAAATGAGATGAACCGGTACAGGGGCAACCGTGAGGCCCTGCTGTCCCGTATGAAATAACTCACAGTTTGACGGGCAAACACGACCCACAGTGAACCGAATGAAGCTGGGAAAAGAACAGCAATGCTCCAAATCCAGAAACAGACGGCGACGAAAAAGCTCTCCGAAATTCAGCGGCTCGCAGGTAAATTCTTCAGAACTCCAACAAGCGATTTCCTCTCACAAAGCTCAGACCTCAGACGGTGCAGGAGCCAGGTAAGGGGGGTGCCCTAAATAGGCTGGAGGCGGACCTCAGCCCCTCCCACAAATCCAGGCAAATGCCTTAATACATATATATAACCAATTATATAATGCTTTGCTAGATTATGAGTCTAGATTCTTCTACAGGTAGAATGAAGCCTCACAATATCCTAACACTACCTCTCAATATGGAGATGATCAATTAATTTAATTATTTATTTATTCGCCAATCTAGATGGTATAATTTCACCCACACTATCAAATTAGTCTTAATAAAATGAAATATCATTTTCTTTGTCTCTTACCAAGTCCTAGTAGGAATCTCACTTCTGCTCCTAGGAAAGCTGGGTGGTCCATCATAGCGAATCTCATTATGGCTTTCATCTTGATAAACCCTTCTAGAGCTTTACTTCTCTTCTCTTTCTTCTTTCCTTCTCCTTCCTTCCCCTCTCTACCTCCTGTGTATGGCTTATGATTAGGGATGAGCGAACCCGAACTGTTTACATTTTCGTAAAAGTCCGGGTTCGGTGTTCGGCTCTTTCTTGGCGCTTTTTGAAAGGCTGCAAAGCAGCCAATCAACAAGCGTCATACTACTTGCCCCAAGAGGCCATCACAGCCATGCCTACTATTGGCATGGCTGTGATTGGCCAGTGCAGCATGTGACCCAGCCTCTATTTAAGCTGGAGTCACGTAGCGCCGCACGTCACTCTGCTATGATCAGTATAGGGAGAGGTTGCAGCTGCGACGTTAGGGCGAGATTAGGCAGATTAACTCCTCCAAAAGACTTCATTCTGTGATCGATCTGCAGCTGTGGATCATTGAAGTGCTATTATTGACTTGCTCACTTTTTTGAGGCTGCCCAGAGCGTTTTTAGATCACTTTTTTTCTGGGGTGATCGGCGGCCATTTTGTGACTTGTGGTGCGCCAGCACAAGCTATCACCAAGTGTATTTAACCATCGATAGTGTGGTTATTTTGCGCTATATCCTACATCAGCTGCAGGCTGAGCCTGTGTCACCAAAGTGCATTTAACCATCAACAGTCTGGTTATTTTTTGGCCATATACTACATCTGGTGCAGGCTGAGCCTGTGTCACCCAAGTGCATTTAACCATCAACAGTGTGGTTATTTTTTGGCCATATATTACATCAGGGGCAAGTTGAGCCTGTCACCCAGCGCCTAAAAAATAGACCTGACATTTCTATTCAACCAAATCTGTACTGTTTTAGCTGGTCAAGTTATTTGTAGTGACCGTAAAAGCACACTTTTTTTTCTGGGTTGAAAAACTATTCCCAAATTTGCCATTCTCAAAATAACTAGTTTCTGGTATTTGAGGCCTACTTGAAATCTATCCCAAAAAGAATATCTTACATTGAAGCTAGTGATAGTGTCATTCAGAAAAATCTAAGACACACGCTAGCGTGCTGATAGAAATCTGATTCTGTGATTAAACCGATACCTGTCACACAGCGCAAAAAAAAACAGGCCTCACATCTCTATTTAACCAAATCTCTACTGTTTTAGCTGGTCAAGTTATTTGTAGTGACCGTAAAAGCACACTTTTTTCTGGGTTGAAAAACCATTCCCAAATTTGCCATTCTCAAAATTGTGGTGAACGGGAACAATGAGGAAAACATCTAATAAGGGACGCGGACGTGGAAATGGTCGTGGTGGTGTTAGTGGACCCTCTGGTGCTGGGAGAGGACGTGGCCGTTCTGCCACAGCCACACGTCCTAGTGAACCAATTACCTCAGGTCCCAGTAGCCAGCAGAATTTACAGCGATATTTGGTGGGGCCCAATGCCGTTCTAAGGATGGTAAGGCCTGAGCAGGTGCAGGCATTAGTCAATTGGGTGGCCGACAGTGGATCCAGCACGTTCACATTATCTCCCACCCAGTCTTCTGCAGAAAGCGCACAGATGGCGCATGAAAACCAAGCCCATCGGTCTGTCACATCACCCCCATGCATATCAGGGAAACTGTCTGAGCCTCAAGTTATGCAGCAGTCTCTTATGCTGTTTGAAGACTCTGCTGCCAGGGTTTCCCAAGGGCATCCACCTAGCCCTTCCCCAGGGGTGGAAGAGATAGAATGCACTAACGCACAACCACTTATTTTTCCTGATGATGAGGACATGGGAATACCACCTCAGCACGTCTCTGATGATGACGAAACACAGGTGCCAACTGCTGCGTCTTTCTGAAGTGTGCAGACTGAACAGGAGGTCAGGGATCAAGACTGGGTGGAAGACGATGCAGGGGACGATGAGGTCCTAGACCCCACATGGAATGAAGGTCGTGCCACTGACTTTCAGAGTTCGGAGGAAGAGGCAGTGGTGAGACCGAGCCAACAGCGTAGCAAAAGAGGGAGCAGTGGGCAAAATCAGAACACCCGCCGCCAAGAGACTCCGCCTGCTACTGACCGCCGCCATCTGGGACCGAGCACCCCAAAGGCAGCTTCAAGGAGTTCCCTGGCATGGCACTTCTTCAATCAATGTGCTGACGACAAGACCCGAGTGGTTTTCACGCTGTGCCATCAGAGCCTGAAGCGAGGCATTAACGTTCTGAACCTTAGCACAACCTGCATGACCAGGCACCTGCATGCAAAGCATGAACTGCAGTGGAGTAAACACCTTAAAAACAAAGAAGTCACTCAGGCTCCCCCTGCTACCTCTTCTGCTGCTGCTGCCTCGGCCTCTTCTGCTGCTGCCGCCGCCTCGGCCTCTTCCTCCGCCTCTGGAGGAACGTTGGCACCTGCCGCCCAGCAAACATGGGATGTACCACCAACACAACCACCTGCGTCACCAAGTATCTCAACCATGTCACACGGCAGCGTTCAGCTCTCCATCTCAAACATTTGAGAGAAAGCGTAAATTCCCACCTAGCCACCCTCGATCCCTGGCCCTGAATGCCAGCATTTCTAAACTACTGGCCTATGAAATGCTGTCATTTAGGCTGGTGGACACACACAGCTTCAAACAGCTCATGTCACTTGCTGTCCCACAGTATGTTGTTCCCAGCCGCCACTACTTCTCCAAGAGAGCCGTGCCTTCCCTGCACAAACAAGTGTCCGATAAAATCAAGTGTGCACTGCGCAACGCCATCTGTGGCAAGGTCCACCTAACCACAGATACGTGGACCAGTAAGCACGGCCAGGGACGCTATATCTCCCTAACTGCACACTGGGTAAATGTAGTGGCGGCTGGGACCCAGGCGGAGAGCTGTTTGGCGCACGTCCTTCCGCCGCCAAGGATCGCAGGGCAACATTCTTTGCCTCCTGTCTCCTCCTCCTCCTACTCAGCTTCCTCCTCCTCTTCTTCCACCTGCTCATCCAGTCAGCCACACACCTTCACCACCAACTTCAGCACAGCACAGGGTAAACGTCAGCAGGCCATTCTGAAACTCATATGTTTGGGGGACAGGCCCCACACCGCACAGGAGTTGTGGCGGGGTATAGAACAACAGACCGACGAGTGGTTGCTGCCGGTGAGCCTCAAGCCCGGCCTGGTGGTGTGCGATAATGGGCGAAATCTCGTTGCAGCTCTGGGACTAGCCGGTTTGACGCACATCCCTTGCCTGGCGCATGTGCTGAATTTGGTGGTGCAGAAGTTCATTCGCAACTACCCCGACATGTAAGAGCTGCTGCATAAAGTGCGGGCCGTCTGTTCGCGCTTCCGGCGTTCACACCCTGCCGCTGCTCGCCTGTCTGCGCTACAGCGTAACTTCGGCCTTCCCGCTCACCGCCTCATATGCGATGTACCCACCAGGTGGAACTCCACCTTGCATATGCTGGACAGACTGTGCGAGCAGCAGCAGGCCATAGTGGAGTTTCAGCTGCAGCACGCACGGGTCAGTCGCACTGCGGATCAGACACACTTCACCACCAATGACTGGGCCTCCATGCGAGACCTGTGTGCCCTGTTGCGCTGTTTCGAGTACTCCACCAACATGGCCAGTGGCGATGACGCCGTTATCAGCGTTACAATACCACTTCTATGTCTCCTTGAGAAAACACTTAGGGCGATGATGGAAGAGGAGGTGGCCCAGGAGGAAGAGGAGGAAGAGGGGTCATTTTTAGCACTTTTAGGCCAGTCTCTTCAAAGTGATTCAGAGGGAGGTTTTTTGCAACACCAGAGGCAAGGTACAAATGTGGCCAGACAGGGCCCACTACTGGAGGACGAGGAGGACGAGGATGAGGTGGAGGAGGATGAGGATGAAGCATGTTCACAGCGGGGTAGCACCCAAAGCAGCTCGGGCCCATCACTGGTGCGTGGCTGGGGGGAAACACAGGACGATGACGATACGCCTCCCACAGAGGACAGCTTGTCCTTACCTCTGGGCAGCCTGGCACGCATGAGCGACTACATGCTGCCGTGCCTGCGGAACGACAGCAGAGTTGCCCACATTTTAACGTGTGCGGAATACTGGGTTGCCACCCTGCTGGATCCCCGGTACAAAGACAATGTGCCAACCTTACTTCCTACACTGGAGCGTGATAGGAAGATGCGCGAGTACAAGCGCACGTTGGTAGACGCGCTACTGAGAGCATTCCCAAATGTCACAGGGGAACCAGTGGAAGCCCAAGGTGAAGGCAGAGGAGGAGCAAGAGGTCGCCAACGCAGCTGTGTCATGGCCAGCTCCTCTGAGGGCAGGGTTAGCATGGCAGAGATGTGGAAAAGTTTTGTCACCACGCCACAGCTAACTGCCCCACCACCTGATACGGAACGTGTTAGCAGGAGGCAAGATTTCACTAACATGGTGGAACAGTACCTGTGCACACCCCTCCACGTACTGACTGATGGTTCGGCCCCGTTCAACTTCTGGGTCTCCAAATTGTCCACGTGGCCAGAGCTAGCCTTTTATGCCTTGGAGGTGCTGGCCTGCCCGGCGGCCAGCGTTTTGTCTGAACGTGTATTCAGCACGGCAGGGGGCGTCATTACAGACAAACGCAGCCGCCTGTCTACAGCCAATGTGGACAAGCTGACGTTCATAAAAATGAACCAGGCATGGATCCCACAGGACCTGTCCATCCCTTGTGCAGATTAGATATTAACTACCTCCCCTTAACAATATATTATTCTACTCCAGGGCACTTCCTCATTCAATACTATTTTTAATTTCATTTTACCATTATATTGCGGGGCAACCCAAAGTTGAATGAACCTCTCCTCTGTCTGGGTGCCAGGGCCTAAATGTGTGACAGTGGCCTGTTCCAGTGGTGGGTGACGTGAAGCCTTATTCTCTGCTATGACATAAAGACAGATTCTGCGCTGACATAAGGCCAGATTCTCTGTTACGGGACCTCTCTCCTCTGCCTGGGTGCCTGGGCCTAAATGTGTGACAGTGGCCTGTTCCAGTGGTGGGTGACGTGAAGCCTTATTCTCTGCTATGACATAAAGACAGATTCTGCGCTGACATAAGGCCAGATTCTCTGTTACGGGACCTCTCTCCTCTGCCTGGGTGCCTGGGCCTAAATGTGTGACAGTGGCCTGTTCCAGTGGTGGGTGACGTGAAGCCTGATTCTCTGCTATGACATGAAGACAGATTCTGTGCTGACATAAGGCCAGATTCTCTGTTACGGGACCGCTCTCCTCTGTCTGGGTGCCGGGGCCTAAATGTGTGACAGTGGCCTGTTCCAGTGGTGGGTGACGGGAAGCCTGATTCTCTGCTATGACATGAATACAGATTCTGCGCTGACATAAGGCCAGATTCTCTGTTACGGTACCTCTCTCCTCTGCCTGGGTGCCTGGGCCTAAATGTGTGACAGTGGCCTGTTCCAGTGGTGGGTGACGTGAAGCCTGATTCTCTGCTATGACATGAAGAAGACACATTCTGCGCTGACATAAGGCCAGATTCTCTGTTACGGGACCGCTCTCCTCTGTCTGGGTGCCGGGGCCTAAATGTGTGACAGTGGCCTGTTCCAGTGGTGGGTGACGTGAAGCCTGATTCTCTGCTATGACATGAAGACAGATTCTGTGCTGACATCAGGCCAGATTCTCTGTTACGGGACCTCTCTCCTCTGCCTGGGTGTCGGGGCCTAAATGTGTGACAGTGGCCTGTTCCAGTGGTGGGTGACGTGAAGCCTGATTCTCTGCTATGACATGAAGACTGATTCTGCGCTGACATGAAGCCAGATTCTCTGCTATGGCATGAAGAGACTGATTCTCTGCTGACATGAAGCCAGATTCTTTGCTATGGCATGAAGAGACTGATTGTCTGCTGACGTGAAGCCAGATTCTCTGCTATGGGACCTCTGTCCAATTGATATTGGTTCATTTTTATTTTTTTAATTTTTATTTTAATTCATTTCCCTATCCATATTTGTTTGCAGGGGATTTACCTACATGTTGCTGCCTTTTGCAGCCCTCTAGCTCTTTCCTGGGCTGTTTTACAGCCTTTTTAGTGCCCAAAAGTTCGGGTCCCCATTGACTTCAATGGGGTTCGGGTTCGGATCGGGTTCGGATCCCGAACCCGAACATTTCCGGGAAGTTCGGCCGAACTACTCGAACCCGAACATCCAGGTGTTCGCTCAACTCTACTTATGATCACAAACTTATCCGTTAGACACACCTTCCTAGTTTGGAACTTTCCAATTATTGTCGGATGGGCGTGACCATTGATAAAATGTGACATCATAACCTTACCCAGAATGCACTATTGCTACTGTTGTAATGTCACCTACTCCTACCTAGGTGGCACTGCTGTATAAGTTATCTGCATCATAGTATAAAGGGTTAACCTATGTAAGTCTGAATATACATTTTGACCTTAGAAGCTTTAATTCAAAGCTATAGGGATTAATTCTGACACTTGTAGCAATTAGAGACAGACCTCTAGGCGTCTCACTTAATGTTTCTCACACTGTTGATTTATGGATCATAAATAACTTGAATGGCTTTGTTTTCTCACAGAGATATCAGTACCTCTTGTCATACCAAAGATGTGATTAATTGTTACAAAACACACATCTTCACAGACACTCTTTTAGAGACAGATACTATTCTATTGAGAAATATATACAATATACTGGATACATGTTGTCTTCATAACATATAACAATATAATATAAAGTTTTATATATATATATATATATATATATATATATATATCCTACTGATTGTCTTATGCCAAGGACTAACTAAGGCTTATTAAATGAATACATACATATTATATATTTTGCTTCATTAATAAATATCTAATTGTATAGGTAATGATCACCAGCTGCATAGAGCTTATCTTTATCTCCCGTCAAAATTTAAAAGTAAACAAGGAGGCTTCTCAGACTGGTACATTCATGAGAAGGATAACACTGAAGAGCATAAACCTTTGTGTGACCTTAATTTGGCCTACTCAAGACATACAAAATTGCAACTATAGTCGAGCATGGCTCTTAAAGGTAATGAACATCCATCTTGACTAGAATAAATTGGATATCAATGCATTTACCTATGAAAAGGCACAACAAGAGGAAGGGCAAGATAATCAGTGACGTCAACACAAACTTACTGCTGACACCCTCTCCACTCTGTCGGGGGGCTCTACTTATATAAGCGTTTAATAAAACAGGTTCTGTAGACATCTATGTGGAATCAGCTGATGAAGGTGTAAAAGGAGTGCGCTGCTTCTCGCCGGTAACATCGACCTGTGTAAGGCTAAATTCACACTTGAGTTATTTGGTCAGTTTTGGTCCCGTGACTGCCCAAATAAGTGAAGTGTGCAGTGATTCTAAGAGCGACGCCTGTCATCTGCATGCCAGCTTGCTGCTTTTCCAAGACTGCTTACCAAGAGCTGATTTACAAGAGCATTGGAGATATTCAGGAGACCAACTTAGTCTAACTCAGAGTTTTTCCACTGTAGCAGAACTTCAGTGGTGTTTCTGGTGAATACTCAGACACTGTGTTTCAAGAGAGGTAAGGAATTTGCTAGACACAGTATCTCTATTCTCTAATTGCAAATGAGCATAGGCAAGTAAGGTGTTAATTTGCTGTTGGGGGAGGAGCCTTTGTGGGAGGGTGTGTATATATACCCACACAGTATTAGCTTTCTAATTATAGCTTGCTGCTTTTCCAAGACTGCTTACCAAGAGCTGATTTACAAGAGCATTGGAGATATTCAGGAGATACTCAGGAGGTAATCTGGAGGTGGATACAATCTAAACAAGTAAGATTTGTTTGTTTAAAATCTTTCCCCTCTTTACAATGGCAGACCTGGTTCTGTGCAGGAATTGTTGTGCTTTTATTTCAGGCTCCACTCTTCAGAGGTTTGGATACTGTCTGATCTGTAGACAGCTCTCCATAATGCAGCAGGAAATTACCTTTTTGAAAAATGAGATTTTTAAATTAACCACTAAACAAACTCAGGCTGAGAACATTGCAATGCCACTGCCACAGAGGCCCCCTAGAATTGGAAGATGGGTTACTGTAGGTTCTGGTAGACTGAGATTTGTGGATAGAAGGCATGTCCCACAGTCTGTGGCTCTCCATAATTCATTTGCAGCACTTTCAGAGTGCAAGAGCAACATGGAGGATGGCTCAAGCACAGTGGGTGAGAAACAATCATCTCCCATGCCTAAAGTATGTAAGACTGCAGCCAAAGACAAAAAGGTGAAGGTGAGGATTGATAGTAAGCAGCTGTTGGTGGGCGATTCCATCATAAGAGGTGTGAAGTTTGAGGAGAATGGTGTTGTGAGATGTCTCCCTGGTGCTACCGCTAGCAGGGATAGACGACGGATCCTTAATATTGTTAGGCAAGCAAAGCAGGAAAGGGAAGTGGATGTTATTCTCCATCTTGGGACAAACGATCTGGCTTGCAATGAGGTTTCAAAGGTGAAAGAAGCTTTTCACACACTTGGAAAGGATATACGGGAGGTTGCATCAACTGTTTCATTCTCTGCAGTTTTGCCTGTGCATAACCTTCAGCATGACAGGAAGATGCGCATTAAGGAATTCAATGTATGGCTTGGTGAATGGTGTCTGAACCAAGGGTTTGGCTTTGTGTCTCATGTTAGCTCTTGTTGGAATGGAAAAGAACTGTACAAGAAAGATGGTTTGCATCTTTCTCTCAAAGGAACGAATGTCCTCGGTGAACAGTTCCAGGTATTTGGTAAGAAGCATTTAAACTAGGAAAGGGGGGCAAAAGAGTGATAATCCAGCAGTCCAACTGCCCCCCGGAACAATGCCAGAAGAGGCCAGTAGCACAAAGGTTAAGAAATGACAAGCTCAGAGTCTTGTCTACAAATGCTCGCAGTCTAGGGAATAAGATCAATGAACTTGAGGCTATAATGGCATCTGAGAATATAGATGTAGTGGCTGTTACTGAGACGTGGTTCAAGGGGAGTAATGACTGGGATATATCAATACCAGGGTTCTCTCTATACAGGAAAGACAGAGAAGGCAAGAAGGGGGGAGGGGTGGCCCTGTATGTGAAAGATAACATAAAATCTAATTTGATACAAGTTAGCGAGAACAATTTAGAGTCAGTTTGGGTTACCGTGCAGCTTGATAATCATAAGGTAACTCGTGTAGGTGTGATATATAGACCACCTAGCCAAGTCAAAGAATTAGATGATCTACTAGTTGAGGAAATAGCTAAAATGACATTGAAGGGGGAAGTTATCATTATGGGAGACTTCAATCTTCCAGATGTAAACAGGAAAACCAAAATAGCTAGTTCTGCCAGTACAGTACAGATATTCTAAATTCCCTACTGGGATTATCTGTAATGACCGACGACACGCACAGGGAGGAAAACAGGGAAAGCCCTGCCCAAGGGAGAGGGAAAGGTGGTGACCCCTAACTCACCTTGCGGCTGGCACCTGACTGCCCTGACGTCCCTAGACGGGTTCCTCACCCGTGCGGCGATCGCGTGCCTAAACCCTGGCTTTCCCTAATATGAGCCCTGGATAGTGAACAGGCCGGTGGGATCGCTAGTCCACACCACTATCACTAAGAGGGAAACACCAGGGAGAGGACAGACAAAACATACAAACACATTCACCCAGGTGGGCGACCACAATAAACCAAAAAGGTCCAACAGGGATCTGGAGGGTAGCGTACTGGACCAACTACCAGCGAACGCAGCAACACAGCTCCAGAAGGTCAGAATAGATGTCCAGGCAGGAAGCTCTATCTCTGGCAACCAGAGAAGTGTGAGAGAGAAATATAAGGAGGTCTGGGAGTGCTGGACAAGGAACAGCTGAGAAGAAGGAGCTACGGATCCCTGAGTGAGCCAAAAGGGTTTGCTAAGCAAACCCAGAAAGCTACCAAAAGGAAAACAGCCCTATCTTAAATAGAGCGTGCAGCCAACCGCTGCGACTTCCTGACCCCGGGTATAACGGAGTCAGGCGTGGTCCTTGACACCCTCGTGACAGTACCCCCCTCTCTACGAGGGGCCTCCGGACACTCAGGACCAGGTCTCCCAGGATGAGAGGCATGAAAAACCTGAACTAACCTGTCGGCGTTTACCTCAGACGCAGGAACCCACATTCTTTCCTCGGGACCGTAACCTCTCCAATGCACCAGATATTGAAGAGAACGGCGGACCCGACGAGAATTAACAATTTTGGATATCTGAAATTCTAGGTTACCATCCACGACAACAGGAGGGGGTGGCAGCGGTGATGGTTCTAGAGGTGGAACATATTTTTTGAGTAACGACTTATGAAAAACATTATGAATTTTAAAAGTCTGAGGTAACTCCAGGCGAAAAGCCACGGGGTTGATGATGGCTACAATTTTGTAAGGGCCAATAAACCTAGGACCCAGTTTCCAAGAGGGAACCTTCAATTTAATATTCCTAGTAGACAACCACACAGTCATTCACTCCTAGGTCCGGACCTGGCGACCGTCTCTTATCAGCCATGCATTTGTATTTACCTCCCATATTTTTCAAGTTAGCTTGCACCTTCTGCCATACCGATGAAAGAGATGACGAAAACCGTTCCTCTTCGGGAACCCCAGAAGACCCCCCCTCTTTGAAAGTACAGAATTGGGGATGAAAACCATATGCACCAAGAAATGGTGACTTGCCAGTGGATTCCTGACGACGATTATTTATGGCAAACTCAGCTAACGGTAAATATGATGACCACAACTCTTGGTTTTCAGACACAAAACATCTTAGATATGTCTCAAGGTTTTGGTTGGTACGCTCAGTCTGTCCATTCGACTGAGGATGGAAAGCAGAGGAAAAGGACAAGTGTACCCCCAAACGAGAACAAAAAGCTTTCCAAAATTTAGAAATAAACTGGGTACCCCGATCCGAAACAACCTCGGAGGGGACCCCGTGAAGCTTCACGATTTCACTGACGAATACCTGAGCAAGAGTCTTAGCATTAGGTAGTGCGGGTAACGCAATGAAGTGTACCATTTTGCTAAACCTGTCCACTACTACCAAAATAACTGTTTTACCCGCAGACAAAGGTAAGTCAGTGATAAAATCCATTGACAGATGTGTCCACGGTCTATTGGGAATGACGAGTGGTAATAGAGACCCTGCAGGACGTGTATGTGAAACTTTTGCGCGCGCACAGGTAGAACAAGAAGACACAAAATCCAATACATCCTGACGCAACCTTGGCCACCAAAAACGACGAGACAATAGTTCCAAGGTTGCTTTACTACCCGGGTACCCAGCAAGTGCCGAATTATGATGTTCCTTTAATAATTCGAAACGTAAGTTCAACGGTACAAACAATTTCTCTTAAGGGCAAGAGACCGGGGCGTCCCCCTGGGCCTCTAACACCTTCCCCTCCAAAACCGAGTGTACCGCAGAAACAACCACTCCTCTTTGAAGAATGGGTACCGGATCACTCACATTACCCCCTCCAGGGAAACAACGAGATAGTGCATCAGCCTTGGTGTTCTTTGCCCCAGGACGATAGGTAATCACAAAGTTAAACCTGGTAAAAAATAGCGACCACCTAGCCTGTCTAGGGGTGAGACGCTTAGCTGATTCGAGGTACAGAAGATTTTTGTGGTCCGTAATCACAGTGACGGGGTGGACTGCCCCCTCTAAGAAATGACGCCACTCCTCAAACGCAAGTTTAATAGCTAATAGTTCCCTATTGCCAATATCGTAGTTCTTTTCTGCTGCAGATAGTTTTTTAGAAAAGAAAGCACAAGGACGCCATTTGCCAGGAGACGGACCCTGAGACAGCACCGCCCCCACTCCCACCTCTGACGCATCGACTTCAACAATAAAAGGCTGAGAGACATCAGGTTGGACCAGTACAGGTGCTGAGGTAAACCTCTCTTTTAGAGAGGAAAAAGCAACTTTAGCGGCGTCAGACCATTTAGAAAAATCAGTCCCCTTCCTAGTCATGTCAGTAAGCGGTTTTACAATAAGTGAATAATTTTTAATGAATTTCCTATAGAAATTCGCGAAGCCCAAGAACCGTTGTAGTGCTTTGAGGTTCTCAGGAAGATCCCAATCTAAAATTGCCTGGACCTTCCTAGGATCCATACGGAAACCTGACGCAGATAAAAAATAACCCAGGAATTGTATCTCCTGAACGGCGAAGACACATTTTTCAATTTTAGCATATAATTCATTCGTCCGTAGGACCTGCAGTACTTGTCTGACATGCACCTCATGTGTTTTCAGATCGGACGAATAAATTAAAATATCATCTAGGTATATTACCACAAACCTGCCGATTAGATGACTAAAAATGTCATTAACGAAATGTTGAAAGACGGCAGGAGCATTGGTCAGACCGAAAGGCATAACTAGATTTTCATAATGCCCCTCAGGGGTGTTAAACGCTGTCTTCCACTCATCCCCCTCCTTAATACGAATCAGATTGTAGGCCCCCCTAAGATCAAGTTTGGAGAACCACCTAGCACCCGCAATCTGATTAAACAGGTCAGGAATGAGAGGAAGAGGGTATGGGTCTCGGATGGTTATCTGATTTAATTCGCGAAAATCTAAGCAAGGACGCAGGCCCCCATCTTTCTTTTTAACGAAGAAAAACCCTGCAGCCACGGGTGAAGAAGAGGGTCTGATGTGTCCCTTAGCCAAGCTCTCGGAGATATAATCTTTCATGGCTTGTCTCTCTGGACCCGAAAGATTATATAACCTGGTCTTGGGTAATTTTGCGCCGGGAATAAGGTTAACCGGGCAATCATAAGGACGATGAGGTGGTAACTTCTGACAACCCTTTTCAGAAAAAAACATCCTCAAAGTCCGAAATAAATGTAGGTAGGGTAGTTATGGAGGCGACTAAGCAATTGCTATTTAAGCAATTTTCTCTGCACTGCTCACTCCACTCCAATATCTCCCTGGCCTGCCAATCCACCACTGGATTGTGCGCTACCAACCAGGGAAGACCCAGCACTACCGGAGTGGGAAGCCCCTCCAGAACATAACCTGAAAGCATCTCGTTATGGTGGTCCCCTACCCGAAGGTGTAAATTATGAACCATATGCGTGAGGTTTCTCTGAGACAGGGGAGCAGAATCAATAGCGAATATGGGAATGGGTCTCTGTAAAGTACAGAGAGACAAACCCAAAGTGCGGGCAAAATGGGCATCTATCAAATTTACCCCTGCTCCACTGTCTAGAAAGAAAGAAATAGTCTCCGTCTTATCACCAAAAATAATAACCGCTGGCAACACAAATTGCGATGTACGTATGGAGGAAACGTATACCCCCCGGCTGACATCCTCCACACAGCCTGCGGTTAGTAGTTTTTCTGACGGTCTTTTGTTTCTGAGGAAAGAAGGACAGACATTAATGAAATGACCCCTCTCCCCACAAAAAAAACAAACCCCACGCCTACGGCGAGCCTCAGGAGGACGGACCTGACGAGTAGTTCCTCCTAGCTGCATAGGCTCGTCTAAGTCCGTACAGACTAACTGCTGCTTGGGAGGGGTTACCAATTGCTCTGGTTTTTTCAACCTGACCCTAAGGCGTCTATCTATTCGGATAGAAAGGGACATAACCGCATCAAGGGAAAAGGGGGTCTCATATAATGCAAGCGCATCCTTAACCCTTTCGGATAACCCAGAGCAGAACTGACTCCTGAGAGCCGGGTCGTTCCATTGGGTATCCGTAGCCCACCTACGGAATTCAGAGCAATACTCCTCTACCGGCCGCTCTCCTTGTAAGAGTCTCCGTAATCTTGATTCAGCCAGGGCGACTCGGTCAGGGTCATCATATATGAGACCCAAGGCCCCAAAAAACTCATCCACTGATCGAAGAGCCTGGGAATCAGTAGGTAAAGAGAACGCCCAGGACTGCGTATCCCCCTGCAGCAGGGAAATAACAACCCCCACCCGCTGATCTTCATTACCAGAGGAGTAAGGGCGCAGTTTAAAATATAACTTACAGGCCTCACGGAATGTCAAAAACTTGTCCCTTCCCCCAGAAAATCTGTCAGGGAGAGGGACCTTGGGTTCCGCAACAACCTGGTTACCAGTAGCAACCGCTGGGCTTGCAGTCAGTTGTAATTGCTGCTGTTGCTGGAGGACCGACGCCTTCAATCCTACCACCTCCAAAGACAGGCCATGAAATTGTTTGGACAGAGCAGCAATTTGATCCATACTGGATTCTAAGTAGGTAAATTTTTTTTTTTTTTTTTTACCTACACAAAATAATGGCCAGAGATAATGTAATGACCGACGACACGCACAGGGAGGAAAACAGGGAAAGCCCTGCCCAAGGGAGAGGGAAAGGTGGTGACCCCTAACTCACCTTGCGGCTGGCACCTGACTGCCCTGACGTCCCTAGACGGGTTCCTCACCCGTGCGGCGATCGCGTGCCTAAACCCTGGCTTTCCCTAATATGAGCCCTGGATAGTGAACAGGCCGGTGGGATCGCTAGTCCACACCACTATCACTAAGAGGGAAACACCAGGGAGAGGACAGACAAAACATACAAACACATTCACCCAGGTGGGCGACCACAATAAACCAAAAAGGTCCAACAGGGATCTGGAGGGTAGCGTACTGGACCAACTACCAGCGAACGCAGCAACACAGCTCCAGAAGGTCAGAATAGATGTCCAGGCAGGAAGCTCTATCTCTGGCAACCAGAGAAGTGTGAGAGAGAAATATAAGGAGGTCTGGGAGTGCTGGACAAGGAACAGCTGAGGAGAAGGAGCTACGGATCCCTGAGTGAGCCAAAAGGGTTTGCTAAGCAAACCCAGAAAGCTACCAAAAGGAAAACAGCCCTATCTTAAAATAGAGCGTGCAGCCAACCGCTGCGACTTCCTGACCCCGGGTATAACGGAGTCAGGCGTGGTCCTTGACACCCTCGTGACATTATCTCTACAGCAAGTAGTGGAGGAGCCAACCCGGAAGGAGGCCATTTTAGATTTAGTATTCACAAATGGGAATTTGGTATCTGATATTACTGTAGGGAAAAGCTTGGGATCTAGTGCTCACCAGTCAGTGTGGTTTACTATAAGTACAGTGACTGAGTCACACCACACAAAAACAAAAGTTTTAGATTTTAGAAAAACTTACTTTTCTAAAATTAGATTAGTGGTATACAAGTCCCTATCAGACTGGAACAGTTTCATTGGAGTCCAGGAGAAATGGGACTACTTAAAAAGTGGCACTATTGAAGGCAACAGAAAATTGCATTAGGCTTGTCAGTAAAAGCAAAAAAAGGAAGAGACCACTGTGGCACTCAGCAGAAGTGGCCAAAATCATTAAAAACAAAAAGATAGCATTTAGGAATTATAAAAAAAAAAAAAACGAGGATGACAGACAAATTTATAAGATTAGGCAGAGAGAGGCCAAACAAGTTATAAGAGCTTCCAAAGCACAGGCAGAAGAGAAATTAGCTCAATCAGGGAAAAAAGGCGATAAGGCATTCTTCAGATACATAAATGAAAAAAGGAAACTAAAACAAGGAATTACCAAATTAAAAACAAAAGAAGGAAGGTATATGGAAGAAGATAAAGAACTAGCTGACTGCCTCAATGAATACTTCTGTTCAGTTTTTACAAAGGAAAATGAAGGAGAAGGACCTCAGTTAGGAAAGAAGACTAATGAATCTTTTGATGCATGTGTCTTTACAGAGGAAGAGGTTCTTAGTCAGCTGTCTAAAATTAATACAAATAAGTCACAGGGGCCTGATGGGATACACCCAAAGCTATTAAAAGAGCTCAGCGGTGAACTAGCAAAACCATTAACAGATTTATTTAACCAATCACTGGCAACAGGAGTCGTCCCAGAAGATTGAAAATTAGCAAATGTTGTGCCCATTCACAAGAAAGGTAGTAGGGAGGAATCGGGCAACTATAGGCCAGTAAGCCTGACATCAATAGTGGGGAAATTAATGGAAACCATACTTAACCCCTTAAGGACACAGCCTTATTTCACCTTAAGGACCAGGCCATTTTTTGCAAATCTGACCAGTGTCACTTCAAGTGGTGATAACTTTAAAACGCTTTGACTTATCCAGGCCATTCTGAGATTGTTTTTTCGTCACATATTGTACTTCATGACACTGGTAAAATGAAGTCCAAAAATTTTTTTTTTTTGCATAAAAAAATACCTAATTTACCAAAAAAGTGGAAAAATTAGCAAATATCAAAGTTTCAGTTTCTCTACTTCTGTAATTCATAGTAATACCCCCAAAAATTGTGATGACTTACCATTCCCCATATGTCTACTTCATGTTTGAATTATTTTGGGAATGATATTTTATTTTTTGGGGATGTTACAAGGCTTAGAAGTTTAGAAGTAAATCTTGAAATTTTTCAGAAATTTACAAAAACCCAATTTTTAGGGACCACTACAGCTCTGAAGTCACTTTGCGAGGCTTACATAATAGAAACCGCCCAAAAATGACCCCATTCTATAAACTACGCCCCTCAAGGTATTCAAAACTGATTTAACAAACTTCGTTAACCCTTTAGGTGTTGCACAAGAGTTATTGGCAAATGGGGATAAAATTTGAGAATTTCATTTTTTTGCCTAATTTTCCATTTTAACCCATTTTTTCCACTAACAAAGCAAGGGTTAACAGCCAAACAAGACTGTATCTTTATTGCCCTGACTCTGCCGTTTACAGAAACACCCAATATGTGGCCGTAAACTACTGTACGGCCACACAGCGGGGCGCAGAGTGAAAGATGCGCCGTTTGGTTTTTGGAAGGCAGATTTTGCTGGACTGTTTTTTTGACACCATGTCCCATTTGAAGCCCCCTGATGCACCCCTAGAGTAGAAACTCCATAAAAGTGACCCCATCTAAGAAACTACACCCCTCAAGGTATTCAAAACTGATTTTACAAACGTTGTTAACCCTTTAGGTGTTGCACAAGATTTAATGAAAAATAGAGATACAATTTCAAAATTTCACTTTTTTGGCAGATTTTCCATTTTAATATTTTTTTTCCAGTTACAAAGCAAGGGTTAACAGCCAAACAAAACTCATTATTTATGGCCCTGATTCTGTAGTTTACAGAAACACCCCATATGTGGTTGTAAACTGCTGTACGAGCACACAGCAGGGCGCAGAAGGAAAGGAATGCCATACGGTGTTTGGAAGGCAGATTTTGCTGGACTGTTTTTTTGACACCATGTCCCATTTGAAGCCCCCCTGATGCCCCCTTAGAGTAGAAACTCCAGAAAAGTGACCCCATTTTAGAAACTACAGGATAGGGTGGCAGTTTTGTTGGTACTAGTTTAGGGTACATATGATTTTTGGTTGCTCTATATTACACTTTTTGTGCGGCAAGATAACAAGAAATAGCTTTTTTGGCACCGTTTTTTTTTTTTTGTTATTTACAACATTCATCTGACAGTTAGATCATGTGGTAATTTCATAGAGCAGGTTGTCACGGACGCGGCGATACCTAATATGTATTCAATTTTTTTTAATTTATGTAAGTTTTGCCCAATGATTTCATTTTTAAAACAAAAAAAAGTTTTAGTGTCTCCATAGTCTAAGAGCCATAGTTTTTTCAGTTTTTGGGCGATTATCTTAAGTAGGGTCTCATTTTTTGCGGGATTAGATGACGGTTTGATTTGCACTATTTTGGGGTGCATATGACTTTTTGATCGCTTGCTATTACACTTTTTGTGACGTAAGATGACAAAAAATGGCTTTTTTTACACAGTTTTTATTTTTATTTTTTTTACGGTGGTCACCTGAGGGGTTAGGTCATGTGATATTTTTATAGAGCCGGTCGATACGGACGCGGCGATACCTAATATGTATACTTTTTTTTTATTTATGTAAGTTTTACACAATGATTTCATTTTTGAAACAAAAAAAATGATGTTTTAATGTTTCCATAGTCTAAGAGCCATAGTTTTTTCAGTTTTTGGGCGATTATCTTAAGTAGGGTCTCATTTTTTGCGGGATGAGATGATGGTTTGATTGTTACAATTTTGGCGTACATGCGACTTTTTTGATCACTTTTATTACCTTTTTTTGGGAAGTAAGGTTGACAAAATTTCAATTTCATCATAGTTTTTTATTTTTTATTTTTATGGCGTTCACCGTTCGGGTAAAGTAACATGACCGTTTTATAGATTAGGTCGTTACGGACGCGGCGATACCAAACATGTGTAGGGAATTTTATTTTTTTAATTTTTAATCAGTGATAAATGTGTTTTTTGATTTTTACTTTTTTTCACTTTTTTCACTTTTTTTTTACCCAGACCCACTTGGTTCTTGAAGATCCAGTGGGTCTGATGTCTGTATAATACAGTACTGTACTCTATATAGTGTTTTGTACTGTATTTTACTTACACTGAACAGATCTATGCTTTCAGCACAGATCTGTTCAGCACCATGGACAGCAGGACGCCTGAGAGGCGTCCTGTTGCCATGGGAACCTTCCCCGTCTGCCACAACTTCGCAGACGGGGAAGGGTGAGGACGGGGCTGGCGGGGGGCTGTCTGGGAGCTCTCTCCCTCTCCTATCGGGGGGCTGCAAAGGCACAGCAGCCCCCCGATCGGAGAGGGAGGGAGCTCCCTCTTACTGTTAACTTTTTCCATACAGCGGTCCGTACGGACCGCTGTATGGAAAGGGTTAAACGGCTGACATCGCATCACCGATGTCAGCCGTTTATACCAGGGTGCCAGCAATGTGCTGGCACCCTGGTATACCCACTGTACACCAACGATTATTCAATGGGAGGCGGGCGGGGGATCGCGATCCCGCCTGCCGCACTGCCCGCCTCCCGCACCGCCCCCACCGCCCGCAACACCCCCCCTGCACCTCCCACCGGGCTAAAATCATTCAGAGGTGCAGGGGGGGTGATAAATATATATTTTCGCCACACTAAAGTTTCTGATCGCCGCGGTCAGGGACCGCAGCGATCAGAAACTGCAGAAAGCGCAACAAACCGCAGGTCTGAATTGACCTGCGGCTTGTTGCGATCGCGGACATCGGGTGGTCACGGGACCCCCCCCGCGCATTTAGCAGAGGTGCCTGCTCAATGATTTGAGCAGGCACCTTGTTCCGATCACAGCCGGCTGGGCGGCAGTGATCGGAACAACACATGACGTACCGGTACGTCATGTGTCCTTAAGGACTCGGGAAACATGCCGTACCGATACGTCATGTGTCCTTAAGGGGTTAAGGAGAGGATTGTGGAACATCTAAAATCCCATGGATTGAAAGATGAAAAACAGCATGGGTTTACTTCAGGGAGATCATGTCAAACTAATCTTATTGATTTTTTTGATTGGGTGACTAAAATAATAGATGGAGGAGGTGCAGTAGACATTGCTTATCTAGACTTTAGTAAGGCTTTTGATACTTTCCCACATAGAAAGCTTATCAATAAAGTGCAGTCTTTGGGCTTGGACTCCCATATTGTTGAATGGATTAGGCAGTGGCTGAGGGACAGGCAACAGAGGGTTGTAGTCAATGGAGTATATTCAGACCAAGGTCTTGTTACCAGTGGGGTACCTCAGGGATCTGTTCTGGGACCCATATTGTTTAATATCTTTATCAGCGAAATTGCAGAAGGCCTCGATGGTAAGGTGTGTCTTTTTGCTGATGACACAAAGATTTGTAACAGGGTTGATGTTCCTGGAGGAATATACACCAAATGGAAAAGGACTTAGGAAAACTAGAGGACTGGTCAAAAATATGGCAACTAAAATTTAATGTTGATAAGTGCAAGATAATGCACCTGGGACGTAAAAACCCAAGAGCAGAATATAAAATCAGTGATACAGTCCTAACCTCAGTATCTGAGGAAAGGGATTTAGGGGTCATTATTCCAGAAGACTTAAAGGTAGGCAGACAATGTCATAGAGCAGCAGGAAATGCTAGCAGAATGCTTGGGTGTATAGGGAGAGGAATTACCAGTAGAAAGAGGGAGGTGCTCATGCTGCTTTACAGAGCACTAGTGAGACCTCATTTGGAGTATTGTGCTCAGTACTGGAGACCATATCTCCAGAAGGATATTGATGCTTTGGAGAGAGTTCAGAGAAGAGCTACTAAACTGGTACATGGATTGCAGGATAAAACTTACCAGGAAAGATTAAAGGACCTTAACATGTATAGCTTGGAAGAAAGACGAGACAGAGGGGATATGATAGAAACTTTTAAATACATAAAGGGAATCAACAAGGTAAAAGAGGAGAGCATATTTAAAAGAAGAAAAACTGCTACAAGAGGACATAGTTTTAAATTAGAGGTGCAAAGGTTTAAAAGTAATATCAGGAAGTATTACTTTACTGAGAGAGTAGTGGATGCATGGAATAGCCTTCCTGCAGAAGTGGTAGCTGCAAATACAGTGGAGGAGTTTAAGCATGCATGGGATAGGCATAAGGCCATCCTTCATATAAGATAGGGCCAGGGGCTATCCATAGTATTTAGTATATTGGGCAGACTAGATGGGCCAAATGGTTCTTATCTGCCGACACATTCTATGTTTCTATGTTTCTATACTGACTCACATTATTGTTTCACTACCACAGCAGACTCCCTATGCGTGTTACTGCAAGAAACAGTGTTCTACACCACTATAAAGACTCTCTGATGCCAGGAAATAGCCGATTTTAACGCGATTTGCCGCAAATAAATTTGGATTGAACCAAATTTTTTTTTAAATTTGGCGAACCGGCCGAATTTAATTTAAAAATTCGCTCATCTCTAATTACCGTATTTTTCGCCCTATAAGACGCACCTAGGTTTTTGAGGAGGAAAATAAGAAAAAAATATTTTTAACCAAAAGATGTGCTTTTGGTGGGTTTTGAACTAATGGTGGTCTGTGCATGACACTACTATGGGGGATCTGTGGATGACACTGTTATGGGGGGATCTGTGGGTGGCACTGTTATGGGGGATCAGTGGATGGCACTGTTATGGGGGATCTGTGGATGTCACTGTTATGGGGGGATCTGTGGATGGCACTGTTATGGAGGGGATCTGTGGATGGCACTGTTATGAGGGGTGATCTGTGGATGGCACTGTTATGAGGGGTGATCTGTGGATGGCACTGTTATGAGGGGGAGATCTGTGGATGGCACTGTTATGGGGGGGAGATCTGTGGATGGCACTGTTATGGGGGGGTGATCTGTGGATGGCACTGTTATGGGGGTGTTCTGTGGATGGCACTGTTATGGAGGGGGATCTGTGGATGACACTGTTATGGGGGGTGAATCTGTGGATGGCACTGCTATATATGTGTCACCTACAGATCCCCCATCCCATAACAGTGCCATCCACATATCCCCCACCCCATAATAGTGGCATCCACAGATGCCCTAATATACCAGAGCTAAATCTGTGGGAGGAGGGAGGGAGGAGGGTCCGGTGGCATGCAAATGCGGCGGGGCCGGAGCGGTCATTGTACTCCGGCCCCGCCTCTCACTCACTGCTTTATTGCCTAAAACTTTTATAATAATAACTTTAATTGAAGCTCCAATCCCCAGCCCCATCTGTACTACTTACTAAATGTCCTGTAGCAGGCAGAGCAGGGCGGGCAGCCGGCCGTAACTCCCTGAAGTCATGTGCCTGCGCTGCCTACTTTATGAATGAAGTAGGCGGCGCAGGCACGTGACATCAGTGAGTTACGGCCGGCCAGTTACATCGCAGTCTGCGATGCTGCAGCATCGCAGACTGCGATGTAAAATGGCAGCATTCGCCCCATAAGACGCAAGGGCATTTTCCCCCCACTTTTTTGGGGGGGGAAAGTGCGTCTTATGGGGCGAAAAATACGGTACCGCCTTTCCTGCATTGTTATATTGTTGGTGTTGGAGGGAGAATAATTGCATTACAAGTTTGCAACATGTGTTTTATAGTAGAGAGAGATCTATTTTCAAACTGCATTTTTAACCCTTTAATAATTGCCCACTGACTATATACATCCTAGCTGCACATACACCATGCAGATAGCACATATATAAACGTTCTTGAAGCTCTTTAATCCTAGCGCTGTACAGCACTGGGATCAAAGCTCCTGCACCTGCAATAGGAGCAGGTCGGGTCCTGCCTGTGAGACACAGCGGGGACCCTGAGGGGAAGACAGGAGCAGTTTATTACCGCTCTTGCCTTCTCTGGTGCCGCCACGGTCACATGACCTCCTGGTATCACTGGGCAGGAACAGAGCTGCAAGGTCTTAGGAGACACTGATCAGCTGTGCCTGTTTGTAATGCCCCCACATGAGGCTTTTTTTCCCCTATAACTGGGACCCCTGTGTATTCCCTAGTTGCAGTGGAAACAGTGCAAGTAATGACCTCTTCAGGGACATTTTATTTGCCAAAAATAAATAAAAAAAATACTGTTGCTAACGGAAACCGTCACCATAGTCACCCTATTCCCTCAAACCTATACATGTTATATATCAAAATGATTGGTACAAAATAGGGAACCCATTTCAATAATACATTTTTGTGTCAGTTTTAATATTTAAAAAATAAAATGCTATGATTTGAAAAAAATGACTATTTAATAAGAATTAGCAGTTTTCCCCAAATGAAACTTAAAAAAGGAAAAAAAATCTAAAAAAAAAATGCTGATAAAAAGTCGTAAGGGTCAAGTAAAAAAAATTGCAAAAATTATTTTGGTAGTCAAACAAATAAAAAAGTTAGGATCACTAAACCACCACATGCACAAAATAAAAAAAATTGCCTTTCAGACCTTAGGCCTGGTCATAAAAACAGTTAAATACAATTTTCACAGTAGACAAATCCTTACACAGGCTTTTCCTGCATCGTTATATTAGTGTTGGTGGTGATGCTGGGGGAGTAGTGTTTGACAGAAAATGATCTCAGTGTACAGAGTCACAAGCAAGTATATCTTCTAGTGCAGTGGTTGCGAATCCATGGCACAGGTGCCCTCTCTGTGGGCAGGCACACCCTGGAAAAAGTCTAAGGTGTGATGCCATAGACTTTTCCTGCCATTCATCAGCGCAGGGCACACTATGAACAGCACAGGCAGCGCACTGAATGTAGGCAGGCTATTATAGCTAAATGATAAAGTACATGGAAGATATACTATATTCAGGTAAAATTGCTGTGCTGGCACTTTGCGTTAAATAAGTGGGTTTTGGGTTGCAGTTTGGGCACTCGGTCTCTAAAAGGTTTACCATCACTGTTCTAGTGTTTTAGGGACAGTGTAGGGAAAGACGGACTTTGATCACAGAAGGCAGTTTCTGGGAGTGAGGGGTTGAGGAACTGGGGTTCAGTGCTTAATAATAATAATACAGCGGCTGTACAACCTCTTTATTGCTGTTCTGTGCTACAAAACCAGACACCTGCAAGAAAAAATATATACTTTTTTCTCATTTAAACATAAAGACAGCTGGTATTCAAGGGGTCAATATACAGCTAGGTATGTAGCACTTGGACATAAATGTATTAACATCTGTGATTTGTATGTTTTCTGCAGCCTAGACAGGGATATTTTAATAAATGTATTTCCACCTTACAAAATTGCATTGTGGCCACACAACAGAGAAAGCTGTGTTAGACCAACTGTCTAAATTACACCTAGGTAGGAGCTGAAGTGAGATGTGACTTTTTTGCACCATTTAGAAAACCTGCAAAACATAAATGAGCCATAATCCTGGTCTAATCTGACATTCTCATCTAGAAAATATAACCCAAGAGGAATTGGTGAAGTTGTAAATACGGACAAAAAGTAGCAAAAATGCATTTTTTTAGGTGCAAAATTAGGCGTACCTGCCTTCAGAAATTAGCCTTTAGCATCATTACATTGGTGTGTGTGTGTGTGTGTGTGTGTGTGTGTTGGGGGGGGGGGGGGAGGATAATTGCATAACAAGTTTGCAATGTATTTTACAGTATAGAAAGGTATTTTCTGAAATTGCATTTTTAAACACAAATAACTTACATAAACTTATCCACAGTAAATTTTCAATAGCAGTATTCACTGTAGTAGAAGGGGAAGGACATTTAATTGTACCTCTGTCTTTAAGTTACAGAAAGCACACACAATTTTACTATAAATGTTCTATAATTTGTGTGACTGTGTACCAAACCTATGACTTTGTATTTAGGAAATTTGTTGAATTTACATTAGGCCTCTTAATAAAAAGTCAGGAATACAGAAGGGTTCAAAATCAAAATGAAAGACCCCCATCCTTGTTCTCCCAGAGCCAGAATGTGGGTAGTAACAGTACTAGCTATCTGTCCAGAAGTAGAAGTAGAAGTAGTAGTAGTAGGCCACAGTTCTTCCTGGCTTTGGAAAGGCACAACAAACAACATTATCATTGAGGAGAAAGGTGATGAGATTTTGGGTTGGATGTCTCACTCCTCCTTTCAGTCACAGCAGGATGATGTGGAGGTCACTTCTGAGTCTGATACCATGCCGTGGAGCCAGGGATCACAGCATTCCTAATGCTCCTACTCCTTGGAGCACTAGAGAGAGTTTTTAGTGGACTACTCTCTGTCTTTACTGCCCCTTCCTAGTGAGGCAACAAAACCCCACCGTGTTGTAAGGTAGATATTCAAGAGAGTCTCTCTGTTGATGACTTGCATGAGGGCAATCAGCATTTGACCTCCATGAGGAAGAGATTCAGGGGGAGGTGGGGGACTTTGTGCATAGCTGTGTTGGTGATGGAGGTAATAGTGGCACCCATAGCCACAGTATTGGTGGTAGGAACAGTGGTATCGACAGTGGCACTCTGGGTAAGTACATAGCAGGAAGTTAGGAGAGGAACCAAGGAGTCCACCATGATATATCACAGTCTGATAAAAATGCAGGGGGGGGGTGAGGAAACTGATAATGATTGCATGCTGGACAGGACCTAGGAACTGGATCTGGGTGCAGAGTTAACATCCGAGAAGGAGGGCGGTAGCAGCGGCAATAAAGAGAACAGGCAACGTACGACCGGAATGTTCCAAGAAACTGCCAGGACCATATCTGCTTTGGGAACTGGTGTTGCCGCTGATACTGTGTGTGCAGCAGGCCAAAAATTTGCCAGAACAGAGCCAAGCTCAGTTTCTGGAAGTTCTGCTCAAGTGTCTCCGATCTGGCAGTTTTCCTCCATGCTGCCAGCAGACAACAGCATAGCCCTGTGCACAATCTGCAAGAGTAAAATAAGCCATCGACAGTCAAACACAAACATAGGCACCACAGCTCTACTGAACCACATGAAGTGACATCACCCAATCCAGTGGGAAAACAAAGGTGTCTGCCAGCTAGCACAACAAGAGTTTCCTCCTTCTCCTGTTCTCCTTTGCAGCAACTGGGTCACATCCATGGGCAGTACAATGTCTTTCTGAGTGTTATTAAAATGTACTGCTTCTTCAGCTCCTCCTCCTCCTCCTCCGCTCCATTGTACTGCAAGCCATCAATAATGGAATGTGTGGTCAGGAAACAATTCTACACTCCCAGCAATGTCTAACTCCCACCTGGGCAAGTTGCTGGTGGCACAGTCTCTGCTGTACTATTTAGTATAGTCCGCTGCCTTTAGGGAGCTGATGGCGTGCGCTCAGCCTTGCTGGCAGATACCTAGCTGGCAATATTTCTAGAAAAAAGTATGGGCTGCTCCTTGCGATTGTCACTGTGCAACACTTTTTTTTAAATGCAATACTAGCTTGTTGGAGGTGAAGGCAATATTCAGCAGACTGTCCTTGCATTTCAGCCACTCTTATGTGGCAAGGAACGCCCTCCTGGACTTGTAGTAACCGAATGGTCTGCCATTGCACCACTTAATCTGCGATGTTCCAACTCGCTAGAATTCTACTTTGCACATGCTAGAGCATCTGTATGAGCAGCATGAAGCCGTAAATGATTTTGTCATGCACCAGACCACCTTAGCAGATAGCATGTATTGTTTCGAGGTGAGGCTGTGGCAGCTCATCAAAGCAGAATTTCACATGCTGAAGTCCTTCAAAGAGGTCACAGAATTTGTCAATAGTGTCAACAGCAACATGAATGATGTCATCCCCCTAATATTTATCTTAGAACTGACGTTCACACTGGGGTGATGGTGGAAGTAGAAGAGCTAACACATCTTGCTGCCCACCTTGTAGCTGTTGGGGGACTCACAAGGAGAAAGTCCCATGAAGGAAGATCAGGAAGAGGAAGAGGATGAGGAGCTGCCACTGGAGGAGGAATCAGAGTTGGTGGTGGTGCAGAAGGAGGAGGATGATAATGATACTGGCCATAACACCCAATCATCTCAGTTGGGGGTAGAGCCAGAAAGAACTGGCTCCACAGGCACACTGGCCAGAATGGCAAACTCTATGCTTGATTGCTTAGGTAGTGACAGGTGTATCATTCACATCAAGTAGTTTGATAATAGCCATGCTTTTAGACTTTCGCTATCAAAGCAAAATGGGGGAATATTTTCCTCTTCCCAAAGGGGAGCTCAAATTACTATATTGCCAGGAAACAGCAGACGCCTGCCACCCACGTGTCTGAAAGGGAGGGCCCTCTCCTCCTCCCTTGCTGAGTTATCCACCTCCCATTATCTCTGCTCTCTCAAGCAGCAGAAGCTGTAGCACCAGCCAGTTCAGTGTCCTCAACATGATGGAACAGTTGTTTCAAATTCTGTGCCTGGCTGAGGCAGATAAGCAAAGAGACCTAGAGCCTTAACACCCAGGTTCAGTCCATATCGAACTGTACCCTGTCTCCAGCGCATACCCTGTTACCTGACCCCATGGACTTCTGGGCCGGCAGACTAGAGCAGTGGCTCGAACTGGCCCAGTATGCTTTCTTTCCCAACACCCAGTTCATCTCAGTGAGGATTTTCAGCATGGCAGGGGCGTGGTGATGCCCAAACAGAGAACATTGTCCTCCTCCATTGTCCAAAATACCACTTATGTCAAAATGAACCAGGCTTCGATCTGGGAGAATTTTCACTCTCCTCTGGCTGAGGCCGATGAATCGATCTGGCCTTGCCTACGGTGCCTCATCTTGCCACTTTTTTGCTGTCTGCTCGTCTGTCTACCATCATGTTGCATGCCTACCATCATGTTCCGTACTATTGATCCTGCAGCCATCATGCTACTGACACACATAGCTTTGGGTAAAGGCATTAAAAAGTGGCGTGTTTAAAAATACCCCATGTTGTAGCATGTGTAATACTTTTTGCTATTCCAAAGCTTTCAAAATTTGCCCCTTATTGGAGACAGGAGGAGCTTAAACAAAGTTATTTGAAAAAAAAGTTGCGTGATGAAGTACCAAGTGTCCAAAAATTATGCCTTCAAGGCGCCAGAATGCACAAAATGCCTATTGTCAGAAGAAAGAGTTGCTTGCTGGGATCAAGCCTCAAAAAAGTAGACCTTAAAGGATAACTGTCGTATATATATATTTTTTTGAGTATTGGATTGTGGTGATTAATATCACCTTGGTGGCCCTATTTCAACTTTTCATTGTGTATTCAATTACCCCTTAATTCCACATTTTTGTTCCCCGTACTGCCTATTTTTACCTGTGCTTAAAATAGGGTTGCTAGGCATGGTCCGTCTATCTGTTGATAGATGGAGCACGCAGCGTGCAGGCTGCGTGCAAGGTCACATTACTGACAGCCAGGGACTGTAAGTAAATGATTAAAGCCAGGTCCTCCCCAGCAGCTGATAACAGTGCCTGGGCTGTGTGCACTTCTCCCTGTCCCTGCGCTTGGCAGACGCTCCCTCACTCAGCAGAGCTGGAGAATGCAGAGTTGGTGCAGCGCAGAGCAGGGAAGGGAGATCCGTCTGCTCAGTGTATAAATGAAAGCAACATGTGGTAAGAGGACCCCTTTGTGCTGCAGGAGATTAACTCTTTAGGGGGGAGGGCTCTGGTTACTGACACTTTTGGGGGGCTATTGTTACTGGCTAGTGAGGGCAGGCGGGATTAGCATCAGGGTGAGGGCAGTGGCGGCCATCTTAACTGAATAGTGAAATTGCAGTTTTATGCAGACTGGTTGCTAAGGGCTAAGGCTACTTTCACACTAGCGTTCGGGGCTCCGCTTGTGAGTTCCGTTTGAAGGCTCTCACAAGCGGCCCCGAACGGATCCGTACAGCCCCAATGCATTCTGAGTGGATGCGGATCCGCTCAGAATGCATCAGTTTGGCACCGTTTGGCCTCCGCTCCGCTCAGCAGGCGGACACCCGAACGCAGCTTGCAGCGTTTTCGTGTCCGCCTGGCCGTGCGGAGCCAAACGGATCCGTCCAGACTTACAATGCAAGTCAATGGGGACGGATCCGTTTGACATTGACACAATATGGTGCAATTTCAAACGGATCCGTCCCCCATTGACTTTCAATGTAAAGTCAGGATTATACCATCAGATCGGAGTTTTCTCCAATCCGATGGTATATTTTAACTTGAAGCGTCCCCATCACCATGGGAACGCCTCTATGTTAGAATATACCATCGGATTTGAGTTACATCGTGAAACTCAAATCCGACAGTATATTCTAACACAGAGGCGTTCCCATGGTGATGGGGACGCTTCAAGTTAGAATATACTGAGAACTGTGTACATGACTGCCCCCTGCTGCCTGGCAGGTGCTGCCAGGCAGCAGAGGGCAGACCCCCCCCCCTCCTGTATTTAACTTATTGGTGGCCAGTGCGGGCCCCCCCTCCCTCCCCAGTATTAATTGTAACCAGTGCGGCCCCCCTCCCTCTATATTCATCGGTGGCCAGTGCGAATATTAAATATGACCAGTGCGGTCTCCCCCTCCCTCCCCAGTATTAAATATGAGCAGTGCGGTCTCCCCCTCCCTCCCTCCCCAGTATTAAATATGAGCAGTGCGGCCTCCCCCTCCCTCTATTCATTGGTGGCCAGTGCGGATTCAAAGTATTGTGATCAGTGCGGCCTCTCCTCTCCCCCCCCCCCCCATCATTGGTGGCAGCAGAGAGTACCGATCGGAGTCCCAGTTTAAATCGCTGGGGCTCCGATCGGTTAGCATGGTAGCCAAGACGCTATTGCAGTCTTGGCTGCCATGGTTACTTAGCAACAAATAGCAGCATTATACTTACCTGAAGAGCTGCGATCTATGTGACCGGCCGGGAGCTCCTCCTACTTGTAAGTGACAGGTCTATAGGCAATGCGCCGCACAGACCTTTCACTTACCAGTAAGAGGAGCTCCCGGCCGGTCACAGACATCGCAGCTCTTCAGGTAAGTATAATGATTCTATTTGTTGCTAAGTACCCATGGCAGCCAAGACTGCAATAGCGTCTTGGCTGCCATGGTAACCGATCGGAGCCCCAGCGATTTAAACTGGGACTCCGATCGGTACTCTCCGCTGCCACCAATGATGGGGGGGGGGGGGTCGAGAGGAGAGGCCGCACTGATCACAATACTTTGAATCCGCACTGGCCACCAATGAATAGAGGGAGGGGGAGGCCGCACTGCTCATATTTAATACTGGGGAGGGAGGGAGGGAGGGGGAGACCGCACTGCTCATATTTAATACTGGGGAGGGAGGGAGGGGGAGACCGCACTGGTCATATTTAATATCCGAACAGGCCACCGATGAATATAGAGGGAGGGGGGCCGCACTGGTTACAATTAATACTAGGGAGGGAGGGGGGGCCGCACTGGCCACCAATAAGTTAAATACAGGAGGGGGGGGGGGGGTCTGCCCCCTGCTGCCTGGCAGCATCTGCCAGGCAGCAGGGGGCAGTCATGTACACAGTTCTCTGTATATTCTAACTTGAAGCGTCCCCATCACCATGGGAACGCTTCTGTATTTAGAATATACTGTCGGATCTGAGTTTTCCGAAGTGAAAAATCAGATCTGAAATAAACTGTTATGCAAACGGATCCGTTCTGAACGGATGCAAGCGTTTGCATTATAGGAGCGGATCCGTCTGATGAAACATCAGACGGACCCGCTCCGAACGCTAGTGTGAAAGTAGCCTTAATCTTATTAAATATGGGGTAAGTCAGTCTAATAGTAACTGATTCTGGAATATCATGTTATAAGTAACTACATATATTAAAATTTAAATTAGGGTCTAAATGTGACAGTTATCCTTTAACAAGGCCAGAATGCACACAGTGCTAATTGTCAGGTAATGCCAAACAGAATAAGCCACTGAAAAATAGATGCAAAGATACGTATCCAACTGTAACTGAAACTGATCACTGCCTGATTCAATACTAAAAACAAAAATAATAAAGTTTTAATGAATATTTAATTTAAAACAAGAAAGAAAAGGGGGTTGTGTGCTTAACTTTCTGTGAAGGTTGCTATTGCTATACCACTCCTCTTATAATTGCTACCCTCTTTCTCAACGCGTTTCAGTAGGATCACCTGCCTCATCAGGAGCGCTAGGACGAAGACAAGAGGGAGTAAGCATAGCACATTTGTAAAGTAGCAAGTGAGGACCCAGCTGATGGTGCTGGGCCCACAGAAGGAGATGTCAGGAAAATAGAGAAACAAAAGAGCCAAATGCCATCTCAACTGATGGTGTAAGGCTGCATTGGCTGTAAAAAATAGAAGATGGCAAGACACAAAGAGCGCGGCCCTACTCTATACATTGAGGCAGCGCGATCGGCACTGGTTTGGCCGTCGCCCGCACAGTGCACACGTTCCTTACAAAGGAAAAGCCACAGGGTGGCAATTTTGATAATCTACTGCTCAAGAAAGAAGCACAATGGATATTCAGACTACAAACTGTCAAACCATCTGGCCTGAATGACCAGATATTGTTTTCCTGCTTCATTGAATAGCGCTAACACCGTAAATATGCCCGTATGGAGTTAGTATTCACAGCATCCCCCGAATGCTCTTGCTATCCACTGTTCAAGATGTGGTTCTAGACTGTGGGAGCAATTCACTTTGTAATGGAATTAGTAATCAGGGAGGGGATGATTGATGCCACTAGTCCCTGGGAGAAGTCTATCCTAATGACTAACATTTACAACATCACAACACTATTGTGTGATCAAAGGAATCCAGATATTATTTGTATCAGTGAACCCCACCTATGAAGGTATGACCTGGTTTCATGTGCTTCACTGTGCATGGAGATGCCCCTGTATACTAGTGATGAGCAGCATTGCAATATTCGTTTCCGCGATATTTAGCGAATTTTTCGCATAATATTCGCAATAAATTTGTGAATTCTAGAATTCGTGATCTCCAGTCATTATTTTTGCGATTGTGCAAATCGTCACTAATGATATGCATATTTTTTGCTCAATACATGCAATTCAGGTCTGAGTAGATATTACTGATTGGTGCACTAAGTATTGTTGTGACATCACAACACTATGTCTGTAGCATGCATGTATGGACAGCAGAGAAACAGTAATTCCTATCACACTACCTAACACCCTGCACTGGAACCTATCAGCTACACTATATCACTGTCACCTACACTGACTATCTCCCACTAACTACTGTATCTGTATTATATATATATATATATATATATATATATATATATATATATATATATATATATATATATATATATATATATATATAGATATGAGCCAACTAACTATCTAATGTAATTTGATAAGGAATAGGATCCAGATAAAAGAACAGAGCACAGCAATGTGTAACATCCCAGAGTTGTGTTACTACACTCCTCTACTCCGCTACTGCCCTTTAAGAGCTTTTATATTGTCATCTGATATAATTTGTATTATGTCTCCACAAATGTGCATGTAAAAGCCATGTTTCCTTGTAATTTTACAGGTCCACCAGCAGGTGGCAGCATCATTGGTAGAGATAGTTTTAATGTTATGGCCGTTCAGAGCGTAACGATCCTGTTCTATTCTGCCCCCTTACTGAGGAGAAGTGGAGGATTCCATCTTCCTGCAGCAAGGGAGGGAAAAAAACAATTAGAACCAGATCTAGTTTACCCCCTGTATAAGGAAGACAGCAAGAACCAAGTTTCGGTCTGAGACTTGATAAAATTCCCAGTCAGAGCCCTGCAGCTCAACTGGATGAAAAGAAAGCAGAAAGTTGCAGACAACCTCCAGTTCCAGGAAGAAAGCATCCCCTTAGAATATATCTGTGAGTCAAGTCCAGAGACCTAGGAGAAGCCATTCCTCCTCAGCTGGTCTGATCCCCCAAAGCAGAAGGTACAGTTCAAATCAAAAGATTAATTCCTGCCACATTTGCAGAGCTACCAAGCAGACGTCTTATCCTACAAGCTCCTCACATATCAAGCAGAAGCATTTATTCCTGCCAACCATTGCCAACACCTGCTGGGTCCAAAGACCAAAGCTGTATACTGTTTGGATACAAGTTACCTTCAGTAAAGAAAAGTTTGAACTTCATCTAAAGGTCTGGGCATCATTTCTGCTGCAAAATTCCTCTATTACTCCTACCTTCACTACACTCAAATTTATTGCAAGTGAGCCAGGAGTCCAGCCGTACCCAGGTAGGAGACACCGTTGACACAATTATCATCACCCTTTAGAGACCTTATAGGCCATTACGCCACTCTGGCATTCCTAACCTGGGACGTGCGTTATAACACCTTGGGAGGGCCCTGTGATAGTACCCTGCGCACGCTGCAATTGGCGTCACAAACAAACTATAGACTATTAACCATCCATATCCTGACCCACTGCATAAGTGGCATCAGCGTACCCGTTCCTGGTCACTGCAAATGTCACTGCTCTCTCTCTTTTAGAACTGCAAAAAAACTGCAGAAAATGGCTGCTGGGGAGTTTCTTATATAGTAAAGGGGAAGGCAACTTTCCTATTGGTTGCTAGGGATGTTGCTAAGCTCTGACAAAGATATTGCAGCCTTCTCATTGGCCCACAAGCAATAAAGGAGGTTACTGATGAAAATAAATCTATAATATTCGTGATTACGAATACATAGCATTATATTCTACATCTTCGTGAATTCTCAAAGTGCCGATATTCGCGATAAAAATTAGCGATTAGAATATTCGCGATCAACACTACTGTATACATCTCCCTATTATGAGTGACATATTATTTTTTTTTAATTATTAAATATTTTATTTTCTTCAATGGTGATTACAAAAACTTTTCAACAGAACCGGAAACAATATGAGTGACATTTGTTGTCACTATATTGGGTGACATATATAATTTGTTTATGGTACTAAAAACAACAGAAATACTAATCACTCCGTGGCTACATCATTATATTTTGAAGTCGGGGACAGTAACATAGGACTTTGTATTTACATTATGGGTCTCAAACTTCCATTGACCCATAATTTACTTATACTACTTTGCAGCGAATCAGCCAACAACTTTTGATGTGATGGTGTGATCCTCTCTTACTGTATTTTTCTCCTGGGTGCCGCCTCTTTTCACTCATTGTTAATGTTCATCTGATATTTATGGGTATTTCAGCCCCCTCTCCACTCCCTCTACTTACCACCTGGCCCCCATACACCTAGCCGCAGTACTCACGGAGTACGGGATCAAACTGTATCTCCGTCCGTTTTATTGAGTAGACAGAGGCTTTGGGTAATTGCCGGGTCTGTGGGCGGGGCTTTTACTTTGTAACGAACATGTGCACTGCGCGGGCGATGGCCAAACCAGTGTCGGACGAGCGGCCTCAATGTATCCAGGGGGGCCACGCTCTTTGTGTCTTGCCATCTTCTATTTTTTCCAGCCAATGCAGCCTCACACCATCAGTTGAGACGGCATTTGGCTCTTTTGTCTCTATATTTTCGTGACATCTCCTTCTGGGGGCCCCGCACCATTAGCTGGGTCTTCACTTGTTACTTTACAAATGTGTTATGCTTACTTTCTCTTGTCTTCGTCCTAGCGCTCCTGAGGCAGGTGATCCTACTGAAACGCGTTGAGCAAGAGGGTAGCAACTATAGTGGGAGTGGTATAGCAATAGCAACATTTACAGAAATTGAAGAGTTAGTAGATCGGACAAAGTAAATACCTACTAATTTTTAAAAGGCCTGGATTACGGAGTAAGTGCTCAGGATTAGTGATGGACGAACTTCGGCCGGGAAGGTTTGCGAACGCGCATTCGCATTCGCGATCAAATGTTCGCAAACCACCTGTTTACATCACGCTCATTGACTTTAATAGCAGGCGAACCTGAAAAACCTTCTGGTCATATTTGCAGCCACCAAATACAAGCTATGAGTGCACAAATAGTCCCACAACATGGACAGTGACATACCAGAGGGGGATTATTGGCAAAAAGTTTTTGTATCCTGCAGAGTCCATTAAGAAAATACATACGTTAACGTAATTTTTTTTTCTACCATGGAACTGTATGGTGAATGGATGCAACTGTACGGCATCAGTCTGAGGCATCTGTTAACGCATATATTTTTGGTACACATTAAATGGATGGCAAAAATAGGGTGTGAACCCAGCCCTAGTGTCAGAATAAGCACCAGTACACAGCGGAGCAGCGTGGCGTAGAGAAGAGGCAGCAGTGACACAGATTGTGGCGCAAAGGTCCTTAGCACCGTAATCTGCATATTTTTCCCGCTCATGCCAGGTCTAAAAAAGGATGGCGTAGGCAGGGAAAGGGATACAGTTATGGCCATACAGTTATTGGATACACCACCATACATTGACCGGATAACATCTGTGTACAGTGACCGGATAACACTGCCATACCGTGACCGGAGAAAAGGGTATAAGAGGGCACAGTACAGGGAATGACTAGGGGCACTGAACAGGGTGTGGTAAGAGGGCACAATGCAGGGTATAAGGGGGCACAGTACAGGGTAAGAGGCACAGTACGGGGTGGGAGCCACAGTCACATGACCCTGTGACATTAGAAGGTCCTTATGGTGAATGCGGTTCATACGCCACGATAATGAGAGGCAGAGGAGTGAGACAGGGGTGTCATTATATGGCTAGAGATAAAAAAATTTAACAGTCGGCCAGTACAGACCCCAAAAATTAGGCAAAAGGGATTCACCTGACAGCAAAGAACTTTGGATTCTGTGGCTAGAGGTACATTAGGCGGTCACAGGATAAATATGTAACTGTCGGCCAGTACAGGCCCCAAAAATTAACCAATAGGCATTCACCTGACAGCAAAGAACTTTGGATTCTGTGGCTAGAGGTACATTAGGTGGTCACAGGATAAATATGTAACTGTCGGCCAGTACAGGCCTCAAAAATTAGGCATTCACCTGACATAAAAGGCCTTTTATGCCGCTGTATATTCATAAGGCAAGGACCATTCTTTGTTCTGGGTGGTGGCGGATATCTGTGGGCTGGCATGAGGAAATTCAATTACACGTGATCATCACAGGTGTTGAATTCCTCCGAGATCCATGCCTCATTCATTCTTAGAAATGTGAGGTAGTACACACTGTCATGAGCTAGGTGAGTGCGCTTATCGGTCACGATCCCCCCCTGCTGCGCTGAACGTCCTTTCGGATAGGACACTCGACAACGGGCAAGCCAAGAGTTCCATGGCAAATTGTGCCAGCTCTGGCCACAGGTCAAGCCTGCACACCCAGTAGTCAAGGGTTTCCTCGCTTCTCAGAGCATCCACATCGGCCATTAACCCAATGTAGTCAGACACCTGTCCGTCTAGGCTTTCCCGGAGGCTGTACCGAAGGGCGGCTGTCGATGGGTTGGCTGCAAGAATGAGCTCATATCCGAAGTGACAAACACATCTTCAAACCGCCCTCTTCTTGCAGGCGCGGTAGGATTGGTACCTGCACCTGTTTCGCTGTGGGTGGAAATTCCTCTGCCAGTGCCCGCAACAGCAGAATGCAGCATCTCTCACAACAAGATGTCATGCTGGTAACATGTCCGCCATTTTGTGTTTGTACACCCAGTACAGGTCCTTGACCTTTATGTTTTTTATACGGGGGTCCCTCTTCAAACACTGGAGCGTGAAGGTTCCCATTTGCATTAAATTGGAAACGGTGGAGTGCCCTGGCTCCTGCTCATCGCCCAGGAGAATGTCGTCCTTGGTTTCCTCCCCCCAGGAATGGACAACACCAGGGATCCCCAAAAAGTTTAAAGCCTGCTCTTCTTGCTCCTCCTTCTCCTCCCCGCAGCCACCATCCTCCTCTGACTCCTCTTCAGACTTGTCTCAGAGTAGCCCCGCCGTGGGAATTCGTTCAGCATTGCAACTTTCTCATCTTCCAGCTCCTGCTCCTCGATGGCTTGATTAATGACACAACACAATGCACGCTCCAGAAAGAAGGTGTAAGTTGCAATGTTACTGATGGCACCCTAGCTGCGAATGACCAGTTTGGTGATCTCATCAAATGGCCGCAGAAGTCTGCATGCGTCGCGCATAAGCAGTCACTGGTGCGGTGAATAAAAACCAAGCTCCCCAGAACCTGTCATACCGCAGAGTTCGTACAGGTAGTCGCTAACTGCGCGTTTCTGCTGGAGCAGCCTATCAAGCATATACAAGGTGGAGTTCCAGCGCATCGGGCAATCACAAATCAGACGTCTGACCGGCAAGTGGTGTCACTGCTGAACGTCAGCAAGGCGAGCCATGGCTGTGTAAGATCTTCTAAAATGGCCAGAAAATTTTCCTGGCCTGCCTGGACCCCGGGGTATTTGGCAACAAATCGCTGCACGACTAAGTTCAAGACGTGTGCCATGCACTGCACGTGTGGCATTTTGCCCTGTTTTGGCGCGCTCAGCAGATTGGCACCGTTGTCGCACACCACTTTACCAACTGTCAAATTGAGCAAAGTTAGCCACTGATCGGCTTGTGACCGAGCTGAAACTAGTGCAGGACCGGTGTGGCTCGTGGCTTCCAGGCACAACAGCCGCAGCACACCATGGCAACATCTCACCTGGCACGTCGAATAGGTTCTGGGGAGCTTGGGGGGCGCAGCGGAAGAGGCGGTAGCAGTGGAAAAGGAGGAGTTAGCCAAGGAGGAGACGGAGGAAGAAGTAGGAGGAGGAGAAGAAGAGGCAGACCTGCATGCAATCCGTGGCGGTAACACCAAATCCACACAGGTGCCACGGGTTACATGCTTGATGGCCGTCAAAAGGTTCACCCAGTTAGCAGTAAAAATTATGTACCTTCCCTGCCCGTGTTTGCTAGACCACGTGTCTGTGGTCAGATGTATCTTGGCACCGACACTGTATGCCAGAGATATATTAACGCTGAACGTGGCCATATAGTTCCGGGATGCCCTTCTGGGAGAAATATTTACTTTCGGGGACCTTCCATTGCAGTGTGCCAATGGTCACAAATTTTCTAAAGGCCTCCGATTCCACCAATTTATATGGCAGTAGTTGGCGGGCTAGCAGTTCAGACAAGCCAGCTGTCAGTCGTTGGGCAAGAACATTATCCGGCGTCCTAATTTTTTTTATGCTCGAACATTTGGGCCAGGGAAGCCTGCCTTCTGCCAGATGAACACGACGACGGCACGGTGGAAGGTGGAGTGGAGGACAAATGGGAGGAGAGAGGAGAAGGAGAAGAGGCAGTACGTGGAGCGCCGGGAGTGTGGCTTTGTGGGTGCTGACTAGTGATGAGCGGGAGGGTCCATATTCGATTTCGCAATATTTCACGAATATTCGATTGAAAATTAGTATTATATTTGTCGAAACCGAATATTCGTCATTATTCTATTTATCGCGAATAATATGCGATTTAATTATTCGAGGATTGCGATTTTCTATTAACTGTATAAGGCAACTTTCCTATTGGTTGGCTATGGCTATGGCTAATATGTGTATTTTATGAATATTCGCTATATTGCTATATATTCTTGTTTTAGAATATGACGAATATAATCAAAAAAACTAAGTTATAGCAATATAGCGAATATTCGTAAAATACACATATAGACTGCAATTTAGCTAATATAGTGCTATAATTTTTTTTTATAGTCAAATTTTTTTTGTCTCTTCTGAACTTCAGATTTGGTAAAAATTTACACTATTAAAAAAAAATACTATAGCACTATATTAGCTAAATTGCAGTCTATATGTGTATTTTATTAATATTTGCTATATTGCTATATATTCTTGTTTTAGAGTATGACCAATATTCTAAAAAACAAAGTTATAACAATATAGCGAATATATTCGTTATTTAGAATATTCGTTTTTTTTTTTAATCTGTACTGTTATTCTACTTCAGTGATGGCCAGTTCGCAGTGCTCGCCCGCGAACACATGCGGGCTGCCATCTTAACTCACAAGTCCAGCGAGGCACAGATAAGCCCTTACCTGTGCTTGCGCCGCGAGCTGGTCTGAAACAAATGCGGTCACCGGGAGCAGGCTCCCGCTGACCGCATTTGTTTCAGACCGGCTCGCAGCGCAGGCACAGGTAAGGGCTTACCTGTGCCTCGCCGGACTTGTGAGTTAAGATGGCAGCCCGCATGTGTTCGCGGGTGAACACGGCGAACTGGCCATCACTGTTCCACTTTAGCATACTGCTCCCCGACAAGCGTCCCTGTCACCATGGGAATGCCTGTGGGCTAGAATATACCATCGGATCTGAGTTTTCACGATCTCAGGGAATCCTCAGATCTGATGGTATTTTCTAACCCACAGGCGTTCCATGGTGACGGGTACGCTTGTCGGGGAGGAGTATGCGAACAACTGTACAGATAGGAAAAAAAAAGGCGAATATTCTAAATAATAAATATGTTCCCTATTTTGCTATATATTAGTTTTAGAATATTTGTATTTTTTTTTCCATATAAAAACATGATTCCTTCCTGCTTAAGTTGCTTGTGGGCCAATGACTCATTGACCCACAAGAAAAAAAGCAGGGAGGAATCATGTTTTTAGATGTTAAAAATTGACGAATATTCGATATAGCGAATATATAGCACTATATTCGAAATATTTGCAAATTAGCGAAGTTGCGATATTCACGATTAATATTCGCTATTCGAATATTCGCACCCAACACTAGTTCTGACAGCGTTGTTCCCACTGGGCTCGGTAATGGGAGGCCAGATGCCTTCTTGAGGCCGTCATCCCTAGGTGAGTGTTGGGCTTACCACAACTTATACATTGCAACTGCAGATGGCAACACTATTATCAGCAGCTGACACGTTAAAAAAAAGCCCACACTGCGGAGCCATGTGCTGGCGTCTTCGGAGCGCAAGATGGTGGATGGCTCGCTCCAGATACATTTGCAGTCTGCTTTTTGCCTCCTGTGAACTGCGAGTTCTGCCTCCTTCTCCTCCCTATCTACTGCTCTGTCTCTCCCTCTTAACTCCCCTCCTCTTCCTCTCTTGTGGACACCCACGTGACGTCCATCGACACGTCATCATAGTCACCTTCACCACCACTGACATTAAAGATCTCGGAGTAGGCAGCAACAGCGGTGATCACTCTCCTTGGGCTGATCTGAGTATGGTCGTCAGACTGCTGGGTGGCAGCCATTGCTACTTCCTCTTTCTCATCCGATGCCAAGAATGGCTGCGCATTGGTAAGGTCTGGGAATGGATGGGAAAATAATTCCTCTGACTCGAGTGGAGGGGCTTTGGCGGTGGTGATGTCTTTGGGGGTGCACACAGCAGACAGTGAGGTGTGTGCAGATACAGAGGATGAGGAGGGTGCAGAAGCGGAAGGCTGAGTAAGCTACTCAACTAACTCTGGTGCGCCCTTTGAAGTTATCGCACACGCATTCTCCAACTTTCCACTTAGGCTCCGGCCTGTTGCACCTGCCCGACCCCTACCATCCCTGCGGAATGGTCTGCCTCCTCCTCTGCCTGTCATTTTCTAAATGACCCTCTTCCTAAGTCCGTAGAGAAGAGCAGTATTTGTGGAAGAAGGTATATCGCAGCCCTCAATCAGTATTTGGTGGAAAAAGATATATAGCAATAGGACCTCTCAATCAGTATTTTGTGGAAGAAGGTATATGGCATCCCTCAATCAGTATTTGGCAGAAACAGGTATATGGCACTCCTCAATCAGTATTTTGTGGAAGCAGGTGTATCTCAGCCCTCAATCAGTATTTGGTAGAAGAAGGTATATGGCACCCCTCAATCAGTATTTGGCGGAAACAGGTATATAGCACTCCTCAATCAGTATTTGGCGGAAACTGGTATATACCACCCCTTAATCAATATTTGGCGGAAGAAGGTATATTGCAGCCCTCAAGCAGTTTTTTTTTTGTGGCAACAGGTATATCACACCCATTGCAATTAGTTATTCCAATAGCGTTTGTCCCTCTATCTAGCTGCGGTATCGCTTTCAGAACCGCACACAACAGCTGCACAATAGAAATACACTATAATATAATTTCTATGTTAGAAAGTATATTATAAGTATATCACACCCCTCTATATCACACCTATGGATATCACACCTAGACCAGTGCTTAAAAGGACTTTTGTGGCCCCATTAGGTAGCTTTTGGTGGCCCTAACTGTCCCTGCTCCAAAATGCAACCTTTCCCTACACTGGCAAAACAAATAATGTAAAATGGCTGCCAGATTGGGTTCTGTTATAGGGTTGGGGGTATGTCTATGTGCTGAAACATCTCAATTGACTGTCCTGTCCCACCTGATGGATGTCATGGGTCAAAGTTCGGCGCTATGCAAAATAATATGGCGCGTGCGAATATCGCCATATGCTCGCATGTTCGGCGAATCACGAACGAGCAAAGTTTGCCGCAAAACGACTGCCGGGCGAACCGCAAGGCCATTTCTACTCAGGATCATTTGGAGACTCTTGATATAAGCTTCAGTAACAGAAACATTGTATCTCTGAGCTCTGCATCTTATAGCAAGACAAGATACTGTAGCAAATTTGTCAAATCGGAGAATTATACACACAGAGCCATATGAGTAAATTGATAGATGGCCCAGACAAAGTGGTCCCTTATTGTGTGGGTGGGTAATATATTTGTGATCCAACAGCCACTTATGATCTGGAACCCACTGGGTATATAACAAGGGTTATATGGATATATGGTGTTAATAACCCTTCCAAGCCCATACACTACTACTATACACCTCAGTGATTTGAGGCTGTGCCTGGGATACGCAGGACACAAGCGACCCCCCCCCCCCCTTTTGTTTCTTGTTTTAAATTAAATATTCATTAAAACTTTATTATCTTTGTTTTTAGTATCAAATTAGGCAGTGATCTGATTTTTGTATTGGCACACATTCTAAGGGGGCCACTATGGGGACATTCGTTCTACTGGGGACATTAAAAGAGTAAATTTTTGTACTGTCAAACATAAGGAGGCACTTTTGTACTGGCACACATTATAAAGGGAACATTTTTATACTGGCACACATTGTAAGGAGGGAATTATTTTACTTGCAAACATTTTAAGGGGCCATTTTTTGCACACATTATAAGGGTGTATTTTTATACAGGCACACATTAGAGGGGGAATTATTACTACTGGGGTCATTATGGTGGACTTTATTACTACTGGGGAACTAGGGGGAACATAATTACTAGTATGGGCACTATGGGGGCATTACTACTTCTTGGGGCAAAATGAGGGACATTATTACTATTGGGGCACTATTATCACATAATGCACTGTGGCAGAGAATTATTACTATTGGTGGGACTTTATGGAGGACTGTTACAGTGGGGAGCACCCTGGCATAGTATAATCTTAGCACAACTATTTATGGATGACACTATGTTTATAGTAACATAGTAACTTAGTACATAAGGCCAAAAAAAGACATTTGCCCATCCAGTTCGGCCTGTTATCCTGCAAGTTGATCCAGAGGAAGGCAAAAAAAAACTTGTGTGGTAGAAGCCAATTTTCCCCACTTTAGGAAAATAAAAAATTCCTTCCCGACTCCAATCAGGCAATCAGACTAACTCCCTGGATCAACGACCCCTCTCTAGTAGCTATAGCCTGTAATATTATTACGCTCCAGAAATAAATCCAGGCCCCTCTTGAATTCCTTTATTGTACTCACAATCACCTCCTCAGGCAGTGAGTTCCATAGTCTCACTGCTCTTACCGTAAAGAATCCTTTTCTATGTTTGTGTACAAACCTTCTTTCCTCCAGATGCAGAGGATGTCCCCTCGTCACTGTCACAGTCCTGGGGATAAATAGATGATGGGATAGATCTCTGTACTGACCCCTGATATATTTATACATATTAATTAGATCTCCCCTCAGTCGTCTTTTTTCTAAAGTGAATAACCCTAATTTTGTTAATCTTTCAGGGTACTGTAGTTGCCCAATTCCAGTTATAACTTTAGTTGCTCTTCTCTGAATCCTCTCCAGCTCTGCTATGTCTGCCTTGTTTACAGGAGCCCAGAAATGTACACAGTACTCCATGTGTGGTCTGACTAGCGATTTGTAAAGTGGTAGGACTATGTTCTTATCACGGGCATCTATGCCCCTTTTGATGCAACCCATTATCTTATTGGCCTTGGCCGCAGCTGCCTGACACTGGTTTTTGCAGCTTAGTTTGCTGTTTATTAAGATTCCTAGATCCTTTTCCATGTCAGTGTTACCGAGTGTTTTACCATTTAGTATGTACGGGTGACTTGCATTATTCCTTCCCATGTGCATAACCTTACATTTGTCAGTGTTAAACCTCATCTGCCACTTATCTGCCCAAGCCTCCAATCTATCCAGATCCCTCTGTAGTAGTATACTGTCCTCTTCAGTGTTAATTACTTTACACAGTTTAGTGTCATCTGCGAAAATTGATACTTTACTATGCAAGCCTTCTACAAGATCATTAATAAATATATTGAAGAGAATAGGGCCCAATACTGACCCCTGAGGTACCCCACTAGTGACAGTGACCCAATCTGAGTGTGTACCGTTAATAACCACCCTCTGTTTTCTATCATTGAGCCAGTTACTTACCCACATACAGACGTTTAATCCCAGTCCGAGCATTCTCATTTTATATACTAACCTTTTATGTGGTACAGTGTCAAATGCTTTGGAGAAGTCCAGATATAAGACATCCATTGATTCGCCGCTGTCAAGTCTAGAACTTACCTCCTCATAGAAACTGATTAAATTAGTTTGGCCTGACCGATCCCTCACGAAGCCATGCTGATATGGTGATATTTGCTTATTTCCGTTGAGATGCTCTAAGATAGCATCTCTCAGAAAACCTTCAAACAGTTTACCTACAACAGATGTTAAACTTACCGGCCTATAGTTTCCAGGCTCTGTTTTTCGACCCTTTTTGAATATTGGCACCACATTTGCCATTCACCAATCCTGTGGGACATTCCCTGTCAGTAGAGAGTCCGCAAATATCCTAAATAAGGGTCTGGCTATGACATTACTTAATTCCCTTAGGATACGGGGGTGTATGCCACCCGGTCCTGGCGATTTGTCTATTTTAATCTTTTTCAGTCGCTGATGTACTTCTTCCTGGGTCAGACAGGACACTTTTAATGGGGAATTTATTTTTACATTCTGCATGTCATCTGACAGTTTATTTTCCTCAGTGAATCCATTGGAGAAAAAAATATTTAACAGCTTTGTTTTCTCCTCGCCGCTCTCTGCGACTCCCCCCTCATTACTCTTTAAACGGCCGACACCTTCAGATTTATACTTTTTAACATTTATATAATTGAAGAACATTTTAGGGTTAGTTTTACTCTCTTTGGCAATTAATCTCTCGGTCTCTAGTCTGGCCGCTTTTATTTGTTTTCTACATGTTCTATTTTTTTCCTTATAGTTTTTCAGTGCTTCCGTGCTACCCTCCTGTTTTATGTCACTACAGATGTCAGGGGCACTATTTTCTGGGCACAATTATATTTTTAGGGCACTGTTTGCCAATAATTATTGAAGTGGTATTATCTGCGTGGTACTACTATTTTCAGGGGGGCTGTTTCTGCAGTTTAGTGTTGAGGAACACAGTGGCACAGTATTGGGGGTGTCAGGATGGGATGTTAAGAAGGTGGGAAGGAGGATGGAAAAGTAGGAAACTATACAAAAAAAGTGTACGTTAAATGGATGCCTTTTTTTTTATTGGGCTCTGCAAGATACAAGAATGGTGTGCTTCGTTTTTGTATCTTTTTTTTCTAATGTATACGTCAAAGGTGATGTGAACCCACCCTTAGATGTCTGTTTGTCAAACTGTGCAAAGACAAGAGATGTCTGAAAGAAATCATCATAGTAATCTGGTCTGAATGGAGAAGATAAGGAAAGAGAACATCTACTTTAGAGGAGACGTCACTGGTTTTAAGAGGTATGTGGCGCTGTATTGCCCTGTATGTTTTGTAGGACTGTATGTAATGTTTTCCAAGTGTGCCTTTAATAGTAGGGGTGGAGGGAAGGGGTTAGGTAGAGAATTTGGCATGGATTAGAGGAGGAGTGAGCGCCATTTCATTTTTGCTGATCTACTGCCTTGTATGCTTCATGCTATGCGGCTACTGCTGCCACTACTGTTGCAGAAACCATACCCTTTCAACACTATACTCCTGCTGCTCTTAATTAAAAGTAAAAAAATTTCTAGGTTCATTCAGAACAAGCAACTTTTTCTTCTGACAATTATCATTTGTGCATGTATAAATACGGGCAATCATTCTGTCCCCGTTAACGCATAATTTTTGGAGGCTTTGTCCCAACAAGATTTTTTGTAGCACATGTGGTCCACTACCGGCATCCTCCATTGTATGCATTATTTGCTAGGGATTGCCGTTTGCAGCGGATCACATGTGGAGGTTTTGCTCCCCCGGTTATAAATATGCTACAGTATTTGGGGTTGTGAGCATTTCCTCCTATTTAGGCCACTTTATTCAGTGTTTTGTCTCTATATGTATAGAATGTGCCTTTTTTTAATCTTTGGTAACATTCTGGTGCACCTGGTAGCCTGTGTCACACTAGCCTGTTATAGGTGGGGCTCACAGCCTCCTCCCATGTCCCATTGTATTTGTGATCTTACTTTGGAGGTTTATGGAACTGTCGCTGTGAGTCGGACTTTAGCACCTATCAGACAGTGTTCACACACTATAAGTAGGTTTAGCGGTAGGTCCCGCGCCAACTGAGATACCCTGACGGGGTGCGCGGGCTCCAATATGTTCTTGAATAGAATATATTGGCTAAAGTCTCATTTTAACATCTAGCCTGAGAGTTTAGCCCTGTATTTTCATTTGCATATATTGTAGTTCACCTTTGCAGTGATTCACTTGTCCCAACAAGCCACTCTCTCGTCTGAAAAATAACACTGACTGTGTGTCATATGGGAAGGAATTCTGCCCCTATTAAGGCATCATTTTCTAATGCTTGGTCGCCCAACAAGCCACTGTTTTATTTCCCATAACACCATCTTTAGAAATATGAAAATCATAACACATGTGAAGGTGCTGTGTGTTTAATACCATCAACCATGCATTTGCCCATAGATATTCATGCCACTGTCACTCTGATATTATTTAATATTGCTGTCATTGCATTCAAGAGCTTAGGAAGGGGTTAGAGGAAATAAAGGAAAAAAACAAACAAAAATAGATAACATAATTTCCTAAAAAGTCCTAGGAGACCAGAGGGTGTTGTACACCAATTTCTATGGCAATTGGGGCAACTTTGGTTTGGGTAGAATTGATTTGGGTCCAAACTGAACTTTTTCTAAACTGAAACGAACCGAATCTCAAAAGGTTAGCTCATCTCTACTAAGAACCATTTGTGTCAGCTATAAAGTGGTTGGATTTTAAGCTGGTAAGCCAATAAGGGTTGCTTTTTATGGGAAATATCATTAAATGTTGGATTATGCCTTTTCCTTATAAGCTATATATGGCCGTCTTTACTTTGTATAAATTGAGGACCTTAACTTATCTGGGTCACAATTCTGCAGAAAACTTTAAACAGATAACAATTTTAGCCCAGCTACATATGTAGATGGTTAATGCAAATGCTTTGTGTGACTTTTGTCAAGTTAAATATTGAGTATTGCTATCAAATGAAACATTTATTTGGCAAGGTTTACTTCCTCTGCCGCCAGCTTGAGGCTAATTGCTTAATGTTCAAACACAAATCAAGAAACCCATAATTTCTAAAAAGCATTGTTTCAAATAGTGAATATTGAAGTCTATACACACAGGCTTTGTGAGCTTGGAGCTTTAATCTTTTTATGATGAAATCCTTGTTAAGTTTCGAAAACAATCTGGCACTTTATATTTCTGTTTGCAGGGGTTGAAGCTCAGCACAGATAACCCTTTCTTCAATCCATATTACATTCTCTTTGCTGGTTGTATGAAAGAGTTTTCTTACACCTTACATTACAACTCCAAAAACCATGAGGGAATGTCTGCATATTTCGCAAGCAAACTCGTTTAATAAAATAATTTGATGGGAGATGTCTGGAAGTTAGTGAAATAGGCTTTTGATATCTGTGCTGAAATGTACAATTGCAGCCTTGTTTTTAAGAATCTAGAAAGTGCTGAAAAATAACAAAATAGGTTAAGTCCACTTTCTGGGTGTAGAAAACTGATTTAATCATTTATAAGCATATGGAAAAGCGACTGCAAAAACATGGAAATATGTCTATTGCAATACTTAAGAATATGCTCTTTTATTTGAACAAATGGTCAAGTGATAATTGAAGTAAAATGCAACTGTTCTGTAATTATTACAGTTTTCATTGCATAATAATTAGAGATAAGCGAATTTCTAACAAATTTGATTCAGACGATTCGCCAAATTTCCCAAAAAGATACGATTTCGTCCAAATGTATTCCTGGCTGCTGAGAGCCTGTATAGTGATATATAACACTGTGCATTGCAGAAACATGCATAGGGAGTCTGCTGTGCAAGTGAAACAGTACTGAGAGTCAGTATGACACGCAGATGACAAGTGTCACTCTCAGAATCACTTCACACCTTACTTATTTGGTCAGTTATGGGGCTAAAACTGACCAAATAAATAAAGTGTGAACTCAGCCTTACAGGTCAATGTTAGGGTCAAGTATAAAGAACCATGCAGTGGCCCAAGATTCTACTATAGAGTGAAGAAGCTCACCCCTGTTACACTGTCATCAGCTGATTCCACATAGATTTCTACAGAACCTATTCTGTTACATGCTGAAACAAGTAGTGCCCACATGAACAAGTGGTGAGGTGGCAACAGCATGAGGAGTCAACACAGTGGCACATTCACAGAGTGGTGAGGTTGGGAATCGCATGAGGAATTCTATGAGTCAAAACAGTGGCACAGTCACAGAGTGGACCATGCTGGCATCCTCCGGTGGCTTGCTGAAAAATTTCCACACCACTGAGTATGGCATTTTCCCTGCGCTGACTGCAAGCAACCGCTGCCTTCGTCAACCTGTGCACCGCTACTTCTTTCCGGACAGGTAGGCTCCTGCGTAGCAGACGGTCTACCCCGGGCACGTTTGGCTACAGATCTCACACTGCTGCTACCTTGCTGACTCATGGCCACACTACCACCCTGCTGGGTCAGCTGCTGCCTCACGCGCAAGCTGGCACCCACTTCTCATGCTGATGAAGCCCCCCTCTTCATCGGGCTCCCATGTGTGATCGGCCACATCATCGTCCGCCACTGTCTGTACGTCACTGATGTCACCCTCACCAGTCTCAGGGCCACGTGCCTGACCTCTCGCAACACCAGCTTCCACGCAACTCTCATCGTCGCTACTTGCCCGCCTACTGGAGGAAGCTGCAGATCTCTCCTTCTCACCTGCCAGTAGGACATACTGTACTGTTATATTAACTGCAAGGGTTAAAAAGCAGTAGTGCCACAATTTCGCACCAACTCCGCAACTACTGATTGATGCATTGAATGAATTAAGTGTAAAAAAATTTGCACACCCTAAAATGTGTAGTATGAGGCCACAGTTTCACACCAACTCCTGAACTACTGATTGATGCATCAAATTAGGTGTAAAATAATTTGCACACCCTAAAATGTGAAGTATCAAACCAGGTTTGGGTCAAAAAACAAAGAACAGGTGCAGATTTTTCCATTACCCCTTATCTGTGAGTAGGCTTTACTACTGATTTTGCCTCACAAAAAATGATAGTAATAACTGACCAGATAACTGAAGCGTGAACTCACCCTAAAGTGTGTAGTATCAGGCCTCTATTTCATACCAACTCCGCAACTACTGATTGATGAATCAAATTAAGTGTAAAATAATTTTCCCACCCTAAAAGTGTGTAAAGAAGTGTTCTGCTTTGGCGAACCGTGGCCTTGGGTTATCTGTTCTTGGCCTTTATGGTCTGATTACCCCTAGTGTCCTTTTTTATTTTTTAAGCCCGAGGAGTGTGCTTTCTTCACCTGTGCAGCATGACAGACTGCAATTTCATCCCAGAAGCAAGGATGAATGGAAGTACTTATATATCAACTAAATACACCCCAAAACTGTTTGTATCAGAATGCAATTTCAGCCCAGAAGCAAGGGTGAATTGAAGTACTTATATATATACTGTATGAAATAAACACACCCCAAAACTGTTTGTATCAGGTCACAAATTCACCCCAGAGACAAGGATGAATGGAAGTACTTTTATATATTTAAAATAAATACACCCCAAAACTGTTTGTATCAGGTTACAAATTCTCCCCAAAAGCAAGGATGAATGGAAGTACTTTGATATATTTAAAATAAATACATCCCAAAACTGGTTGTATCAGACCGCAAATTTACCCCAAAAGCAAGGATGATTGGACGTACTTTTATATATTTAAAGGGCTTCTGTCACCCCACTAAACTCATTTTTTTTTTTTGTGTACTTATAATCCCTATCCTGCCATATTGCCATACATTATGTTATTAATAATTTTCGTTCAGTAGATTTAGCAAAAAACTTACTTTTATGATATGCTAATTACCTTTCTACCAGCAAGTAGGGCGTCTACTTGCTGGTAGCAGCCGCAGAAAACCGCCCCCTCATTCTGTTGATTGACAGGGCCAGCCGCGATCTCCTCCTCCGGCCAGCCCTGTCAGCATTTCAAAAATCGCGCGCCTGTGTTGATTCGGCGCAGGCGCTCTGAGATAAGGAGGCTCGCCTCCTCAGCACTCCCTCAGTGCGTCTGCGCCGATGATGTCACTGAAAGAGAAGACGTCATCGGCGCAGGCGCACTGAGGGAGTGCTGAGGAGGCGAGCCTCCTTATCTCAGAGCGCCTGCGCCGAATCAACACAGGCGCGCGATTTTTGAAATGCTGACAGGGCTGGCCGGAGGAGGAGATCGCGGCTGGCCCTGTCAATCAACAGAAGGAGGGGGCGGTTTTCTGCGGCTGCTACCAGCCAGTAGACGTCCTACTTGCTGGTAGAAAGGTAATTAGCATATCATAAAAGTAAGTTTTTTGCTAAATCTACTGAACGAAAATTATTAATGACATAATGTATGGCAATATGGCAGGATAGGGATTATAAGCACACAAAAAAAAAAAAGAGTTTAGTGGGGTGACAGAAGCCCATTAAAATAATTACACCCCAAAAACTGTTTGTATAAGGCCACAAATTCACCTGAAAAGTAATGATGAATGGATGTACTTTTATATATTTAAAATAAATACACCACAAAATTGGTTGTATCAGACAGCACTTTCAACCCAATAACAGATGCTAGGATTACTGTGATTACTGTTTAAAACAACCTAAAATCTGTAGTAATAGATCACTTTTATTAACCCCAATTAGTGAAGCAAGGTGTAATAGAATAGCTCCAATTACCCAGGCTTTACACTCCCCTATTGGTCCCTAATCTCTCACTACAGTCTGGATAATGCCTCCATATTCTTTCACTACAATATGAATAATCTTTCCCTAAACTGCTCAATCGTTTTTTTTTTTTTTTTAATAAAGTCTTTTCTAAACACTGTCCCTAGTGCCTGCAACGTCTCTCCCTGCACTAAGTTTACTATAAAATGGCAGAGACTGAGCATGAGGAGGATTTTTATAGGACTGTGACATCACAGGGGCTGGCTATCTGCTGATTGTCTGTCTGCATGGCATTATGGGTGCTCCCTCATTCCCGAGCTTCTTACTTTCACTTTTTAACATGTGCAGCAGCCATTTTAGAAAAAAATAAAATTCTTTACCATGAAGTGCGAGGAAAATAGACTTTGGGACGAATCAAATTTTTCCTGAAATTCGGATCGAATTCCACTTTGTCAACTTTGATTCGCTCATCTCTAATAGGAATGGCAGAGCTGAACTAAAATTGACTTAAAGGACCACCATACCCTGAAAAACAGGAATAAAGCATAATATGCAAAGTAAAATGTTTATGGTTCTTTCTGCATGAACATCTGCAAAGTGCTACAGAAAGCAGTTTTAGCAGATTTCCTGCAGTCAAAGAAGTGCCTCCTTTCTCCAAGCCTCTCCATTAGCGATGAGCGAATCAAAGTATCCAAAGTGGACTTCGATTCAAATTTCAGGGAAAATTTGATTTGGCACGAAGCCGAATTTCCACGTAACTAATCAATTTTCCCAGAAATGGCTGTAAAAAAAAATCATACTCACATCATCCATTTGAACAAGAAGGGGCCGCCCTGGCCATGTTGATTGACGATCCCACGCGAAATCTCGTGCACAGTGACGTATGACATCACCACGCCTGCCAGCGTGATGACATCAGGCGCCGTGCAAGACTTTGCATGGGATCTTCAATCAAGATGGTTGCGGCGGCCTCTTCATGCTCAAATGGATAAGGTGAGTATATATTATTTTCACCACCGATTAACCCCTGAAAGCACTAATTGTTTAACTCAGATGCCACGAATAGCGCTGAATACAGCAACTGACAAGTTAAATGACAGGGGGAGGTGCAATCACCATTCTCCGTCATTGTGCCCTCTACTTATGAAAAAATGCGCTTTGTGACAAAGTAATTAGTCATGAACCAAATTTCTTTGTGAAATTCGGCAAACCAGCCGAATCAAAGTTTTCTAAATTTCAGTCGTCTCTACCCTCCACCTTTTGGCTGGCTATTATATCTCTGTGTGCACCATCATGACCCCATGGTAAAAAAAAGGAAGTTTAATTTTAAGAAAGAGGCACGTCTTAATGCCCATTCACTTCAATAGACATCCAGAGCACTGTGAAAGAGGTGGAAACTGCAACATTTAGCAGCTTTTTACACAACTTCCCTTTGTATGTGTGCAGCTACACTATCAAGTGCATTGGAACTACAGAATGTGTTACCCAGCTTACACAGCATTTGCCTATATAGAGGGGTATGTCAAGGCAAATTTGAAATTCATCAGTGTTTTAAAGCTAGATTACAAGACTGTAACCCAGCTTTTCCAGGACCATGAAAGCAAACTTTGTCTGACAAAGGGACTATTTGGAAGTAAAGAGAAGAATTTATTAAGGGAGGCTTAGCATTTAGTAGAGACAAGTGAATTTTACCCAAAAAATTGCTTTGTGACAAATTACTTTGTCACAAAGCGCATTTCTTTGTAAGTAGTGGGTGCAATGACAGGGAGAGGCGATTGCGCCACCCCTCGTCAATGTACCCCTCAGATGCCGCGTTCATACATGATCGCGGCATCTGATATACATAACACTGTGTAAAAAATAAATAAAAAAAAATCATACTTAGGCTACTTTCACACTTGCGTTCAGAGCGGATCCGTCTGGGCAGACCCCAGACGGATCCGCTCTGAATGCAAGTGTGAAAGTAGCCTAAGTATGATTTTTTTAATTTTAATTTATATTACTCATATAATGCAGACTTTGGATCCGTTCAGAACGGATCCGTCTGCATTATATTGTAGAAAAAATTCTAAGTGTGAAAGTAGCTTCAGACGGATCCGTCCAGACTTTACATTGAAAGTCAATGGGGGACGGATCCGTTTGAAGATTGAGCCATATAGTGTCAAATTCAAACGGATCCGTCCCCATTGACTTACATTGTAAGTCTGGACGGACCCGTTTGCCCCCGCATGGCCAGGCGGACACCCGAACGCTGCAAGCTGCGTTCAGGGGTCCGCCTGCTGAGTGGAGCGGAGGCTGAACGCTGCCAAACTGATGCATTCTGAGCGGATCCGCATCCACTCAGAATGCATTAGTAGCTGGACGGATGCGTTCGGGGCCGCTTGCGAGACTCTTCAAACGGAGCTCACAAGCGGAACCCCGACGCTATTGTGAAAGTAGCCTTACCTGATCCATTTGCTTGCGAAGGGCTGGCCGCCGCCATCTTACTTGAAGATCTGGCGCAAAATCTTGCGCGGCCCCAGATACATCACTGTTCTTCAGCTTTGCGGCAAATCTAATTTCTCCTGAAATGGGACTCTAAATGACAAATCCTGTCTTGGTATGCTATAGTATGTAGGATTCTGACTAGTGTTGCGGCATTCTATGGCCAGCATAGACTTCTATTATGATGGAATACAATGCGATTATAGGCTTCTGTAGTGCATGCCATCATAGAATTCCGTGGTAACTGAATCTATTATGGAATTCCTAGATAACCCGAATGCCGAACTTGCAAATCGCAAGTTCGCTCAACACTAATTCTGACTAATAAATGTAACTACATATTCTACAACACTACAGTGCTGGGGGTTTACCAATATAAAAATAGGTTGATCTGGCATTCTGCAGTCTGGGAAAGCTGGATAGCCATCTATGTGGGGTGCCTGTAGACATACTGGTTATTAGAGATGAGCAAAGTTTTCAAAAATCAGATTTGGATGCTTTGCCTAATTTTTCCCAAAAATTTTATTTGATCCAAATTAATTTGTCATGAACCGCATTATAAATCAGCTATTTGCCGGCTGCAGGTAGTGTGTATCTCTTTGAACATCACTGTGCAGAAATGTGCATAGCTAGTACACTTTTGTAGTGAAACAGTTACTGTGCGTCAGTATGACAGGTAGGTGACAGGCATCACTCTTAGGCTAAGTTCACACGAACGTGCGTGACCCGTGGCCGTATTGCGGCCCGCAAATCGCGGGCCGCAATACACGGCCACAGTTCCGTGTGAATTCCGCATCACGGATGCGGACCCATTCACTTCAATGGGTCCGCTAATCCGAAATCGCGGAACGGCCGCACGGGACGGGACCCCTCGGAAGCACTACGGAGTGCCTCCTGGGGTTACGTCCCGTTGTTCCGTTAAAAGATAGAACAAGTCCTATCTTTTCGCGGAACGGCCGGATCGCGGACCCATTAAAGTGAATGGGTCCGCGATCTGATGCGGCTGACCTATGGCCGGCGAACAAGCATTGCGGCCCGCTATTTGCGGGCCGCTTCACAGGCACGGGTCACACACGTTCGTGTGAACCCGGCCTAAGACTCAGTTCACACTTCACTTTTCTAGTCAGTTACGGGCCAAAAACTGACCAAATAACTGAAGTGTGAACTCAGCCTTACAGATCAATGTTAACTTCAGGTATAATAAACTTAACCGTGCAGTGGCGCAAGATTCTACTATAGACTGAAAAAGAACTCTCCTTTTACACTTCTGATTCCACATAGATTGCCAGAGAACCTGTTCTGTTACACACTGATACAAGTAGTGGGTCCATGACAGAGTAGAGAGGGTGTCAGCAGTAAGTTTGTGTTGCGTCACTGTTAATTTTTCACTTCTTCAGATTAGTCACAAGAACAACCCCCCAAAAAAGGAACCTGTCTTTTGAGCATCCACCTTCACATGGTCAGTATTTGGTCCGTAATTGATTAGTATTGCTAAGGCCAAAAAAAAACAGAAGTGGGTTCAAAACAGAGATGATGACATGTGATGGGAATATTTGCATTTCTTCTGTGTTTTCTACCCACTTCTGCTTTTGGCTTCCAAATCATGAGCAAATCCTGATGCAAAATACTGACCGTGTTATAAAAGCTGTATGGATGCTCCAAAGACAGGATCCGTTGTGTTTTTAATTTTTAAGTTCTTCTGACAGAAGAAGGATAAAATAAACGGTGATGTCAACAAGGCCAAAAAGCATGAGGAGTCAACATAGTGGCCCCATCATAGAATGGTGAGGGTAGCAACCGCATGAGGAGTCAACATAGTAGTCCAGTCACAGAATGGTGAGGGTGGCAACAGCATGAGGAGTCAACAAAGTGGCCCATTCACAGATCTTGGATTTGGGGTGGCAGGGTACAGTCCAAGTATGCAATTCCCTGCTGGTTCAGGTTCTGTTTCCTGTCCTTCCACTGCTGGGTGGTTGATTTAGGAGGCAGGTGAAGAAAGTGCTCATTAGAGACTTAAGTTGCTGCTGATGAGCTGGTTCTGCCCTGCTCCTCCAACCCCCACCCTCCCACCCTCCCGTAGTCATAGCAGAGGAGCATGAGTGAAAAGTGCCCCCCCGACTCAGACCTTCGTGAGGATGGGCGTTGGCGCACATAGGCAGCGACAAACTGACTACATAGGAGGTCTCAATAGTAGCTGAGTTTATCCTCCCTCTCTGCAGGTGGAAAAAAAGCCACCATTTTGGACCGGTAGTGAGGGTCTAACACGGTGGAGAGCCAGTAGTCATCCCTCTGCCGAATGATAATAATACAGCTGTCACTACTAGTGTTGATCAAGCACCAAAGTGCTCGGGCCAAACACATTGTGATGCTCGGGGGCTCTACCGAGCACCAGAGTATAATGGAAGTCAATGGGAGAACCCGAGCATTAAACCAGACACCCCCTGCTCTGAAGAGGAGAGGGTGTCTGGTTTACAGAAAAAGGTTAGAAATTGATGGAAACACAACCAAAATGGTTTGGAAACAGCATGGGGAAGACATCTGGATGCATTTTGGACTCCTATTACCTATAACATACAATAGACAACGACACAAAGGCTATATGCCAAAAGCCAGGTATGTGCACGCCAACAATCTATCCATGCGTCAGATACAGTCAGCATACCTTACAATTGCAGCCTCACCTGAGAGCCAGTAAGCCTCAAAGTTGCTTCATATCTGTTAGATGGCTTGGGTGGACCTGCACACCTAGATAATTATCATTTGGGTGACAAAAAGTTTTCTGATTGTCCTAACATAATATTCAATAACCTTTCTATACAGTTTTGTCTTGTAAACTCATTTGCATAAACATGGGCATATGGGAAAGAAATGCAAATGAACAGAATCTGACTTGTTTTTCAGCTGAAAAATCATTTGCATGGAAAATTCGTGATCAAAATTCACGATTACAATATTCGCGATCTGCACTAGGCATGAACAGCGCCATCTATTGGATTCATAGTCTTTTCATAAGACTATAAAAACGAATAGATGGTGCTGTTCATGAGTCATGAACAGCGCCATCTATTGGGTTCATAGTCTTATGACAAGACTATGAATCCAATAGATGGCGCTGTTCATGACTAGTGCAAATCGCGAATATTGTAATCGTGAATTTTGATCGCGAATTTTCCATGCAAATGGAAACACACTTACCTGCCACAGACACACTGACTGGAACCCGTGCACTAGTGCTGCTGTCCACACCAACATTAAAGGACACAGCACACCACAAACCACACAGGAACCCAGGACACCATAGCTACAATAACATGAGACAGGGGAATGTCTAGTAAACACCAGACATGTAACACCAAACTAGATATACAAACACCCAGAACATAACCCACTCCATACAAATAAGGACAGGAAGGGAAGGAGACACCAGGATAACATTGATGACCACAAGGGTGGCCCTCACTGGACAGATGAAACACCCTGGACTGGAGCAGAGCTCCAGCACCAACAACAGCTGAAGTACAACTGACTCCAGCCAGGAAACCACAGAAGATATAAGCCAAGTGACCACACCCAGTCAGGTAGTTAACCCTTACAGCACCAGACAGAGGGAGGCTACAACTTAAAGGGGAAGTGCACACACAAGCATACTAAACCACATGTTACCACCGGCAACAGCATGCGTGACAACCATGTCACGGCAATCACCCAGAAGGCCAAGACACTGCCACCGCATGCTCTCACAGCAACACGTTGCCGTGGGCAACCGCAAGTGTGGCCACAGTGTCACAGCGCAAACCAAAGGCCGTGACACTATGGATAGCATGCACTATAACATTTGCATTAACACTGAAGCAGATGGTTAAATGGATGCCTGTACATAGGATTACATGTCTAGCTAACAGTAGTAACAACTTCCCTGAGTAACAATTACAACTAGCTGGAACAGCTCTGGATAACACAATATCCCTGAAACAAAGGTAGATCTCTCACCAGATGCTTATACAAGGATGGTGGAGTTTAAGAAGGATATATGCAAAAGGACAGCTCTGCTGATGTGTCCTGGAGACTGGAGACTTCTCTTTCCCAGGATGCTTTTCACTCCCACAATGCAGTGCACCACCCACAATGCAGTAGTCTTTGTAACAGAAAAACAAAGTGTAAAACACACTAACCACTTGAGAAATACCAAGAATCTGGCAGAATGAACTAGAATCATTTTCTAACCCTGCTGGGCAGAACAGGTCTTGAGATGTACAGTAGATGCCACATCTCCTGTCCCCTGGCCAGCCAGATTTAGCAGCATCTGCTCCAGGATTTGAAGGAGTGGAATTACATCATTCATCCTGTAGTCCTGGCGACTGACAAATTAAGTGGCTTCCTCAAAGGGCCTGAGCAAACTGCAGGTGACGCTCATGAGCTGCCACTGGCTAACGTCGAAGTTACACAGGGCAGTACTCCTGTCCACCTACATCATCAAGGAATCATTTACGACCTTCCTCTGCTCATATAGTTGGTCCAACATGTGGAGGGTGGAGTTTCAATGGATGAAGCGTTGCATATCAGGTTATCTTGTGGAATGATATTCTGCCTTTGCAGGTCAAAATGGACGTGTTCTGCAGTGTAAGAGTGGCTAAAGTACATGCACAGTTTCCTAGACATTTTCAAGATGTCTTTCAGTTCGGTGGAAGACTTAAGGAACCACTTTACAACCAGATTAAAGATGTGGGCCATGCAGAATAAAGACGTGCCCCATACAGGACAGAGTGACACCGCCATGGTCTGCATAAGTGGTATGCTGGAGGACCACTACGATTTGTGCCTACAGTGGAGGCTGAGGAAAAGGTTGAGGATAAGGAGGCATAGCAGGACATTGACGCAGGAATTACAGCTTTAGAACAAAGGAGGTGGCATTGCCGTCACCTGGTCAAATTGCTGGCCATAATAACATAATTACAGCTGCATGTATCAATGCTGCCGTGAACTTTACCAGACAGCGACAGGCCCACCTTCTGCTCAACATATGTGTGCAGGGTTGTTACAGGCTTTTTGGAGAAGTAGTGACAGCTTGGGACATTCCACCTTAGCTTGGTACAAGCAATCAGTTCTCTGAAAGGTGCAGAGTAGGGTTGAGCGAACCCGAACTGTAAAGTTTGGGTTCGTACCGAACTTTAGGATTTTTGGACCCCGGACCGTAACCCGAACATTTTAGTAAAAGTTCCGGTTCGGGTTCGGTGTTCGGCGCTTTCTTGGCGCTTTTTGAAAGGCTGCACAGCAGCCAATCAACAAGCATCATACTACTTGCCCCAAAAGGCCATCACAGCCATGCCTACTAATGGCATAACTGTGATTGGCCAGAGCAGCATGTGACCCAGGCTCTATATAAGCTTGAGTCACGTAGCGCTGCACATCACTATGCTGCTACAAGTGTAGGGAGAGGATGCTGCTGGACTTGTGATTTCAGGGAGAGCATAGGAGAGAATCTAACTCAGCGATCTACAGACAAATAGTTGTGTGGGTGCAGGGTACTATCGTTTTACCCTGCCCTGAGCTCATTGACCAAAAATACTAACTTTTAGAAATCTGCTAGTTAGGTGAGTGGCGGCGGCCATTTTATGCATGCTCAGTGCACTAGCACTGCATCTAAGATTTTGGGACATTGCAAATCACCATTTTTTTGGGGCAAACTACAACATCTGGATTAGTCAGTGTGCAATTTAAGGTAGAAATACACCCATCATTTTCTGGGGTTTGAAAAACACACTTTTTCTTTCAAAAAACAGTATTTGCCAGATCTGCAAGTGTTAAATTCAAGTTAAATATATACATCATTCATATTCTGTTAGCAAAAAAAGACTTTTTGGGCAATGTACAATATCTGTATTAGTCAGTGTGCAATTTAAGCTAGAAATACACCCATTATTTTCTGGGGTTTGAAAAACACCCTTTTTTTTTCAAAAATCAGTATTTGCCAGATCTGCAAGTGTTAAATTCAAGTTAAATATATACAGCATTCTTATTCTGGCCTTGCAGCATCAGCACGTGTGAAATTACAGGCTTATATAATGCTGTCAAATTCAGTTGTTAAACAAACAGTCGATTGGGCTCCAAAAATTTAGTTGGCAGCCTTTGATGCAGATGTCTTCGGGAGATACACCCTTAATACAATTGGGTTACATTCAGAGATTTTAAATACAGCCATTTGGTGCACCAATATTGAATTCAGGCCTACAGAGGTTCAGGCCCTGTGAGATACCCCCCTACATACAGGGGTTTGAATTAGGCATTTGAAATACAGCTATTTGAAATACAGCCTTTTTGTGCAAAGATATATTTACTTCAGGCCTACACAGGTTCAGACCGTGTGAGATCCCCTCTATACATACAGGGGTTTGAATTAGGCTTTTGAAATGCAGCCTTTTTGTGCAAAGATATATTTACTTCAGGCCTACACAGGTTCAGACCTTGTGAGATACCCCTCTACATACAGAGGTTTGAATTAGGCATTTGAAATACAGCCATTTGAAATACCGGCATTTTGTGCAAAGATATATTTATTTCAGGCCTACACAGGTTCAGACCGTGTGAGATACCCCCCTACATACAGGAGTTTGAATTAGGCATTTGAAATACTGCCATTTGAAATACAGCCTTTTTGTGCAAAGATATATTAACTTCAGGCCTACACTGATTCACAGCGTGTGAGATCCCCTCTATACATACAGGGGTTTGAATTAGGCTTTTGAAATACAGCCTTTTTGTGCAAAGATATATTTACTTCAGGCCTACACAGGTTCAGACCGTGTGAGATACCCCCCTACATACAGGGGTTTGAATTAGACATTTGAAATACAGCCATTTTAAATACCGCCATTTTGTGCAAAGAAATATTTACTTCAGGCCTACAGAGGTTCAGGCCCTCTGAGATACTACCTCTACATACAGGGGTTTGAATTAGCCATTTGAAATACAGCCTGTAATGGGGTTCCGAAGGTGCACTCGGTCCCCCATTGCCCGCAGAACTGTTGCTTAGCTTTGGGAATGAGGATCTGTGTTTGACCTCATTACCTGGGTGGCTCCCTACTCCTAAGTCTGCCTTGAGCGCCGAGCTGATCACTCGGTGCTCAACTGGTTGGTCTGTCGGTCATGTGACGCTGGCCATGTCACATGACCCTCACTCCCCACTATAAATACAGGCAGCCTGCTAGCCACAGGTTGCCTGTTAATTTCTAGGTTTCTGGCTATTTGTTGGACTACTGAATACTCACCTGATTCCGTTCCCTGACGATCCTTTTGCCTGCTCCTCCTGTACTGCCAATCCGTCCTGGTATTGTGACCTCAGCTCCCACCTGACTACTCTCTTAGGACTCCTCTTGTACTTCTCTACTCTCCTGGTATTTGACCCCGGCTTCTCTTGACCATTCTTTGCTTAACCCTTTGTACTGCGTAGCTCTCTTGGTTCATGTTCCGTATTTTATTTTGTCTTGTCTGTCTTCCCTGCACGTATCTTGAGTCTTCTCTTTCGCCTGGTTAAAAATGTTTGCATCAGACTCATGTTTAATACACCAGACCTGGGGTACTAATATTGTAAGGGGTTTGTAGTATATTGCAATGTAATGTCATGCTATACACCTTGTTCACAAGCAGATGGGGTATGGCTGGCAGTGTTTGGGACTTTTTATCTCATTCCTCCACTCTCAGTAGGATTGGGCTGAGCAGAATTCCTGACAATGGAGGGGCAGAGCTAGTTAATGGGTGAGAAAGTAGAGAGTGAGGAGTGAGGGAGCATGCAATCCAGCTCCTGCTCCTCCAGGCTATGAGGACCCCAGAGGCAGCTAATCTAGGAGGAACACTTCCCAGAGAGCCTGCAGGGTCTCGGGCTACAGAACATCTGTAAGCTATGCAAGGTTAAACATTTTCAGACACCACCATCGCAGTTCAGGACAGGCATAGCTAGAAGCTTGCATCCTACAGTGGACACCTACAGCCACAGGTGCTAGAGTACAGCCATAGGGAAGTGAATTAGGAGAGACATTGTCACCTAGCAAATTTCTGTGTCTCATCTTCTGCCACATTACCAGTCACCATACCCCATTATCTGTAGGAGAGATTGCACTTTATACAAACTGCTGCTGGATGCGGTACTATTAGTTTTTTTGCACTCAGTAAAGAAAGACGTTCTTTGTTCTATAATGTCTGTCTTGTTCCTTCCCATTACTTATTCACTGCACCGTACCCCAGGGAGTAACGGCCTGACGGAGTACACTGTGACACAATATCTCATCAGGATCTTGCTGCACATGACAATCTAAACACCTGCTCTGACTTAATAACATGGCATTACTAGTAGAGTTGAGCGGACACCTGGATGTTCGGGTTCGACGGGTTCGGCCGAACTTCACAAAAAAGTTCGAGTTCGGGACCCAAACTTGACCCCGAACCCCATTGAAGTGAATGGGGACCCGAACTTTTGAGCACTAAAATGGCTGTAAAAATGTAATGGAAAGGGCAAGAGGGCTGCAATTGGCATCAAAATGTGGTTAAGAGTAGTGTTGATCACGAATATTCAAATTTCGAATTTTTATCGCGAATATAGGTACTTCGGAATATAGTGATATATATTCGTAATTTTCGATCAGTACACATGATCCCTCCCTGCTTCTAGCTTGTGGGCCAATAAGAAGGCTGCAATATACTTGACTTTAGGAGTAGTGTTTTTTGCAAATTTTGCTCTATATTCTTTTTTTTTTTTGAATATTCGCTATATATTCTTGTTTTAGAATATTCTTTGTCTAAAAGTTAAAAAATTCGCAATAAAAATTAGAAAATTAGAAAATTCGAATACGAAAATTTGCATATTACACGATCATTACCTTGCCGATTTTTTTGAATATTCAAAAATATCGCAAATTCGAATATGACCCCTGCCGCTCATCACTAGTTAAGAGCATGGCAAGTGCTCTGCAAACAAATGTGGATAGGGAAATGACTTTAAACATAAAATACATAAAAATGTAAATAATAATCTTGATCTAGGAGGACCAGGTCCATATGGAGTAGGAGGTTGAGGAGGCGGTGGATGTGGCGGTGTATGCGGAAGCGGCGGTGGAGGAGGAGGAGGTAGCCTACACTGCTTTTTGGTTTTAAATTTATTTTAATTTTTTTAAATTAGGGTACACCCCAAAACATTGGGAAATATAACCTGTGATAACCCCCTCCAGTCGTGCTAAACACACGTTCAGACAATACACTGGCTGCAGGGCAGTCCAGCACCTCCAGGGGGTAAAGGGCAAGCTCAGGCCATGTGCCAATTTGGAGACCCAGAAGTTGCAGGGGCTTACCCCTGTCAGTCAGTTCGTGTAGGCGTGTGCACACTTACTGCCCCACCATGTCGCACGTCCCCGTGATGTTCACGATCAAATTTGATATCTGCTCTATCAACTTTCGATGTTCTTTTATGCACCTACCATGGTGATCACGGGTGGCGGGGAATCAGGGTTCCAGGCCGGAAAGGGAGCCTGAGAAAAGGATACCACATGCAAGGGAGGTCAATGGATGAAATTAAATGTAATCGAGAGGAAATGTGGGACAAAGTATTGAAGCATAAGCTTCCAAGTTAAGGAGGGGGGCGATAAATAACAATACAGGACTCTTAAGATGCCCTGTTATTAAAATGATTAATAAAAAAATTCTCGGGAATGTCACTGTGGTATTTTTGATTTGTAAACGTTAGCCAGGAGAGGCCCTGCTGCCGCTTTGTTGACTCTAGCTAACTTCTGCCTGATCGCACGTCCCTGTAACGTCCACCATCCATTTGGATATCTTCTTTATCAACTTTCGATGTTCTTTTCTGATCCTACCATGTTGATCACGGTTATCGGCGAATCAGGGTTCCACGTCGGAGAGAGAGCATGAGAAAGAGAGATCACATCCAAGGGAGGATACATTTTTTCAAATTAAAAATTATAGAGCGGAAATATGGGACAAAGTATTAAAGCGTAAAAATTGGGGCAACTTTTTAAAGTTTAAGCATTGAATGAAAGGATGTGGCAGGCATCAATTAATGAAGAATTTCTTAAATTTTATTCCTGTCAACTATGCAGAGCAAAATTTTTAAAATATCACCTGACAATGTAACAGACGATTTTTTAAAATTTATGTTCCTGTCACCTATGTAGAGGTGCCCCAGTGATATCCACCATCCATTTCGATATCTTCTCTATTAACTTTCTATGTTCTTTTTTGAGTCTACCATGTTGATCATGGTTATCGGCGAATCAGGGTTCCACGCCAGAGAGGGAGCGTGAGAAAGGGAGACCTCATCCAAGGGAGGTCAATGGCTGCAATGGGATGAAACAGAAATGTGGGAGAAGCTATTGAGGCGCAAATGTGGGACAAATTACTGAAGCGCAAATGTGAGAAAAGTTATTGAGGCGCAAATGTGTGACAAATTACTGAAGCGCAAATGTGGGAAAAGTTATTGAGGCACAAATGTGGGAAAAGTTATTGAGGCGCAAATGTAGTACAACTTGTTAAAGTTTAAGCATTGATTGAAAGGAGATGGCGCGCATCAATTAAAGAAGAATTTTTGAAATTTTATTCCCTGTCACCTATGCAGAGCAGGGGTTTATTCACGTCCAAAATTGTAAAATGTCAACCCAAGAATGTAACAGAAAAATTGCAGAAATTTATTAACCTGACTACTTGGTAGAGCAGGGGTCTATGACAGAAAATAATTGTTTATTTTCACCCGAAAATGTAAAAGAAAAATTATTGAAATTTATTAAGCTGTCAACTAGGTAGAGGAGGGGTATATTACACCCCAAAATTTGTGAATTTCACCCAGATATAGATAATATATTTTTTTATACCTGTCCACTAGGTATAGCAGTGGTACTTCACACCCAAAAATTGGTGAATTTCACCAGAAAATGTAACTGACAATTGTTTTTTTTTTTTTTTTTACCTGTCTAGTAGGTATAGCAGTGGTACATCACAACCAAAAATTGGTGAATCTCACCCGAAAATATAACCAATTATTATTTTTTAGCCTGTCTACCAGGTATAGCAGTGGTACATCACACCCAAAAATTTGTGAATTTCACCTGAAATTGTAACTGACAAAGTAGTGAAATGACATAAAATAAAATATGTACAAATAAAAATAAAAAATTTGATTTATGAGGTCGAGTTTGAGGAGGCGGTGGAGGAGAACGAGGTAGCCAACATGGGTTTTTGGTTTAAATTACAATTTTTTTTATTAGGGTACACTCCAAAAGAGTGTGAAATATCCAAAATACAAGAATGAGCAATTGCGCTGCAGTATAAGAATGGCTGGTTAAGCCAGGTATACAAGTCTATTCTGCACAAGGTACAGACAAGTCCTGTGGGATCCATGCCTGGTTCATTTTAATGAGCGTGAGCTTGTCCACATTGGCTGTGAACAGGCGGCTGCGCTTGTCTGTGATAACGCCCCCTGCCATGCTAAACACACGTTCAGATAACGTGTCTACTAGCATGCACTTGTACTCGCGCTTTTACGATCACACTCCAGTGACGGAATTAAAGACGGTACGTTGTCCTTGTAACGGGGATCCAGCAGCGTAGCCACCCAGTAATCAGCACAGCACAAGTTAGAATGTGGGCAACTCGGCGGTCGTTGTGGAAACACTGCAGCATGTAATCGCTCATGTGTGCCAGGCTGCCCAGAGGCAACAAAAAGCTGTCCTCTGTGGGAGGTGTATCGTCTGTGTCCTCTGTATCCCCCCAGCCATGCACCAGTGATGGCCATGAGCTGGTCTGGGTGCCACCCTGCTGTGAACATGGTTCCTCCTCCTCCTCCATCTCCTCCTCCTCATCCTCCACCTCCTCATCCTCCAGAACTGTGCTTTGGCTGGACAATTGTGTACCTGGCATTTGTGGGTGCAGGAACCCACCCTCGGAGCCACTTGTGAATGACTGGCCGGAAACCCTACAAAATGATCCCTCTTCCTCCTCCTCCTCCTTCTGTGCCACATCCTCTTCCATCATCACCAGCAGCGTTTTTTTAAGGAGGCATAGAAGTGGGATAGTTACTCTGATAACGGCGTTATCGGCACTGGCCATGTTCGTAGAGTACTCGAAACAGCGCAACAAGGAACACAGGTCTTGCATGGAGGCCCAGTCATTGTTGGTGAAGTGGTGCTGTTCCGCAGAGCGACTTACCCGTGCGTGCTGCAGGTGAAACTCCCCTATCGCCTGCTGCTGCTCTCACAGTCTGGCCAGCATGTGCAAGGTGGAGTTCCACCTTGTGGGCACGTCGCATATAAGGCGGTAAGCGGGAAGGCCGAAGTTACGCTGCAGCGCTGACAAGCGAGCAGCAGCAGGGTGAGAACGCCGAAAGCACGCACAGACGGCCCGCACTTTATGCAGCAGCTCTGACATATCGGGTCATTTTTAAGAAATCTCTGCACCACCAAATTCAGCACATGCGCCAGGCAAGTGATGTGCGTCAAACTGGTTAGTCCCAGATCTGCTACGAGATTTCGCTCATTATCGCACACCACCAGGCAGGGCTTGAGGCTCACTGGCACCAAACATTCATCGGTCTGTTGTTCAAGGCCCATCCACAGCTCCTGCGCGGTGTGGGGTTTGTCTCCTAAACAGATAAGTTTTAAAACTGCCTGCTGTTGTTTACCCCTGGCTGTGCTGAAGTTGGTGGTGAAGGTGTTACGCTGACCGTATGAGGAGTGGGTAGAGGATGAGGAAGCAGAGTAGGAGGAGGAAGCAACAGGAGGCAAACTGAAGCGCCCTGCAATCCTCGGTGGTGGAAGGACATGCGCCAAACTGCTATCCGCCTCAGGCCCAGCTGCCACTGCATTTACCCAGTGTGCTGTTATGGCGATATAACATCCCTGACTGTGCTTACTGGTCCACGTATCCATAGTGAGGTGCACCTTGCCACAGATGGCGTTGCGCAGTGCACACCTGAATTTGTCCCCTACTTGATTGTGCAGGGAAGGGATGGCTCGCCTGGAAAAGTAGTGGTGGCTGGGCACGACGTACCGTGGGACAGCCACCGCCATAAGGCCTTTAAAACTATCTGTCTCCACCAGACGGAATGACAGCATTTCAAAGGCCAGTAATTTAGAAATGCTGGCATTCAGGGCTAGGGATCGCGGGTGGGTAGGGGGGTACTTCCTCTTCCTTTCCAGTGTTTTGGAGATGGAGAGCTGAACGCTTGCATGGGACATTGTGGAGATGCTTGGTGACCCAGGTGGTGGTGTTGCTGGAAGATCCTCTGTTTGCGGGGTGGCAAGTGGCACTGTCACTCCAGAGGTGGATGAAGAGGCCGAGACTGCAGCAGAAGAGGAAGCAGGAGGAGCCAGAGACCTTTCTTGGTTTTTGAGGTGTCTACTCCACTGCAGCTCGTGCTTAGCACTTAAATGCCTTGTCATGCAGGTTGTGCTCAGGTTTATGCCTCGCTTCAGGCTCTGATTACACAGAGAGCAAACCACTCGTGTCTTGTCATCAGCACATTGTCTGAAGAACTGCCACGCCAGGGAACTCCTTGGAGCTGGCTTTGGTGTGCTCGGTCCCTTGCTGCGGTGGGCAGTAGCAGGCGTACTGTCTAGAGGACGGCCGTTCCGCTTTTGCACCCTCTTCTGCTGTGCTGGTGGCATTGTGCGACCCCCGCCTCTTCCTCCGAGCTACATAGGTCACTCGCATGACCTTGATTCCATGTGGGGTCGAGGACCTCATCGTCCTCCACATCATCTTCCACCCAGTCTTCACCCCTGCCCTCCTTGTCGATCTGCACACTTTCGAAAGCCCCAGCAGTTGGCACCTGTGTTTCGTCATCATCCGACTCGTACTGCGATGGTCCTCCCATGTACTCATCTTGAAAGATAAGTGGTTGGGCATTGGTGCACTTAATCTCTTCCACTTCTGGGGCAGGGTTAGGTGGATGGCCCTGGGAAACCCTGCTAACAGAGTCATCAAAAAGTAGAAGAGACTGCTGAATGACTTGGGGCTCAGACTGCTTGGCTGATTTGCAAGGGGGTGAGGTGAAAGACTGATCGACATGGGCTGCAGATGCCAACTCTGATCATTCAGCAGGAGACTGGGTAGGAGACAATGTAAAGGAACTGGAGGCACTGTCAGCAACCTAATCTACGATGGCCTGTACTTGTTCAGGCCTCACCATTCGTAGAGCCGCATTAGGCCTGACCAAATACCACTGCAGGTTCTGTCGCCTACTCGCACCTGAGGAAAGGGTTTCACTTTTGCGTGTAGCTGGCACAGATCTACTACGTCCTCTCCCTGCAATAGGAACTCCACCAGCAGCACCACGACCTGGGCCACGTCCCTTATTTGACGCTATCCTCATATTTCTCAAATTTAGGATCTTGCCTTAAATGGGTGTTTAATTGCAGAATAGATTGACAGATTGTACAGGGTGTATCTCACACGCCCTGATCCAGACTAGGCCTCAATTAAATTTGTTTGCCCAAAATGGCTGTATTTCAAATAACTGAATATATCCCCTGTATATAAAGGGTGTATCTCACAATGACATATGCAGCAAAGGCTGCAAAATAAACTTTTTTTTTTCCCCAAACGAGTGTTTGTTTAATAATTGAATATGACAGCAGTATATAACCCTTGAATTTCACACGTGCTGATGCTGCAAGGGCTGAAATATTGTGAATTTTGGCAAAAAGTGTGTTTTTAAAAACCCAGATAATTATGGCTCTATTTCTAGCTTAAATTGCACACTGACTGTTGTATATTGCCAAAAAAGTGTGTTTTTTTACTAAGAGAATTTGAAAGCTGTATAAAACTTTTGAATTTCACACGTCCAGATGCAGCTAGGGATGTAAAATAGTGTATTTTGCACAAAAAGGGTGTTTTTAAAAACCCAGAAAATTATGGCTGTATTTCTATCTTAAATTGCACACTGACTAATCCTGCAAATGCACCAGATGTTGTATATTGCCAAAAAAGGGCGATTTTTTACAACCAGATTATTAGTGCAGTTTTTCGAGATTGGATTTCAATGTCACAAAAGCTCAGATGCAGTGCTGGTGCACTGAGCTTGCATAAAATGGCCGCCGCCTCCGCCCACCAAACTGACTTATAAAAGTATTTTTTTTTAGGCCACTGGGCTCAGGGCAGGATAAAAAGATTGTGCCCTGCACCCACACAACAAAATGTACATAGATCGCTGAGTTAGATTCGAGTTCTGATCACAGATTCTCTCCTATTCTCTCCCTGAAATCACCAGCCGCATCCTCTCCCTACACTAGTAACAGCAGAGCGACGTGCAGCGCTACGTGACTCCAGCTTATATAGAGACTGGGTCACATTCTGCACTGGCCAATCACAGCCATGCCATAAGTAGGCATGGCTGTGATGGCTTCTAAGGGCACAGAGTTAAACGCTTGTTGATTGGCTGCTCTGCAGCCTTTCAAAAAGCGCCAAGAAAGCACTGAACACCGAACCTGAACCCAAACTTTTAAAGAAATGTTCGGGTCTGGGATCCAAAAATCCTAAAGCTCAGTACGAACAAATCGTAGCGGGCGCATGCGCAATGCGATGCCCGCTCCTGGCAGGGCATCGCGATACCTACTGCGCATGCGCCCGCTACGATTTGGACCGCACAGCCGCAGTGGAAAAGGACAGGGGAGGGGAGTAAACGGGCGGGCAGAGGCGCACGGAGGGCGGGGTTATGAGCCGTTTAGGAGGTGCTGCCTGGGGCTCCGAGGATTGAGAGACCGCCCTGGGCACTTGAGAGGGCTCATTAACATAACCTTATAAGTTCATTTTCGGCTAAAAGAAAACTCAGTTTTCTACAACAAAGGTACCGTTTTTAAGTTCTGGGTGGATCATATAACCCTATTTGATCGGTCTAATATGCCCAAATGTGGTGACAGACTCCCTTTAACAAAGATTAAAGGCAAAGGGTTTGCAACAGAAGGTGAATGGAAATTGGGGAAGTATATTTTGACTTCTTATGGAAGTGCATTCTGCCTTCTAACTGTATTTATGATTTAAAGAGGACCTTTCACTTATCCTGACATTGTGAACTAAGTATCATGACATTTACAGTGGCGCCCAGGGATCTCACTGCACTTACTATTATCCCTGGGCGCCGCTCCATTCTCCCGTTATGTCCTCCGGTATGTTCGGGGACTTGGCTATAGTAGGTGGAGACTTAGGGGACTTGGTTATAGTAGGCGGGTTCTGCTGGGCGTCTCCTTCTCCTTTTTTTTCTCCCAGGCTGTGAGCTCTGCGATGCGATTGGCCAGCGCTACAGCCTAGGAGAAGGAGACGCCCAGAAGAACCCGCCTACTATAACCAAGTCCCCGAACATACTGGAGGACATAACGGGAGAACGGAGCGGCGCCCAGGGATAATAGTAAGTGCAGTGAGATCCCTGGGCGCCGCTGTATATGTCATGATACTTAGTTCACAATGTCAGGATCGGTGAACGGTCCTCTTTAAGCAGCAAAATCTGTAAAATTGTCCCCTACCATATTTTTGTTTTTACAATACTTATAAGCATCATGGCATGGGTGTAACTGTTGTTGCACTCATTAATGTAGACCAGTAATTCCCAATCTAACTAAAATGGAAAGATCTTCTGAAGTGGGGAAAACAAAACTCTATAACTGCCCTTTCTATGTTGATTGTATTGCTATTCTTCATATCAAGCATCTAGGAGCAGACTGAAATCATTAAGCCTTTCATGCCATAAATACTGTCTTCAGTGGAACTCCTAAACAGGTTCCTAGGAAACTCAGGGTTTTAAGGAGCCAACCTTGGAAAAATAATGATAAATACCATTGGGTATTACTCTATTTACATACAGGCTTTATTATAGCTGTTCCATAGTTCTTCAGCAAAAACTATGCATGAGTACTACACAGTCAAGTTACATTATTATAACCACCAGCTAATATCCATAGTAACCACCATTTGCAGCACAGACAGCAGTTAGATGGGCTGAGAGTAACTCAATAAGGTCCTTGTAGGTTGTCACAGGTGTCTGGAGCCATGCTACACTGTATCCCACAACTGCTGTAGGGTGGTAGGGGAGGTTAGATAGAGTCAATACTGCAATCAAAGTGGTCCCACAGATGCTCATTTGGGTTCAAGTCTAGGGAATTAGGGGGCCAGAGTAATATCTGGAAGTCTTGGCCATGCTCTTCCAACCATTATCGGACATTTCTAGCCATGTGACATGTCGCATTTTCTTGCTGGAAGATCTCATCCACCCGAGGGAAGACAATAAGTATGGATGATTGTAAACTGCAAAGATGGATTCACACCCATATTGGATCAGTGTGCCTTCCACGTGGATGAGTGGGCCCAGAGAATGCCAAAAAATCATTCTCCAGGCCATAACACTGCCACCACCAGCTTGTGTTCTTCCAACAATGGTTGCAGGCTATTTTTTCTCTGACATTTCTCGCCTGACACACCAACATCCATCCATTTGATGAAGCAGAAAATGTGATTCATGGGAGAACGTAATTCATTGCCAATTGTCCAATTACTATACTGCCGTGAAAACTGAAGCTTTTTTTTGTCCATGAAACTTTGTTATCAAAGGTGCAGTGACTGCATCTGCTTTGGAGCCCTATATGCAGTAGGGTCCCCTAACTGATGTTTTATACACACATCTGGTAGCCCCCAGTTCATTTTGTTGGTGAGCTGCTCCACTTTAGCATGGCAGTCTGCCCTTGCGCACCTTTGTAGCTGATGTTCACCTCTCACATCAATAGCACATGATGCTCCCCAGTATCCACATTGCTTGTTGTCAATTTTGCCATTTGTCCACTCACGATACACTTTCACCATAGCAGTATGTGAATAGTCCAGCTGCACAGTTTGAGAAATACTGCCACCCTTAGCCCGAAAGGCAATAAACATCCTTTTCTGTAACTCTGATAAATTACCCCTTTTACACATTCCAACAATGAGGGATATGTGGGTAGACAGCCTATCATACACCTTATATACCCACTGAGCCAGCTCATGACATGTGACTTCCTTCATTTGCTACGAGCTGCCGACGTCGAAAGTAGGAAGTGGTCATAATAATGTGACTCAACTGTATATATTGCACACTCAAGAGATCTTGATAATAAAAAAATAAATAAAATATTCCTCTATCCCATGTTTTAACACATTGTATTTGTACAGATGTTGCCAGCATTATCTTGACTTCAGGTGCATTGTGATGGTCACTTTAACACAATTTGTTTTACTACTGTAACGTTAGCTACATCTGTTCATGCATGCATAGAAATTTGGAGATAAGAGCTACATTTAACATGATAATTATTCATAAATACATATACAGCTATGGATCTAAAAGCAAAGCGATATTTGGTAAAAATAATGAATTATGTTGCAAACCAGGAGTGGAAAATATACAGATGAAAGGTATAATGGAATGATTTGCACCTCTACCATTTTGGAACCAGTCCTGATTTTATAGCTTGTAAAATATGCTTGTGAAAAATGCCTAATAAATTTGCAGAGCTCGCATGTACAGTACTCCAATTTTCAGTGCAATAAGCAGAATACTTGTTTTACTTTGTAAATCACCTCCTATGTTCATTACCCCCATAGCACAAAATGATTTCCATGTATGTCATCTGTGTGGAAAAAGGGGGTCAGTAAGCACATCCCAAAGCGCAGGGGCACGTTGCTATGGCTGAGAACAAGACTGTTAAACAAAACAAGCAATGCAACAGCTCACTGCAAATCAAATAAGGTACAAAATTGCATCATAATAGCAAATGCTGAACTAATAAGTTAGAGATACTTGGCAAATCGTTTTGTACAAAATTATTTGAGCCCGTCTGCCGAACGTCAAGGCAATCTCTAGTTAGACGGGTTCCTAACACTAAATATACCTGTTATGTGCCATAGCGGCTATCATAAAATTCAGAAAGTGTAGGTTCCACTTACATGCTGGATCCGCCTGAATTTCCGTCATTTTCGGTGCCAAAATGGCCTCCATTATATCCAGGGAAAGCAGTTACCAGCATGCACGCCGGGCCCACTCCACACCACCCCTGGCGCCACATGGTCACCAAGGACTGCAATGAGAGTCCACACACTATCTCTCTCCTGGTGCCAGATGGCTTCAGTGAGTGGGGGGGAGCAGGCCAAGCTAAATACTAACACTAATTAAAATCAACCTGTGGGACAGACGAGCTGGAAGGAGTGCACGACTGGGGAGGCAGCCACACCTCCAGTACAAACTGCAAAGAAAAAGGGGGTCAGTCAGCACATCCCAAAGCGCAGGGGCACGTTGCTATGGCTGAGAACAAGACTGTTAAACAAAACAAGCAATGCAACAGCTCACTGCAAATCAAATAAGGTACAAAATTGCATCATAATAGCAAATGCTGAACTAATAAGTTAGAGATAATGTCATCTGTGTGCAATGGGAGTATAAGGGGGCCTTATAAACTGAGCATGCTCCATATGCAGCAGTTGCCATCTGTGTAAGGCTTCTTTCACACTTCTGATAGTAGTTCCGGAAAGCTGGAACTACACCATGGGGGCCACCCAAAATTAATGGAGCAGCAAGTTGAGCATGTGCACTTCCGATCTTGTTGCTCCATTCACCTCTATGGGAGCTCTGGAGATGACTAAGTACATTTCTCAGCTATATCCCATACTCCCATAGAGATGAATGTACCGGCAGGAACTGCAGTGTGCATGCCCAACCTGCCACTCCTGTAGATAGGGGGATAACATGCTAAATCCAGAACACCTCTTTAAAAGCATAATGATCAAAAAGTCCCACCCAGTAAACACAAAACTTAGTAAGTAGAAAACAGAATCAGATTCAGGTGTAACGCAGTTGCTTAAAGGGCTTGTCCAACCATTTATGTTGCTGACCTATCATCAGAATAGATAATCAATATCTGATCGGTGGGGGTGCCCGGTGTCAGACCCCCACGGATCAAATATTGATGACCTATCCTGATGATAGGTCATCAATATTAATGGCTGGACAACCCCTTCAAGGGGGAGTTCATACTCATGTTTAGTTTTTCATTGTAGCATTCCGTTATAATATGTTTAAAAATAACAAAACTGCTATAGCAGAAAGGCAAACAGACCTTTTTTTCCATACAAAAGCAGATAGAATGTTGCTTTCCATTTTTATATTCTACTAGCAGAAGGACCCGGCTTTGCACGGGTATATTTCATCTATTTCATTTTATGTTTCCGTGTGTCGTATAAAGATATCGACAGTTTCCCCATAACAGTGACCTCTACAATACCCGCCCCTTTAAAAATGACATCCACAGTGCCCGCCCCTTTAACGTTGACCTCCACAGTGCCCGCCCCTTTAACAGTGCCTGCTCCTTTAACAGTGAGCTCCACAGTGCCTGCCCCTTTAACAGTGACCGCCCCATTAGCATTGACCACCCCTTTAAAATTGACCTTCATAGTGGCAGCCCCTTTAAAGGGGTTATCCGAGTTATTTTTTTGTTCTTTCTATGTTCCTAACTAAGCAAATGTAACAGCTTTCCAATTCACTCACTTTATCTCCAGTGGCTGGTTTCTCAGATTTCACTGAGGGTCACATGACCTGTGATGTCAGCTTCTCTCCCTGCTCTGATAAAGGTCGTTTACAAGCCTGTAAACGAGACGTCACTGTGCTGGCCACGCCCCCCCTTCACTGCCGTCTACTCTCTGCTAGGATTCTTAACCCCTTCAGCTGCACAGCTCTGCAGGCAGTGAAGAGACAATACATACTAGAGAGAGCATTGCACAAGAAGGTAGGGGGAAGATCCTATGTGTATTAGCAGTGTCATTGTACAGCTGGGACATGCAGTCCTACACATACAACATGCTGCAGAGTCTCCCAGCACTCAGGGCAGCTCTTGTATTCACTCCTTTAGCAGTGTCATTATACAGCTGGGACTTGTAGTCCTACACATACAACATGCTGCAGAGTCTCCCAGCACTCAGGGCAGCTCTTGTATTCACTCCTTTAGCAGTGTCATTATACAGCTGGGACTTGTAGTCCTACACATACAACATGCTGCAGAGTCTCCCAGCAGGCAGACATGTCATTTAGGGCAGCACTTGTATTCACTCCCTTAGCAGTGTCATTATACAGCTGGGACTTGTAGTTCTACACATACAACATGCTGCAGAGTCTCCCAGCAGGCAGACATGTCACTCAGGGCAGCACTTGTATTCACTCACTTAGCAGTGTCATTATACAACTGGGACTTGTAGTCCTACACATACAACATGCTGCAGAGTCTCCTAGCAGGCAGACATGTCACTCAGGGCAGCTCTTGTATCCACTCCCTTAGCAGTGTCATTATACAGCTGGGACTTGTAGTCCTACACATACAACATGCTGCAGAGTCTCCCAGCAGGCAGACATGTCACTCAGGGCAGCTCTTGTATTCACTCCCTTAGCAGAGCAGGGGGAGGGGCAGAGATTGTTTTTATTGCAAGTAAACAAAGTGCCAGAAAAGAACCAGGGAAATGAGGAAATATACATATTTTTTTTTGCATAAAACTTGCTTAGCTCAGTTATATATCAGATTTTCAGTGCTATATTATTATTTTTCATAACTCGGACAACCCCTTTAACAGTGACCTTCACAGTGCCTGCCCCTTTAACAGTGACTTCCACAGTGCCCGCCGCTTTAACAGAGACCTCCACAGTGCCCTCCCCTTTAAAAGTGACTTTCACAGTGACCACCCCTTTAGCAGTGATTTTCACAGTGACCGCCACTTTAACAATGACTTTTACAGTGACCGCCTATTTAACAGTGACCGCCCCTTTAGCAGTGACTTTCACAGAGGCCGGCCCTTTAACAGTGACCGCCCCTTTAACAGTGACTTTCACAGTGACCGCCCCTTTAACAGTGACTTTCACAGTGACCGCCCCTTTAACAGAGACCTCCACAGTGCCCACCCTTTTCACAGTGACTTTCACAGTGACCACCCCTTTAGCAGTGATTTTCACAGTGACCGCCACTTTAACAGTGACTTTTATAGTGACCTGCCATTTAACAGTGACCGCCCCTTTAACAGTGACTTTAACAGTGGCCGCCTCTTTAACAGTAACTTTCACAGTGACCGCCCCTTTCACAGTGACTTTCAAAGTGACCGCCCCTTTAACAGTGACTTTCACAGTGACTCCCCCTTTAACAGTGACTTTCACAGTGACCTCCCCTTTAACAGTGACTTTAACAGTGACCGCCCCTTTAACAGTGACTTTAACAGTGACCGCCCCTTTAAAAATGACTTTAACAGTGACCGCCCCTTTAACAGTGACTTTCACAGTGGAAACCCCTTTAACAGTGACTTTCACAGTGACCGCCCCTTTAACAGTAATTTTCACAGTGATCGCCCCTTTAACAGTGATCGCCCCTTTAACCTCCTCAGGACCGCCGTACGCAGGATTGCGTCTTTGCGGCGGCCCTGCTCTTCTGGGTGGACGCGCCGGCGCGTCCTCTCGCGAGACGCGAGATTTCCTGTGAACGCGCGCACACAGGCGCGCGCGTTCACAGGAACGGAAGGTAAGAGAGTGGATCTCCAGCCTGCCAGCGGCGATCGTTCGCTGGCAGGCTGGAGATGTGTTTTTTTAACCCCTAACAGGTATATTAGACGCTGTTTTGATAACAGCGTCTAATATACCTGCTACCTGGTCCTATGGTGGTCCCCTTTGTTTGGATCGACCACCAGAGGACACAGGTAGCTCAGTAAATATGTTGCACCAAGCACCACTACACTACACCCCCCCCTGTCACTTATTAACCCCTTATTCACCCTTGATCACCCCTGATCACCCCATATAGACTCCCTGATCACCCCCCTGTCATTGATTACCCCCCTGTCATTGATCAACCCCCTGTAAAGCTCCATTCAGATGTCCGCATGATTTTTACGGATCCACTGATAGATGGATCGGATCCGCAAAACGCATACGGACGTCTGAATGAAGCCTTACAGGGGCGTGATCAATGACTGTGGTGATCACCCCATATAGACTCCCTGATCACCCCCCTGTCATTGATTACACCCCTGTCATTGATCAACCCCCTGTAAAGCTCCATTCAGATGTCCGCATGATTTTTACGGATCCACTGATAGATGGATCAGATCCGCAAAACGCATACGGACGTCTGAATGAAGCCTTACAGGGGCGTGATCAATGACTGTGGTTATCACCCCATATAGACTCCCTGATCACCCCCCTGTCATTGATTACCCCTCTGTCATTGATCAACCCCCTGTAAAGCTCCATTCAGATGTCCGCATGATTTTTACGGATCCACTGATAGATGGATCGGATCCGCAAAACGCATACGGACGTCTGAATGAAGCCTTACAGGGGCGTGATCAATGACTGTGGTGATCACCCCATATAGACTCCCTGATCACCCCCCTGTCATTGATTACACCCCTGTCATTGATCAACCCCCTGTAAAGCTCCATTCAGATGTCCGCATGATTTTTACGGATCCACTGATAGATGGATCGGATCCGCAAAACGCATACGGGCGTCTGAATGAAGCCTTACAGGGGCGTGATCAATGACTGTGGTTATCATCCCATATAGACTCCCTGATCACCCCCCTGTCATTGATTACACCCCTGTCATTGATCAACCCCCTGTAAAGCTCCATTCAGACGTCTGCATGATTTTTACGGATCCACTGATAGATGGATCGGATCCGCAAAACACATACATGCGTCTCCCTGGAGCCTTCCAGGGGGGGTGATCACCCCATATAGACTCCCTGATCACCCCCCTGTCATTGATCACCCCCCCCCTGTCATGCTGCATTCAGATGTCCGTATGATTTTTACGGATCCACGGATACATGGATCGGATCCGCAAAACACATACGGACATCTGAATGGAGCCTTACAGGGGGGTGATCAATGACAGGGGGGTGATCACCCCGTATTGACTCTCTGATCACCCCCCTGTCATTGATCACCCCCCTGTCATTGATCACCCCCCTGTCATTGATCACCCCCCTGTCATTGATCAGACATTTTTTTGGCCCAAGTTAGCGGAAATTATTATTTTTTTTTCTTACAAATTCTCATATTCCACTAACTTGTGTCAAAAAATAAAATCTCACATGAACTCCCCATACCCCTCACGGAATCCAAATGCGTAAAATTTTTTAGACATTTATATTCCAGACTTCTTCTCACGCTTTAGGGCCCCTAGAATGCCAGGGCAGTATAAATACCCCACATGTGACCCCATTTCGGAAAGAAGACACCCCAAGGTATTCCGTGAGGGGCATATTGAGTCCATGAAAGATTGAAATTTTTGTCCCAAGTTAGCGGAAAGGGAGACTTTGTGAGAAAAAAAAAAATATATCAATTTCTGCTAACTTGTGCCAAAAAAAAAAAAATTCTATGAACTCGCCATGCCCCTCATTGAATACCTTGAGGTGTCTTCTTTCCAAAATGGGGTCACATGTGGGGTATTTATACTGCCCTGGCATTCTAGGGGTCCTAAAGCGTGAGAAGAAGTCTGGGATCCAAATGTCTAAAAATGCCCTCATAAAATGAATGTGGGCCCCTTTGCGCATCTAGGCTGCAAAAAAGTGTCACACATGTGGTATCGCCGTACTCAGGAGAAGTTGGGGAATGTGTTTTGGGGTGTCATTTTACATATACCCATGCTGGGTGAGATAAATATCTTGGTCAAATGCCAACTTTGTATAAAAAAATGGGAAAAGTTGTCTTTTGCCGAGATATTTCTTTCACCCAGCATGGGTATATGTAAAAAGACACCCCAAAACACATTCCCCAACGTCTCCTGAATACGGAGATACCAGATGTGTGACACTTTTTTGCAGCCTAGGTGGGCAAAGGGGCCCACATTCCAAAGAGCACCTTTAGGATTTCACTGGTCATTTACCTACTTACCACACATTAGGGCCCCTGGAAAATGCCAGGGCAGTATAACTACCCCACAAGTGACCCCATTTTGGAAAGAAGACACCACATGGTATTCCGTGAGGGGCATGGCGAGTTCCTAGAATTTTTTATTTTTTGTCACAAGTTAGTGGAAAATGATGATTTTTTTTTATTTATTTTTTTCATACAAAGTCTCATATTCCACTAACTTGTGACAAAAAATAAAAACTTCCATGAACTCACTATGCCCATCAGCGAATACCTTGGGGTCTCTTCTTTCCAAAATGGGGTCACTTGTGGGGTAGTTATACTGCCCTGGCATTCTAGGGGCCCAAATGTGTGGTAAGGAGTTTGAAATCAAATTCTGTAAAAAATGACCAGTGAAATCCGAAAGGTGCTCTTTGGAATATGGGCCCCTTTGCCCACCTAGGCTGCAAAAAAGTGTCACACATCTGGTATCTCCGTACTCAGGAGAAGTTGGGGAATGTGTTTTGGGGTGTCATTTTACATATACCCATGCTGGGTGAGAGAAATATCTTGGCAAAAGACAACTTTTCCCATTTTTTTATACAAAGTTGGCATTTGACCAAGATATTTATCTCACCCAGCATGGGTATATGTAAAAAGACACCCCAAAACACATTCCTCAACTTCTCCTGAATACAGAGATACCAGATGTGTGACACTTTTTTGCAGCCTAGGTGGGCAAAGGGGCCCATATTCCAAAGAGCACATTTCGGATTTCACTGGTCATTTTTTACAGAATTTGATTTCAAACTCCTTACCACACATTTGGGCCCCTAGAATGCCAGGGCAGTATAACTACCCCACAAGTGACCCCATTTTGGAAAGAAGAGACCCCAAGGTATTTCGTGATGGGCATAGTGAGTTCATAGAACTTTTTATTTTTTGTCACAAGTTAGTGGAATATGAGACTTTGTAAGAAAAAAAAGAAAAATCATCATTTTCCGCTAACTTGTGACAAAAAATAAAAAGTTCTATGAACTCACTATGCCCATCAGCGAATACCTTAGGGTGTGTACTTTCCGAAATGGGGTCATTTGTGGGGTGTTTGTACTGTCTGGGCATTGTAGAACCTCAGGAAACATGACAGGTGCTCAGAAAGTCAGAGCTGCTTCAAAAAGCGGAAATTCACATTTTTGTACCATAGTTTGTAAACGCTATAACTTTTACCCAAACCATTTTTTTTTACCCAAACATTTTTTTTTTATCAAAGACATGTAGAACAATAAATTTAGAGCAAAATTTATATATGGATCTCGTTTTTTTTGCAAAATTTTACAACTGAAAGTGAAAAATGTCATTTTTTTGCAAAAAAATCGTTAAATTTCGATTAATAACAAAAAAAGTAAAAATGTCAGCAGCAATGAAATACCACCAAATGAAAGCTCTATTAGTGAGAAGAAAAGGAGGTAAAATTCATTTGGGTGGTAAATTGCATGACCGAGCAATAAACGGTGAAAGTAGTGTAGGTCAGAAGTGTAAAAAGTGGCCTGGTCTTTCAGGGTGTTTAAGCACTGGGGGCTGAGGTGGTTAACAGTGATCACCCCTTAAACAGTGGCTTTCACAGTGACCGCCCCTTTAATAGTGACTTTCCCAGTGACCACCCTTTTAACAGTGACTTTCACAGTGATCGCTCCTTTAACAGTGATCGCCTCTTTAACAGTGACCGCCCCTTTAACAGTGACTTTCACAGTGACTCCCCTCTTTTAACAGAGACTTACACAGTGACCGCCCCTTTAACAGGGGCTTTCACATCCTCCCACCCTCCCTCTCATTTTCAGGATGGCCGAGGGGTTAGCAAGCAGAGTGTCAGCACATTGCTGACACTCTGCTTGAAACGGCTGAAATCATACCACAGATATCAGCCATTTAACTTATTCCATGCCACGGTCCGTAGGGATCGCTGTATGAAAGAGGTTAACAGGGAGGGAGCTCCCTACCTCTCCAATCGGGGGCTGCTTGACAGGATCACAGAGGGATGGGGCCCCCTCCCTCCCCATCATCCGCTGCTCTGTCGTGGCAGCGAGTGATGGTTACCATGGCAAAGTCTGATCAGACTTTGTAAAGTGAAAATACAGTACTTGTACTGTATTATACAGACATCAGACACACTGGATCTTCAAGAACCAACTGGGTCTGGGTCAAAAAAATGTAAAAAAAGTGAAAAAAAAAGTAAAAATAAAAAAACACATTTATCACTGATTAAAATGTAAAAAAATAAAATTCCCTACACATGTTTGATATCACCGCGTCCGTAACGATCTGATCTATAAAACGGTAATGTTACTTTTCCCTCACGGTGAACGCCATAAAAATATAAAATAAAAACTATGATAAACTAAAAATATAAAATAAAAACTATTGCCCACCTTACTTCCCAAAAAAGGTAATAAAAGTGATCAAAAAAGTCGTATGTACACCAAAATAGTACCAATCAAACCGTCACCTCATCCCGCAAAATATGAGCCCCTACATGAGACAATGGCCCAAATATAAAAACTATGGCTCTCAGACTTAGGCCTCATGCACACGACCGTGTTTTTTTGCGGTCCGCAAAACGGGGTTCCGTTTTTCCGTGATCCGTGACCGTTTTTTCGTCCGTGGGTCTTCCTTGATTTTTGGAGGATCCACGGACATGAAAAAAAAGTCGTTTTGGTGTCCGCCTGGCCGTGCGGAGCCAAACGGATCCCGTCCTGAATTACAATGCAAGTCAATGGGGACGGATCCGTTTGACGTTGACACAATATGGTGCAATTTCAAACGGATCCGTCCCCCATTGACTTTCAATGTAAAGTCAGGAGTTAATATACCATCGGATCGGAGTTTTCTCCAATCCGATGGTATATTTTAACTTGAAGCGTCCCCATCACCATGGGAACGCCTCTATGTTAGAATATACCGTTGGATTTAAGTTACATCGTTAAACTCAAATCCGACAGTATATTCTAACACAGAGGCGTTCCCATGGTGATGGGGACGCTTCAGGTTAGAATATACTAAAAGAACTGTGTACATGACTGCCCCCTGCTGCCTGGAAGGTTCTGCCAGGCAGCAGGGGGCAGCCCCCCCCTGTAGTTAACACATTGGTGGCCAGTGTGGCCGGCCCCCCCCCTCCCTCCCCTGTAGTTAATTCATTGGTGGCCAGTGCGGCCGGCCCCCCTCCCTCCCCTGTAGTTAACTCGTTGGTGGCCAGTGGGCCTTCTCCCCTCCCTCCCCCTCCTAATTAAAATCTCCGCCTATCATTGGTGGTAGCGGAGTGTACCGATCGGAGTCCCAGTTTAATCGCTGGGGCTCCGATCGGTAACCATGGCAACCAGGACGCTACTGCAGTCCCGGTTGCCATGGTTACTTAGCAATTTGTAGAACCATTATACTTACCTGCGAGCTGCGATGTCTGCGATGTCTGCATCCGGCCGGGAGCTCCTCCTACTGGTAAGTGACATGACCTGGGACTCCGATCGGTACACTCCGCTGCCACCAATGATAGGGGGGAGATTTTAATTAGGAGGGGGTGGGAGGGGAGAAGGACCACTGGCCACCAACGAGTTAACTACAGGGGACGGAGGGGGGGCCCACTGGCCACCAATGAGTTAACTACAGGGGAGGGAGGGGGGGCCCACTGGCCACCAACGAGTTAACTACAGGGGAGGGAGGGGGGCCGGCCGCACTGGCCACCAATGAGTTAACTACAGGGGAGGGAGGGGGGGCGGCTGCACTGGCCACCAATGAGTTAACTACAGGGGAGGGAGGGGGGCCCACTGGCCACCAATGAGTTAACTACAGGGGAGGGAGGGGGGCCCACTGGCCACCAATGAGTTAACTACAGGGGAGGGAGGGGCCGGCCGCACTGGCCACCAATGTGTTAACTACAGGGGGGGGGTCCGTGGAAAAATCGGAAAATGCACCGTTTTGCAGCCGAGACCGTGATCCGTGTATCCTGTCCGTCAAAAAAATATGACCTGTCCTATTTTTTTGACGGACAACGGTTCACTGACCCATTCAAGTCAATGGGTCCGTGAAAGAACACGGATGCACACAAGATTGCCATCCGTGTCCGTGATCCGTGGCCGTAGGTTAGTTTTTATACAGACGGATCCGAAGATCCATCTGCATAAAAGCTTTTTCATAGCTGAGTTTTCACTTCGTGAAAACTCAGAACCGACAGTATATTCTAACACAGAGGCGTTCCCATGGTGATGGGGACGCTTCAGGTTAGAATATACTAAAAGAACTGTGTACATGACTGCCCCCTGCTGCCTGGCAGGTGCTGCCAGGCAGCAGGGGGCAGCCCCCCCCCTGTAGTTAACACATTGGTGGCCAGTGCGGCCGGCCCCTCCCTCCCTCCCCTGTAGTTAACTCATTGGTGGCCAGTGGGCCCCCCTCCCTCCCTTGTAGTTAACTCATTGGTGGCCAGTGGGCCCCCCTCCCTCCCCTGTAGTTAACTCATTGGTGGCCAGTGCGGCCGCCCCCCCCCCTCCCTCCCCTGTAGTTAACTCATTGGTGGCCAGTGCGGCCGGCCCCCCTCCCTCCCCTGTAGTTAACTCGTTGGTGGCCAGTGGGCCCCCCCTCCCTCCCCTGTAGTTTACTCGTTGGTGGCCAGTGGGCCCCCCCTCCGTCCCCTGTAGTTAACTCGTTGGTGGCCAGTGGTCCTTCTCCCCTCCCTCCCCCTCCTAATTAAAATCTCCCCCCTATCATTGGTGGCAGCGGAGTGTACCGATCGGAGTCCCAGGTCATGTCACTTACCAGTAGGAGGAGCTCCCGGCCGGATGCAGACATCGCAGACATCGCAGCTCGCAGGTAAGTATAATGGTTCTACAAATTGCTAAGTAACCATGGCAACCGGGACTGCAGTAGCGTCCTGGTTGCCATGGTTACCGATCGGAGCCCCAGCAATTAAACTGGGACTCCGATCGGTACACTCCGCTACCACCAATGATAGGCGGAGATTTTAATTAGGAGGGGGAGGGAGGGGAGAAGGCCCACTGGCCACCAACGAGTTAACTACAGGGGAGGGAGGGGGGCCGGCCGCACTGGCCACCAATGAGTTAACTACAGGGGAGGGAGGGGGGGGCCGGCCACACTGGCCACCAATGTGTTAACTACAGGGGGGGGGGCTGCCCCCTGCTGCCTGGCAGCACCTGCCAGGCAGCAGGGGGCAGTCATGTACACAGTTCTTTTAGTATATTCTAACCTGAAGCGTTCCCATCACCATGGGAACGCCTCTGTGTTAGAATATACTGTCGGTTCTGAGTTTTCACGAAGTGAAAACTCAGCTATGAAAAAGCTTTTATGCAGACGGATCTTCGGATCCGTCTGTATAAAAACTAACCTACGGCCACGGATCACGGACACGGATGCCAATCTTGTGTGCATCCGTGTTCTTTCACGGACCCATTGACTTGAATGGGTCCGTGAACCGTTGTCAGTCAAAAAAATAGGACAGGTCATATTTTTTTGACGGACAGGATACACGGATCACGGTCTCGGCTGCAAAACGGTACATTTTCCGATTTTTCCACGGACCCATTGAAAGTCAATGGGTCCGCGAAAAAAAACGGAAAACGGCACAACGGCCACGGATGCACACAACGGTCGTGTGCATGAGGCCTAAAACATGATTTTTTTGTTTCAAAAATGTTTTTAAATGTAAAACGTAAAAATAAAAAAAATAAACATATTAGGTATCGCCACGTCCGTAAGAACCTGCTCTATAAAAATACTACATGACCTAAACCCTCAGATGAACACCGCAAAAAAAAAAAAAAAAAAACGGGTCAAAAAAGCCATTTTTTTGTCACCTTACATCACAAAAAGTGTAATAGCAAGCAATCAAAACGTCGTATGCCCCCCAAAATAGTGCCAATCTAACTGTCATATCATCCCACAAAAATGATATCCTACCTAAGACAATCGTCCAAAAACTGAAAAAACTATGACTCTCAGACTATGGAGACACTAAAACATGATTTTCTTTTTGTTTCAAAAATGATATTATTGTGTAAAACTTAAAAAAATAAAAGAAACTATACATATTAAGTATCGCCACGTCTGTAATGACCGTCTCTTCAAAAATATAATATGACATAACCCCTCAGGTGAACACTGCCAAAATAATAAAATAAAAACTGTGCTAGAAAAACATTTGTTTTGTCACCTTACGTCACTAAAAGTGCAACACCAAGCGATCAAAAAGGCGTATGCCCCCCACAATGGTGCCAATCTAACCGTCACCTCATCCTGCAAAAAATGATACCCTACATAAGACAATCGCCAAAAAATATAAAAAAAATATGGCTCTCAAACTATGGAGACACTAAAACATGTTTTTTTTTGTTTTAAAAATGATATTGTGTAAAACCTAAATAAATAAAAAAAAGTATACATATTAGGTATTGCCACGTCCGTAAGAACCTGCTCTATAAAAATAACACAAGAACTAACGCCTCAGGTGAACACTGTAAAAAAAAAAAAAAAAAAACGGTGTCAAAAAAGCTAATTTTTTGTTACCTTACATCACAAAAAGTGTAATAGCAAGCGATCAAAAAGTCATATGCACCCCAAAATAGTGCCAATCTAACCGTCATCTCATCCTGCAAAAATGATACCCAACCTGAGACAATCGCCTAAAAACTGAAAAAACTATGGCTCTCAGACTATGAAAACACTAAAACATGATTTTTTTTTTGTTTCAAAAATGATATTATTGTGTAAAACCTAAATAAATAAAAAAAAGTATACATATTAGGTATTTCCGCATCCGTGAGAACCTGCTCTATAAAAAATAGCACATGATCTAACCTGTCAGATGAACGTTGTAAATAATAAAAAATAAAAACTGTTTCAAAACAGCAATTTTTTAGCAAATCTTCCATTTTAATCTATTTTTTCCGATAACAAAGCAAGGGTTAACAGCCAAACAAAACTCAATATTTATTTCCCTGATTCTGTAGTTTACATAAATTACCCATATGTGGTCGCAAACTGCTGTATGGCCACACGGCAGGGCGCAGAAGGAAAGGAATGCCATATGGTTTTTGGAAGGCAGTTTTTGCTGGACAGTTTTTTTTTTACACCATGTCCAATTTGAAGCCCCACACCCCCAATGCACCCCATAGTAGAAACTCCAAAAAGTGACCCCATTTAAGAAACTACACCCCTCAAGGTATTCAAAACTCATTTTACAAACTTTGCTAACCCTTTAAGTGTTCCACAAGAGTTAATGGCAAATGGAGATGAAATTTCAGAATTTCTATTTTTTGTTACTTTGCCTCACAAAAAGTGTAATATAGAGCAACCAAAAATCATATGTACCCTAAAATAGTACCAACAAACTGCCACCTTATCCTGTAGTTTCCAAAATGGGGTCACTTTTTTGAAATTTCTACTCTAGGGGTGCATCAGGGGGCTTCAAATGGGACATGGTGTCTAAAAACCAATCCAGCAAAATCTGCCTTCCATAAACCATATGGTGTTCCTTTAGTTCTGCGCCCTGCCGTGTGCCCGTACAGTAGTTTACAATCTCATTGCCAATAACTCTTGCTCATTTGCCAATAACTCTTGTGGAACACCTAAAGGGTTAACAAAGTTCGTAAAATCAGTTTTGAATACCTTGAGGGGTGTAGTTTCCAAAATGGGGTCATTTTTGGGTGGTTTCTAATATGTAAGCCTCACAAAGTGACTTCAGACCTGAACTGGTCCTTAAAAAGTGGGTTTTGGAAAATTTCAGAAAAATTTCAAGATTTTCTTCTAAACTTCTAAGGCTTGGAATGTCCCCAAAAAATAAAACAGCATTTCCATTAGTAGAAGTAGACATATGGGGAATGTAAATTAATAACTATTTTTGGAGGTATTACTATGTATTATAGAAGTAGAGAAATTGAAACTTGGAAATTTGCAAATTTTTCTAAATTTTTGGTAAATTTGGTATTTTTTTATAAATAAAAATGAATTTTTTTGACTCAATTTTACCAGTGTCATGAAATACAATATGTAACAAAAAAAACAATCTCAGAATGGCCTGGATAAGTAAAAGCGTTTTAAAGTTATTCACACATAAAGTGACACTGGTCAGATTTGCAAAAAATGGCGTGGCCTTTAAGGTGAAAAGGAGCCCGGTCCCTAAGGGGTTAACAGTGACTGTCACAGTGACTGCCCCTTTAACAGTGACTTTCACAGTGACTGCCCCTTTAACAGTGACTTTCACAGTGGAAGCCCCTTTAACAGTGACTTTCACAGTGACTTTCACAGTGACTGCCCCTTTAATAGTGACTTTCACAGTGACCACCCCTTTAACAGTGACTTTCACAGTGACCGCCCCTTTAACAGTGACTTTCACAGTGGCCGCCCATTTAACAGTGACCGCCCCTTTAACAATGACTTTCACAGTGACCGCTACTTTAACAGTGACTTTCACAGTAACCCCCATTTAACAGTGACCGCCCCTTCAACAGTGACTTTCACAGTGACCGCCCCTTTAACAGGGACCTTCATAGAGCCCGCTCCTTTAATAACAGTGACCTCCACAGTGCCCACCACTTTAAGCAGTAAAGAAAAATGGCTGGGTTGTTATGGAAATCTGGAGTAAAACTGTGTTTATGGCAGTTGGGATTTGAAGATAAATACTTGCAGGCTTGTATTAGCTAATGTGGGTAATTTTTGGGGAATATCTCAGAAACGGTACATCTTAGAGAGCTGAGACCCGGTCTAAAACCTTCCCGGACACCTGATGTACCTATGTGCCAAATTTGGTGAAGATCGGTCCAGTCGTTTGGAAGCGCTTAACCCCTTAAGGACTCGGCCCTATCTTAACCACCTCAGCCCCCCTAGCTTAAACACCCTTAATGACCAGACCACTTTTTACAATTCTGCACTACAATACTTTCACGGTTTATTGCTCGGTCATGCAATTTACCACCCAAATGAATTTTACCTCCTTTTCTTCTCACTAATAGAGCTTTCATTTGGTGGTATTTCACTGCTGCTGACATTTTAACTTTTTTTGTTATTAATCAAAATTTTACGAAATTTTTGCAAAAAAAATTCATTTTTCAATTTCAGTTGTAAAATTTTTCAAAAAAAAACGACATCTATATATAAATTTTTCTCTAAATGTATTGTTCTACATGTCTTTGATAAAAAAAAAATTGGGTAAAAAAAAAATGGTTTGGGTAAAAGTTATAGCGTTTACAAACTATGGTACAAAAATGTGAATTTCCGCTTTTTGAAGCAGTTCTGACTTTCTGAGCATCTGTCATGTTTCCTGAGGTTCTACAATGCCCAGACAGTAGAAAAACCCCACAAATAACCCGATTTCGGAAAGTAGACACCCTAAGGTATTCGCTGATGGGCATAGTGAGTTCATAGAACTTTTTATTTTTTGTCACAAGTTAGCGGAAAATAATTATTTTTTTTTTCCTTACAAAGTCTCATATTCCACTAACTTGTGACAAAAAATAAAAACTTCCATGAAATCACTATGCCCATCACGAAATACCTTGGGGTGTCTTCTTTCCAAAATGGGGTCACTTGTGGGGTAGTTATACTGCCCTGGCATTTTAGGGGCCCTAATGCGTGAGAAGTAGTTTGAAATCAAAATGTGTAAAAAATGCCTTGTGAAATCCGAAAGGTGCTCTTTGGAATGTGGGCCCCTTTGCCCACCTAGGCTGCAAAAAAGTGTCACACATCTGGTATCGCCGTACTCAGGAGAAGTTTGGCAATGTATTTTGGGGTGTCATTTTACATATACCCATGCTGGGTGAGATAAATATCTCAGTCAAATGCCAACTTTGTATAAAAAAATGGGAAAAGTTGTCTTTTGCCGAGATATTTCTCTCACCCAGCATGGGTATATGTAAAAAGACACCCCAAAATACATTGCCCTACTTCTTCTGAGTACGGCGATACCAGATGTGTGACACTTTTTTGCAGCCTTGATGCGCAAAGGGGCCCAAATTCCTTTTAGGAGGGCATTTTTAGACATTTAAATCCCAGACTTCTTCTCACACTTTAGGGCCCCTAAAATGCCAGGGCAGTATAAATACCCCACATGTGACCCCATTTTGGAAAGAAGACACCCCAAGGTATTCAATGAGGAGCATGGCAAGTTCATAGAAATTTTTTTTTTTGGCACAAGTTAGCGGAAATTTTTTTATTTTTTATTTTTTCTCACAAAGTCTCCCTTTCCGCTAACTTGGGACAAAAATTTCAATCTTTCATGGACTCAATATGCCCCTCAGCGAATACCTTGGGGTGTCTTCTTTCCGAAATGGGGTCACATGTGGGGTATTTATACTGCCCTGGCATTTTAGGGGCCCTAAAGCGTGAGAAGATGTCTGGAATATAAATGTCTAAAAATTTTTACGCATTTGGATTCCGTGAGGGGTATGGGGAGTTCATGTGAGATTTTATTTTTTGTCACAAGTTAGTGGAATATGAGACTTTGTATCAAAAAACAAAAAACGAAAGAAAAAAAAAACAATTTCCACTAACTTGTGCCAAAAAAATGTCTGAATGGAGCCTTACAGGGGGGTGATTAATGACAGGGTGGTGATCAATGACAGGGGGGTGATAAGGGAGTCTATATGGGGTGATCACCCCCCTGTAAGGCTCCATTCAGACGTCCGTATGTGTTTTGCGGATCCGATCCATGGATCCGTGGATCTGTAAAACACATACGGACGTCTGAATGGAGCCTTACAGGGGGGTGATCAATGACAGGGTGGTGATCAATGACAGGTGGGTGATCAGGGAGTCTATATGGGGTGATCACCCCCTGTCATTGATCACCCCCCTGTAAGGCTCCATTCAGACGTCCGTATGTGTTTTGCGGATCCGATCCATGGATCCGTGGATCCGTAAAACACATACGGACGTCTGAATGGAGCCTTACAGGGGGGTGATCAATGACAGGGGGTGATCAATGACAGGGGGGTGATCAGGGAGTCTATATGGGGTGATCACCCCCCTGTCATTGATCACCCCCCTGTAAGGCTCCATTCAGACGTCCGTATGTGTTTTTCAGATCCGATCCATGAATCCGTGGATCCGTAAAACACATACGGACATCTGAATGGAGCCTTACAGGGGGTGATCAATGACAAGGGGGTGATCAATGACAGGGGGGTGATCAGTGAGTCTATATGGGGTGATCAGGGGTTAATAAGGGGTTAATAAGTGACAGGGGGGGTGTAGTGTAGTGGTGTTTGGTGCTTCTTATTACAGAGCTGCCTGTGTCCTCTGGTGGTCGATCCTAGCAAAAGGGACCACCAGAGGGCCAGGTAGCAGGTATATTAGACGCTGTTATAAAAAAAAAAATTGCATCTACAGCCTGCCAGCGAACGATCGCCGCTGGCAGGCTGTAGATCCACTAGCTTAACTGCAGTCGCGAGATGACGCATGGATGCGTCCAGGAGGAATGAATCGATCGCCGCCAGGACGCATCCGTGCGTTAGGCGGTCGGGAAGGAGTTAAAGTATAACTGTCAAATTTAGACCCTAATTTCAATTTTCATATATGTAGTTACTAATACCATGATATTCAAGAATCAGTTACTATTAGACTGACTTACCCCATATTTAATAAGATTCAGCCCTTAGCAACCAGTCTGCATAAAACTGCAATTTCACTATTCAGTTAAGATGGCCGCCACTGCCCTCACCCTGAGGCTAATCCCGCCTGCCCTCACTAGCCAGTAACAATAGCCCCCCAAAAGTGTCAGTAACCAGAGCCCTCCCCCTAAAGGGTTAATCTCCTGCAGCACAAAGGGGTCCTCTTACCACATGTTGCTTTCATTTATACACTGAGCAGATGGCAGATCTCCCTTCCCTGTTGTGCGCTGGTTCCACTCTGCCTTCTCCAGCTCTGCTGAGTGAGGGAGCGTCTGCCAAGCGCAGGGACAGGGAGAAGTGCACACAGCCCAGGCACTGTTATCAGCTGCTGGGGAGGACCTGGCTTTAATCATTTACTTACAGTCCCTGGCTGTCAGTAATCTGACCTTGCACGCTGCGTGCTTCTGCATCCTCGTCCTTCAACAGATAGACGGACCATGCTTAGCAACCCTATTTTAAGCACAGGTAAAAGTAGGCAGTGCAGGCAACAAAACTGTGGAATTAAGGGGTAATTGAATACACAGTGAAAAGTTTAAATAGGGCCACCAAGGAGATATTAATCACCACAATCCAATACTCCAAAGAAAATATATATGACAGTTGTACTTTAAGGACTCGGCCCTATTTCTCCTTATGGACTTGGCCATATTTTGCAAATCTGACCAGTGTCACTTTAAGTGCTGATAACTTTAAAACGCTTTGACTTATCCAGGCCATTCTGAGATTGTTTTTTCGTCACATATTGTACTTCATGACACTAGTAAAATGAAGTAAAAAAAATATATATTTTTTATTTATAAAAAAATACCAAATTTACTAAAAAATAAAAAAATAAAAAAATAAAAAAAAATTCCAAGTTTCAATTTCTCTACTTCTATAATACATAGTAATACCTCCAAAAATAGTTATTACTTTACATCCCCCATATGTCTACTTTATGTTTGGATCATTTTGGGAATGATATTTTATTTTTTGGGGATGTTACAAGGCTTTGAAGTTTAGAACCAAATCTTGAAATTTTTCAGAAATTTTCAAAAACCCAATTTTTAGGGACCAGTTCAGGTCTGAAGTCACTTTGCGAGGCTACATAATAGAAAACACCCAAAAACGACCCTATTCTATAAACTACACCCCTCAAGGTATTCAAAACTGATTTTACAAACGTTGTTAACCCTTTAGGTGTTCCACAAGAATTAATGTAAAATTGAGATACAATTTCAAAATTTCACATTTTTGGCAGATTTGCAATTTTAATAATTTTTTTCCGGTTACAAAGCAAGGGTTAACAGCCAAACCAAACTCAATATTTATGGCCCTGATTCTGTAGTTTACAGAAACACCCCATATGTTGTCGTAAACTACTGTACGGGCACACGGCAGGGCGCAGAAGGAAAGGAATGCCATACGGTTTTTGGAAGGCAGATTTTGCTGGACTGTTTTTTTTGACACCATGTCCCATTTGAAGCCCCCCTGATGCACCCCTAAACTCCAAAAAAGTGGCCCCATTTTAGAAACTACGGGATAGGGTGGCAGTATTGTTGGTACTAGTTTAGGGTACATATGATTTTTGGTTGCTCTATATTACACTTTTTGTGAGGCAAGATAACAAGAAATAGCTGTTTTGGCACCGTTTTTATTTTTTGTTATTTACAACATTCATCTGACAGGTTAGATCATGTGATATTTTTATAGACCAGGTTGTCACGGATGCGGCGATACCTAATATGTATACTTTTTTTTTATTTATGTAAGTTTTACACAATGATTTCATTTTTGAAGCAAAAAAAATCATGTTTTAGTGTTTCCATAGTCTGAGAGCCATAAATCTTTCAGTTTTTGGGCGATTACCTTGGGTAGGGTATGATTTTTGCGGGATGAGATGACGATTTTATTGGCACAATTTTGGGGTGCGTGTGACTTTTTGATCGCTTGCTATTACACTTTTTGTGATGTAAGGTGACAAAAAATGGTTTATTTAGCAGTTTTTATTTTACATTTTTTACGGTGTTCATCGGAGGGGTTAGGTCATGTGATATAGAGCCGGTCGAAATGAACGCGGCGATACCAAATATGTATACTAATAACAGCTTTTTACAATAAAAAAATATGATGTTTTAGTGTCTCCAAATTCTGAGCTATAGTTTTTTATTTTTTGGGCGATTGTCTCAGGTAGGGGCTCAGTTTCTGCGTGATGAGGTGACGGTTAGATTGGTACTATTTTGTTGGGCAAACGCCTTTTTGATCGCTTGCTGTTGTACTTTTTGTGATGTAAGGTGACAAAAATATGGTTTAATTAGCACAGTTTTTATTTTTTACGGTGTTCATCTGAGGGGTTAGGTCATGTGATATGTTTATAGAGCCGGTCTATACGGACGCGGCGATACCTTATATATATATATATATATTATTATTTTTTTTTTTTCTAATTTTTTTACCTATTTTTTTTGTACTTTATTTGGGGAAAATGACGTTTTTGTTTATTTTTACTTGAAACTTTTAATTTTTTGGGGGGAAAACTTAATTTTTTAAAAAATTTTTTTACTTTATTTTTTGTCCCATTTTGGGACTTGAACTTTTGAGGGTCTAATACTTTACAATGCATTCTAATACTTCTGTATTGGAATGCATTGGCTGTATGAGTAATACTGTGTGTATTACTCATACAGCTTCTGGCCTGTGAGATCCAGGGGGCTGGATCTCAAAGGCTTGTCACCGGAAGGCAGCACGATGCCTTCCTTAGACATCGCGCTGCCTTCCATGAAATCGGGTCCCACCCACAGCTGCATGGGGACCCGATGGCACCGCCGACCACCGCCCCGCACCAGGTAAAAGCCGCAAACCGCAGGTCTGAATTGACCTGCGGTTTGCGGCGATCGCCGATACGGGGGTCACATGACCCCCCTCCGGCATTGTGACAGGATGCCCGCTGAATGATTTCAGCGGGCATCCTGTCACAATTAACTCCCGCTACGCCGCAATCTACTTTTAAACTTAGGACGTACCAGTACATCCTGAGTCCTTAAGTACTCGGGAAACAGGGCGTACCGATACGCCCTAAGTCCCTAAGGGGTTAAAGAACGTCCAGGCAGATGTCTAGACAGACAGACAGAGACAGAAACTCATTTTTATATATATATAAGAGATTGATCTCAATTAGGGTAGATCTTTAAAGTGTTCAGTTTGGCTTTACGTTATAGCAATTCCATTATTTTCAGTTTTAAGCATATTATAACGGAATGCTACAATGGAAAGCTAAATGCGAGTGTGATCTCCCCCTAATAAGTACCTCAAACAAACTTAGTGAGAAACAGGCAAGAGATCCCTGTTGCCTTGTTGACAGGGAGCTTTCCAGATCACTCTTCTTCCCCTTCCCAACTTATTTTTAAACTGTGCTTTCTTTGAAGTACAGCAGTGTTTCAAAGTAAAATATAGCTGTTCATAATGAGGGAGCCTGTCAGGATTTTATACTGCCCATGGTTAGGGCAACATGAAACAAAGACAATTTTACTTTAAATTAATATTGAAAGGGAAAGAACACGAGCACAACATTTATATTGCACAATGCTGTTCTCTACATTTTATGCTCCAGATAATCTTTACTTATTTTAATTCATCCATGACAAATCTGTAGGATTATTAACAAGAGGGTTCCATTTCTTTGATGATTTAGCAGTACCTGTAAATATGTAAATTCATATTGTACATATTTCACACCCAAAGGTGAAAAAATTAAATTGAATTCTAAAGCGCCACAACTTATTTATTTTATAAAATGTGTTCATATATTTTTCATGCATTTACAAGTCTTATGATTCAGGTGAAGGCTTGGGTCAATGCACTTGATAAATGGAATATAGAAGATCTACAATGTATTTATGAACATTGCAATATTTTCAGAGAATATTTACAATATTAATTTTCCATAATAATTTTATAACTTATCTTTGAAGCTTGATCGAGTTAATACAAAGTTTCCCTCCAAATAATTTACATTTCTCATACCATTGGTAAAAGTAGAAGATGCATTTCAAGGCTTTTCCTTTGACAATGCTTTTGCTATTTCTAAATCTTGTGATAAAACATTTCAAAAGCCGAGAAAACCTTTTGAATACTGATGGAGGAAATGCAACTTTTTTTTTTTTGCTTTTGCTGCTTTTTGCTACTGTTTTTTTTAGCATTGATTAGGATTAGTTAGTAGGGTTGAGCAAACCCGAGCTGTAAAGTTCGGGTTCATACCGAACTTTAGGATTTTTGGACCCCGGATCCGAACCCGAACATTTCAGTAAAAGTTTGAGTTCGGTGTTCGGCGATTTCTTAGCGCTTTTTGAAAGCCTGCAGAGCAGCCAATCAACAAGCATTTAACTCTGTGCCCTTAGAAACCATCATAGCCATGCCTACTAATGGCATGGCTGTGATTGGCCAGTGCAGCATGTGACCCAGCCTCTATATAAGCTGGAGTCACGTAGCGCTGCACGTCACTCTGCTGTTACTAGTGTAGGGAGAGGATGCTGCTGTGCTGGTGATTTCAGGGAGAGAATCTGTGATCAGAACTCGAATCTAACTCAGCGATCCACATACATTTAGTTGTGTGGGTGCAGGGCACAATCTTTTTACCCTGCCCTGAGCCCAGTGACAGAAAAAACAACAACTTTTATCCGTCTGTTAGTTAGGTGGGCGGTGGTTTTCTGGGTTTTAAAAAAACACCCTTTTTGGGCAAAACAAGTTTGAAATACTTCAAAAAAAAACAAAAAACATTTTAGGCAATAACCTTCATTTTAGGCCTCTACCGCATTAGTCAGTGTGCAATTTAACCCCTTCACGACTGCAATCTGTATATACACGTGATAGTTGCACATGCCCCATGCAGCTACCACATATATAAACATTCTGGCAGCTCTTTAATCCAAGCGCTGCAAAGCGCTTGGATTAAAGCTTCTGCCCCTGCCCTGCTGCTGTCACGGACAGCATACAGTGCAGTAATGCCGGCAAGGGACCAATCAGACTGGCCCCTTGCCGGCAATCGATCCGATTGGTTAGTCTGTGCAGACTAACCAATCGGATCGATGCAGTGTTAAAATGTCGGTTTCAGGCTCTGATCTGCGCTCTGCAGATCAGAGCCTGAAATCAGGTAATGTGTCCTGAAGCCCCCAATCTGTGCCCCCTTCTTGAAGCCCCTGATCTGTGCCCCCTTCTTGAAGCTCCCAATCTGTGCCCCCTTCTTGAAGCCCCCGATCTGTGCCCCCTTCTTGTCCTTGTCCTTCTTCTTATCCTGCCCGCGATGCGGTCCGCCCCCTCCTGCCCCGATCTGTAATTTGTAAAATGCTGCCCCCTCCCCCCTTTCCAGCGCTGCCCCCGATCGGTTCCCCTTCTGTGTGTGATGGCGGCGGCTCCATTCCTGAGCCGCCGCCATCAGCAGCGTGTGTCAGCTCTATGCTGACACTGCTGTAACCCCATAGATGCCGCAGTAGCGGCATTCATGGGGTTAATAGAGGGAGGGGGCTCCCTCTCTCAACCATCAGGGTTGCTGCGCCCGATGGTTCCCATGGCAACCGGACGCTTTGCAAAGGCGTCCGGTTGCCATGGCATAGGCGTCCGGTGCTGCCACTTACAGGGCATCTGATTGTATTATACTTTGCAATGCAAGAGCATTGCAAAGTATAGTACAACCATCAGCCCCACTGGATCTTCAAGATCCAAGAGGGAACTGATAAAAAAAAAGTGAAAATAATAAAAGTAAAAATAAATAAATAAAAATGTAAAAAATAAATTGCCTTTTCCTATAAAAAAAAACAAAAAAAAAAAACACACATATTAGGTGTCACCGCGTCCGTAACGACCATCTCTATAAATATATCACATCATCAACCCTGTCCAATAAACACCATAAAAAATAAAATATAAATAAGCCATTTTTGTCACCTTACATCACAAAAAGTGCAACACCAAGCGATCAAAAAGGCGTATATACCCCAAAATAGTACCAATCAAACCGTTACCTCATCCGCAAAAAATGAGCTCATATTTAAGACAATCGCCCAAAAAATTAAAAAGCTATGGCTCTCAGACTATGGAGACACTAAAACATCATTTTTTTGTTTTCAGAAATGCTATTGTGTAAAACTTAAATAAATAAGAAAAAGTATACATATTGGATATTGCCACGTCCGTAACAATCTGCTCTATAAAACTGTCACATGACCTAACCCCTCAGATGAACGCTGTAAAAAAAAAAAACTGTTCCAAAACAGCCAATTTTTTGTCCACCTTGCTCCATAAAGTGTAATAATGAATGATCAAAAAATCATATATACCCAAAAATGGTACCAATAAAAACCTCAACTCTTTCTGCAAAAAACGAGCCCCTGCACAAGACGATCGGTAGAAAAATAAAAAACATATGGCGTTCAGAAAACTAATCTATGGCGTTCAGAAAACCAATCCAGCAAAATCTGCCTTCCAAAAACCATATGGCGTTCCTTTCCTTCTGATCCCTGCCATGCGCCCTTACATCAGTTTATGACCACATGTGGGGTGTTTCTGTAAACCACAGAATCAGAGTAATAAATATTGAGTTTTGTTTGGCTGTTAACCCTTAATGTGTTAAAGAAATAAATGTAATAAAATAGAAAATCTGCTAAAAAAGTGAAATTTAGAAATTTCATCTCCATTTTCCTTTAATTCTTGTGGAACACCTAAAGGGTTAACAACGTTTGTAAAATTGGTTTTAAGTAACTTGAGGGGTGTAGTTTCTACAATGGGGTCATTTTTGGGGGGTTTCCACTATGTAAGCCCCAAAAAGTGACTTCAGACTTGAACTAGTCCTTAAAAAGTGGGTTTTGGAAATGTTCTTAAAAATTTTAAGAATTGCTTCTAAACTTCTAAGCCTTGTAACGTCCTAAAAAAAAAAAAAAAAATTCCAAAATGATGCCAACATAATGTAGACATATGGGTAATGTTATGTAATAAATATTTTATGAGGTATCACTTTCTGTTTTAGAAGCAGAGAAATTGAAATTTAGAAAATTGCTAATTTTTTAAAAATTTTGGTAAATTTGGGATTTTTTCATAAATAAAGGTGATATATATTGACTCAAATTTATGACTGTCATGAAGTACAATGTGTCACGAGAAAACAATCTCAGAATGGCTTGGATAAGTAAAAGTGTTCCAAAGCTATTACCACATAAAGTGACGCATGTCAAATTTGTAAATTTTGACTTGGACACTGGGGCATCAATGACCTTTGGTCATGAAAGGGTTAAGCTAGAAATACAGCTATAATTTTCTGGGTTTTAAAAAACACCCTTTTTGGGCAAAATACACAATTTTACAGCCCTTGCTGCATCTGCACGTGTGAAATTCAAGGGTTATATACTGCAATCATATTCTGTTATTAAAAAAACATCCATTTTGGGTAAAAAAACTTAATTTTGCAGCCCTTGTTGCATCTGTGATTGTTAAAAACAAGTTTGAAATACTTCAGTAATATTCTGGCATTCAAAAAAAAAAAACTTTTTTGTGCAATAACCTTAATTTTGGGCCTCTGCCGCATTAGTCAGTGTGCAATTTAAGCTAGAAATACAGCTATAATTTTCTGGTTTTTAAAAAACACCCTTTTTGGGCAAAATACACAATTTTACAGCCCTTGCTGCTTCTGCACGTGTGAAATTCAAGCGTTATATACTGCTGTCATATTCTGTTATAAAAAAAAACACCTATTTGGGGCAAAAAACTAAATTTTGCAGCCTTTGCTAAATATGTCATCGTGAGATACACCCTTTAGATACTGTGGTTCTATTTTGCTTTTAATAAAACACCCATTTTAGGTAAAAATCTTTAATTGCTGCCTAGTCTACATCTGTACGTGTGAGATACACCCTTTAGATACTGTCATTCTATTCTGCTATTAATTAAACACTCCTTTTGGGCAAAAGCATTTAATTGCGGCCTAGTCTACATCTGTACGTGGGAGATACATCCTTTAGATACTGTGGTTCTATTCTGGTATTAATAAAACACTCCTTTTGGACAAAAATCTTTAATTGCGGCCTATTCTGGATCTGTACGTGTGAGATACCACCTTTACATTCTGTGGTTCTATTTTGCTATTAATAAAACACCCATTTTGGGCAAAAATCTTTAATTGTGGCCTAGTCTACATCTTTACGTGTGAGATGCAACCTTTACATACTGTGGTTCTATTCTGCTATTAATAAAACAACCCTTTTGGACAGAAATCTTTAATTGCTGCCTATTCTGGATCTGTACGAGTGAGATACACCCTTTACATACTGTGTGTTCTATTCTGCTATTAATAAAACACCCCTTTTGGGCAAAAATCTTTAATTGCGGCCTAGTTTGCATATGTATGTGTGAGATACATCCTTTACATACTGTGGTTTTATTCTGCTATTAATAAAACACCAATTTTAGGCAAAAATCTTTAATTGCGGCCTAGTCTGCTGTACGTGTGAGATGCACCCTTTACATACTGTGGTTCTATTCTGCTATTAATAAAACAACCATTTTGGGCAAAAATCTTTAATTGCGGCCTAGTCTGGATCTGTACGTGTGAGATACATTATTTACAGACTGTGGTTCTATTCTGCTATTAATAAAACACCCATTTTGGGCAAAAATCTTTAATTGCGGCCTAGTCTACATCTGTACGTGTGATATACACCCTTTAGATTCTGTGGTTCTATTCTGCTATTAATATAACACCCATTTTGGGCAAAAATCTTTAATTGCGGCCTAGTTTGCATCTGTACATGTGAGATGTAGTCTTTACATACTGTGGTTCTATTCTGCTATTAATAAAACACCCCTTTTGGGCAAAAAAAAATAATTGAGGCCTAGTCTGGATCAGGGCGTGTGAGATACACCCTGTACATACTGCGGTTCTATTCTGCTATTAATAAAACACCCATTTAGGGCAAGATCCTAAATTTGAGAAATATTTGGAGAGCGTCAAATAAGGGACGTGGCCCAGGTCGTGGTGCTGCTGGTGGATATCCTGTTGCAGGGAGAGGACGTGGTTGATCTGTGCCAGCTACAAGCACAAGTGAAACCCCTTCCTCAGGTGCGAGTAGGTGACCGAACCTGCAGCGGTATTTGGTCGGGCCTAATGCGGCTCTACGAATGCTGAAAGATCAGAGTTGGCACCTCCAGCCAATGTCCATCAGTCTTTCACCTCACCCCCTTGCAAATCAGCCAAGCAGTCTGAGCCCCAAGTCATGCAGCAGTTTCTTCTGCTTTTTGATGACTTTGTTAGCAGGGTTTCCCAGGGCCATCCACCTAGTCCTGCCCCGGAGAAAGAGGCGGTGGTCGCACAGAGCCACCAACACAGCAGAAGAGGGAGTAGGGTACAAAAGCGGAGCCGCCGTCCCCTAAACAGTACGCCTGCTCCTGCCCACCGCAGCAAGAGACCGAGCACACCAAAGCCAGCTCCAAGGAGTTCCCTGGCATGGCAGTTCTTCAGACAATGTGCTGATGACAAGACACTAGTGGTTTGCACGCTGTACAATCAGAGCCAGAAGCGAGGCATAAACGTTCTCAACCTGAGCACAACCTGCATGACCAGGCATCTAAGTGCAAAGCATGAGCTGCAGTGGAGTAGACACCTCAAAAAACAAGAAAAGTCTCTGGCTCCTCCTGCTTCCTCTTCTGTTGCAGTCGTGGCCTCTTCATCCACCTCTGGAGTGACCGTGCCACCTGCAACCCCGCAAACAGAGGATCTGCCAGCAACACCACCCCCTGGGTCACCAAGCATCTCCACAATGTCCCACGGAAGCGTTCAGCTCTCCATCTTACAAACACTGGAGCGGAAGAGGAAGTACCCCCCTACCTACCCTCGATCCCTGGCCCTGAATGCCAGCATTTCAAAATTACTGTCCTTTAAAATGCTGTCATTTCGTCTGGTGGAGACGGAGAGTTTTGAAAGCCTTATGGCGGTGGCTGTCCCACAGTACTTCGTGCCCAGCCGCCACTACTTTTCCAGGTGTGCCATCCCTTCTCTGCACAACTAAGTGGGGGACAAAATCAGGTGTGCACTGCGCAACGCGATCTGTGGCAAGGTGCACCTCACTACGGATACGTGGACCAGTAAGCACGGTCAGGGACGTTATATCTCCATAACATCACACTGGGTAAATGCAGTGGCGGCTGGGCCTGAGGCGGATAGCAGTGTGGCGCTTGTCCTTCCACCACCGAGGATTGCAGGGCACTTCAGTTTGCCTCCTGTTGCTTCCTCCTCCTACTCCGCTTCCTCATCCTCTACCGGCTCCTCATCCTGTCAGCATAACACCTTCACCACCAACTTCAGCACAGCCAGGAGTAAACGACAGCAGGCAGTTTTAAAACTTATCTGTTTGAGGGACAAACCCCACACCGCGCAGGAGCTGTGGACGGGCCTTGAACAACAGACCGATGAGTGGTTGGTGACAGTGAGCCTCAAGCCTGGCCTGCTGGTGTGCGATGATGGGAGAAATCTCGTAGCAGCTCTGGGACTAGCCGGTTTGACGCACATCCCTTGCCTGGTGCATGTGCTGATTTTGGTGGGGCAGAGTTTCCTTAAAAATTACCCCGATATGTCAGAGCTGCTGCATAAAGTGCGGGCCGTCTGTGCGCACTTTCGTCGTTCTCACACTGCTGCTGATCGCCTGTCAGCGCTGCAGCGTAACTTCGGCCTTCCCGCTCATCGCCTCATATGCGACATGCCCACAAGATGGAACTCCACCTTGCACATGCTTGCCAGACTGTGCGAGCAGCAGCAGGGCGATAGTGGAGTTCCAGCTGCAGCACGCACGGGTAAGTCGCTCAGCGGAACAGCACCACTTCACCACCAATGACTGGGTCTCCATGCGAGACCTGTGTTCCTTGTTGCGCTGTTTCGAGTACTCCACCAACATGGTTAGTGCCAATAACGCCGTTCTCATCGTTACTATACCACTTCTATGCCTCCTTGAAAAAACTCTCTTGGCGATGATGGAAGAAGATGTGGCACAGGAGGAGGAGGAGGAAGAGGGATCATTTTGTAGGGTTTCCGGACAGTCATTCCCAAGTGGCTCCGAGGGTGGGTTCCTGCACCCACAAACGCCAGGTACACAATTGTCCAGCCAGGGCACAGTTCTGGAGGAGGAGGAACCATGTTCACCGCAGGGTGGCACCCAGACCAGCTCATGGCCATCACTGCATCACTGGTGCGTGGCTGGGGGGATACAGAAGACACAGACAATACACCTCCCACAGAGGACAGCTTTTCATTGCCTCTGGGCAGCATGGCACACATGAGCGATTACATGCTACTGTGTCTCAGCAACGACAGCCGAGTTGCCCACATTCTAACTTGTGCTGATTACTGGGTGGCCAAGCTGCTGGATCTCCGTTACAAGGACAACGTACCGTCCTTAATTCCGTCACTGGAGTATGATCGTAAGATGCGCGAGTACAAGCGCACGTTGGTAGATGCGCTGCTGGTGGCATTCCCACCTGACTGCGGGGGCACAGTTGAAGCACAAGGCGAAGGCAGAGGAAGAGGTCGCCAATGCAGCTGGGGCACCGCCAGCACCTCAGAAGGCAGGGTTAGCATGGCCGAAATGTGTAAAAGCTTTGTCAGCACGCCACAGCAACCAGCACCACCAGCTGGAGGCAGCATTTCACCAACATGGTGGAGCAGTATGTGTGCACACGCCTACACGTACTGAATGACGGGTCTGCCCCCTTCAACTTCCTGGTCTCCAAATTGGGCACATGGCCTGAGCTTGCCCTTTACGCCTTGGAGGTGCTGGCACGCCCTGCAGCCAGTGTATTGTCTGAACGTGTGTTTAGCACGACTGGAGGGTTATATTTCCCAATGTTTTGGGGTATACCCTAATTTATAAAAATAAAATAAAAATTTAAACCAAAAAGAAGTGTACTGTAGGCTACCTCCTCCTCCTCCACCACCGCTTCCACCTACACCGCCACATCCACCACCTCCTCAACCTCCTACACCATATAGACCTCGTCCTCCTAGATCAAGATTATTATTTTTTTATTTTTACCTATTTTATGTTATTTAAAGTCATTTCCCTATCCACATTTGTTTGCAGAGCACTTGCCATGCTCTTAACCACATTTTGATGCCATTTGCATTTGCCCTCTAGCCCTTTCTATGACATTTTTACAGCCATTTTAGTGCTCAAAAGTTCGGGTCCCCATTGACTTTAATAGAGTTCGGGTTCGGGGTCAAGTTCGGGTCAAGTTCGGGTCCCGAACTCGAACTTTTTTCTCAAGTTCGGCCGAACCCATCGAACTTGAACATCCAGGTGTCCGCTCAACTCTAAAGATGACCCCTGCAACAATACATAATAGATAGTGGATAATAATAGAGCAGCTTAGCCCACTGCAAATCTTCCCCAGCACACGCCCTCTGCAGGGAGAAGCAGAGCATTGCATCCTGTTGCTAAGGAGGCTGTCATGTCACCTAATTGCATGGCTCAGCAGTGTCTCTTACAGTGACTAATAAGGCAAAAGGTTCCTTTTAGGGTCTCTATAATAGCCTGCCAGATAACATCCTCTGAGAAAAGAATTGCAGGTGAGTAAAGCTCCACCGCCAGGTGTCCCAACGTGTACCCCCCAGTTGAAGAGTTCCTTAGGGGACAATGCCACCACAATAAACATATAATAAACATGACGAGCATGTTGTAAACATAGTTCAAATTGATGCTAAAATAAACTAGACAAAGAAATGATCCATAGATAAGCAGTGCCAGGGTGGGTGGTCAAATGATTAATAGTGTTAAGCGCAAATATTCGAATAGAGAATTTTTAGCGCTAATATCGGGACTTCGAGAAATTGCAAATATTTAGAATATATCGCTATATATTTGTAAAATCGAATATATATATATTTTTTTAACACAGTACACATCAGGTGATCATCCCTTCCATCTTCTAGCTTGTGGCCAATGAGAAGGCTTTGTCACAACTTAGCAACATCCCTATCAACAAATAGAAAAGTTGCCTACCCCTTACTATTGCCGAAAATTCTCTAGCACAAATATATTGGAGCACTCTATCTGCATATAAAGCTATTTTAATGCTCTGCCATGCCAACCATTTTCTCCAGTCTCAGGAAACTTATACCAGCTTGAAAAATGTAGCATAAGTGACCCCCGCCTGTGTTTCATGCACATTACGCGAAAATTACATTGCCGATTTTCGCAATCAAAAATATAATTTTGAATTTGCAAATATATGACGAATATTCTTCAAAATATTTGCGAAATATCGCAAATTCGAATATTGCCCCTGCCGCTTATTACTAATGATTAAGGCTATTTGTAGGTCACTTGCATCCAGGGTGAGATAGCTCTTTCAAATACTTCCAGATGGAAAGATTATATATTAAGTCCTTTGGTATGAATCCAATGTTTTAAGATACATGGAAGGCCCTGGTAGAAAATAGAGATGGCCGTTCGGTTCCCCCGGAAGTCGTTTTGCGGCAAACTTTGCTGATTCGCGGTTCGCCGAACAGGCGATTGTATGGCGATGTCCGCCGGTGCCATATTCTTATACATTGTGAAGAACTTTGACCCATGACACATCCATCAGGTGGTACAGGACAACTAATTGAGACGTTTCAGCACATGTACACACCCCTACCTTATAAATAGACCTGATCTGGCTGCCATTTTACATTCAGTCTTTTGCCAGTGTAGGGAGAGGTTGTGGGTGGAGCAGGGACAGGCTGTTAGGGACACCAAACGCTAGCTAATAGGGCTACAAAAGTCCTTTTAAGGACTGGTATAGGTGTACTATCGATAGGTGTGACATACAGAGGGGTGTGATATACTTATAATATACTTTCTAACATAGAAAGTATATTATAGTGCATTTGTATTGTGCAGCATTTGTTTGCGGTTTTGCTGCGTTACTGCAGCTACACAGAGTGCCAAACGCTATTGGAACAAATAATTTCTACTGGTGTGATATACCGTACCAGTTGCCCCCCCAAAAAAATGATTGAAGCAGGGGTGTTATATACCAATTATATACTTTCTATATAGTGAGTTACCTCAGCTCCCTCTCTAGTATGTCACTGTCCATGTTGTGGAACTATTTGTACACTTCTACTAAGTATTTGGTGGCTGCAAATATGAGCTGATGGTTTTTCAGGGTCGCCTGCCAATAAAGTGAATGGGACCTGCAGCGAACTTGCAGTTCGCGAACATTTGATCGCGTTTTCGCGACCGGTTTCGTGAACTGTCCTGGCTGATGTTTGTCCATCACTAGTAGAGAACAAAAAATCATCCCAAAACAGCAAAGGACATGAAAAATGGTGATAAGTACAATGATCCGAAGCACACAAGCAAGACTATCTCTAAATGACTCAAAAGAAACAAAATTAATGTTTTATAGTGGCCAAAGTCCTGACTTGAATCCTATTGAGATGTTGTGCCAAGACCTTAAACAAACAATTCAGACTTGAAAACTCCCAATGTAGCAAAAAAAAAAAAAAAACTCTGCGGAGAAAGTGGGACAAAATTCCTCTACATGATATAAAAGACTAATTGCAAGTTCTTACTAACGTTTAATTGAAGTTGTTACTGCCAAGGGTGGCAAACCAATTATTAGGTTTAAGAGACAATTACATTTTCACATGGGTGATACAAGTTTAAATATTTATTTTTAGTAAATGGAACGATCATTTAAAAGCTGCATTTTTTGTTTACTTGTGTCGTCTTCATTTTAAAGGGGTTCTTCCAGAATGGCTTAAAATGACCACCAGCAACCTGTCCTAGAAAGTGAACAGGACTGGTTGCCTCCACTTGCAGAGCTCTTTAGGGGGTGCGGTTGTGGAGCCTCACTACACCTTACACTCTGGGACTTATATACAGTAGTAAATATTGGTGAGGTTTCCTATCAGCCTGCTCAGCTATGATGGCACATAATAGGCAGCACCATTTCATTGTCATCCATAGTACAGCAGTGTAGAGAGGCCTCACCCTTTCACCCCCTAGGCAGCTCTGCAAGTGGTGGCAACTAGTCATACTCACACTCTAGGACATATTGCTGGCATCCATTTTAAATCATTCCCAGAGAACCGCTTTAAATTAATTTCAGTTGGATAATCTGAAACATTTAAATGTGACAAATTATAAAAATTGAAGATATCAGGTAGGGGCAAATACTTTTACACAGCACTGTAGTAGATATTGAGTTAGTTCCAAGGCCTCAGTACCCCAAAAAATTATCAAAATGTAGAATGCTAAATAAATTCAAACCCAAAAATGAATTCAGAACAGGCCCCAAAAATAAATTCATACCCAAACTTTAAAATTAATTTAGACCCCAGAACGGAACTGCCTGCTGGATTCTAACGCTAGTGTGAAAGTACCCTTAGCCAGGTATTTTTAAAGTCCTCAGCTACACCAATGTTTATTTTTCATAATTAAATAATTGCACCCAGTAAAATGATAGATACTACTTGGTTCCGGTTTCCATTAACCAGTTAAGTCTTTTTGGGTCATTTAGTGTAGCCGATGGACTATTAATGCCAACATGCCAAGTCAACACAGAAAACAGTGTCCACATTTATCAACCCCTTTATGGCAGAAGACTGAGGTCCTGAATTTGCAAATTTTGATGCATACCCCTCTTAAGGAAAAATGTGTGCCTAGCTCTCCACTTTTCTAAAAAGTGAATGGAGCACATTTATTATAATTTACCCCAGAGAACTGATGTAAATAATACCTGAACTCTACACTAGCTCCCTTGCGGGCGTAAAATTCAGTTTGGGTGCACTGACCTGCAGAGATTCACCCTAGAACTGTATCTAAATACTCTAGGCAGAGCTTCTTGTACCCATCTCTCCTGCCCTCAGTAGAGCATTGAATATACAATGTGAATACACCCACATTTGCACCCTGGGTAGTAGGAATGCTAATTCTTCCTCTTAAGGCCCCCATACACATTAGTGTTTTGTTGGTCGTACCTTCTGAGAACGACACTTTCGTCCTACAGTATGATGTATATGGAATGCTCCCAACTCTTCCTTGACAAATGATGTCAGTGGAGAGAAGGATTGTGCAAAGTGACTATTTTTACCTGATCTTTTTGTTTTTTCCTGGAGATAAACCGCTGACAGAATTGTTTGGCAGAGGCTATGTTCCCTTTCCTTAATAAATACACATTTGACCAAATCAAAAGGGTATGTGTATGAGGGAGTCAGTAGGGAGTCAGGATACATAGCAGTCATCCAAACCAGGGGCGTAGCTAAAGGCTCATGGGCCCTGGTGCAAGAGTTCAGCTTGGGCCCCCCTTCCCTCAGTGCTCTGTGGCCAGGGGCAGGGGAGAACATAGCCTTCGTGCTGCCTGAGGCCAAAATTTAAACGGCACACCCCCAAGCTAAATTCTCAACCTAACCCCTTCCCTCCAGCCAGAGATGTGACGATCAAGGACTTTCTATAATACTGGTGTCTTCTTATGTGACACAAGGGTCTTTGGGCCCCCTCAGGCTCCTGGGCCCGGTAGCGACTGCTACCTCTGCATCCCTTATAGCTACGCCCCTGATCCAAACGCCAACTGCTATTTTTGCCTTTCTAAGAACAAATTAACCTATCAGCATGTTTTGGAGAGTGAGAAGAAACAGAAAACCCATACAGTATGTAAAGAAGGACATGCTTTGTAATGCTGACATGCACCAAAACTTCCATTATTACTTGTGTTCCATGCATAATGTTATTGTAATGTAACAAACATATGTCTATGTATTACAGTCTGCTTGTCATAAGTCTGACTTACAGTTTTGATTAAATTGTTCATGCTTAGAGTCAATTTGTATGCGGTTATGAAGTATAATCCAGTAATCCTATAATAATAAACCATTTTTCTCTTCTACCCCCTAGTTAGAATAAAATAGGAAAATATAGTAGATTTATTTCCACCTGTATATTTTCAGATTGACTTCATAAATTTCTAAATAGATTTGTGAGCTGAATATAGCATATTTAAGCGCCACCATGGTACTGCGGAAACTGGTATTTTATACAGATTAGTTTAGCATTTCATATAAAAGTATTAATAATTTGGTGTAAAGGTTTATAATTCAGTGTAAGGAATAAAAGAGGGTTGATCACATGCCACTTCAGCTAAGCTTCACTTTGGATGCTGAGTTAAGCTGTCGAGTAGAACAAAAGTGTTTTTTTTTTAATTATAGGTTTCAGATTAATTGAGAGCCAATAGATTTAGGCATTAGGCAGAAGCTGTAATGGGTGGGCTTGAACTGAAATGTTAGCCGTTATTCGGTTTTATTGCTTCCCAACAAATAACCTAATGAGCTAATTAATGATTTACTATAGAAAATATTTATCTAGTTTTTATTTCACAATCCTAAAGAAGACATATTTTTCATCTCAACCGTATGTTAGTTAGCTGGTCCCAATTTCAGACCATATGCTGCTGAATGCAAATTTAATAATAAGTAGATTCCTAACACGCAGTATCCTTGGTAATACATAATTTGCCACATTGTTAACAAGGTGAATGCTATATAAATTGTATTGTATGATCTCAGTGCACTATGGTATCCTCGGGCTTAACACTTTTATATGCATGACACCTATTAACATTCTTTTAAATGGCCGGCCCCAGTAGGGGAAGTGAATCTTTCATGCCATTGAGAAGCGACTTCATCTGAGCATGCTCATTCAGTGGAGATAATCACTGGAACCAAACTGTCGTCTCGCCGAGAATGTGACTCCACTCTCAGCAAGGGATCAAATTGGAAATGACTCGGGGCAAGGTTTGCTAAGCTGGAAAAAATGAATTAGATACACTCCTAAGAGTAACCTGAAAAGATTACATTTGAAGGAGAAAAAGACATTTTGAAGAGCAGGAGGTTTCATTCTGTCTGCACCTGGGGATTGGAATTTGTCTGTAGGTTTAAATAAGGACTCCCTGTGATTCAGATCAACAGGTATACTGCAATTAACCTATTCAATTGAGCTGCTTTATTGCTTAGAAAGGGTATTTAGAGAGACAGCTCCTCCTGACCTATTTTTTCATGTACATTATATTCTGAATATGTTTCCCTTAAGACGCTGTGTACAATATCTGTCATTTAACTGAAGAAAGCACTGTAAATATGGAATATGGATATTATTTGAAATACCATGAAATGATGAAACCATGATTTTGCTTACTTTTTGACTAGGAAGTGCCAAATGTAAACACTTCAACTGATGCTGAAAGACATCTCCCAAATTGCTCAGTTTGCTAGAGGTTTATTGAAAAGGATGGACGATTTGCCTTCATCAGGCAGAGGTTAATGGGAAATGCAGTTGAGCTGCAACTAGTGTATGTTGAAATTTAACTGATACAACGACTGCAAAAGGAAATGTGTGAATATTTATTTATTTTATTAATTTAGCTGCTTTAATCCACCAATTGTCCTGATATTGGGAACATATATGTAATTGCACATAACAGCTAATGTGATTCTATCGCTGTGTGGAAGGAAAGAAAACAGATGTGGGAAGATAACGCACAGCAAAATACCGAACAAATACTGACCGTGTGAATGTGACCTTAAACCAGACTGCACATAACAGCTAGAGAGGTATGGCTCGGATGGTGCCACATGTTTGCTAGTTGCTGAATGTCCAGGGTGGTTCATTAAACCTTAGAAAGGTTATTTAGGTACATGACTAGGGCAGAACACGACATCCACTGTACATGTATGGTGGATGGCGGAAAGGGGTTAAATCTTAGTGAAAATACCTGCAATAGTAGTCTGAAATCTGGTATAGGGCATCTTCAGACAGTTCAAGTTTTAGTGTAGTATGCAAAAATAGTAATACAAGTGTACAAGGTGTGTTTTCCAATCCAGAGGGTACCATTTAAAATCTCTGACTGAAAACACCTGAGATAGTAGGCCAAAATATTTTACAGGGAATCTCCATACAGTTCAAGTGTTGATGTTTTTTTGCAAAAATAGCAATGCAAGTGTAGACCATGTGTTTTTCAATCCAGACGGTACCATTTTAAATCTCGATGAAAACACTGTAAAAAGAAGGTCAAAATATTATACAGGTAATTTCCAGACTGTTCAAGTGTTAGTGTGGGTTGCAAATATAGCAATATAAGTGTACAATGCATGTTTTACAATGCATGTTTTACAATCCAGAGGGTACCATTTAGAATTTCCGAATGAAAACACCAGAAATACTGAGGCATCTCCAGACACTTCAAGTGTTGGTGTAGGGAAATAATCTCATAGTAGTTTGACCACTTGTCTTTTACACTAATGAAAGCTTTTTCTAAATCAGTGTATTTCAACTCACATAAGACATTAAGTCTAAATCTGTTAATGGTGCTGATATTGCAATATTCCAGAAGTAAATTGTCAGTAGCATTTTATTGCATCTTATGTGCCCCATGTGCAAATCTTTGTGTGACTGTGTACAGTATCCCAAATGTCTGAAATAGGTTTCCAAATGACAGACCCAGGGCCAGGCCTTGTCCTCCCAGTAGTAGCGGCAATAGCTATTCGGCCAGAAGTAACAGTAGTAGTAGTAGTAATAGTAATAGTAGGAGAAGGATACAGTTTTCCATAGCTTCTGAAAAGGCACCATTTTATCACTGAGAAGAAAAAGGATGAGACTGTGGAGTGGATGGCTTACTCCTCCTCTTAGTGACAGCAGGGTGACGTGGAGGTGACTTCTGAGTATGACACTGTGCCTTGGAGCCAGAAGTCATAGCATTCCTCCTACGTCTCCTCCTTGCAGCCGCAGAGAAGGCTTTCAGTGGAGTTTTCTCAGTCTTCACTGCCCCTTCCTAGTAGGACACCTTGTTTTTTCCTAAGAAGAGGCAACAAAACCCCACCACACCCTATGGCAGATAGTCAAGAGAGTCTCCCTGCTGATGACTTGTGTGAGGCAGTCAGCTTTTGGACTGCCCTGAGGAGGAGGTTCAGGAGGAACCGGGGGACCTCATGCATAGCAGTGGTGGTGGGTATAGTGGCACCTGTAGCTATGGTATTGGCTATGAGGGCAGTGATACTTGAAATACAGGGCAGGGAAACTGGAGGAAGGCCAAGGGGCCCACCAAGATATTGCACAATCTGATAAATGTGTCAGGGAGGGTGAGGACTCCAATAGTGATTGTGTGTTGGACAGGACCTGGGAGCTGGATTGGGATGCCAAAGATAATACTGCAGGAGCATGTGCAAAATGTGCCAGACCTACATCAAGCTCGGATTCCACTAGCTCTGTGTGAGCAACTCACATATGGATTTTTTCTTTACACGGCCGGCACACAAAACCACAGCAATGTGCAAGATCTGCTGGATTAAAATAAGCTATGGGTGTGCAAACACAAACATAGGTACCAAAGCTCTATTGCAGCACATGAGGTGAAACTGGACAGCATTCCCAATCAGAACAAATCTGTCCTCCTTCTCCTGGTCTTGTTTATGGCAGTCAGCCCACATCCCCAAACAATGTTATCATCATCAGTTTCTTCATCTCCTGCTAAGACCGCTCGTCCTCCACTCCATCCTGAGACATCCATAATGGTATTTGTAGCCATGAGATAACTATTTTCAACCAGCAATTATCTTGTCTACTTGCTGAACCTCCAAGTGGCCAGGGTACTGGCAGTGCAGTTGCTGCCATTCCATTTAGTAGAGTCTGCTGCCTTTTGGTGGTAATAGTGGTACCTATAGCCATAGTATTGGTGGTTGGAACAGTGACAGTGGCAGTTGGAGAAAATACAGAGCATAAAATCGGCAGGGGGCCAAGAAGCCCACCATGATATATCACAGTCTGATATAAGTGTCAGGAAGGGTGAGGATTCAGACAGGACCTAGGTGCCAGATCAGGGTGCTGAGGAGGTAACAACATCATATGAGAGTAGTAATAGGAAAATGAACGAGCACTCATACACTTGGCAACCAAATTGACATGTGCAGAATTGGGGATTTGATAAATATTTTCTGCACATGTCAATTTGGTTGCCAAGTGTATGAGTGCTCGCTCATTTTCCTATTACTACATTTGCCTTTTAAGAGAGGGTGGGGTGATTCCTTCTATATGAGCTTGCAGCACCATACCTTAACTACTTGCTAATGAGCCACTACAACCTACCATCATATGAGAGTAGTGGCAGCAGCAGCAGCAATAAAGAGTAGAGGCAACATGCGGCCAGAACCTCCTAAAGAACTGCCAGGAATGTGTGGCTTAAAGAGATAAAGGCGCTCATAGGGTGAATAACTTAGGGGAGGATCCTCATAGGAGGATGTAATGTGCTCATCTGTTTTCATTGTGCTATCCTGGCCACAACGCCAGTGAAGGTGAAGGAAAGAGTCGCTGGTCAGTGCAGCCGGAATTATCAAAAACCCTTTAGGCGGGAGCCAAACAGCCAGTGGGGTCAGAGTAGATGTTGGGAGTTGGCTTGACTGGAATTGTCGAGCTGATTGGAGATAGTCCAGACTATCTCCAATCAGCTTGACAATTCCAGTCAAGCCAACTCCCAACATCTAAAGAACTGCCAGGGGCAGGGCCGCTGATAGGCCAGTACAGCTGGCCCAGTTGTACCGGGCCCGGCTGGCAGGGGGGCCCGGGCTGCCGACTCCCGACTCGTAGGGTTGCCACCCGTCTGGGATTCACCCGGACAGGTCCGACCGAGACTCCGATCGCATATTTAAGCTGTCACTCCGGGTGATCAGCTGAGCGCAGCGCTCCCGAGCCTCCCCTCCTCCCTCCTCCCTCCTCCAGTCTACACACTACAGTACAGTGATGCCAGGCAGCGCTGTGTTCACTCACTGTTCAGGCTCCTCCCCTCGCTCCTCCCCTGCCTCCTAGTCCCTCCCTCCCTCTCTCTGATAAGGAAGTGATGACATCAGAGAGAGAGGCAGAGGGAGCTCCGTGGGAGAAATCATTCTTCTTCTCCTCTCCAGTCCAGCTCCAGCAGCCTGCCCATGTAGTGCCCACTGTGCCCTGCCTGCAGACAACCTGACCAAGACAGTCCTGACTCCTGAGTCCTGACACCTGTCCTAGTCTGTCACTCACTTCTAAAAAGGTAGAAATATAAAACATTTGAATTGTGTAATTGTATGTAACAGTGTGGGCTTCTGTCACCCCACTAAACTCTTTTTTTTTGCCTTCTTATAATCCCTATACTGCGATATATGAATACATAATGTTATTAGTCATTTTGGTTCAGTAGATAATGAATAAAACAGATTTTTATAATATGTAAATTACCTCTCTACCAGCAGGCAGGGCGGTTACTTGCTGGTAGCATCCGCATCCTCCTATCATAATGACGCCCCCTCCTCATGTTGATTGACAGGGCCAGCGAACGCGATCGTCCTCTGGCTGGCCCTGTCTGCTATCAAGTTATTGCGCCTGCGCCGTAGCGGTCTTCAGTCGGCACAGGCGCACTGAGAGGAGGACGCTCGCTCGGCCGCTCCTTCCTCAGTGCGCCTGCGCCGGGTGTAGATGTGACGTCATTGGTGTAGGCGCACTGAGGAAGGAGCGGCCGAGCGAGCGTCCTCCTCTCAGTGCGCCTGTGCCGACTGAAGACCGCTACGGCGCAGGCGCAATAACTTGATAGCAGACAGGGCCAGCCAGAGGACGATCGCGTTCGCTGGCCCTGTCAATCAACATGAGGAGGGGGCGTCATTATGATGGGAGAATGCGGCTGCTACCAGCAAGTAACCGCCCTGCCTGCTGGTAGAGAGGTAATTTACATATTATAAAAATCTGTTTTATTCATTATCTACTGAACCAAAATGACTAATAACATTATGTATTCATATATCGCAGTATAGGGATTATAAGAAGCCGAAAAAAAAAAAAAAAAAGAGTTTAGTGGGGTGACAGAAGCCCTTTAAACAGGTTTCTGAATCTGTCAATCATCAGAAAAAACGTTATGTTATGTAGCTGACTGACATTAGCGATGTGCTGATGTCAGCAGTACATAACTCCCTGCCTGCCGCTGCCGCCGTTCTCTTAAAATAAAGACTTATCATATGCTAATGAGCCTCTAGGTGCTATGAGGGCGTTCCTGCAGCACCTAGAGGCTCCGTCTATTCACCCTTTGGCAGTGGCACGCCCATGTCCAGTTGATTGACGTCCGAGTTCTCCTCTTCGTCCCGTAAATCCCGCGCCTGCGCCGAATACTAAACGGGACGGCGCAGGCGTGGGATCAGGGGCGTAACGATCGCGGTACGACAGCGACCAAGGGTGGAGACGGGACATGGTTGGAGGCAGGACATGGGCGTGGCTGGAGGCGGGGCCTGGAAGGGGGCCCTCCCTCCCTTCTGTTCGGGTTTGGCTTGAAGAAAAGGTGGCAACCCTACTCCCGAGCCATTTTAATTTTTTTGCTGTCAGTGGGCTGGCTCCAGTAACAGCAGGCAGTGTGGGGGCGGCGCTCACTCACTGACGTCACACGCCTGCTCCTCCCACTAGGCGGCGCAGGCGCGTGACGTCAGTGAGTGAGCGCTGCCGCCCGCACTTGTTACTGGAGGGTGGAGGGAGGAGGCAGGAGCTGAATGTAAGGTAGTATTTTAGTAAAGAGATGAGCGCTGTGCCTGTGCTAAAATTAAAGTTACTGTCTGCAGCCTGCACGGCTGCACCGATTTATTAATGTATACTACTGTGAGTGGCGGGGGGGGGGATCTATATGGATGACGTCATGACGGCACTGTTATAGGGAGGGCGGGGGATCCGTGGATGGCACTGTTATGGGGGGGGGTCTGTCATGTGGATGACACTTATGGGGGGGGCCGGGGGGTCTGTGGATGACACTTATGGGGGGGATCTGTGGATGGCACCATTATGGAGGGGGATCTGTGGATGACACTGTTATGGGGGGGATCTGTGGATGACACTGTTATGGGGGGATCTGTGGATGACACTGTTATGGGGGGATCTGTGGATGACTGTTATGGGGGGGATCTGTGGATGGCACTGTTATGGAGGGTATCTGTGAATGGCACTGTTATGGAGGGGTATCTGTGGATGACACATAGCATAAGATGCTATATACGGTATGTGTCATCCACAGATCCCCCTCTATAACAGTGCCATCCACAGATCCCCTCATAACAGTGCCATCCACAGATCCCCTCCATAACAGTGCCATCCACAGATCCCCCCATAACAGTGCCATCCACAGATCCCCTCCATAACAGTGCCATCCACAGATCCCCTCCATAACAGTGCCATCCACAGATCCCCTCCATAACAGTGCCATCCACAGATCCCCTCCATAACAGTGCCATCCACAGATCCCCTCCATAACAGTGCCATCCACAGATCCCCTCCATAACAGTGCCATCCACAGATCCCCTCCATAACAGTGCCATCCACAGATCCCCTCCATAACAGTGCCATCCACAGATCCCCTCCATAACAGTGCCATCCACAGATCCCCTCCATAAAAGTGCCATTCACAGATCCCCTCCATAACAGTGCCATTCACAGATCCCCTCCATAACAGTGCCATTCACAGATCCCCTCCATAACAGCGCCATTCACAGACGACCCCCCCAGCGCCATAAATATCACTTGTAGACAAATCTGCATGTTGTCTCAAGGCGGAGTCTGGGGAGGGGCCAAGGGCGGGGCCAGGGGTGTGGCTGAAGGAGGGATCAGGGGGTGGAGCTGAAGGGGGCCCGTCATGTATGCTGTACGGGGCCCCATGATTTCTATCAGCGGCCCTGGCCAGGGGCAGATCTGCTTTAGGAACTGGTGATGCCGCTGACACTGTGAGTGCTTTAGACCTAAAATGTGCCTGAACTAAGCCAAGCTCTGCGTGAATTTTTCCCATCTGGAAGTTTTTCTCCATGCTGCCGATAGACAGAAGCATTGCCCTGTGCAAGATCTGAAAAAAGTTTTAAAAAAAGAGAGTAAAATAAGCCGTAAGTAAACAGACACAAACATAGGAACCACAGGTGTACTCAATCACATGAAGCAGCATCACCCCATCCCTTGGGCAAACAGCGATCAGCAACTGCAACAAGAGTTTCCTCCTCCTGGTTTTCATTGCAGCAGCTAGGTCACATCCTCGGGCAGTATGCTGTCATTCACATCAATATAATCATAAAAATAATGAAGGAGGCAAGGAGTAAAGCCAGCCACCTACAGCAGAATAAGCAGGCTGATAATGCTATATGCATAATAAAGTAAAACTACACAGCATTTATAAGAATGAAATGTCCACAATGTCAACCAAAGTTAAAGGAACAGTTTCATGCGGTGCTGGTTAGGAGCCAATCAAAGTTGTAGAAGCAGTATCTATAGTTACAGGCAGGTGTAAGCTCATAACAGCTGGGAATCACAGGTAGCAACAACTAATCAAAGAGGTTTTCCTGGAAAATAAAGGGAACAGAAAGGGTTAACAATAAAAAAGAAAACATACTCACCCTCACCGATCCCTATCATTACTGACCCATTACTAGTCCAGTCCCTTTTACCCTCCGCTTCCTAGTCCCAATGTGACACACCAGAAATGTGAGGAAGGATCTGCTCAGCCAATTACTAGCTGAGAATGGTCACCACTATTCCAAAGACTGGCTGTGTAGGCCATTCCTGGCATTTCTAGAGTGTTGAGCCAGAACCAAAAGAGCACTAGGACAATGGCCAGCATGAAAACGGCAGCATCAGTGGATTAATTATGGTTTCTTTTTGTTTGTACCCTTTGTTCTCCTTTTTTTTATGTTTATTTCCTTGGAAAACCCTTTTAAAGGGAAAGTGTAAACTGCAATTTTTCGGGTAGTTAAAACTACAGTAGATAGTGATAGCTACCTTTTTTTAAATGTTTTATTTTCTGATTGCACTGTAGATGTATTTTTATTTTATTTCCTGAACTTGATTAGGTAGGGAGCCATCTTATCTGACCTGTTAATTGCATTTAACAATATGCTCTGCATCCACCACCATAGTCCATAGACACAATATGGTTTGGAGGGGAATCATTGACTTCTATGGGAGTGTTTTCTAGGCATGCTCTGTCACCTGTGCAGAAGTCAATGTGCAAGGAGGGAGTAGAAAAGCTGTGACGTCATCTGTTGTCAATGGTTGTTCTTATGTTATTTATTTATAGGTGATATCTGTCATTGCAATCCTAATGGTGATAATTAGAGATGAGGGAATTTTTAAAAAATTCGATTCACCGTTTCCCGAATTTTTTTGAAAAAATTTGGATCAATTTGAATATATTTGCAGCAAAATTCATTAAAAAACAGCTATTTCCTGGCTGCAGAGAGCCTTTATAGTGGTCTAGAACCCTGTGCCTTGCAGTAACACGCAAAGGTAGTCTGCTTTGGTAGTGAAATAATACTGTGAGTCTGTATGACATGCGAATGACAGGCGTCACTCTTAGAATCACTGCACACTTCACTTATTTGGGCAGTCACGGGGCCAAAACTGACCAAATAACTCAAGTATGAACTCAGCCTTACAGGTCGATGTTAGCGACAAGAATAAGCACACTCCTTTTAAACCGTCGTCAGCTGATTCCACATAGATGTCTACAGAACATGTTTTATTAAACGCTTATACAAGTAGAGCCCCCCCGACAGAGTGGAGAGGGTGTCAGCAGTAAGTTTGTGTTGACGTCACTTATTATTTTGCCCTGCCTTTGATCCGTCAGAACAATAACCCCCAAAAAACTGATCCTGTCTGTGGAGCATCCGCCTTCACTCGGTCAGCATTTGGTCAGTAATTAATCAGTATTACTAATGCAAAAAAAAAACAGGAGTGGATCCAAAACAGAGATGACACGTAAATGGAATATTTGCATGTCTTCTGTGTTTTGTACCCAATCCTGCTTTTGGCTACAAAATCATAAGCTAATTCTGATGGGACCATACAGGCCTTACAGCTTCTACACAGAGAAGATCAATTGTGTGTCTCATTTTTCCTTCCTTCTGACAGATCAGAAGAAAGGTCAAATAAATAATGTCAGTTAAGCCAAAAAGGCTAAATAGTGGCCCAGTCATGAAGTGGGGAGGTTGGCAACAACATGAGAAGTCCACAGAGTGGCCCAATGACAGAGTATGGAGGTGGCAACAGCATGAGGAGGCCACAGAGTGTCTAGGTGACATAGTGTGGAGGTGGCGGCAGCATCAGGAGACCACAGAGTGGCAAGGTGACATAGTGTGAAGGTGGAAGCAGCATCAGGAGGCCACAGAGTGGCAGGGTGACATATTGTGGAGGTAGCAGCAGCATCAGGAGGCCACAGATTGGCAAGGTGACAGTGTGGAGGTGGCAGCAACAGCATGAGGAGGCCACAGAGTGGCAAGGTGACATAGTGTTGAGGTAGCAGCAGCATCATGACACCACAGAGTGGCAAGGTGACATATTGTGGATGTAGCAGCAGCATTAGGAGACCACAGAGTGTGCAAGGTGACATATTGTGGAGGTAGCAGCAGCATCAGGAGACCACAGAGTGACCCAGTGACAGAGTGTGGAGGTGGGTGGCAATAAAATTACCCACTGACGATGGTGGGTGTAAGAAGGAGCACTTGGCATCAGATGTGTGGCATCAGGAGGGTGGCAGCAACATAATAGTAGCTGAGTACGGTTGAGCGAACCCGAACTGTAAAGTTCGGGTTCGTACCGAACTTTAGGATTTTTGGACCCCAAACCCGAACATTTTCGTAAAAGTTCGGGTTCGGTGTTCGCCGCTTTCTTGGTGCTTTTTGAAAGTCTGCACAGCAGCCCATCAACAAGCGTCATACTACTTGCCCCAAGAGGCCATTACAGCCATGCCTACTAATGGCATGGCTGTGATTGGCCAGAGCAGCATGTGACCCAGGCTCTATATAAGCTTGGGTCACATAGTGCTGCACGTCACTCTGCTGTTACAAGTGTAGGGAGAGGATGCTGCTGGACTTGTGATTTCAGGGAGAGCATAGGAGAGACTCAGCAATCTACAGACAAATAGTTGTGTGGGTGCAGGGCACTATCGTTTTACCCTGCCCTGAGCTCATTGACCAAAAATACTTTTAGAATTCTGTTAGTTAGGTGGGTGGCGGCGGCGGCCATTTTATGTATGCTCAGTGCACCAGCACTGCATTTGAGCTTTTGGGACATTGCAAATCACAATTTTTTGGGGGCAAACTACAACATCTGTATTAGTCGGTGTGCAATTGAAGCTAGAAATACACCCATCATTTTCTGCGGTTTGAAAAACCGACTTTCTTTTTCAAAAAACAGTATTTGCCAGATCTGCAAGTGTTAAATTCAAGTTAAATATATACAGCATTCATATTCTGTTAGCAAAAAAAGACTTTTTGGGCAATCTACAACATCTGTATTCGTCAGTGTGCAATTTAAGCTAGAAATACACCCATCATTTTCTGGGGTTTGAAAAATACACTTATTTGACAAAAAACACTACTTTCAGACCTTGCAGCATCAGCACGTGTGAAATTACAGGCTTATATACTGCTGTCAAATTCAGTTGTTAAACAAACAGTCGTTTAGGCTCCAAAAACTTATTTGGCAGCCTTTGATGCAGATGTCATTGTGAGATACACCCTTAATACATTTGGGTTACATTCAGAGATTTTAAATACCGCCATTTGGTGCACCAATATTGAATTCAGGCCTACAGAGGTTCAGGCCCTGTGAGATACCACCTCTACATACAGGGGTTTGAGTTAGGCATTTGAAATACAGCCATTTTAAATACCGCCTTTTTGTGCAAAGATATATTTACTTCAGGCCTACACTGATTCAGGGTGTTTGTGATCCCCACTAAACATACAGGGGTTTGAATCAGGCATTTGAAATACAGCAGTTTTGTGCAAAGATATATTTACTTCAGGCCTACACTGGTTTCAACCGTGTGAGATACCCCCCTACATACAGGGGTTTGAATCAGGCATTTGAAATACAGCCATTTGAAATACAGCCTTTTTGTACAAAGATATATTTACTTCAGACCTACACAGGTTCAGACCGTGTGAGATATCACCCTACATACAGGGGTTTGAATTAGGCATTTGAAATACAGACATTTGAAATACATCCATTTTGTGGAAAGATATATTTACTTCAGGCCTACACTGGTTCAGACCGTGTGAGATACCCCATCTACATACAGGGGTTTGAATCAGGCATTTGAAATACAGCCATTTGAAATACAGCCATTTTGGGCAAATAAATATTTACTTCAGGCCTACACTGGTTCAGACCGTGTGAGATACCCCCTCTACATACAGGGGTTTGAATCAGGCATTTGAAATACAGCCTTTTTGTGCAAAGATATATTTACTTCAGACCTACACAGGTTCAGACCGTGTGAGATATCACCCTACATACAGGGGTTTGAATTAGGCATTTGAAATACAGACATTTGAAATACATCCATTTTGTGGAAAGATATATTTACTTCAGGCCTACACTGGTTCAGACCGTGTGAGATACCCCATCTACATACAGGGGTTTGAATCAGGCATTTGAAATACAGCCATTTGAAATACAGCCATTTTGGGCAAATAAATATTTACTTCAGGCCTACACTGGTTCAGACCATGTGAGATACCCCCTCTACATACAGAATTTGAATCAGGCATTTGAAATACAGCCATTTGAAATACAACCTTTTTGTGCAAAGATATATTTACTTCAGGCCTACAGAGGTTCAGGCCCTCTGAGATTCCCCCTATACATACAGGGGTTTGAATTAAGCACTTGAAATACAGCCATTTTAAATACCGCCTTTTTGTGCAAAGATATATTTTTTTCAGGCCTACACTGATTCAGGGCGTTTGTGATCCCCACTATACATACAGGGGTTTGAATTAGGCATTTGAAATACAGCCTTTTTGTGCAAAGATATATTTACTTTAGGCCTTCACTGATTCAGGGCATGTGTGATCCCCCCTACATACAGGGGTTTGAATCAGGCATTTGAAATACAGCCATTCGAAATACAGCCATTTGGTGCAAATAAATCTTTAATTCAGGCCTACACTGATTTAGGGCGTGTGTGATCCCCCTATACATACAGGGGTTTGATTCAGCCATTTGAAATACAGCCATTTGAAATACAGCCATTTTGTGCAAAGAAATCTTTAATTGAGGCCTAGTCTGGTTCAGGCCGTGTGAGATACACCCTTTACATACTGTCGTTCTTTTTTACTATTAATTAAACACCCATTTAGGGCAAGATCCTAAATTCAAAAAATATGAGGAGAGCGTCAAATAAGGGACGTGGCCCAGGTCGTGGTGCTGCTGGTGGAGCTCCTGTTGCAGGGAGAGGACGTGGTCGATCTGTGCCAGCTACACGCACAAGTGAAACCCCTTCCTCAGGTGCGAGTAGGCGACAAAACCTGCAGCGGTATTTGGTCGGGCCTAATGCTGCTCTACGAATGGTGAGGCCTGAACAAGTACAGGCGATAGTAGATTGGGTTGCTGACAGTGGATCCAGTTCCTTCACATTGTCTCCCACCCAGTCTCCTGCTGAAAGACCACAGTTGGCACCTGCAGCCGATGTCCATCAGTCTTTCACCTCACCCCCTTGCAAATCAGCCAAGCAGTCTGAGCCCCAAGTCTGAGCAGTCTCTTCTGCTTTTTGATGACATTTTTAGCAGGGTTTCCAAAGGGCCCTCCACCTAGCCCTGCCCCAGAAGTGGAAGAGATTGAATGCACCGATGCCCAACCACTTATTTTACAAGATGAGTGCATGGGAGGACTATCGCAGCACGTCTCGGATGATGACGAAACACAGGTGCCACCTGCTGGGGCTTTCGAAAGCGTGCAGACCGACAAAGAAGTCAGGGGTGAAGACTGGGTGGAAGATGATGTGGAGGGCGATGAGGTCCTCGACCCCACATGGAAACAAGGTCATGCGAGTGACCGATGTAGTTCGGAGGAAGAGGAGGTGGTCGCACAGAGCCACCAGCACAGCAGAAGAGGGAGCACGGTGCAAAAGCGGAGCGGCGTCCTCTAGACAGTACACCTCCTACTGCCCACCGCAGCAAGGGACCGAGCACACCAAAGCCAGCTCCAAGGAGTTCCCTGGCGTGGCAGTTCTTCAGACAATGTGCTGATGACAAGACACGAGTGGTTTGCACGCTGTGCAATCAGAGCCTGAAGCGAGGCATAAACGGCACGAGCTGCAGTGGAGTAGACACCTCAAAAACCAAGAAAGGTCTCTGGCTCCTCCTGCTTCCTCTTCTGCTGCAGTCGCAGCCTCTTCATCTACCTCTGGAGTGACAGTGCCACCTGGCACCCCACAAACAGAGGATCTGCCAGCAACACCAACACCTGGGTCACCAAGCATCTCCACAATGTCACACGGAAGCGTTCAGCTCTCCATATCCCAAACGCTTGAGGAAGAGTAAGTACCCCCCTACCCACCCGCGATTCCTAGCCCTGAATGCCAGCATTTCTAAATTACTTGCCTTTGAAATGCTGTCATTCCGTCTGGTGGAGACGGATAGTTTTAAAGGCCTTATGGCGGTGGCTGTCCCACAGTATGTCGTGCCCAGCGGCCACTACTTTTCAAGGCGAGCCATTTCTTCCCTTCACAACCAAGTATGGAACAAAATCAGGTGTGCACTGCGCAACGCCATCTGTGGCAAGGTGCACCTGACTACGGATACGTGGACCAGTAAGAACGGTCAGGGCCGTTATATCTCCATAACAGCTGTTTGGGGGACAAACCCCACACCGCGCAGAAGCAGTGGACGGGCCTTGAACAACAGACCGATGAGTGGTTTGTGCCAGTCAGCCTCAAGCCCGGCCTGGTGGTGTGCGAAATCTCGTAGCAGCTCTGGGACTAGCCGGTTTGACGCACATCCCTTGCCTGGCGCATGTGCTGAATTTGGTGGTGCAGAGATTCCTTAAAAATTACCCCGAAATGTCAGAGCTGCTGCATAAAATGCAGGCTGTCTGTGCGCGCTTTCGGTGTTCTCACCCTGCTGCTGCTCGCCTGTCAGCGCTGTAGCGTAACTTCGGCCTTCCCGCTCACCTCCTCATATGCGACGTGCCCACAAGGTGGTACTCCACCTTGCACATGCTGGCCAGACTGTGCGAGCAGCAGCAGGCGATAGTGGAGTTTCAGTTGCAGCACGCACGGGTGAGTCGCTCGGCGGAACAGCACCTCTTCACCACCTGTGTTCCTTGTTGCGCTGTTTCGAGTACTCCACCAACATGGCCAGTGCCGATAATGCCGTTCTCAGCGTTACTATCCCACTTCTATGCCTCCTTGAAAAAACGCTCCTGGCGATAATGGAAGAGAATGTGTGCACAGGAAGAGGAGGAGGAGGAAGAGGGATCATTTTGTAGGGTTTCCGGCCAGTCATTCCCAAGTGGCTCCGAGGGTGGGTTCCTGCACCCACAAACCCAAGGTACACAATTGTCCAGCCAGGGCACAGTTCTGGAGGATGAGGAGGTGGAGGATGAGGAAGAGGAGATGCAGGAGGAGGAACCATGTTCACAGCAGGGTGGCACCCACCAGCACCTCAGAAGGCAGGGTTAGCATGGCCGACATGTGGAAAAGCTTTGTCAGCACGCCACAACAACCAGCACCACCAGCTGATATGGAATGTCTTAGCAGGAGGCAGCATTTCACCAACATGGTGGAGCAGTTTGTGTGCACACGCCTACACGTACTGAATGACGGGTCTGCCCCCTTTTAACTTCTGGGTCTTCAAATTAGGCACATGGCCTGAGCTTGCCCTTTACGCCTTGGAGATGCTGGCCTGCCTGCAGCCAGTGTATTATCTAAACGTGTGTTTAGCACGGCAGGGGGCGTCATCTCAGACAAGCGCAGCCGCCTGTCCACAGCCAACGTGGACAAGCTCACGTTCATTAAAATGAACCAGGGTTGGATCCCACAAGACTTGTCTGTACCTTGTGCAGAATAGACATTTATACCACCATCAATCATACATTCTTGTACTCAAGTCAAGTGCAATGATTCTGTTTTATTTTTTTTTATTTGTCACAATACTTTGGGGGCTACCTACCCCAATAAAAAAAATAAAAAAAACATTGTTGGCTACCTCCTCCTCCTCCATTTCTGCCTCCACCTACAACACCACATTCACCGTCTCCTCAACCTCCGACTCCATATCCACCTCCTTCTCTGAGTTGCAGATTTTAGATTGTGGGGTGACATTTTACCATTTTTGGCGTATACAAACCCCTGCTGAGCCTGGGTGACAGGGGCCTAAATCTCTCAAAATCCTCTGTTCTATTGCTAGGTCACATGAACCCCCTTTTGCCGTGAATGAACCCCTGCTGTGCCTGGGTGACAGGGGCTCAAATCTCTCAAAATCCTCTGTTCTATTGCTGGGTGACAAGATCCCCCTTTTGCTGTTAATAAACCCCTGCTGTGCCTGGGTGACAGGGGCCTAAATCTCTCAAAATCCTCTGTTCTATTGCTGGGTGTCAGTATGGGATCTGCATCTCCACTGCAGGGTGGCAGATCGCTGTCTACACATTGCAGCACTATGGGTCCCAGTACTGGCTTACCTTGTAGGAGACGAAGGTGCCTGCCAGCATACCGCCGCATCCGTCCTCTTTGCCAGGTGTCATCTGATGCGCTATAGCACGCGCGCGCGCGCGCACACCTCTCCCTTTCTTATAGGAGTAGGCAGCAGGTTTCAGATTACCATCCCCACCCGGAGGCGGGACTATTTGTATTTAAGGCAGCTTTACTCATCATGAAGTGCCCAAGCGTGGTTGTTGTACCTCTGGACTCCCGCTGAAGCGTCCCACTGTGTCTGTTTACTGGATCACCTGGATTATAGACCTCTGCACTGCCTGACTACGCATCTGCCCATCTCCTCCTGTAAGTCTGCCTGGATCCAGATCCTGCACTGCCTGACAATGAGACCACTTATATCTGCACTGCCTGACTACGCGTCTGCCCATCTCCTCCTGTAAGTCTGCCTGGATCCAGACCCTGCGCTGCCTATGAGATTGCTTATATCTGCATGCTATATTGCTCTGAACTTTGTGTTGCCTGTATCTGTCAAGTGACTTTTGAATACTGTCTGCCAGTAAAGACCATCTGTTCCTTTATTCTGCCTTTGTTGGACTCTGTTCACACTACTGCAGGTAGCTGCATTCAAGGTAACAAGTGCAGACACCAGGGTCCTGTCTCTGAGAGTCAGCAGTCAGCAATATTGGACTAATTCCCAGTCCTCTATCAGCTGACACAGAGGATCCACATCCTCTGGTCGTAACACTGGGTGACATGAACTCCCTTTTGCCATGAATAAACCCCTGCTGTGCCTGGGTGACAGGGGCCTAAATCTCTCAAAATCCTCTGTTCTATTGCTGGGTGACATGAACCCCCTTTTGCCGTGAATGAACCCCTGCTCTGCATTGCTGACAGGGGCCTAAATCTCTCAAAATCCTCTGTTCTATTGCTGGGTGACATGAACCCCCTTTTGCCGTGAATGAACCCCTGCTGTGCCTGGGTGACAGGGGCCTAAATCTCTCAAAATCCTCTGTTCTATTGCTGGGTGACATGAACCCCCTTTTGCCGTGAATAAACCCCTGCTGTGCCTGGGTGACAGGGGCCTAAATATCTCAAAATCCTCTGTTCTATTGCTGGGTGACAAGATCCCCCTTTTGCCGTGAATGAACCCCTGCTGTGTTTGGGTGACAGGGGCCTAAATCTCTCAAAATCCTCTGTTCTATTGCTGGGTGACATGAACCCCCTTTTGCCGTGAATGAACCCCTGCTCTGCATTGCTGACAGGAAACTAAATTTAGTAAAAACATCTGTTACTGATCGGAAGATGCGCGACTACAAGCGCACGCTGATGATAGCATTCCCACCTGACAGCGGGGGCACAGTGGAAGCACAAGGCGAAGGCAGAGGAGGAGGAAGAGGTCGCCAACGCAGCTGGGGCACCACCAGCACCTGAGAAGGCAGGGTTTGCATGGCCAAAATGTGGAAAAACTTTGTCAGCCTTGGAGGTCCTGACCTGCCCTGCAGCCAGTATAGTGTGAACGTGTGTTTAGCACGGCAGAGAGCATTATCACAGGCCGCAGCCAATGTGGACAAGCTTATGTTTATTAAAATGAACCAGGCATGGATCCCACAGGACTTGTCCATACCTTGTGCAGAATAGACATTTATACCAGCCTCAACCATCCATTCTTGTACTCAAGTGCACTTATTCTTTGTTTTATTTTGTTATATGTCCCAATATTTTGGGGGATACCCCAATTTAAAAATAAAAAATAACACAAATCAGTGTTGGCTACCAATTCCTCCTTCACCCCCGCTTCCACCTACACCGCCACATCCACACATCCACCGCCTCCTCAACCTCCTACTCCTAGATCCACATTGTTATTTTTAATTTTTCTGTATTTTATGTTAAGTCATTTCCCTATCCACATTAGTTTGCAGAACAGTTGCCATGCTCTTAAGCACACTTTGATGCCTTTTGCAGCCCTCTAGCCCTTTCCAGGACTATTTTAGAGCCATTTTAGTGCCCAAAAGTTCGGGTCCCCATTGACTTCAATGGGGTTCGGGGTCAAGTTCGAGTCCCAAACCCGAACTTTTTTTTCAAGTTTGGCCGAACACGTCGAACCCGACCATCCAGGTGTCCGCTGAACTCTATAGCTGAGGCAAGTAGCAAAAGAAACCGGTCTCTTTTGTCAAAGTGTTGGTTTGGCACCATAGATGATCTAGTCTGATGCATCAGGCATTGGTGAGTGGAAATCCTGGCTGATCTCTGCCTGATTCATCTTGACAAAGGTCAGTCTCTCCACATTTAGGGTGGACAGGCGAGTTCTCTATGGTCTCTGCCGCAATAACACCCGCTCTGATGCCACACTACTGGCTGGGCAGGACAGCTTTACCAGGGCAAACTCGGCCAGTTGCGGCCACAAATCCAGTTTGGCTGTCCAGTAGTCCAGCAGATCTTTAAAGATGGCTGGCAGGGTGCACTCCAAGTATGCCACCACCTGCTGGTTCAGGTTCTGCTCTATGTCTAGCTGCTAGTGAGCAGTTTCTTCACTTTGTGGGTAAAGAAAGCTGATCATCAGAGACACTAGACTCAGGCTGCTGCTGATGGAGCTGGTACTGCTCCTACCCCCCCTCCACCCCTCCACAGCAGCCATGGCAGTGGAACCTGAGCACAGAGGACCCCCCGGTCAGACCTGCGAGAAGATGGACAATGGCGCAGATAGGCAGCGGCCAACTGATTACATAGGATGTCTCTATAGTAGTTAATTTTGTCCTCCCGCTCAGCGGGTGTAAAAAAAGGCCCCCATTTTGTAATTTTCTCACTTCACAACACAACTGCAAATACTTTTTTGTGCCAATAATACACGCCAAAAAGTGCTTTAGAACATATAACTTAACTGCACCGCTGAATGGCAAATAGGCCCTTGTTTTTTTCCACTTATACACGACACAAAAGGCTTTAGAACAAATATCTGCACCGCTGACAGACTAATACATTTTTTCTTTTTCCACTAATACACACAACAAAAGGCTTTTAGAACAGATAACTGCACCTCTGACCGCAAATATATATATATTTTATTTTTTCACTAATACATAGTAACATAGTAACATAGTAACATAGTAACTTAGTACATAAGGCCGAAAAAAGACATTTGTCCATCCAGTTCGGCCTGTCATCCTGCAAGTTGATCCAGAGGAAGGCAAAAAAAAACCCTGTGAGGTAGAAGCCAATTTTCCCCACTTTAGGGGAATAAAAAATTCCTACCCGACTCCAATCAGGCAATCAGAATAACTCCCTGGATCAATGACCCCTCTCTAGCAGCTATAGCCTGTAATATTATTACACTCCAGAAATACATCCAGGCCCCTCTTGAATTCCTTTATTTTACTCACCATCACCACCTTCTCAGGCAGAGAGTTCCATAGTCTCACTGCTCTTACCGTAAAGAATCCTCTTCTATGTTTGTGTACAAACTTTCTTTCCTCCAGACGCCGAGGATGTCCCCTCGTCACAGTTACAGTCCTGGGGATAAATAGATGATGGGATAGATCTCTCTACTGACCCCTGATATATTTATACATAGTAATTAGATCTCCCCTCAGTCGTCTTTTTTTTAAAGTGAATAACCCTAATTTTGATAATCTTTCAGGGTACTGTAGTTGCCCCATTCCAGTTATTACTTTAGTTGCCCTTCTCTGGACCCTCTCCAGCTCTGCTATGTCTGCCTTGTTCACAGGAGCCCAGAACTGTACACAGTACTCCATGTGTGGTCTGACTAATTATTTGTAAAGTGCTAGTGATTATTTTCCACATCAGTGTTACCGAGTGCTTTACCATTTAGTATGTACGGGTGACTTGCATTATTCCTTCCCATGTGCATAACTTTACATTTGTCAGTGTTAAACCTCATCTGCCACTTATCTGCCCAAGCCTCCAGTCTATCCAGATCGCTCTGTAGTAGTATACTGTCCTCTTCAGTGTTAATTACTTTACACAGCCTTTTACATGGCACAAAAGGCTTTAGAATATATAACTGCACCGCTGAACGGCACATATATTTTTTCTTTTTCCACTAATACACGCCACAAAAGGCTTTATAAAATGTAACTTCACCACTGAACGGCAAATATATTTTTATTTTGCCACTGATACACACAACAAAAGGCTTTAAAACAGATAAATGCACTGCGGAAGGGCAAATATATTTTTTCTTTTTAAACTAATACACGCCACAAAAGTCTTTATAACATATAACTGCACCTATGAACTGCAAATATATTTTTCTTTTTCCATTAATACATGCCACAAAAGGCTTTAGAACATATAACTGCACCACTGAACGGCAAATATATATTTTTCTTTTTTCACTAATACATGCCACAAAAGGCTTTTGAACACTTTAGAACAGATAACTGTACCGCTGACCAGCAAATATATTTTTCTTTATCAACTAATTCACATCACAAAAGGCTTTAGAACATCATATAATTACACTGCTGACTGGCAAATACATATTTTCTTTTTCCACTAATACACCTTACAAAAGGCTTTAGAACATATAACTGCACAGCTAACCGGCAAATATATTTTTTCTTTTTTAACTAATACACGAAAAAAGGGCTTTAGAACATAAAACTGCACCGCTGAACAGCAAATATAATTTTACTTTTGCAACTAATACACGGCAAAAAGGGCTGTAATTTTAGCACTTCACCACACAACGGCTAATAAGCACTTTTTTCCCACTAATACAAGCCAAAAAATTCTTTAGAACATATAACTACACAGCACAAGGGCAAATAAGACATAGAAATATTTCCTTGTAATAAACCCTGTTAATGCCTGTTTCAACAGCACTTACACCAACAGTTTTCTGGAATTACTGAGCTGAATAATGGCAATTTGGATCCCCAGTCAGTGCAGCAAGGTGTAATAGGATTGTTCCTATTACCGAGGCTGTAACTAGAGATGAGGGAATTTTGAAAAAATTTGATTCGGCTGGTTTGCCGAATTTTCCGAAAAAAATTGCTTCAATACGAATATATTTGAGGCGAATCGCCGGCTATTTCCGGGCTGCATAGAGCCTTTATATGGTTGTAGAACACTGTGCCTTGCAGTAACACACATAGGGAGTGTGCTGGGGTAGTGAAATAATACTGACAGTCAGTATGACATGCAGATGACTGGCGTCGCTATTAGAATCACACTGCACACTTCACTTATTTGGGCAGTCACGGGGCCAAAACCGACCAAATAACTCAAGTATTAACTCAGCCTTACAGGTCGATGTTAGTGTAAAGAAGAAGCACACTCCTTTTACACCCTCGTCAGATGATTCCACATACTGTAGATGTCTACATAACCTGTTCTATTAAACGCTTATACAAGCACAGCCCCCCCCCCCCCCGACAGAGTGGAGAGGGTGTCAGCAGTAACTTTGTGTTGACGTCACTGATTAATTTGCCCTTCCTCTGATTCTTCAGAACAATAACCCACAAAGAACGGATCCTGTCTATGGAGCATATGACTTCACTCGATCAGCATTTGCTCAATAATCCATCAGTATTGCCAATGCCAAAAAAACCAAACAGGAGTGGATCTAAAACAGAGATGACACGTGAATGGAATATTTGCATTTCTTCTGTGTTTTGTACCCACTCCTGCTTTTGGCTACCAAATCATAAGCCAATTCTGATGTGACCATGCAGGCCTTACAGCTGCTACACAGACAGGATGCGTTGTGCATCTCATTTTTCCTTCCTTCTGACAGATCAGAAGTAAGGTCAAATAAATGATTATGTCAACCAGGCCGAAAGCCAAAATAGTGGACCAGTCATGAAGTGGGGAGGGTGGGAACAGCATGAGAAGTCCACAGAGTGGACCTATGACATGGTGGTGAGGTTAAAGCAGCATGAGGAGACCACAGAGTGGCCCAATGACAGGGTCTGGAGGTGGAAGCAGTATGAGGAGGCCACCGAGTGGCACAATGACAGAGTCTGGAGTTGGCAGTAGTATGAGGAGGCCACCGAGTGGCACAATGACAGAGTCTGTAGATGGCAGCAGTATGATGAGGCCAGCGAGTGGCAAGGTGACATAGTGTGAATATAGCAGCAGCATGAGGAGACCACAGAGTGGCAAGGTGACATAGTATGGAGATGGCAGCAGCAGGAGGAGACCACAGAGTTGCAAGGTGTCATAGTGTGCAGATGGCAGCAGCAGCAGGATCCCACAGAGTGGCAAGGTAACATAGTGTGGTGTTGGCAGCAGCAGCAGAAGGATCCCACAGAGTGGCAAGGTGACATAGTCTGGAGATGGCAGTAGCAGCAGTTGCATCAGGAGGATACCATAGAGTGGCAAGGTGACATAGTGTGGAGATGGCCGCAGCAGCATGAGGAGACCATAGAGCTGCAAGGTAAAATAGTGTGGAGATGGCAGCAGCAGCAGGAGACCACAGAATGGCAAGTTTGGAGATGGCAGTAGTAGATGGCAGCAGCAGCAACAGCATTAGGAGGATACCATAGAGTGGCAAGGTGACATAGTGTGGATATGGCAGCAGCAGGAGGTGACCACAGAGTGGCAAGGTGACATAGTTTGGAGATGGAAGCAGCAGCTGCATCAGGAGACCTGAAAGTGACCCGGTAACAGAGTGGGGCGGTGAGTGGCAATACCAGTAAATAAGGAGCTCATGGCATCAGATGTGTGGCATCAGGCCGGTTGCAGCCTTAAAGTAGTAGCTGAGGCAGGTAGTCAGAAGAAAACGGTCTCTTGTATCAAAGTGTTGGTGTGGCACCATAGATTCTCTAGTCTGATGCATCAGGAATTGGTGGTTGGAAATCCTGGCTGATCCATGCCTGATTCATCTTGACAAAGGTCAGTCTCTCCACATTTTGGGTGGACAGGTAAGTTCTCCTTCGGGTAACTATGGCCACCGTCACACTAAACACTTGCTCTGATGCCACACTACTGGCCGGGCAGGACAGCTTTTCCAGTGCAAACTCTGCCAGTTGTGGTCACAAATCCAGTTTGGCTACCCAGTAGTCCAGCGGATCTTCAATATAGGGTGGCAGGGTACTGTCCAAGTATGCCTCCAACTGCTGGTTCAGGTCCTACTCTAGGTCTAGTTGCTGCTGGTGAGTATTTTCTTCACTATGTGGGTGAATAAAGCTACTCATCAGCGACTCTAGACTCAGGCTGCTATTGATGGAGCTGGTACTGCTTCTGCCACCCCATTAGCCATGGCAGTGGAACATGAGCGCAGAGGGCCCCCCCAGTCAGACCTGCGAGAGGATGGACAATGGTGCCGATAGACAGCGGCCAACTGACTACATAGGATGTCTCTGTAGTAGTTTAGTTTGCCCTCCCTCTCGGTGGGTGTAAAAAAGGCCCCCATTCTGGACTGGTATCGAGGGTCCAACAAGGTGGAGAGCCAGGAGTCACCCCTCTGCAGAATGGTGACAATTCAGCTGTCACTGCGCAAGCAAGTGAGCATGCAGCAGGCCATTTGTGCAAGTGACTCGGAGGGACTCTCTGTCTCCATCTTCACTGCATACTGCCACGGTGTGTCGGGGTCCTCTGTCTCGTCTTCCTCATCATCCTGTAGCTCTTCTAGCTGCTCCTGCTCCTCCTTTCCTGTCAGCTGAGTAGAAAAAACACCCATTTGGCTACACATTGCCTGTGCTCCAATGTCCTCCTCCCCCTCCTCTTCCAGTTCAGCCCCCACAGAGCTCACGTGGCCGTGAGATCGAGGTGCCACGTCTCCTGACCAGCCATTGTTACCACCATCTATTCCAGGACATGAAGCAGTGGAATAATGATGTTCATCCCATAGTCCTGGCAACTGACAAATGTGGCGTCCTCAAAGGGCGTGAGCAAACTGCAGGTGTCACGCATGAGCTGCCAGTGGCTGACATCGAAGTTACACAGGGGAGTACTCCTATCCACTTGCATCATCAATAAATCGTTGATGGCCTTTCTCTGTTCGTATAGCCGGTCCAACATATGGAGGGTGGAATTCCAACGGGTGGAAACATCGCAGATCAGCCTATGTTGGGGGATGCTGTTCTGCCTCTGCAACTCAAAGAGGGTGTGCTTTGCGGTATATGAGTGGCTGAAGTGCATGCAAAGTTTCCTGGCCATTTTTAGGATGTCTTGCAGATGGCTGGAAGACTTCAGGAACCGCTGGACAACCAGATTGAACACATGTGCCATGCAGGGTGCATGGCTCAGCCTTCCTTGATGCAGCGCCGACACAATGTTCTTCCTGTTGTCGGTCACCATAGTTCTGATTTTGAGTTGTCGGTGAGAAAGCCAGGATTCGATTTCTTGATGCATCACACGGAGCAGTTGCTCCCCTGTGTGACTCTGTTCGCCATGGCAAGCCAGGTTCATAACAGCGTGACATCGCCAAGCCCTGCACATGTGGTATGCTGGAGTGGCACTGTGACTTGTCCCTGCAGTTGAGGCTGAGGACATGGTGGAGGATGAGGAGGCAGAGGCGCACATTGTCGCAGGACCAACGGCATGACAGTGTGGTGGAGGAAGAGGCATGACCTATCCAAGTTGCTGGTGTGGCTGTGCAGGAACCACATTCACCCAGTGGGCAGTAAAGGACATGTATTGTCCCTGACCGTAGTTAAAGCTCCACACGTCGGTGCTGCCATTCACTTTGGCAGGCATTGTTAGGTAGAGATGTCGCAAACATAAAATTTTGCATTCGCGAACGGGCGAACCGGGCGAACAGCCATAGACTTCAATAGACAGGTGAATTTTAAAACCCACAGGGACTCTTTCTGGCCACAATAGTGATGGAAAAGTTGTTTCAAGGGGACTAACACCTGGACTGTGGCATGCCGGAGGGGGATCCATGGCAAAACTTCCATGGAAAATTACGTAGTTGACGCAGATTGTGGTAAGTTGAATTCGCAATGCGATTAATATAACCTGCATTAATCGCATTGCGAATTCAACATAGAGCTAAGTTCCTAATGGTTGTATTGCTAGAATTGATGAATATAACGAATATAGCACTATATTCTCAACCTTCGTTATATTCTAGCAATACAACTATTAGGAACCCAGCTCTAAGCTGAATTCGCAATGAGATTAATATAACCTGTATTAATCGCATTGCGATTACAACTTAGATCTGAGTTCCTAATGGTTGTATTGCTAGAATTGACGAATATAACGCATATAGCACTATATTCTCAATCTTCGTTATATTCTAGCAATACAACTATTAGGAACCCAGCTCTAAGCTGAATTCGCAATGAGATTAATATAACCTGTATTAATCGCATTGTGATTACAACTTAGTCAAATTTGTGACACTGCAGCTTCAGAATGAATCTAAGATGGATGCTGTCCTTGCTTTTTGATAGGAGGTGGGAGGGTCTGGGTGGGAGGGTATGCTGATTGGCTGGAATGTGTCTGCTGACTGTGAGGTACAGGGTCAAAGTTTGCTCAATGATGATGTATAGGGGGCGGACCGAACATCACATATGTTCGCCCGCCGCGGCGAACGCGAACAAGCTATGTTCGCCGGGAACTGTTCGTCAGCGAAAAGTTCGGGACATCTCTATTGTCAGGCTCAAGGACTAGCCCCCTTTCTGTTCTACATGTTTGTGCAGGGATGGTACTGCCTTTTTTGCAAAGAAATTATGGCTTGGGACTCTCCACCTCGGCTTGGCACAAGCCATCAGTTCTCTGAAAGGTGCAGAGTCCACCACTTGGAATAGGAGGGACAGAAGCACCAGCAACTTGGAAAGGAGCATGTTCAGCTGTTGGATGCATGCACGCATACTGTTGTCTCCTTGCAATCGCTTCGGTGATCGATTGCTGATGGAATGACTGACGAGGAGTAGGAGCAGGAGCATCTAGACCAGCAGAAGATGGGATTGACAGACAGCTCCCTTTGGCTGAGGTGGTGGAGCCTTGACTGGCTGAAACTGGGTGCGTACCACTGGGTGATGTAGCGGTTGCTGCAGCAGGCTGGACCACCACATCGGAGCCACGGTTCTCCCAGGCCCCTGTATGGCAACGCTGCATATGTTGACGCAGGGCTGTAGTGCCAACATTGGCACCCTGGCCACGCTTTACCTTCTGCCCACAGATGCAACATATGGCCACGTTCAGCTTCTCTGGCGCTTTGAAAAAAAATTGCTACACCTCCGAGTAGGTGATTTTCCCCCCAACAGTCCACACTGACTGATTGCTACCGCCGCTGCCTCCGTGAAGCTGCTGCGAAGTAGGTGGTCTACCCCGGGCACGTTTGGCTCCCGACCTCCCACTGCTGCCACCCTGCTGACTCCCAGCCATGCTACCACCTAGCTGGCTCCTCCGCTGCCTCACGGGCAAGCTGCCACCCTCTTCTCCTGATGATGATGAAGCCCCTTCTGCACATGCTCCCAAGTGCGATCGGCTTCATCATCATCGATTAGTGTCTGCACATCACTTATGTCTTCCTCAACGGCCTCTAGGTCAGGAGCCTGACCACTGGCAGCACAAGCTCCCATGCTACTCTCCTCATCACTACTTGCTCGACTAGCAGAGGAAGCAGCGGATGTCTCCTCCAGATCTTTGCTGGGCAGTAGCTGCTGACCGTCCTCTAGTAGCTGTTCCTCACTGAAAAGTGGAGCAGAGCCTACAGCATATACTACTTCTTGCGGTGAGGGAACAGAAAAGGACAGAGGCAAGTTGAGAACAGGTGAGGGCACAGGACCTGCTTCCGGGCCATGCGAACCCACGACTGTTAGCTGGGGGTGTCTTAAGTCACTTGGGATGACGTGGATGACCGAGTTAACCAATCAAGAACCGCTGGGTTGCTGGTCAAGACACGACCGGTTGATGACATGCTCATTTATTTAGTTTAGCTACAAGTATGTCAGGCAGAGCAGTGCCAGGCTCATGCCTCTGCCACTCCTCTGTGCATGGCCTGGCACTTCTCTGCCTGACATACTTGTAGCTGAACTAAATAAATGAAACGGAAACTAAAACACCCCTAAAAGCAACAAATATATTTTTCATTTTGTACTAAAATAGGCCACTAAATTATTCCTGTGCAAATAACAGCAAACATGAACTGAGTATATATTTCTCAAATTGTACTGAAATAGGCCACTAAATTATTTCTGAACAAATGCAAGCAAACGTGGCCACTAAAAGGATTTCAGAGTAGAAAAAGTAAACTGCGTATATTTTTCATTTTTTCTACTGAAATATGGCAATAATCGCTTTTAGCGCAAATAACACCAAATGTGAACAGCGTTTATTTTTCTCGTATTGTAGTGAACTATGACAAGAAATGCTTTTAGCGCAAATAACACCAAATATGAACTAAGGCAATTTTTTTTATTTTTCTCTAGAAATATGGCAATAAAGGCTTTTAGCGCAAATAACACCTAATGTGACTGCGTCTATTTTTCTCGTATTGTAGTGAAATATGACAAGAAACGCTTTTAGCGCAAATAACAGCAAATATGAACTTAGTCTATTTTTCTCTTTTTCTCTAGAAATATGGCAATAATCGCTTTTAGTGCAAATACGAGAAAAAATAGACGCAGTTTACATTTGGTGTCATTTGCGCTAAAACAGCAAACATGAACTGAGTATATATTTCTCAAATTGTACTGAAATAGGCCACTAAATTATTTCTGAACAAATGCAAGCAAACGTGGCCACTAAAAGGATTTCAGAGTAGAAAAAGTAAACTGCGTATATTTTTCATTTTTTCTACTGAAATATGGCAATAATCGCTTTTAGCGCAAATAACACCAAATGTGAACAGCGTTTATTTTTCTCGTATTGTAGTGAACTATGACAAGAAATGCTTTTAGCGCAAATAACACCAAATATGAACTAAGGCAATTTTTTTTATTTTTCTCTAGAAATATGGCAATAAAGGCTTTTAGCGCAAATAACACCTAATGTGAACTGCGTCTATTTTTCTCGTATTGTAGTGAAATATGACAAGAAACGCTTTTAGCGCAAATAACAGCAAATACGAACTTAGTCTATTTTTCTCTTTTTCTCTAGAAATATGGCAATAATCGCTTTTAGTGCAAATACGAGAAAAAATAGACGCAGTTTACATTTGGTGTTATTTGCGCTAAAAGCGTTTATTGCCATTTTTCTAGAGAAAAATAGACTAAGTTCATGTTTGCTGTTATTTGCGCTAAAAGCGTTTCTTGTCGTATTTCACTCCAATACGAGAAAAATAGACTCAGTTCACCCTATGTGTTATTTGCACTTAAAGCGTTTCTTGTCATATTTCACTACAAAAGAAGAAAAATAAATGCAGTTCACATTTGGTGTTATTTGCACTAAAAGCGTTTATTGCCATATTTCTAGAGAAAAATAGACTAAGTTCCCCTGACGATGCCATCGGGCCAAACGCTTTGGATGGTGAGGGACACTGGGATGGGTGATTTGACTGTTTGTTACTTATATTAGCGGTGAGGATGAGGAACTATTATGGATATGTTTGTGGTTCTCCTCTGTATAATTGCCAATATTTTAAAGCACTGTGTTTGGTACAGCTTAATGTGCAATCTGCAATGGAGACCAATATACTTTTCCTTTTTCTTTGCACTGGCACTTTAATGTATATGATTATATGCAATTGAATATTATCTAAACATATTTTTGCTTCCTTCCTGTATATGTAATTGGATATTAGCCTAATCCCGGCTGTCCCTCTTTTATACATTTTTTTCCATCCCGCTGTAAAGTGGGGACTCCATTCTGTGCTTTTAATAGATTGTATTTAATAAAGATATATTTTTTTGCTTACAATATCGTCATCTGCTGTTATATGACCTGGGCATACACATTTTTGGTGTAGGTTTTATATTTCACTACAATATGAGAAAAATAGACGCAGTTCACATTTGGTGTCATTTGCGCTAAAAGTGTTTATTGCCATATTTCTAGAGAAAAATAGACTAAGTTCATATTTGCTGTTATTTGCGCTAAAAGCGTTTCTTGTCGTATTTCACTACAATACGAGAAAAATAGACGCAGTTCACATTTGGTGTTATTTGCTCTAAAAGTGTTTATTGCCATATTTCTAGAGAAAAAGATGAAAATAGACTTAGTTCACATTTGGTGTTATTTGCGCAAAAAGCTTTTATTGCCATATTTCATTTCAATATGAGAAAAATAGACGCAGTTCACATTTGGTGTTATTTGCATGTGATGCAGCGGCGGAGCCAGCCAGGTAGTAGCATGACTGGGAGTTAGCAGGATGGCAGCAATAGGAGGTCTGGAGCCAAACGTGCCCGGGGTAGACCACCTGGTTCGCAACAGCCTACCTGCCCGGGAAGTAGTGGTGCAGGGGTTCACGGAGGCAGCGGCAGTAGCAATCAGTCAGTGCGGACTATGCGTTTTTGAGGGACCACGCGTTCCCTATCCAGAAAGTTTTACCTCTTCAATCTCGAAGCATCCAATATTTAAGACACAAGCAAATAAATGAGGTCCCACTGCCACCAAACTACAGGCTCCTGTGGGATGTCAGAAAATATACATATAGTGAAGCACTGCAGATCACCAAAAATTCCTTGTGTGATTGTACTCACAAGCGCAGCTTGATATATAGGCACATCATAAAGCTCCATAGCTCTCCTTTATTTGCACCGTCTTCACCACTACTAAAATATAGGATCACTCTAAGAGTGAAGCACCACTAACGAGATCGTGTATAAAAGTTTTTAATATACTCACAAACATGAGATAAAACAAGCAGTCAAAGCTGTCTTGACAACTCTGCCTGACCCGGGTTTCGCTCCACACTTCGTCAGGGGCGTCACCATTGTCTTACTAAAACATGTTTTATACCCTCCCCCATAAATATATCACAAAGGTTGAATACATTAAAAATACATAAAACACTTTTAACTAGCTAAATTACACTTCTCATCAGTACCTAGAATGACATCTTGGGTATATTTTTCACTTTCCACTTTCTTCTGATTTCAGATTCATTCATAAATCCGCTCGTGATCATTCCCCTAATACCCACCCGCTTTTCTAACTCTTAAAGGAACAATCCTACTGACTCCCATAGTGCACACCTCCATATTCTAATTGGTGAGTATTGCCTTTCCTTCTTTCCATAGCACAAACCTACCTCTCCTGATTGGCTAGCAGTGATTGGCCTTATACCTTTTCAACTTCAAGTTCTTTATTCCACCAGGCACGATTTTAGATCTAATTCGACATTTAGTCCCTGCGGCTGGATGGTATCCAGCTCATAGATCCAGCTAACCTCCCGCCGATCTATCTTCTTAATCGCATCTTCTCCCCGCCAATCATTTTTCACCACTTCTAATCCAGCAAATGCAAGCCCCTTGTTTTTTTTTTGGTGAACTTTCTTGAAGTGCATGGACACCGCATGGGTCTCCAGTCCCTTTTTAATATTATTAATGTTTTCCTGTATCCAGATTTTTTATTTTCTAGTTGTGCGTCCTACATACTGATGGCCACATGGGCACTCCAGCATGTGTATGACTCCTATACTATCACATGTGATTTGCTTTTTAACATTAAAATCCTTGTTTCTTTTAGCCGAATGGATCACCGTAGTCTTCATTTGTTTCTTGTCATTATTTCTATTCCTACATGGAAGGCAAAGTATTTTTTTTCTTTTTGTTCCTCTTTTTTCACAATAGCACTATGTACCAACTGATTTTTTAGATTCGGTGCCTTTTTGAAAATAAAATCTGGATGACTGGGTATTTCTATACCTATAAGCGGATCATTTTTAAGTACACTCCAATTCTTACTTATGGCATTTTTAATGAGGCCTGCTTGTGCTGTTTATTTGGTGAGAAAGGCAAATCTGAAGTTTTTCTTTATCTTCTTTTTTTCTTCACTCACTAACCCTTTTTTATCCCCACTTTCCTCAATCTCACGACTACATCCCACTAGTTCCTCTTTATTATATCCCTTCTCCAGAAATCGATCCTGAACAAGCAAACTTTGTTCTTGAAACATCACAGCATCAGTGCAATTGTGGTGAATTCTCCCAATCTGGCACCTCGGGATGTTTTTCAACCATGGGCCATAGTGGCAGCTGGTCAGATCGATATAGCCATTAACATAGTTTTTTTTTTAAAAGTCTTAGTCTTAACCCGCCCATCTTCCACAAAAATTGTAAGATCCAGAAAATTCACCTTTTTGTCATTGACGCTGTTCGTAAACTTAATATTCCAATCGTTAATATTCAGCTGTGCGATTAGTTATTCTAGGCCTCTTTTTTCTCCTTTCCATATGAGGAAACAGTCGTCTATAAACCTTATATTGAGTATACCAAGCTCTGTCTTTTTTCCTAAAATGGGCTTAATCCTCTCTGTTTCCCATGCCGACATAAACAAGTTGGCGAAACTCGGGGCGAATTTCGCCCCCATTGCTGTCCCGACTTTCTTGAGGAAAGCGAAAAATATACCCAAGATGTCATTCTAGGTACTGATGAGAAGTGTCATTTAGCTGGTTAAAAGTGTTTTATGCATTTTTTATGTATTCATCCTTTGTGATATTTTTATGGGGGAGGGTATAAAACATGTTTGAGTAAGAGAATGGTGATGCCCCTGATGAAGCGTGGAGCGAAACCCGGGTCGGGCAAAGTTGTCAAGACAGGTGGTGAAGACGGTGGAAAAAAGGAGAGCTGTGGAGCTTTATGATGTGCCTATATGTCAAGCTGCGCTTGTGAGTACAATCACACAAGGAATTTTTGGTGATCTGCAGTGCTTCACTATATATATATATTTTCTGACATTCCAAAGGAGCCTGTAGTTTGGTGACAGTGGGACCTGAATTATTTGCTTGTGTTTCAAATATTGGATTTTTTGAGATTGAAAAGGTGAAACCTTCTGGATAGGGAACGCGCGGTCCCTCAAAAACGCATGGTCTGCATTGTGATCTGTACCCACTTCACACTTGGGAATCGCTGAAACACAACATTGCCATATGTATTGGGACTTTTTTTCTTCTTTACATATAGTCAGTGCAGACTGCTGGGGGGAAAGTCACCTACTCGGAGGTGTGGCAGTTTTTTTTTCAAAGCGCCAGAAGAGGTGAACATGCCAATATGTCACATCTGTGGGCAGAAGGTGAAGCGCGGCCAGGGTGCCAATGTAGGCACTACAGCCCTGACTCAACATATGCAGCGACGCCATATATTGGCCTGGGAGAACCGTGGCTCCGATGTGGTGGTTCAGCCTGCCGCAGCAACCGCTACATCACCCAGTGGCACGCACCCAGTTTTAGCCAGTCAAGGCTCCACCACCTAAGCCGAAGGGAGCTGTCTGTCAATCCCATCTTCTGCTGGTTCAGATGCTGCTGCTCCTACTCCTCGTCAGTCATTCCGTTAGCAATCTATCACTGAAGCGATTGCAAAGAGACAACAGTATGCGTGCACGCATCCAACGGCGCAGAAGCTGAACATGCTCCTGTCCAGGTTGCTGGTGCTTCAGTCCCTCCCTTTCCAAGTGGTGGACTCTGCACCTTTTAGAGAACTGATGGCTTGTGCCGAGCCGAGGTGGAGAGTCCCAAGCCGTCATTTCTTTGTGAAAAAGGCAGTACCATCCCTGCACACACATGTAGAACAGAAGGTGGGTCAGTCCTTGAGCCTGTCGGTGTCTGCCAAAGTGCACGACAGCGCCGACGTGTGGAGCTTTAACTAAGGTAAGGGACAATACATGTCCTTTACTGCCCACTGGGTGAATGTGGTTACCTGCATAGCCACACCAAGCTACTTGGACAGGTGACGCAGCTTCCTCCTCCATGTTGTCACGCCATTGGTCCTGCGACAATGTGCGCCTCTGCCTCCTCATCCTCCACCATGTGCTCAGCCTCCACTGCAGGGACAAGTCACAGTTTCCCTCCAGCATACCACATGTGCAGGGCTCGGAGGTGTCACGCTGTTCTGCACCTGGCTTGTCTTGGCGAACGGAGTCACACAGGGGAGCAACTTCTCCGTGTGATGCATCAAGAAATCGCATCCTGGCTTTCTCCCCGAAAACTCAAAATTGAGAGGGAGGACAAACTAAACTATTACAGAGACTTCCCATGTAGTCATTTGGCCGCTGTCTATTGGCCCCATCGTCCATTCTCTTGCCGGTCTGACCGGGGGGGCCCTCTGCGCTCACGTTCTACTGCCATGGCTGCTGGGGAAGGGTAGGGTGGCAGGAGCAGTACCAGTTCCATCAGCAGCAGCCTGAGTCTAGAGTCTCTAATGAGTAGCTTTTTCACCCTCATAGTGAAGAAAATACTCACCAACAGCAGGAGGTACACCTGGAGCAGGACCTGAACCAGCAGATGGTGGCATACTTGAACAGCACCCTGCCAACCCACATTGAATATCCGCTGGACTACTGGGCAGCCAAACTGGATTTGTGGATGCAACTAGCAGCGTATGCCCTGGAAAAGTTGTCCTTCCCGGCCAGTAGTGTGGCATCAGAGCAGGTGTTTACTGCTGTGGTGGCCATAGTTACGCCAAGGAGAACTCGCCTGTCCACCCAAAATGTGGAGAGACTGACCTTTGTCAAGATGAATCAGGCATGGATCAGCCAGAGTTTCCAACTACCAATTCCTGATGCATCAGACTAGATCATCCATGGTGCCACACCAACACTTTGATACAAGAGACCGTTTTCTTCTGACTACCTGCCTCAGCTACTACTTTAATGCTGCAACCTACCTGATGCCACACATCTGATGCCAAGAGCTCCTTATTTCACTCACCTTCATCAGCGGGTACTGGTATTGCCACCCACCGCCCCACTCTGTTACTGGGTCACTTTCAGGTCTCCTGATGCAGCTGCTGCTGCCATCTCCAAACTATGTCACCTTGACACTCTGTGGTCACCTCCTGCTGATGCCAACTCCACATTATGTCACCTTGCCACTCTATGGTATCCTCCTGATGCTGCTGCCATCTCCACACTATGTCAACTTGCCACTCTGTGGTCTCCTCATGCTGCTGCCGCCATCTCCACACTATGTCACCTTTCCACTCTATGGTATCTTCCTGATGCTGATGCTGCTACTACTGCCATCTCCACACTATGTCACCTTGCCACTCTGTGGGATATTGCTGCTGCTGCTTCCAACACCATAGTATGTTACCTTGCCACTCTGTGGGATCCTGCTGCTATCTTGACACTATGTCAGCTTGACACTCTGTGGTCTCCTCCTTCTGCTGCTATCTACACACTACGTCACCTTGCCACTCTGTGGTCTCCTCATGCTGCTGCCATATCCACACTATGTCACCTTGCCACTCGCTGGCCTCATCATACTGCTGCCATCTACAGACTCTGTCATTGTGCCACTCGGTGACCTTCTCATACTGCTTTCACCTCCAGATCCTGTCATTGGGCCACTCTGTGGTCTCCTCATGCAGCTTCCACCTTACCACCATGTCATAGGTCCTGGCTGACATCATTATTTATTTGACCTTTCTTCTGATCTGTCAGAAGGAAGGAAAAATGAGACGCACAATGGACCCTGTCTGTGTAGCAGCTGTAAGGCCTGTATGGTCCTATCAGAATTGGCTTATGATTTGGTAGCCAAAAGCAGGAGTGGGTACAAAACACAGAAGACATGCAAATATTCCATTCACGTGTCATCTCTGTTTTAGATCCACTCCTGTTTTTTTTTTTTTTTTGTTGGGCATTTTCAATACTGATGCTGATTATTGAGCAAATGCTGACCGAGTGAAGGCGTATGCTCCACAGACAGGATCAGTTTTTTGTGTTATATCGTTCTGACGGATCAGAGGAAGGGAAAATGAATCAGGGACGTCAACACAAACTTACCGCTGACACCCTCTCCACTCTGTCGGGGGGGGGGGGGGGGGCTCTACTTGTATAAGCATTTAATAGAACAGGTTCTGTAGACATCTATGTGGAATCAGCTGACGAGGGTGAAAAAGGACTGTGCTTCTTCCTTACACTAACATCGACCTGTAAGGCAGAGTTAATACTTCAGTTATTTGGTCAGTTTTGGCCCCATGACTGCCCAAATAAGTGAAGTGTGCAGTGGGATTCTAATAGTGACGACTGTCATCTACATGTCATACTGACTGACAGTGTTATTTCACTACCACAGCACACTCCCTATGCGTGTTACTGCAAGCCACAATGTTCTACACCCATATAAAGGCTCCATGCAGCCCGGAAATATCAGTTTTTTATCGTGATTCGCAGCGAATATATTCTGATCTAAGCAAATTTTTTCGGAAAATTAGTTGAAACCGTCCGAATCGAATTTTTTAGAAATTTGCTCATCTCTAAATATGAACTTAGTCTATTTTTCTCTTTTTCACAATTAGGATTTCCCTATGACTCTCCCTAGCATCTGCACACGTCTCTCCCTGCCTGTGAAATGATTCCTCTCACTATCCTTTCCCTGCACCAGTAAATCACCTTTTTACTTTTCTTTTAACAAATAGTTTTTCTTTCACTCTCCCTAGCGCCTGCATACACATCTGTCCCTGAACAAAGTACAATAGTGAGTGGCAGACTCTAAGATGGCCGCCGTATTTATAGGGCTGTGACATCTCCAGGCTGGCTGCTTATTGGCTGCATGCATGGCATTATGGGTCATCCTGCCTTCCCATAGTTCCTTGCCCCATGTCCTCACACATGTAGCCACCAATTTAGCCTCCATTGTAGCCAGCTAGCCGCCATGTTAGGAAAAATTGCGATTCATTTCCACAAAGCACAAGGAAATTCACATTCGTTCAGTTCAGCTGTAACCTCCCCTACTGAACCCTGTTCAACATAAATGCTGTGGAATGATTCCTCCCTATCCTTTTCATACACCTTGAATAATATTGCCCTGCACTTGTAAATCATTTTTTTAGCACAATGAAGTTCTTTCTGACACTGTCCCTAGCGCCTGCTGACTTCTCTCCCTGCACTAAGTACACAGGAAAATGGCAGAATCCAAGATGGCTGAGGCTATTTATAGGGCTGTGACATCACAGGGCTTTCTAGCTGCTGATTGGCTGCATGCATGGCATTTCGGGTGATCCCGCCTTCCCAGAGTTTCTTTCTCCATGTCCTCAAACGTACAGCAGCCATTTTAGGAAAAAATTTGATTCGTTACCACTAAGAGCGAGGAAATTCGGCTTCGATGCAAATCAAATTTTTCCTGTAATTTGGATCGAATTCCACTTTGTCAGCTTCAATTCGCTCATCTCTAGCAATGATAATGTGATGACTGCTAACAAGTTATCTGTACAGAACAAAATGTGGTGCCTATTATTAGGCTTAGTCTCAATCAGGCTCTGGCTGCTCTTCTCATCACTATGGCTGTCTACTTTCAAATTCAACCACACTGTCCCCCCTTTGTCTCTTCTCTCCACATCAGTCCCTCCCCCCTTCCCTCACCCATGTTAAGTTCCCATATACTTTATACCCTCATACATTACACTGACCCTGCTTCCTCCACGGTGCAGCATAAAAAACACCAATATAAATCTCTCACCCACTTGCTGTCTCTTTCTGTTCTCCTGCTACTAGCTGCAGGGGATATTTCACCAAATCCTGGCCCTCCTTATGTTGCTAACTTCTACTCTGCCACACACAGAAACCCCAAAAATTTGATTAATGTTTACTGCACATCCTCTCCAGTGTCTTTTAACTGCGCACTCTGGAACGCACAGTCGGTTGGTAACAAATTACCCACAATCCACGACTTCTTCCTCTCTGAACTTTCTAGCCCTTACAGAAACCTGGCTTCAACCCTCTGACACTGCTTCCCCTGATGCCCTATCCTATGGCGGACTTCACTTCTCCCATACCCCCAGACCTGATGACAGGCACGGTGGAGGAGTAGGCATACTGCTTTCTCCACAGTGCACCTTTCAGGTCCTTCCCCCTGTACCCTCTCTCACATTCCCCTCTTTTGAGGTTCACACAATTAGACTCTTCCATCCATTCCCCCTGAGAGTTGCTGTTGTCTATCGTCCCCCTGGCTCCCCCCCACCAATTTCTGGATCACTTTGCAGCTTGGCTTCCTCACTTCCTCTCTTCTGAATCACCAACTCTTATTATGGGTGATTTTAATATCCCCATTGATGATCCCATCTCCCCATCAGCTGCTCACTTTCTCTCTTTAACCTCCTCTCTTGGCTTATCACAACTGACTTCCTTTGCCACGCATGAACAGGGCAATATACTTGATCTAGTCTTCTTCCGTCACTGCTCAGTCTCAAACTTTAGTAACTTATCTTTCCCACTTTCTGACCACAATCTTCATTCATTTACCATAAAGACCTCTCACATTTCCCATGACAATCCTACTTTTCACACTTACAGAAACCTACACACCATTAACTGCCAGCAACTTATTAACACCCTACAACTAGCTCTTACCCCAATCACTTCCCTCCATGTCCAGACTTGGCTGCCAATCATTACAACCAGACCCTCAAAACCACCCTAGATGAAGTTGCTCCAATATCAATCCGACCCTCTCAACACAGAACACGTCAACCCTGGCACAGACCTGAAACACGTTTTCTCCAGCGCTGCTTCAGATGTGCAGAACGCTTATGGAGAAAATCGCGAATATCAGCAGACTTCCTCCATTATAAATTTATGCTCAAAACATACAATTAAGCTCTCAACATTGCCAAACAAAAGTACTTCACCTCTCTCATCTCCTCACTCTCAAATAACCGAAAACGACTTTTTGACACTTTTCACTCCCTTCTAAGCTCTAAAGTTCCAGAACCTGTCACTGACCTCTGCGCTGATGGCATGGCCACTTAATTCAGAGACAAGATTGGCAGTATCCGGCGGGAAATAATCTCCCAGCCCCCAAACAATTCCAATCCTCCACTCTCCAATTCCTCCACATGCTCTCTCTCATTTTTTGACCCTATAACAGAGGAAGAAGTTTCCAGGCTTCTCTCTTCTTCTCGACCCACGACCTGTAGCAGTGATCCTATTCCATCACACCTCCTCCAGTCCCTCTCCTCGGCTGTCATCACTCACCTTACTACTATTTTCAACCTCTCTCTCTCTTCTGGTATCTTTCCCTCCTCTTTCAAAGACTCTATTATCACCCCACTACTAAAGAAACCATCTCTTGAACCGACCTGTGCTGCTAATTACAGACCTGTTTCTAACCTCCCCTTCATCTCTAAACTCCTTGAACGTCTTGTCTACTCTCGCTTAATAAGCTATCTTTCTGCAAACTCTCTTCTTGACCCCTTACAATCTGCCTTCCGCCCTCTTCAATCTACAGAAACTGCCCTTACAAAAGTGTCTAATGATCTCCTAACAGCAAAAAGAAATGGTGACTATTCTCTACTGATTCTGTTGGATCTCTCTGCAGCGTTCGATACCGTAGACCATAAATTCCTCCTCACCATGCTCCACTCAATTGGTCTTAAGGACACTGCTCTCTTTTGGTTCTCTTCCTATCTCTCTGGCCGCTCCTTTAGTGTATCATTCGCTGGCTCTTCTTCTTCTCCATTTCCTCTTGATGTTGGAGTTCATCAGGGCTCAGTACTAGGTCCTCTACTCTTCTCCCTCTATACAGCCCCCATCGGACAAACTATCAGTAGATTTGGCTTTCGATACAATTTCTATGCTGACGACACCCAACTATACACTTCGTCCCCTGACATCACCCCTGCTTTACTCCAAAACACCAATAGTTGTCTGGCAGCTGTCTCTAACATCATGTCCTCTCTGCATCTAAAACTAAACCTCTCAAAAACTGAACTTCTTGTCTTTCACCCATCTACTAACACACTTAAACTTGATATTTCAATTTCGGTCTGCAGCACTATCATAACTCCTGTGCAACATGCCCGCTGTCTTGGGGCCACATTTGACTCCGATCTCTCCTTTGTTTCCCATATTCAATCACTTACACGCTCTTGTCGTCTGCACCTCAAGAATATCGCCAAAATCCGCCCTTTTCTTACGGTGGAAACGGCAAAAACACTTCCTCTTACTAAACTCTCCCCCTTCAGTCTGTTCTAAATGCTGCAGCCAGGCTCATCTATCCATCCAACCGCTACACTGATGCAACTAGCCTGTGCCAGTCACTTCACTGGTTGCCCATCCACCACAGAATACAGTTCAAACTTCTCACCCTCACCCACAAAGCTCTCCACAGTGCTGCACCTCCATACATCTCCTCCTTCATCTCCATCTACCACCCTACTCATGCTCTCCGTTCTGTTAGCGACCTAAGATTAATAACCTTTATAATTCGTACCTCTCACTCCCGTCTTCAAGACTTTTCTCGAGCTGCATCTACTCTCTGGAATACTCTGCCCCGGAATACTAGGTCAATCCACAACTTCACCTTCAAACGTGCCTTAAAAACACATCTTTTCAGGCAGGCTTATCAAGCTACCTAAACTGACTATTCCCGGACTAAACCTCCCCCCCACCAACTCCTCTGGCCTAAACTCAATCCTTTAGTAGTCCCAAACCCGAAGCAGATCGGCCGTCACCACTCCTGTCAGTTCAATAATGGCTCAAATCCTACTTATCACAATCAACTACCTTATGTGTCACCCCCAATTCCTCATAGATTGTAAGCTCTTGCGAGCAGGGCCCTGACTCCTAGTGTTTCAGTTGCATATTATCCAGTTATTTTTGCTTTGTATATGAACCCTATGAACTTGTAAAGCGCTGCGAAATATTGTGGCACTATATAAATAAATGTTATTATTATATTATTATTATTATTATTAGTGGGAGTGCAAAAATTGCAAGATTTTATGATATTATTTTAATAGATATAATGAGATGGAAAATCCAAAATAACATCACAAAAAATTCTTTAAAAGTATGTTTACCATATAAAAAACTTCATTTAGATAATTCATTTTTTTGTTGACACATTCCCTTTAACCGCTTAAGGACACCTTAAAGACCAGGCCATTTTTTGCAAATCTGACCAGTGTCACTTTAAGTGGTGATAACTTTAAAACGCTTTGACTTATCCAGGCCATTCTGAGATTGTTTTTTCGTCACATATTGTACTTCATAACACGGTAAAATGAAGTAAAAAAAAAAATCTTTTTTATTTATAATTTACCAAAATATTTTAAAATATTGCAAATTTCCAAGTTTCTATTTCTCTACTTCTATAATACATAGTAATACCTCCAAAAATAGTTATTACTTTACATTCCCCATATGTCTAATTCATGTTTGGATCATTTTAGGAATGACATTTTATTTTTTGGGGATGTTACAAGGCTTAGAAGTTTAGAAGCAAATCTTGAAATTTTTCAGAAATTTTCAAAAACCCAATTTTTAGGGACCAGTTCAGTCTGAAGTCACTTTGCGAGGCTTACATAATAGAAACCACTCAAACTACACCCCTCAAGCTATTCAAAACTGATTTTACAAACGTTGCTAACCCTTTAGGTGTTCCACAAGAGTTAATGGCAAATGGAGATAAAATTTCAGAATTTAGATTTTTTGGCAAATTTTCCATTTTAATCCATTTTTTCCAGTAACAAAGCAAGGGTTAACAGCCAAACGAAACTTAATATTTATTGCCCCGATTCTGTCGTTTGTGGCCGTAAACTACTGTACAGGCACACAGTAGGGCGTAGAGGGAAAGGTGCACCGTATGGTTTTTGGAAGGCAGATTTTGCTGGACTGGTTTATTTACACCATGTCCCATTTGAAGCCACCCTGATGCACCCCTATAGTAGAAACTCCATAAAAGTGACCCCATTTAGGAAACTACACCCCTCAATGTATTCAAAACTGATTTTACAAACTTTTTTAACCCTTTAGGTGTTGCACAAGAGTTATTGGCAAATGGGGATGAAATTTGCGAATTTAATTTTTTGGGCAAATTTTCCATTTTAACCCATTTTTTTTCACTAACAAAGCAAGGGTTTACAGCCAAACAAGACTATCTTTATTGCCCTGACTCTGCCGTTTACAGAAACACCCCATATGTGGTCGTACACTACTTTACGGCCACACGGCGGGCCGTAGAGGGAAAGGAGCGCCGTGTGGTTTTTGGAGGGCTGATTTTTATGGACCGGTTTATTTACACCTCTACGCCTTTACACCTTTACAAAATAGTCCCAACAAAATCGCCACCTTATCCCGTAGTTTCCAAAATGGGGTCACTTTTAGGGAGTTTCTACTCCAGGGGTGCATCAGGGGGGTTAAAACAGGGACATGGTGTCAATAAAAAAGGCCGTCAAAATCAGCCTTCCAGAAACCATGTCGGTCCTTTCCTTTTGCGCCCTGCCTTTTAGTGATACAGCAGTTTACGACCACAAATGTGGCGTTTCTGTAAACTGCAGTATCAGGGTAATAAATATTAAGTTTTGTTTGGTTGTTAACCCTTGCTTTGTTACCGAAAAAAACGGATTGAAATGGAAAAGTGCAAAAAATAGCTGTATTGTTTTTTTATGACTATATTATCCTTTTTGATCCAAATTTTTTTTTTAGCCTATTATCTTACGAAGGGGCTAATTTTTTGCAGGATAAGAGGACGTTTTTATTGGCACTATTTTGGGGGCTATATGACTTTTTGATCGCTTGCTATTAAACTTTTTGTTATGTAAGGTGACAAAAAAAGTTCTTTTTTTGCACCGTTTTTTTTTTAACCGTGTTAATCTGGGGGGTTACATCATGGGGTATTTTTATAGAGGAGATTCTTACGGACGCGGCGATGCCTAATAAGTCAACCTTTTAACAATTATTTAGGTTTTAGACTATATTATCCTTTTCGATACAAAAAATAAAATTTTGTATCTCTAAAGTCTGAGTCATTTATATTTTTTTAGTTTTTTAGCCGATTATCTTATATAGAGGCTCATTTTTTGCGGGATGAGAGGACAGTTTTATTGGCACTATTTTGGGGGCTATATCGCTTGCTATTACAATTTTTGTTATGTAAGGTGATAATCTGGGGGTTAGGTCATGGGGTATTTTTATAGAGGAGATTATTACCGACGCGGAGATACCTAATTTGTATACTTTTTAAAATTATTTTAGTTTTTACAATTTTTTTGGTGTCTCAAGTCTGAGAACCATAGTTTTTTTTATCCGATGTCAGTGGCTAAATTGGGATATAAATTTAGTACTCCATGGAAGTGTGGTACTCCCTGAAGCAACCAATAATCCAGAGGCCCGGATGATCGGGGCACGTGTCACATTGAGTAGTAGTGTCCTTCCGTATCCCCCTCCTGTGACACACTCTGCACCTTTTTTTGGTCCGTCCCTTCTTTCCAGTATGGGGGACCACACCTGGAAAGTGTTATCCAGGGACGATCCGGGAGCCTCCAGTTCCCGAGGTACTCCGGCCCGATCTTTTTCGGTCCGAAAAGATCAGGGCCTTGAGGACTGCCTCATAGAACTGAAGGAATGCCCCTGTGTTGCCAGCGCTCTGGGACAGCACAAAAGAGTTGTACATGGCAACCTGCACCAAGTAGACCGCAACTTTTTTGTACCATGCCCCGGTTTTGCGCATGGCATTATATGGCTTGAGGACTTGATCAGAGAGATCAACTCCTCCCATATACCGATTGTAGTCGACGATACAATCGGGATTGAGGACCGTTGCCGCGGTACCTCGCACAGGGACAGGGGTGATGCCGTTACCATGAATTGTGGACAGTACAAGGACATCCCTCGTGTCCTTATATCTGACCAGCAACAGGTTTCCACTGGTAAGGGCACGGGTCTCACCCCTGGGGATAGGTACCTGGAGGGGGTGGGCAGGGAGGCCGCGTTGATTTTTCCGCACGGTCCCACAAGCGGACGTGGATCTGGCGGCGAGGGACTGGAACAAGGGGATACTAGTATAAAAGTTATCCATGTACAGGTGCATAAGTCCCACACAAGTTTCCCGCTAACACCCAGAATGGGGGGACATTCTGGGGGTTGAATACGGGAATCTCGCCCCTCGTACACATGAAACTTGTAAATGTACTCTGAGGTACTCTCACAAAGTTTTACAGCTTCACGCCATACCTCACCCGCTTTGAGGGAACATACTGGCGGAAAATGAGTCTCCCCTTGAACGCAATGAGAGACTCATCAACCGCGACCTCCCTTCCAGGTACATAGGCCTGTGCAAATTTGGCCCCAAAGTGATTGATGACAGGTCTGATTTTGTATAGGCGGTCATAGGCAGGATCACCTCAGGGGGGACATGCTGCATTATCTGAATAATGCAGGCATTTCTGGATGGCCTCAAACCGGGAGCATGTCATGGCCATACTGTAAAGTGGGGTCTGGTAGAGGACGTCCCCACTCCAGTAATGCCTGGCACTAGATTTCTTGACTAGGCCCATATGCAGCACGAGGCCCCAAAATGTCCTCATCTCAGCTGCACTGACCGGGGTCCAGCCACCGGGCCTAGCCAAAAAGGAGCCCAGGTGTTGAGTAATGAACTGTTGGGCGTACAGGTTCGTCTGCTCCACCATTAGATTTACCAGTTGGTCACTGAAAAAATGACTAAAAAAGTCATATTCAGTGAAGCCCACTGTGGAAATCTGGATTCCTGGTTGGCCTACAAAATCAGGAATCACGGGCTCAAATCGCTCTGGAGTACACCAGACAAGTTCACCAGCAGGGGGCTCCAGTGGATTTAACTGGTGGGACGGAAAACTAGTATGAGCCCCAGAGCTGCTCATACTAGGGTGGGCCAAAGGGTCCCTAACATGGCGGTCCCCTTGCTCCGCCTGGCGGCGTCTCCTCCGCCTTGGGGGCTCATCATCATTGCTAGATGATGAGGAGGACACGGATGACAACAGGAAAGTGGGGTCATCCTCGTCCTCACTGGGACTCTCGGACTCAGAGGCAAGCTGGGCGTATGCCTCCTCTGCCGAGAACATCCGGCGGGCCATATGGGAGTGTGTGTCTGCGTCTGTATGTGCGTGTAAATCTTTATTTGGTGTGCGTGCGTGTGGGGGCACGGGTGTTCACTGACTTATCCCTAAAACTAACAGAAAAAAAAAGACTAACTAAAAAAGACTAACATAGTTATAAGGAAAAATAATACCATTCTTTAATACAGAATGCTTAGTAGGTGGTCAATTGAGAATTAAAAAATAAAAAATAATTAACTCACCTTCTTCTCTTGATCGCGTAGCTGCCGGTCTCTTCTTACTTCTTTAATCAAGAGCTGCCGGCTAAAGGACCTGTGGTGGCGTCAGATCACATGGTCCAATCACATGGTCCATCACCAGAAGTAAGAAGAGACCGGCAGCTACGCGATCAAGAGGAGAAGGTGAGTTAATTATTTTTCATTTTTAACCCTCAATTGACCACCTACTAAGCATTCTGTATTAAAGAATGCTATTATTTTCCCTTATAACCATGTTATAAGGGAAAATAATAACATCTGCACAACACCGAACCCAAACCTGAACTTCTGTGTACCACAGTCAGTTTTTTATCACGCGCATGCAAAACGCATTGCACCCGCGCGATAAAAACTGAACAATGGAACGCAATCGCAGTCAAAACTGACTGCTATTGCGTACCTACTCGCGCGGGTTTGCCGCATCGCATCCGAACCTTATCCGGACACGCTCGTGTGAACTCAGCCTAATACAGGTTATATTAATCGCATTGCAAATTCAACATAGAGCTGGGTTCCTAATGGTTGTATTGCTAGAATATAACGAAGATTGAGAATATAGGGCTACATTCGTTATATTCGTCAATTCTAGCAATACAACCATTAGGAACTTAGCTCTAAGTTGAATTCGCAATGCGATTAATGCAGGTTATATTAATCGCATTGCGAATTCAACTTACCACACTCTGCGTCAACTACGTAATTTTCCATGGGAGTTTTGCCATGGATCCCCCTCCAGCATGCCACAGTCCAGGTGTTAGTCCCCTTGAAACAACTTTTCCATCACTATTGTGGCCATAAAGAGTCCCTGTGGGTTTTAAAATTCGCCTGCCTATTGAAGTCTATGGAGGTTCGCCCGGTTCGCCCGTTCATAAACATTTGCGGAAATTCGGAAAATTTTATGTTCGCGACATCTCTACTGATCAGATGGGGGTGCTGGGGCACAGATAGGGTCCTGGGGCAAGGATGGGTGCTGGGGCACAGATGGGGTGATGCTGGCTCAGATCCACACGTGCACTGCTGCGTTCCGCTCTCCTCGGGCTCCGGACACAAAAAGAGGAGGAGAGGAGCGCTGCTATGATTTGAATCTCCCGCCGACCTATAAATCAGAGGCGATCCTGAGAGGTGATGTCACCATCACCTCTCAGGATTGCAGGATGGTGATTGGTGGTGTATTATCACACCACCGATCACCATCCTGTTCCGGGTTATCGGGTCCTCAGAGGTTTGCTGCGATCACCAACATGGGGGGGTCACAGGACCCCCAGGCGCATCTAGCCAAGGTGCCTGCTCAATGATTTGAGCAGGCACCGGTTCCGATCACCGCCCGCCGTGCGGCGGTGATCGGAACTATATAAGGACAACATGCCGTACCGGTACGTCATGTATCCTTAAGAGATTAAGATCCACTTTTAGGCACTAAATTTTACCTAATGACTGAATCGGGAATGGACTATATATTTTTTTTAACTAGACTTCCTTTCATTCACTTCACCGATTATATTCGCATTTTCATAACTACTCAAACAATTAGTTACCCGTTTAAGGGACTGTATACTTGCTGGTTATCTGTACTAAGTATTCAGCATGACTGTGGTTTAGCAAATTTTGAACATTTCTTTTGCTTGTTCTCAAGTGAACCTATTTGATATTCGGGAGAGATTCTACATCTAAATTGTCATCATAGTTCTATAAAATGTGTTTAGCTGTAGCTGATTGTTATCGTTCCTCCCTAGACATGATAAGTGTTCCAAGGCTCTATTTTTAAACATTCTTTATACATTGCATTGTTTCAAGTAAATGCAGATAGACAAATATATCACACTCTGTGTCTAGCAATTTGCATTTCTCCTTCCAAAATACTTTTTGTAAAAGGACCGATACTAGAAAAGGTAGACATAAAACATATTCAGGAGAAACTCAGTAATTGCCAATGTTTTCCTGTAAGAAAAAGCCTGAAATAATTATGTACTCTTCTAGATCACATGGATTGATTATATAAATTTGTCCTCAAGCAGATGTTTTCCTTACATGAGATGTGGTAACCCAACATTACAAAAACCTGAGTGAAAGTAAGACAAAAATTCATTACTATTAACTTTAGAGGGATAGTTTTTTTTTATAGTAGAATAACCCATTAAACCCACGAATATAGATAAAGGGGGAGATTTATTAAGACAACGGGTTTCTGCGCCAGTCTTGACATTCCCTGCACTACCAGAGGATGCGCTTCATTCATGACGAGATGCAGGTTTAGTTACAAATTATACGCATCCTCTTGCACTTTTTGCACCTAAACAGAAATCTACGAGGTAGAAAATTCCCGACACTCAAAATAGAGGAAAATGTAAAATTAAATCTTTATTGTAGCCACCCTTAGTTTTCAATACATAAGGCTATACGTTTCGGTCCCCCCTGGACCTTGTTCACGGCCTGTAATCTGTAGTAGTCATGAAGCGAGGTGACTACTACAGATTACAGGCCGTGAACAAGGTCCGCGAGGGACCGAGCTGTTGTATATTTCTGGCTTCATTTGCGCCAGAAAACTGGTGTAAATTAAGATAAATTTGTCATGGCAGCTGACCACATCTACTTCCAACCCTAGCTATGCACCATTTTAGAAATGTGGCAAAGGTGGTGTAAAAATGCCACTTGTGACTAATTTTTCAAATGTCACATTTAAAAAGACGCAAATGTGCAGTTTGAGATATTTTAAGACCACTTTTCTGGTGCAAACTAAATGATAAATCTCCACCAAAGTGCACTTAGAACGTCTTCAGATCATTTCACTTTTTACATATTTTATGTTTCAGCCTTGTGCTAAAATAATTTTAAAAAATTAACATTTTCACTCAATACTGCATAATGAGAAAGTGAAAACAGAATGTTCAAAATCTTTGCTAATTTATTCAAAAGGAGAAACTTTACTTTTGCATTGAAATAAGTATTTAGACCTCTTACTCAGGACTTGAAGCACCTTTGGCAGCAATAACAACCTCCAGTCTTCTTGGATATGATGCAACAAGGATTGCACACTTAGATTTGTGGGATTTCTGCCATTTTCTCTGCAGATCCTCTCAAGCTCTGTCAGTTTGGATTGAAACCATCAGTGAACAGTGAACAGCCATTTTCAAGTCTCTCCACAGATGTTGGATTGGGTTCAATTCAGCACTATGTCTGGGAAACTGAAGAACATTCAAAGAGTTGTCCCTAAGCCACTCCTGTGCTGCCTGGGGCTGTGTGCTTAGGGTCATTATTAGAGATGAGCGAATCGAAGTTGACGTAGTGGAATTCGATCCAAATTTCAGGAATTATTTGATTTGCACCGAGTCCGAATTTCCTCACGCTTCACGGTAACAAATCCCATTTTTTCCTAAAATGGCTGCTGCACATGTGAGGACATGGAGCAAGGAACTCTGGGAAGGCGAGATCACCCATAATGCCATGCATGCAGCCAATCAGCGGCCAGCCAGCCCTTTGATGTCACAGCCCAATAAATTGCCTCAGCCATCTTGGATTCTGCCATTTTCCAATGAACTTAATGCAGGGAGAGACGTCAGCAGGTGCTAGGGATAGTGCTAGAAAAAACTTAATTGTGCTAAAACATTATTTACAAGTGCAGGGGGAAAAAAATCAAGGTGTAGGGAAAGTATAGAGCGGAATCATTCCACATCATTTATGTTGAACAGGGTTCAGTAGGGGAGGTTACAGCCTGGGTAATAAGAACAATCCTATTACACCTTGTTGCACTGTCTGGGGACCTAAATTTCCATTTATACAGCTCTGTAATTCCAGCAAACCTTCTTGTTATTAGGGTGTAAGTGCAATTTGATACAACCATTAACAGGGTTTATTACAAGAAAATATTTCTATGTATTATTTGCCCTTGTTATACAGTCCTGATCAAAAGTTTAAGACCACTTGAAAAATGGCAAAAAATCATATTTTACATTGTTGTATCTTAACAAGGTTCCAAGTAGAGCTTCAACATGCAACAAGAAGAAATGAGAGTGAGCCAAAATTTTTTTTTGAGCATTCAATTAATATAAAATAACGAATAAACTGAAACAGGCTGTTTTTAAGCTGATCAAAAGTTTAGGACCACATGCCTTTAAAAGGCCAAATCTGTGCAAAGATGTGGATTCATTGTCATTTTCTGTCAGGTAGTCACACGTTGTGATGGCAAAGGCAAAAAAAAACTCTCCCTTTTTGAACGTGGTCGGGTTGTTGATCTGCATAAGCAGGGTCTCTCACAGCGTGCCATAGCTGCTGAGGTGGGACGCAGTAAGACAGTCATTTAGAATTTCTTAAATGATCCTGAGGGTTATGGAACAAAAAAGTCAAGTGGAAGACCCCAAAAAGTTTCATCAGCACTCACCCGGAGAATCCAATTGGCTGTCCATCATAACACTGGACGATCCTCGACCCAAATTAAGGCCCTTACTGGTGCTGACTGCAGCCCCATAACCATAAGACAGCATCTGAGACTGAAGGGCTTCAAGGAGACCTCATCTCCTTGAACGCCACAGAACTGCTCTTTTGGACTTTGCAAGAGAGCACCAAACATGGGACATTCAAAGGTGGAAGAAAGTTTTATTCTCTGATGAGAAAAAATTTAACCTTGATGGTCCTGATGGTTTACAACATTACTGGCATGACAAGCAGATCCCACCTGAGATGTTTTCTATGCAGTGGAGGGGGCGCCATAATGGTCTGGGGTGCTTTTTCCTTCATTGGAATAATGGAGCTTCAGGAAGTGCAGGCGCGTCAAACGGCCGCTGGCTATGTCCAGATGTTGCAGAGAGCATTCCTCATGACTGAGGGCCCTCGTCTGTATGGTAACGACTGGGTTTTTCAACAGGACAACGCTACAGTACACAATGCCCGCAGGACAAGGGACTTTTTCCAGGATAATAACCTCACTCTTTTGGAACATCCTGCGTGTTCCCCTGATCTAAATCCAATTGAGAACCTTTGAGGATGGATGGCAAGGGAAGTTTACAAAAATGGACAACAGTTCCAGACAGTAGATGGCCTTTGTGCGGCTGTCTTCACCACTTTTTGCCATTTTTCAAGTGGTCTTAAACTTTTGATCAGGACTGTATATTCTAAAGCATTTTTTTGGCTTGTATTAGTGGGAAAAAGGGCTTATTAAAGTGTGAAAATTACAGCCTTTTTGTCGAGTATTAGTAGAAACTAAAAATATATTTGCCATTCAGCGGAGCAATAATATGTCCTAAAGCCCTTTTTTTCGTGTATTAGTGGCAAAAGTTAAATATATTTGCCGTCCAGCATCGCAGCTATATGTTCTGAAGCCCTATTTGTTGTGTATTAGTGGCAAAAGTAAAATATATTTTCCGTTCAGCGGTGCAGTTATATGTTCTAAAGCCATTTTTGCTGTGTATTAGTGTCAAAAGTAAAATATATTTGCCATTCAGCGGTGCAGTTATATGTTCTAAAGCTTCTGTGGCATTTATAAGTGGAAAAAAATAAGGCCAATTTGCCGTTCAGCAGTGCAGTTATATGTTCTAAAGCCCTTTTTGGCGTGTAATAGTGGCAAAGTAAAAATATATTTGCAATTCTACAGTGCAGTTATATGTTCTAAAGCCCTTTTTGTCGTGTATTAGTGTCAAAAGAAAAATATACCGTATTTGCCGTTCAGCGGTGCAGTTATATGTTTTAAAGCCCTTTTTGTTGTATATTAGTGCCAAAATAAAAATTTATTTGCCGTTCAGCAGTGCAGTTGTATGTTCTAAAGCCCTTTTTGTCGAGTATTAGTGGCAAAAGAAAAACACATTTGCTATTCAGCGGTGCAGTTATAGGCTTTAAAGCCTTCTGTAGCGTGTATAAATAAAAATAAATAAAAAAAGGGCCTATTTGCAGTCAGCCGTGCAGTTATATGTTCTAAAGCCCTTTTTGTTGTGTATTAGTGTCAAAAGAAAAATATATTTGCCTTTCAGTGGTGCAGTTATATGTTCTAAAGCCCTTTTTGTTGTGTACGTATAAGTGGAAAAAGAAAAATATATTTGCCGTTCAGCGGTGCAGTTATATGTTCTAAAGCCTTTTTTGGCATGTAATAGTGGCAAAATTAAATTATATTTGCCGTTCACCAGTGCAGTTATATTTGATATAGCCATTAACAGAGTTTATTACAAGGAAATATTTCTATGTCTTATTTGCCCTTGTGCGGTGTAGTTATATGTTCTAAAGATTTTTTTTTGGCTTGTTTTAGTGGGAAAAAGGGCATATTAGCCGTTGTGTGGTGAAGTGCGAAAATTACAGCCTTTTTGTTGAGTATTAGTGGAAAAGAAAACTATATTTGCCATTCATCAACGGAGAAATTATTTGTTCTAAAGCCCTTTTTGTCGTGTATTACTGGCAAAAGTAAAATACATTTGCCATCCACCGTCGCAGCTATATGTTCTGAAGCCCTTTTTGTTGTGTATTAGTGGCAAAAGTAAAATATATTTGCCGTTCAGGGGTGCGGTTATATGTTCTAAAGCCCTTTTTGTCATGTATTAGTGGCAAAAGTAAAATATATTTGCTGTTCAGCGGTGCAGTTATATGTTCTAAAGCCTTCTGTGGCGTGTATAAGTGGAAAAAAATAAGGGCCTATTTGCCGTTTCTCGGTGCAGTTATATGCTCTAATGCCCTTTTTGTCGTGTATTAGTGGCAAAATAAAAATGTATTTGCTGTTCAGCGGTGCAGTTATATGTTCAAAAGCTTTTTTGGCATGTAATAGTAATAAAATAAAAATATATTTGCCGTTCAGCGGTGCGGTTATAGCTTCTAAAGCCCTTTTTGTCATGTATTAGTGGCAAAAGTAAAATATATTTGCTGTGCAGTTATATGTTCTAAAGCCTTCTGTGGCGTGTATAAGTGGAAAAAAATAAGGGCCTATTTGCCGTTCCTCGGTGCAGTTATATGCTCTAAAGGCCTTTTTGTCGTGTATTAGTGGCAAAATAAAAATGTATTTGCTGTTCAGCGGTGCAGTTATATGTTCTAAAGCTTTTTTTGGCATGTAATAGTGGCAAAATAAAAATATATTTGCCGTTCAGCGGTGCAGTTATATGTTCTAAGGCCCTTTTTGTCGTGTATTAGTGGCAAAATAAAAATATTTTTGCCATTCAGCGCTTCAGTTATATGTTCTAAAGCCCTTTTTGTTGTGTATTAGTATTAAAAGTAAAATATATTTGCCATTGAGCGGTGGAGTTATATGTTCTAAAGGCCTTTTGTGGAGTGTATAAGTGGGAAAAAGAAAAATATATTTGCCGTTTAGCGGTGCAGTTATATGTTCTAAAGCACTTTTTTGTTTGTACTAGTGGGGAAAAAAAGGGCTTATTCGCCTTTGTGTGGTGAATTGAGAAAACATCCACCGCTTCCTCCAGTAGGCAGGCAAGTAGTGATGAGGAAAGTGGTGTGGGAGCTGGTGTTGCGAGCGGTCAGCCTCCTGACCCAGAGGTGGTTGAGGAAGACATCAGTGACGTGCAGACAGTACTCGATGATGATGATGTAGCTAAACGCACTTGGGAGCCGGGTGACGAAGGGGCTTCATCATCATCAGGAGAAGAGGGTGGCAGTTTGCCCATGAGGTAGTGGTGGAGCCAGCAAGTGGGTAGCGTGTCTGGTATTGAGCAGGGTGGCAGCAGTGGGAGGTCGATAGCCAAACGTGCCCAGGGTAGAACCATCCGCTTTGCAGGGGCCTACCTGCCCAGGAAGTAGCAGTGCACGGGTTCACGGAGGCAGCGGCGGTAGCAGTCAGTCAGTGCGAAGCGTTGGGGGTAAAATCACCTATTCGGCGGTGTGACAGTTTTCTGTTAAGCCGTCGGAGGAGGTAAACATGGCCATATGTAAAATCTGTGGGCAGTAGGTGAAGCCTTGCCAGGGTGCCAATGTTGGCACCACGGCCCTGCGTCAATATATGCAGCATCACCATATATTGGCCTGGGAGAACCGTGGCTCCGTTGCGGTGGTCCAGCCTGCCACAGCAACCTCTGCATCATCCAGTGGCACGCACCCGATTTCAGGCAGTCAAGGCTCCACCAGCTTAGCTGAAGGGAGCTGTCTGTCCTTCCCATCATAGGCTGGTCCTGATGCTCCTGCTCCTCCTCCTCAAGAGACAACAGTATGCGTGCATTCATCCAACGGCGCAGAAGCTGAACGTGCTCCTGTCCAAGTTGCTGGTGCTGCAGTCCTTCCCTTTCCAGACTGCTGGTATCCAGGGAAACAGGGGGTGGGGATACCACCTTTAACTCACCCTTGGCCCCTTTACCCAACCTTGACCCATAACAAAATACACCGACAACTGTATCTCTTTATTGCTGGGTGGTGATCGGCCACAGCTTCTTTATTAAAGCGGCAAACCTTAATAAACCATAATATCGGAACGGTATGCCAAAGGCTGGACTCCCAGCGGGCAAGTTAAACCGTAATCATCAGAGCTGTCTGCCAACCGCTGGACTCAGTTACTCCATCTGCTACCACCATATCTCTGCTGTACTCAAATGCTGCCAGCTGTGACTTCATAAACTCGACCAAAATTCGCAGCTCTCCAAAGCCGTAATCATCGGACCAATATCCAAAACCGCTGGACTCCCAGCAGGGTCTCTTAAAATAGAAAAAACAAAACAGAATAACCAAGTATCCATAACTGATCAGAACCGTGCACCTCGACCCGCCTCCCAAGAATAACCGCAAAGGGAGGGAGGGAGGGCCAATCTGATTCCACTTGCAAGAGGAAGTGACCAGGACAGAGATGAGGTATATGTGACCTTCAGGATTTCCTGCACCGCCCCCATCCTGTCTAAGGAGGATACCCAGTGAATTAACCCTCAATGACCCTAATCTGCAACCTACTTAACCATTACTGAGACGGGGCCAGATTCCTAAATGCCCCAAAGGGGAAAAGGGGGAAGGGGGAGGACCATCAGTCCCTAATCACCCTCCCTATACAGTCAGGCGTTTTCCAATTTGTGGACTCTGCACCTTTCAGAGAACTGATGGCTTATGCCGAGCTGAGGTGGAGAGCCCTAAGCCATCATTTCTTTGCCAAAAAGGCAGTACCAGCCCTGCACACACATGTAGAACAGAAGGTGGGCCATTCCTTGAGCCTGTCGGTGTCTGCCAAAGTTCACGGCAGTGCTTACGTGTGGAGCTATAACTACAGTCAGGGACAATACATGTCCTTTACTTCCCACTGGATGAATATGGTTCCTGCAAAGCCACACCAGCAACTTGGCCAGGTGATGTCGCTTCCGCCTACACGTTCTCATGCCGTTGGTCCTGCGACAATGTCCGCCTCTGCCTCCTTATCCTTCACCATGTCCTCAGCCTCCACTGCAGGGACAATTCACAGGGCCCCTCTAGCATACCACATGTGCAAGGCACGGCAATGTCATGTTGTTTTGCACCTCATTTGCCTGGGCAAACAGAGTCACACAGGGGAGAAACTGCTCCGTGTCCTTCATCAAGAAATCAAATGCTTGGCAAATGCATTTTGTACAAAACCATTTGGGCCCGTATGCAAAACGTAAAGGCGATCTCTGTAAGACGGGAACCTAACACTAAATACTACCTGTTATGCACCATAATGGCCGCAATAAAGTTCAGGAAGTGTTGGCTCCACATGCATGCTGGGTCCACTCTGCCTTTTACCATTTTTGGTGCCATAATGGCCTCCATTACTTCCAGGGGATGCAGGTACCAACATGCATGCCAAGCCACTCCATACCTCTCTTGGTGCCAGACGTCTTCCAATGAATTCAGTGAGAGCAGGCCACAGCTTTAAATTTAAACTAATTAAAATCAGCCTATGGGGCAGACAGGCTAGTCACGAGTGCACGACTAGCTGGAGTGCCACACCTCCAGCTTAGTAAACCTGCAAAAAAAGGGGGTCAGTCAGCACATCCCAATGCACAAGTGCACGCTGCCATGGCTAGAAACATTGAGAAAAAAGACAATGCAACAGCACTCTGCAAACAAAATTGAGTACAATAATGCCATAGTTATAAAAATATTCCGGTGCTAACGCTACGCTTATTTTATAAAGTGAGATGCTTGGCAAATGCATTTTGTACAAAACCATTTGAGCCCGTCTGCCAAACGTCAAGGCGATCTCTGTAAGACGGGAACCTAACACTAAATACTACCTTTTATGCGCCATAATAGACGCCATAAAGTTCAGGAAGTGTTGGCTCAAAATCGGAACCATGGTGACCGACAACTGGAAGAACATGGTGTCGGCACTGCCTCAAGGAGGGCTGAGCCATGCGCCCTGCATGGCACACTTGTTCAATCTGGTTGTCAAGTGGTTCCTAAAGTCTTCCACCCATCTGCAAGACATCCTAAAAATGGCCAGGAAACTTTGCATGCACTTCAGCCACTCATACACCGCAAAGCACACCCTCCTTGAACTGCAGCGGCAGAACGGCATCCCCCAACATAGGCTAATGTGTGACGTTTCCACCCGTTGGAATTCCACCCTCCATATGTTGGACTGACTATACGAACAGAGAAAGGCCATAAACAATTTCTTCATGATACAAGCAGACAGGAGTACTCCCCTGTGTAACTTCGATGTCAGCCAGTGGCAGCTAATGCGTGACACCTGACGTTTGCTCAGGCCCTTTGAGAATGCCACGTGATTGTCAGTCGCCAGGACTACGGAATGGACAATGTCATTCCACTGCTTCATGTCCTGGAACAGATGCTGGTAAATCTGTCTGGTCAGGGGACTGGAGAAGTGGCGACTACATCTCAAGGCCACATGAGCCCTGTGGGGGCTAAACTGGAGAAGGAGGAGGACATTGGAGCACAAGCAATGTGTAGCGAAATGGGTGGTTTTTCTACACAGGTGACAGGAGAGCAGGAGCAGCCAGAGTAGTTACAGGGTGTTGAGGAAGACAAGGCAGAGGACCCAGAGACACCATGACAGTATGCAGTAGAGATGGAGGCAGGGAGTCCCTTCAATTCACTTGCACAAATGGCCCGATGCATGCTCACTTGCTTGTGTAGTGACAGCCGAATAGTCACTATTCGGCAGAGGGATGACTTCTGACTCTACACCTTGTTGGACCCTCGCTACCGGTCCAAAATGGGGGCCTTTTTAACACTGAACAAACTGAACTACTATAGAGACATCCTATGTAATCACTTGGCCGCTGCCTATCTATGACATCGTCCATTCTCTCGCAGGTCTGAATGGGGGGGGCCCTCTGCGCTCACGTTCCACTGCCATGGCTGCTGGGTAGAGGTGGGGTGGCAGGAGCAGTACCAGCTCAATCAGCAGCAGCCTGAGTCTAGAGTCGCTGATGAGCATCTATCTTCACTTGCATAGTGAAGAAACTACTCACCAGTAGCTAGACATAGAGCAGAACCAGCAGGTGGTGGCATACTTGGAGTGCACACTGCCAGCGGTCATTAAAGATCCGCTGGACTACTAGGCAGCAAAACTGGATTTGTGGCCGCAACTGGCCGAGTTCACCCTGGAAAAAGTGTGGCATCAGAGCGGGTATTAAGCGCAGCGGGGGCCATAGTTACACCAAGAAGAACTCGCCTGTCCACTCAAAATGTGGAGAGACTGACTTGAGTTGAGTCTGGCGTGGATCAGCCAGGATTTCAACCCACCAATGCGTGATACATCAGATTTAGACGTGGCCTTGCAGTTCGCCCGGCGGTTGTTTCGCTGCGAACTTTACACATCCATCAGGTGGGACAGGACAGCCAATTGAGACGTTTCAGCACATGGACACACCCCCAACCTATCACAGAACCCAATCTGGCAGCCATTTTACATTCTGTGTTTTGCCAGTGTAGGGAGAGGTTGCTTTGTGGAGCAAAGACAAGCTGCTATGGACACAAAAAGCTAGCTAATAGGGCCACAAAAGTCCTTTTTAGGACTGGTATAGGTGTGCTATCAAAAGGTGTGATATAATGAGTGGTGTGAGATACTTATAATATACTTACTAACATAGAAAGTATATTATAGTGCATTTGTATTGTGCAGCAGTTGTGTGCGGTTCTGCTGCGATACTGCAGCTATATAGAGAGACAAGCGCTATTGCCCCCCCAAAAATTTATTGAGGGGTGTGATATACCTATAATATACTTTCTAACATAGGAAGTATATAGTGCATAGTGATGGACGAACAACGGCCGGGATGGTTTGCGATCGCGTGAACGCGATCAAATGTTCGTGAACCGCAAGTTAGCGGCAGGCCCCATTCACTTTAATAGCAGGCGAACCTGAAAAACCTTCAGCTCATATTTGCAGCCACCAAATACTTAGTAGAAGTGCACAAATAGTCCCACAACAGGGACAGTGACATACTAGAGGGGGATCAATGAAAATATTCCAACAAAAAATATGTATCTTAATCAGGGGACATTTTTATGCATCTTAAAGGGAATTTCTCTGAAATGTGCCCTGTTAGAGCATAGAAATTTTTTATTTTAGGCCACGGGAGTACGGGTCTTAAAGGGAGTCTGTCACCACATTTGAGCATATTAGACTGATCAAATAGCGTTATATGTGCCACCCAGAACTTAAAAACGGTACCTTTGTTGTATCTAATGGAGTTTTCTTTCAGCCAAAAATGAACTTTTAAGATTCTGTAAATGCGCCCTCTCAAGTGCCCAGGCTGGCGCCTTAATCGTCCGAGCCCCAGGCAGCACCTCCTCAACGGCTCATAACCCCGCCCTGCGTGTGCCTCTGCCCGCCCGTTTACTCTTCTCCTCTCTCCTTTTCCACTGCGGCTGCACGGTCAAATTCGTAGCGCAGTGGAAAAGGAGATAGGAGGAGAGTAAATGGGCGGGCAGAGGCACATGGAGGGTGGGGTTATGAGCCGTTGAGGAGGTGCTGCCTGGGGCTCTGACGATTGAGACGCCGCCCTGGGCACTTGAGAGGGCGCATTTACAGAATCTTAAAAGTTCATTTTTGGCTGAAAGAATACTCCATTAGATACAACAAAGGTACCGTTTTTAAGTTCTGGGTGGCACATATAACACTATTTGATCAGTCTAATATGCTCAAATGTGGTGACAGACTCCCTTTAAAAATTAGGCATTCACCTGACATAAAGGAAATTCTGATTATGTGGCTCGAGATACATTATGCGATCAATGGATACAAATTTTACTGTAGGCCACTGGACTACAGGCCCAAACATTAGGCATTCACTGGACAGAATAGATCAAGTGATTATGTGGCCGGAGGTATATTACACGGTCAATGGATATCAATTTTACTGCAGGCAAGTACATATACAGTTCAAATACATATGTTTAAAAGAACTAAAAATATAAAATTGGATTAAAAACATGCCTAACAAAATCCCCCCTCTTGGCCCCAACAATTATTCATTCACCGTACAGAACGTACAGAAAAGAACAAGTAAGTATGTGGCTGGAAGTAGATTACACGGTCATTGGATATAAATTTTCCAGCAGGCCAGTGGACTACAGGCCCCAAAAATTATGCATTCAACAGAAAGAAAAGAACAAGTAAGGATGTGGCTGGAGGTAGATTATACGGTCATTGAATATCAATTTTACAGCAGGCCAGTGGACTACAGGCCCCAAAAATTATTAATTCACCAGACAGAAAAGAACAAGAAAGTAAAGGGCTGGAGGTAGATTACACAGTCATTGGATATCATTGGATATTAAAAAATACTGGTCAAATACATATGTTTAAAAGAACTAAAAATATAAAATTGGATTAAAAACATGGCATCGAAATCCCCCCTCTTGAAAAAAACCCTAATAATAATAGTTGAAAGACATGGTTGTCACAGGTGTTGAATTCCTCTGAGGCCCAAAACATTAAGCATTTAACGGACAGAAAGGGCCTTTTATGCCGCTGTATTTACCTAAGACAGGCAACATTATTTTTTCTGGGCGGTGGTGGATATTTGTGGGCTGTCATGAGGAAATTAAATTATTCAATTAAACGTGATCGTCATGTGTTGAATTCCTCCGAGATCCATGCCTCATTCATTTTTAGAAATGTGAGGTAGTCCACACTGTCGTGAGCTAAGCAAGTTAGCTTATCGGTCACGATCCTCCCTGCTGCACTGAATGTCCTTTCAGACAGGACACTCGACGAGGGGCAAGCCAAGAGTTCCATGGCAAATTGTGCCAGCTCTGATCACAGGCCAAGCCTGCACACCCAGTAGTTCAGGGGTTCTTCACTTCTCAGAGCATCCACATCAGCCGGTAATCCAATGTAGTCGCACACCTGTGGGACTAGGCTTTCCTTAAGGCTGGATCCGGAGGGATGCTGTCGATGGGTTGGCTGCAAGAATGATCTCATATCCGAAGTGACCAAAACATATTCAAACCACCTTCTTCTTGCATGCGCTGTTGAATTGGTACCTGCAACTGTTTCTCTGTGAGTGGAAATTTCTCTGCCAGCGCCCCCAAAAGCAGAATGAAGCATTTCTCAAAGCAAGGCCTGGAAGTGCTGCATTCTGACAGACCTCTGTGATGCTGGTAACATGTCCGTCATTTTGTGTTTGTACAGGGAGTCTAAGTACGTTGCCAACCAGTGCTAGTCCTTGCCCTTTATGATTTTTATACGGGGGTCCCTCTTCAAATACTGGAGCATGAAGGCCCCCATTTGCACTAAAATAGAAGCAGTGGAGTTGCCTGGCTCCTGCTCATCGTCCAGGATAATGTCATCCTTGGTCTCCTCCCCCCAGCCACGGACAACACCAGGGATCCCAGAAAAGTTTAATGCATGCTTTTCTTGCTCCTTCTCCTCCGCCCCGGCACCATCCTTCTCTGACTCCTCTAACGACTCCTGTTGACTTGTCTCAGATTGAGTAGGCCCCCTGGGAATTCATCCAGCATTGCGACTTCCTCATCTTCCTGCTCCTGGTCCTCGACGGCTTGATCAATGACACTACGCAATGCACGCCCCAGAAAGAAGGCATAAGGTACAATATCACTGATTGCACCCTGGCTGCGACTGACCAGTTTGGAGAGCTCATTAAAAGGCTGCAGAAGCCTGAATGCGTCGCACATGAGCTGCCACTGGTGCGGTGAAAAAAAAACTAGCTCCCAGAACCTGTTCTGCTGCAGAGTTCGTACAGGTAGTCGTTAACTGCACGTTTCTGCTGGAGCAGCCTATCAAGCATATACGGTACAGCGTGGAGTTCCAATGCGTCGGGCTGTCACAAATCAGATGTCTGACGGGCAGGTGGTGTCGACACTGAACTTCAGCAAGGGGAGCCATGGCTCTGTAAGATCTTCTAAAATGGCCAGAGATTTTCCTGGCCTGCCGCAAGACGTCCTGGACCCCGGGGTATTTGGCAATGAATCACTGCACGACTTAATTCAGGACGTGTGCCATGCATGGCTCGTGTGTCATCTTGCCTTGTTTCAGCGCGCTCAGCAGAGTGGCACCGTTGTCGCACACCACTTTACCAACTGTCAAATTGAGCTGGGTTAGCCACTGATCGGCCTGTGACCGCAAAGCTAAAAGGAGTGCAGGACCGGTGTGGCTTTTGGCTTCCAGGCACAACAGCCGCAGCACAGCATGGCAATGTCTCACCTTGCATGTCAAATAATTTCTGGGGAGCTTGAGGGGAGCAGCGGAAGAAGCGGTAGCAGTGGAAGCCGAGGAAGAGTAGGAGAAGAAGAAGAAGAGGCAGGACTGCATGCAATCCGTGGTGGTAACACCAAATCCACACTGGTGCCACGGGTTACATGCTTGACAGCCATCAGGAGGTTCACCCATTGGGCAGTAAAAGTTATGCACAGTACAGACCAAAAGTTTGAGTCACACTGAAGGCATCAAAACTATGAATTAACACATATGGAATTATATACATAACAAACAAGTGTGAAACAACTGAAAATATGTCATATTCTAGGTTCTTCAAGGTAGCCACCTTTTGCTTTGATTACTGCTTTGCACACTCTTGGCATTCTCTTGATGAGCTTCAAGAGGTAGTCCTCTGAAATGGTTTCCACTTCACAGGTGTGCCCTGTCAGGTTTAATAAGTGGGATTTCTTGCCTTATAAATGGGGTTGGGACCATCAGCTGCGTTGAGGAGAAGTCAGGTGGATACACAGCTGATAGTCCTACTGAATAGACTATTAGAATTTGTATTATAGCAAGAAAAAAGCAGCTAAGTAAAGAAAAACTAGTGGCCATCATTACTTTAAGAAATAAAGGTCAGTCAGTCAGCCGAAAAATTGGGAAAACTTTGAAAGTAAGGGCTATTTGACCATGAAGGAGAGTGATGGGGTACTGCGCCAGATGACCTGGCCTCCACAGTCACCGGACCTGAACCCAATCGAAATGGTTTGGGGTGAGCTGGACCGCAGAGTGAAGGCAAAAGGGCCAACAAGTGCTAAGCAACTCTGGGAACTCCTTCAAGACTGTTGGAAGACCATTTCAGGGGACTACCTCTTGAAGCTCATCAAGAGAATGCCAAGAGTGTGCAAAGCAGTAATCAAAGCAAAAGGTGGCTACTTTGAAGAACCTAGAATATGACATATTTTCAGTTGTTTCACACTTGTTTGTTATGTATATAATTCTACATGTGTTAATTCATAGTTTTGATGCCTTCATAGTCATGAAAATAAAGAAAACTCTTTGAATGTGAAGGTGTGTCCAAACTTTTGGTCTGTACTGTACCTCCAGCCATATCATCACAAGTTCTTTTCTGTCAGGTGAATGCCTAATTTTTGGGGCCTGTACTCCAGTGGCCTACAGTAACATTTTTATCCAGTGACCGCCTAATGTACCTCCAGCCACTTCATCACACGTTCTTTTCTGTCAGGTGAATGCCTAATTTTTGGGGCCTGTACTGGCCGACACAAAAATGAGCACATCCAGAAGCACTCACTAGTAAGAATGGGCCCTCTCTAGTATGCAAGAGAGAGGCGGTGGCGGTGGAGAGAAGCGTTTTCTTACCGCTCCGTCTCCGCTTCCTCCCTGGTCTCCTCCAGCCTGACTGTGTACAGTGTGCACTATGACCTGGCGCTGTATGCAGTCAGGTCACGTGACTGTTGGAAACCAGCAGGGCAGGCACTCAGGACACCCCGGCGGACATGGAGAGCAGCGGATCTGATCTGAGGTCTGATGGGGGTCTGTCACATCGATATGGGGGGCCTGAATGAGCATATGGGGTGCCTGAATAAATAATTAACAACTGATATTAGGGGGGTCCTCCTCACTCTGGGGGTTCTGAGCAAGTGACAAATGGGGGAGGGCCTGGGCATATGGGGGGCCTGCCTATTTCACTCAAACTATTCATTCATTCCCTTCTACTGCCTCTGGTCTCGAGCTGCCAGAACCTGAGGCCACGTGACGGCGGTTACCACCACCCCACCTCATCCCCCATGAAGCCATCCTGCTCCCGGTGCTTCGACTGTGCTGCGTAAGTCTCTGCAGCACAGCTGCGCGGCTGCAAACGTCCTGGTTGCGCAGCAACCGGGCGGCTGTCTATTGACGGCGAGCCCCGATCACATGACGTTCCCCTCAGTGCGAACGTTCCGTACTCAGGGACGCCGTCTGAGTGCGGCAACTTATTCATTATTAAGGCCTTCTGCACACGACCGTTGTGTGCACCCGTGGCCGTTGTGCCGTTTTCCGTTTTTTTTCGCGGACCCATTGACTTTCAATGGGTCCGTGAAAAAATCTGTAAAAATGCACCGTTTTGCAGCCGCATCCGTGATCCGTGTTTCCTGGCCGTGAAAAAAATATGACCTGTCCTATTTTTTTCACGGCCAACGGTTCACGGACCCATTCAAGTCAATGGGTCCGTGAAAGAACACGGATGCACACAAGATTGGCATCCGTGTCCGTGATCCGTGGCCGTAGGTTAGTTTTTATACAGACGGATCCGAAGATCCGTCTGCATAAAAGCTTTTTCAAAGCTGAGTTTTCACTTCGTGAAAACTCAGAACCGACAGTATATTCTAACACAGAAGCGTTCCCATGGTGATGGGGGGACGCTTCTAGTTAGAATACACTACAAACTGTGTACAAGACTGCCCCCTGCTGCCTGGCAGCACCCGATCTCTTACAGGGGGCCGTGATCAGCACAATTAACCCCTTCAGGTGCGGCACCTGAAGGGGTTAATTGTGCTGATCACGGCCCCCTGTAAGAGATCAGGGCTGCCAGGCAGCAGGGGGCAGACCCTCCCCCCCCTCCCCAGTTTGAATATCATTGGTGGCCAGTGCGCCCCCCCCCTCTATTGTAATAATTCATTGGTGGCCAGTGCGGCCCCCTCCCTCCCTGCCTCTATTGTAATAATTTGTTGGTGGCACAGTGTGCGCCCCCCTCCCTCCCTCTATTGTAATAATTCGTTGGTGGCACAGTGTGCGCCCCCCATTGGCCCCCCCTCCCTCTATAGCATTAACAACATTGGTGGCCAGTGTGCGGCCTCCCATCTCCCTCCCCCCCCCCATCATTGGTGGCAATGACCTGCTGCTGCGATGTTCGTGTCCGGCCGGGAGCTCCACCTACTGTAAGTGACAGGTCTGTGCGGCGCATTGCTAAATGAACCGTCACTTACCAGTAGGAGGAGCTCCCGGCCGGACACGAACATTGCAGCTCCCAGGTAAGTATGAATCTTTTACTATTGTACTATTGCTAGTAGCCCGCTGCCACCAATGATCGGTGGGGGGGGGTGGAGGAAGGGGGGGGAGATGGGAGGCCGCACACTGGCCACCAATGTTGTTAATGCTATAGAGGGAGGGGGGGCCAATGGGGGGCGCACACTGTGCCACCAACGATTTATTACAATAGAGGGAGCAAGGGTAGGGGGGGGGGTCGCACACTGTGCCACCAACAAATTATTACAATAGAGGGAGGAAGGGGGGGGGCGGGGGGGCACACTGTGCCACCAACGAATTATTACAATAGAGGGAGGAAGGGGAGGGGGGGGCCGCACTGGCCACCAATGATATTCAAACTGGGGAGGGGGGGGTCTGCCCCCTGCTGCCTGGCAGCCCTGATCTCTTACAGGGGGATATGATAGTACAATTAACCCCTTCAGGTGCGGCACCTGAGGGGTTAATTGTGCTGATCACGGCCGCCTGTAAGAGATCGGATGCTGCTAGGCAGCAGGGGGCAGTCATGTACACAGTTTGTAGTATATTCTAACTAGAAGCGTCCCCATCACCATGGGAACGCCTCTGTGTTAGAATATACTGTCGGAAATGAGGTTTCACGATCTAACTCATATCCGACAGTATATTCTAACATAGAGGCGTTCCCATGGGGATGGGGACGCTTCAAGTTAAAATATACCATCGGATTGGAGAAAACTCCGATCCGATGGTATAAAAGGGACTCCAGACTTTACATTGAAAGTCAATGGGGACGGATCCGTTTGAAATTGCACCATATTTTGTCAAAGTCAAACGGATCCGTCCCCATTGACTTGCATTGTAATTCAGGACGGATCCGTTTTGGCTCCGCACAGCCAGGCGGACACCAAAACGACTTTTTTTTCATGTCCGTGGATCCTCCAAAAATCAAGGAAGACCCACGGACAAAAAAAAAACGGTCACGGATCACGGAAAAACGGGACCCGTTTTTGCGGACCGCAAAAAAATACGTTCGTGTGCAGGAGGCCTAACACTAATAATTATTCATTATTAACGCTGCCCCGGCTTCACCACGCCACCAATGGTACTACCTCTATAATTAAACCTTTATTTTATTCATTATATCAGGCCACACATTCTGGGGAGCCATCTTCACAAATCACTCCCCCTCTGGCCCTGCCCCCTTTGTTTTGGCGTTTTTTTGAATGTGTATATATATGCTGTGTGTATGTTTAGCTTGTATGCAGGGGAGTAACTCCCCGAAACGCGTTGTACTTCTGCAATAAAGATTCATCTATACCATTACCATCTGGACTGGATTGTGGTCGGCTTTCTTGCGCCCTGGGAAAAAATTTTTACTTCTGGAAATCTTACCACTTCTTGGAGACCCCAGGTATCTCCAATAAGAAGACCTCCCTCCGCGGCTGCAGAGCCACCACCAAACCGTGACTCCAGTACACGTCCTGACAAGCTGTCACTAGAGTTGTGCCTACAGGTAGCACAACCGTTAAAGGTGAGCACTGGAATCATCTGTTTTACCTGTTTACAAACGGTATTATACTATGGTGCGCTCTGTTTTGTTTTAACAGCATAAAGTAAATCCTGTGGTTTTGATATTTTATATACTGGCAGATATGGGGGGGGCACAATTGAGGAGGAGGAGCACTATTGGGGGCCCTATCTTGTATACTGGCACACATGGGGGCACTATGGAAGTGGAGGAGAAATATGGGGGCCCTATCTTATATACTGGCACACATGGGGGGCACTATGGAGAAGAGGGGAAAAAAGCACAATGGGGGCATCTTCTGGGGTCCTATCTTATATATTGGCATACATGGGGGGCACTATGGAGGGGAGGAGCACTTTGGGGGCCCTATCTTATATACTAGCACACATGGGGGCACTATGGAGAAGGGGGGTGCACTATGGGGGCATCTACTGGGGACCCTATCTTATATACTGGCACACATGAGGGGAACTATGGAGAAGGGGTGGGAGGAGCACTATTGGGGTAATTATATAGGGGAATTTTACTGGCACACATTATGGGGGCATTTTATACTGGCACATTGTCAGGCACCATGGCGATATAGGAGTATTTTATACTGGCGCAAATTATAGGGCACTATGGGGACCTTGTCTCAACTGGGGGCACTAAGAGGGTTTTTTGGGCACACAGTAGGGGGCATTGGCACACATTATGAGGGCACTATGGGGACATTGGCTCTACAGGGGGCACTAAGAGGAGGTATTTTTTATACTGCCACACAACAGGGCATTTTTATTTTTACTGTAACACATTATAAAGAGAATTATTACTACTGTGGGCCTTATGGTGGGCTTTATTACAGTTCAAGGACTATGAAGAACATGAATACTAGTATAAGCACTATTGGAGCATTATTACTTCTGGGACACAGTGGGAAATTATTACTGTAGGGGCACTATTACTACTATGTGTTGTCTGGTAGATAATTATTTCTATTGGTGGCACTTTGGGGAGCACTGTTACTTTGGTGGGCACCCTGGCAAGGTATCAGCTTAGCACAATAATTTTTGGGGAATATTATGTTTACACTATTAGTGTCAGGGACACTGTTTCCTGGGCACAGTTATTTTTTAGGACACTATGTGCCATTAATTATTGAAGGGGAACTATCTGTGTGCAACTTGTATAAGGAGCACAGAGGGCACAGTATTGGGGGTGGCAGGATGGGGTGTTCAGAAGGTGGGAGGATGATGGAAAAGTAGGAAACTCTTTGTAAAACTCTGCAGAGAGAAGAGATGGCTGAAAGAAATCATCATGGCCGTCTGGTCTGAAAGGAGACGATGAAGACAGAGAACATCTACATCAAAGGAGACGTCACTGGATGGAAGAGGTATGTGGACCTGTATTAGGCTACTTTTACATCTGCGTTAGTGATTCTGGCAGGCTCTTCCAGCAGAGAATAGCCTGCCGAAATGCTCCAGCACTTCTGGATGCAGACAGAATGCCCGCCGGCCGAATTGACTATAATGGGGTACGGCAGAGATCCGGCCACAATCTGGCAAAAATGCAGAGAATCAGCGGGACACAAACCGATTCCTTGCATTTTCTGACGACTCAGGTGGCCGGAGCGTTTTGCCGCAGGTGTGAAAGTAGTATGTTTTGTATTGCTATAAATAATGTTAGGACGGAATAGGTTAGGTTGCAAATTTGGCTTGTGGTGGGGGGGACGGGGATTCTATATGAGAAATTTTGCACTTGAAAAATCTGATTATTCAAATTTATTTGGGTGTTAGTTTGAGGAACTCATGAGTAAATTGGCCTATTATATATAGTGTATCTGAGATATCTCTTTCTTGCATTGATCTTTATTAATGGCTTTTCTGGAACAGGTTGTCAAAAGGAAATCTTCTGAAGATTTATGAAAGGGAAATCATTGTGGAAAGAAACATTTATTATGTTATCTGTGGGTGTCTGGTATGAGCCTTGCATTGTTGATGACATACAGTATGTTAGGAGTTTTTGAACTTGTTGATAGATTATAGGGATTATTAGTTTCTCATAAGATTGACTGGTATGAAAATGCAATTCTTTATTTAGCAAACCAGTTATGATTTCTTTATACACTCAATTTGTCTGTCTGTCTGTCTGTCTGTCTATCTATCTATCTGTTTATCTATCATCATCTTTCTATCAATCCGCAACTGAATGCATGGCCTTTTGCGGAAAACTTGCAAATTACTGAAAAATTAGCAAATACAGTATACCCAGCATTGCCCATTTGTACATCTGTCTATATAAATAAGGCATGATGGGAGATGTAGTTTGGCAACTGCTGGATAGTCACAGGGTGGGAAAGATAGGTCTAAAATATTGTAAGAAGTGCTGTAGGAAAATAAAAGCTGTGCTTTGATTGGCTGATATGGGCAAAATGAAATCTGTGTTATGATTGGTTGCTATGGGCAACACACAGTTTGTCTTTTAGGCAGCACCTGTAGGGAAATTGCCCCTCTGGATCGCAAAGGGACTTATTTTCTGACAACATGCAGGTTAGATTGAGAAGCGATGTAGTAAAATGAAAGCTGTGTTGTGATTGGATGCCATAGATAAAAATGTAAGCTGTGCTGTGATTGGCTTCTATGGGCAACAAACAGTTTGTCTTTTAGAAAGCAGATGTTGGGAAATGAGAAGCAGACTGAAATGCTGGAGAAATGAGAGGCAATGAGAAGCATTTCCTCAGCAGTTAGTTATACAGGGAGTGCAGAATTATTAGGCAAGTTGTATTTTTGAGGATTAATTTTATTATTGAACAACAACCATGTTCTCAATGAACCCAAAAAACTCATTAATATCAAAGCTGAATATTTTTGGAAGTAGTTTTTAGTTTGTTTTTAGTTTTAGCTATTTTAGGGGGATATCTGTGTGTGCAGGTGACTATTACTGTGCATAATTATTAGGCAACTTAACAAAAAACAAATATATACCCATTTCAATTATTTATTTTTACCAGTGAAACCAATATAACATCTCAACATTCACAAATATACATTTCTGACATTCAAAAACAAAACAAAAACAAATCAGTGACCAATATAGCCACCTTTCTTTGCAAGGACACTCAAAAGCCTGCCATCCATGGATTCTGTCAGTGTTTTGATCTGTTCACCATCAACATTGCGTGCAGCAGCAACCACAGCCTCCCAGACACTGTTCAGAGAGGTGTACTGTTTTCCCTCCTTGTAAATCTCACATTTGATGATGGACCACAGGTTCTCAATGGGGTTCAGATCAGGTGAACAAGGAGGCCATGTCATTAGATTTTCTTCTTTTATACCCTTTCTTGCCAGCCACGCTGTGGAGTACTTGGACGCGTGTGATGGAGCATTGTCCTGCATGAAAATCATGTTTTTCTTGAAGGATGCAGACTTCTTCCTGTACCACTGCTTGAAGAAGGTGTCTTCCAGAAACTGGCAGTAGGACTGGGAGTTGAGCTTGACTCCATCCTCAACCCGAAAAGGCCCCACAAGCTTATCTTTGATGATACCAGCCCAAACCAGTACTCCACCTCCACCTTGCTGGCGTCTGAGTCGGACTGGAGCTCTCTGCCCTTTACCAATCCAGCCACGGGCCCATCCATCTGGCCCATCAAGACTCACTCTCATTTCATCAGTCCATAAAACCTTAGAAAAATCAGTCTTGAGATATTTCTTGGCCCAGTCTTGATGTTTCAGCTTGTGTGTCTTGTTCAGTGGTGGTCATCTTTCAGCCTTTCTTACCTTGGCCATGTCTCTGAGTATTGCACACCTTGTGCTTTTGGGCACTCCAGTGATGTTGCAGCTCTGAAATATCGCCAAACTGGTGGCAAGTGGCATCTTGGCAGCTGCACGCTTGACTTTTCTCAGTTCATGGGCAGTTATTTTGCGCCTTGGTTTTTCCACACGCTTCTTGCGACCCTGTTGACTATTTTGAATGAAACGCTTGATTGTTCGATGATCACGCTTCAGAAGCTTTGCAATTTTAAGAGTGCTGCATCCCTCTGCAAGATATCTCACTATTTTTGACTTTTCTGAGTCTGTCAAGTCCTTCTTTTGACCCATTTTGCCAAAGGAAAGGAAGTTGCCTAATAATTATGCACACCTAATATAGGGTGTTGATGTCATTAGACCACACCCCTTCTCATTACAGAGATGCACATCACCTAATATGCTTAATTGGTAGTAGGCTTTCGAGCCTATACAGCTTGGAGTAAGACAACATGCATAAAGAGGATGATGTGGTCAAAATACTCATTTGCCTAATAATTCTGCACGCAGTGTATAAGTGTATACATTACTTTATTAGAACCTTCCAGAGCCAAACTTTTGTATAATTTTTTGGTGAACGTGTCCCTAATGCCCTAATAATATTTTTTGTAATATAGTTTCTTAATTAATTTTGTATTTTTTTTACGCTCTTGCCTCTCTAAAGCACACCTTTCCCTGTGCACTTAAAATCTACTTCTCTGTACACCGCTGACTTCTCAGCAGTGTTCAGAGTACGGAGAACACATTTTATGAATGGGACCTCAGCGCAGTGAGTACGGGCAGGAGCGCACATTGCTGCTCCTGCCTGTGCCCCCTGGAGGTTTACTAACTCCTGGCATAGCACATGGGTACCCTGTAGCCAAGGATTAGCTTCGCTAAGCTAAGAGTCCTGCATGTCAGCTCTTAGCTTAGCAAAGCAGGTAGAAGTAGGAGCCAGCTTCACTCAGCTAATCCTGGCATAGCACATGGGTACTCTGTAAGTTAGTAAACCTCCAGGGGGTACGGACAGGAGCAGCAATATGCGCTCCTGTCCATACTTACTGCACTGCAGCCCCATTCATAAAAATGACACCTCCGTATGTGCGCTTTAGGTAGGGAAAAGTGTAATAAAAATACATTAATAAACTACGTGTATATTACAAAAAGTAGTAGCGCTCTTCACCCTCCTCGCTGTGAAGCTGCAGTATCCTAGCAAGACCGCAAGACGCCTGCCACATAAAATAAGCAATAAATAAAAGAATCTTGATACCGCGCTCTGTCAATTTTAGTTGCAATGTGAATAAGCCCCCCTCACTCCCTCCGTATGGACTAGGCTGTGGGATGTCACAAATCTGAGTTACCTTTACTCTAGATGTTTATCTCCTAAGTCCTAGGTCTTTTTGGGATGTGTTTGGAGCTTTTTTTGCAGGCACAGGTCAGGTCAGAGTGTCTTGAACCTGGAGACGCGCCCCGGCCGGCAGCGCGGCTCCTTTAGTTCAATCTCGTGGTTCACGCTCATACAGAGCAGGAGTGACGTCACTACTGTGACTACGGGTAGTCACAGATACCACTAAGCCTCAACGCGTTTCGGATAGAGTCGCTATACTTCGTCAGGAATGGTTCCTGTCTGGTGCACACCATATTTGCATACGTGTGCCATTTGTGGGGCTTTACGGGAGGACAGAGCATTGCAGGGTCCTCCATATTTCCTATAACTTATACCAGAAACTGGCGTAAGTTATAGCTAAAGTCTACACCAGGCCCTACCTGGCACATGGACTACCAGAGATGCAACTAATTTATTAGTTAATAATAAATTAATAATAAATTAGGCACATCTCACTCCCACCACACAGGAATCAAGACTGGCATATGGGAATGCAGGGCAGCCAATCAACAAACGTTTAACTAGTGTGCCCTTAGAAGCCATCACAGCCATGCCTACTAATGGCATGGCTGTGAATGGCCAAGTGCAGCATGTGACCCAGCCTCTATATAAGCTGGAGTCACGTAGCGCCGCATGTCACTCTGCTCTTACTAGTTGTAGGGATAGAATGCTGCTGCTGTGAGGGAGAGATTAGGAAAGACTCTGATATCTGCACTTGGTATAAAGTCAGCGATCTCCAGCATTTTTTTGTTTTGGGGGTGCAATGCAACATTTTTGTACCCTGCCTTGAGCCCAGTGAGACTGAAAAAAAGTTTGAATCCGTCTGTTAGTTAGGTGGGCGTCGGCGGCTGTTTTGTGCAACAGAGGTGCACCAGCACTGCAAATGTGCCAGGGACAATCATTTAATCCTGTTCTTGTAGTTCAGTGGCCGACATAAAACCATTTTTAAAGTGCACCTGCACTGCATATGTACCAGGGGAAGGGAAAATAATACAGTCTGTGAGTTCAGGGACCCAGGGGGTGACATATCCCCATTTTTTTCTGTAAAGTACCCCAGTGCTGTATTTCTGAGAGTGAAATATAATCAGTTAAATCCATCTGTTCCATTGTGGGGTGACATATTTACATTTTTTGTTGTAAAGTACCTCTGAGGCCTGCACATGTGACAGGCAGGCACCTTTTTGCCCTGTGCTGCATTTTTGACAGTCCAATAAAACTGCCAAATACTGCAGTTAAATTTTTTGCTTAAAAAATTCAAATTTTGTTGCTATAATGTAAATTTGCAGTTCATGTTAGTCAAATAAGACCATTAAATACCGCTGTTACATTTTTGGGCTTCAAATTCCCATTTTTGGGTGTAAAGTACCTCTAAGGCCTGCGCATGTGACAGGCAGGCACATAAATTCAGCAAATCCATCTGTTCTATTGTAGGGGTGACATATCCACATTTTTTGTTGTAAAGTACCTCTGAGGCCTGCACATGTGACAGGCAGGCACCTTTTTGCCCTGTGCTGCATTTTTGACAGTCCAATAAAACCGCCAAATACTGCAGTTAAATTTTTTGCTTAAAAAATTCAAATTTTGTTGCTATAATGTAAATTTGCAGTTCCTGTTAGTCAAATAAAACCATTAAATACCGCTGTTACATTTTTGGGCTTCAAATTCCCATTTTTGGTTGTAAAATCCATCTGTTTCATTTTGGGTTAAAAAAAAAATAAAAACATTTTTTGGGCAATAAAGTACCTTTTTTGCCCTGTGCTGCATTTTTGACAGTCCAATAAAACCGCCAAATACTGCAGTTACATTTTTTGCTAAAAAATTCTAATTTTTGTTGCTATAAAGTACATTTGCAGCCTATGCTGCACTCCTGTTAGTCAAATAAAACCATTTAGTACCGCTGTTACATTTTTGGGCTTCAAATTCCCATTTTTGGGTGTAAAGTACCTCTGAGGCCTGTGCATGTGACAGGCAGGCACATAAATTCAGCAAATCCATCTGTTCCATTGTAGGGGTGACATATCCACCATTTTTCTAAGTAAAAAACCCCTGTGCTTCATCTGTGAGAGTGAAATATAATCTCAGTTAAATACATCTTTTCATTCAGGGTTTAAAAAAACTTTTTTTTTTAGCAATAAAGTACCTTTTTGCCATGTGCTGAATTTCTGGTAGTTAAATAAATACAGTTAAATCCATCTGTTTCATTGTGTGTGAGAATAAAACTTTTTTTGGGCAATAAAGTACCTTTGCTGCCCGCACTGCATAGCAGACCGGGCAATAAGTAAAAACTCCTCTGTTCCATTGTTGGGTGACATTAAACCATTTTAGCTGCCAAAAAACTTCGGTGGGTGACCGCAAAAAAATGAGGAGAGTGTCAAACAAGGGACGTGGCCCTGGTTGTGGTGCTGCTGGTGTTTGTGGAACTCCTGTTGTAGGGAGATGACGTGGTCGATCTGTGCCAGCTACACGCCCAAGTGAAACACCTTCCTCAGGTGCGATTAGGCAACAGAACCTTCAGCGTTATTTGGTAGGGCCGAATGCGGCTCTACGAATGGTGAGGCCAGAAAACAGTACAGGCGATATTAGATTGGGTGGCTGACAGTGCCTCTAGTTCCTTCACTATGTCTCCCACCCAGTCCCCTGCTGAAAGATCAGAGTTGGCACCTGCAGCCCATGGCCATCAGTCTTTCACCTCACCCCATTGCAAATCAGCCAAGCAGTCTGAGCCCTAAGTCATGCAGCAGTCTCTTCTGCTTTTTGATGACTCTGCTGGCAGGGTTTCCCAGGGACATCCACCTAGCCCTGCCCCAGAAGTGGAAGAGATTAACCCCTTAAGGACCGGGTTCATTTTCACCTTCAGGACCAGGCCATTTTTTGCAAATCTGACCAGTGTCACTTTATGTGGTGATAACTTTAAAACGCTTTGACCTATCCAGGCCATTTTGAGATTGTTTTTTCGTCACATATTGTACTTCATGACACTGGTAAAATAGAGTAAAAAAAAAATCATTTTTATTTATAAAAAAATACCAAATTTGCCAAAAATTTGGAAAAATTTGCACATTTCCAAGTTTCAATTTCTCTACTTCTATAATACATATTAATACCTACAAAAATAGTTATTAAGTTTACATTTCCCATATGTCTTCTTCATGTTAGGATCATTTTGGAAATGACATTTTATTTTTGGGGGACGTTACAAGGCTTAGAAGTTTAGAAGTAAATCTTGAAATTTCTCTGAAATTTTCAAAAACCAACTTTTTAAGGACCAGTTCAGGTCTGAAGTCACTTTGTGAAGCTTACATGATAGAAACCACCCAAAAATGACCCCATTCTAGAAACTACACCCCTCAAGGTATTTAAAACTGATTTTACAAACATTGTTAACCATTTAGGTGTTTCACAAGAATTAATGGAAAATAGAGATACAATTTCAAAATTTAACATTTTTGGCAGATTTTCCATTTTAATATTTTTTTTCCAGTTACAAAGCAAGGGTTAACAGCCAAACAAAACTCATTATTTATGGCCCTGATTCTGTAGTTCACAGAAACACCCCATATGTGGTTGTAAACTGCTGTACGGGCACACGGCAAGGCGCAGAAGGAAAGGAATGCCATACGGTTTTTGGAAAGCAGATTTTGCTAGACTGTTTTTTTTTACACCATGTCCCATTTGAAGCCGCCCTGATGCACCCCTAGAGTAGAAACTCGAAAAAAGTGACCCCATCCAAGAAACGACACTCCTGAAGGTATTCAAAACTGATTTTACAAACGTCGTTAACCCTTTAGGTGTTCCACAAGAATTAATGGAAAATAGAGATGCAATTTCAAAATTTCACTTTTTTGGCAGATTTCCCATTTTAATATATTTTTCCAGTTACAAAGCAAGGGTTAACAGCCAAACAAAACTCATTATTTATGGCCCTGATTCTGTAGTTTACATTAACACCCCATTTGTGGTCGTAAACTGCTGTACGGGCACACGGCAGGGCGCAGAAGGAAAGGAATGCCATACGGTTTTTGGAAGGCCGATTTTGCTACTGTTTTTTTGGACACCATGTCCCATTTGAAGCCCCCCCGATGCACCCCTAGAGTAGAAACTCCAAAAAAGTGACTCCATTTTAGAAACTACGGGATAGGGTGGAAGTTTTGTTGGTACTAGTTTAGGGTACATATGATTTTTGGTTGCTCTATATTACACTTTTTGTGAGGCAAGGTAACAAGAAATAGCTTTTTTGGCACCGTTTTTTCTTATTTACAACATTCATCTGACAGGTTAGATCATGTGGTATTTTTATAGAGCAGGTTGTCACGGACGCGGCGATACCTAATATGTATAAAAAAAAATTATTTATGGAAGTTTTACACAATGATTTCATTTTTGAAACAAAAAAAATCATGTTATAGTGTCTCCATAGTCTGAGAGCCATAGTTTTTTCAGTTTTTAGGCGATTATCTTAGGTAGGGTCTCATTTTTTGTGGGATGAGATGACGGTTTGATTGGCTCTATTTTGGGGTGCATATGACTTTTTTATCGCTTGCTATTACACTTTTTGTGACGTAATATGACAAAAAATTGCTTTTTTTTAACCGTTTTTATTGTTATTTTTTTACGGTGTTCACCTGAGGGGTTAGGTCATGTGATATTTTTATAGAGCCGGTCGATTTGGACGTGGCGATACCTAATATGTATACTTTTTTTTTATTTATGTACGTTTTACACAATAATATCATTTTTGAAACAAAAAAAAAAATGTTATAGTGTCTTCATAGTCCTGTTCTGATTAACCCCCGCCGCGCCGCAATCGCGTTTTAAACTCATGACGTACCGGTACGTCATGTGTCCTTAAGGACTCGGAAAACATGCCATACCTGTACGTCATGTGTCCTTAAGGGGTTAAGTGCACCGATGCCCAACCACTTATGTTTCAGGATGAGTACATGGGAGGACCACCGCAGCACGTCTCAGATGATGACGAAACACAGGTGCCAACTGCTGTGGCTTTCTGCAGTCTGCAGACCGACAAAGAGGGCAGGGGTGAAAACTGGTTGGAAGATGATGTGGAGGACGATGAGGTCCTCGACCCCACATGGAATCAAGGTCATGCAAGTGACTTGTGTAGTTCAGAGTAAGAGGCGGTGGTCGCACAGAGCCACCAGCACAGCAAAAGAGGGAGCAGGGTGCAAAAGCGGAGCGGCCGTCCCCTAGACAGTACGCCTGCTACTGCCCACAGCACCAAGGGACCGAGCACACCAAAGCCAGCTCCAAGGAGTTCCCTGGCATGGCAGTTCTTCAGACAATGTGCTGACGACAAGACACAAGTGGTTTGCACGTTGTGCAATCAGAGCCTTAAGTGAGGCATAAATGTTCTAAACCTGAGCACAACCTGCATGAACAGGCATCTAAGTGCAAAGCACGAGCTGCAGTGGAGTAGACACCTAAAAAAATCAAGAAAGGTCTCTGGCTCCTCCTGCTTCCTCTTCTGCTGCAGTCTCGGCCTCTTTATCCCCTTCTGGAGTGACAGTGGCACCTTCCACCCCGCAAATAGAGGATGTGGCAGCAACGCCACCACCTCGGTCACCAAGCATCTCCACGATGTCCCATGGTAGCGTTCAGCTGTCTATCTCCAAAACACTGGAGCGAAAAAGGAAGTACCCCCCTACCCACCCGCGATCCCTGGTCCTGAATGACAGCATTTTAAAATTCCTGGCCTTTGAAATGCTGTCATGCTGAGTTTTAAAAGCCTTATGGCGGGTGCTGCCCCACAGTACGTCGTTCCCAGCCGCCACTACTTTTCCCGGCGAGCCATCCCTTCCCTGCACAACCAAGAGGGGAAAAAAATCAGGTGTGCACGGATACTTGGACCAGTAAGCACAGTCAGGAACGTTATATCTCTCTAACTGCACACTGGGTAAATGCAGTGGCGGCTGGGCCTGAGGCGGATAGCAGTTTGGTGCATGTCCTTCCACCACCAAGGATTGCAGGGCGTTTCTCTTTGCCTCCTGTTGCTTCCTTCTCCTACTCTGCTTCCTCATCCTCTACCGGCTCCTCATCCGGTCAGCGTAACACCTTTACCACCAACTTCAGCACAGCCAGGGGTAAACAACAGCAGGCAGTTTTAAAACTTATCTGTTTTGGTGACAAACTCCACACCGCGCAGGAGCTGTGGACGGGCCTTGAACAACAGACAGATGAGTGGTTGGTGCCAGCAGTGAGCCTCAAGCCCGGCCTGGTGGTGTACAATAATGGGCGAAATCTTGTAGCAGCTCTGGGCCTAGCCGGTTTGACGCACATCCCTTGCCTGGCGCATGTGCTGAATTTAGTGGTGCAGAGGTTCCTTAAAAATTACCCAGAGCTGCTGCAGAAAGTGCGGGCCATCTGTACGCACTTTCGTCGTTCTCACCCTGCTGCTGCTCGCCTGTCAGTGCTGCAGCGTAACCTCGGCCTTCCCGCTCACCGCCTCATATGTGGAACTCCACCTTGCACATGCTGGCCAGACTGTGCAAACAGCAGCAGGCGATAGTGGAGTTTCAGCTGCAGCACGCACGAGTGAGTCGCTCTGCGGAACAGCACCACTTTACCACCAATGACTGGGCCTCCATGCGAGACATGTGTTCCTTGTTGCGCTGTTTCCATTACTCCACCAACATGGCCAGTGTCGATAACGCCATTCTCAGCGTTACCATCCCACTTCTATGCCTCCTTGAAAAAACACTTCTGGCGATGATGGAAGAAGATGTGGCACAGAAGGAGGAGGAGGAAGAGGGATCATTTCATAGGGTTTCCGACCAGTCATTCACAAGTGGCTCCGAGGGTGGGTTCCTGTACCCGAGGGTGGGTTCCTGTACCCACAAACGCCAGGTAGACAATTGTCCAGCCAGGGCACAGTTCTGGATGATGACGAGGTGGAGGATGAGGAGGAGGAGATGGAGGAGGAGGAACCATGTTCTCAGCAGGGTGGCACCCAAACCAGCTCATGGCCATCACTGGTGCGTGGCTGGGGGGATACAGAGGACACAGACGATACCCCTCCCATAGAGGACAGCTTTTCGTTGCCTCTGGGCAGCCTGGCACACATGAGCGATTACATGCTGCAGTGTCTCCGCAACGACCGCCGAATTGCCCACATTCTAACTTGTGTTGATTACTTGGTGGCCACGCTGCTGGATCCCCGTTACAAGTACAATGTACCGTCCTTAATTCCTTCACTGGAGCTTGATCGTAAGATGCGCGAGTACAAGCACACACTGGTAGACGCGCTGCTGGTGGCATTCCCTGACAGCGGGGGCACAGTGGAAGCATAAGTCGAAGGCAGAGGAGGAGGAAGAGGTTGCCAACGTAGCTGGGGCACCACCAGCACCTCAGAAGGCAGGGTTAGCATGGCCGAAATGTGAAAAAGCTTTGTCAGCACGCCATACCAGCACCACCAGCTGATATGGAACGTCTTAGCAGGTGGCAGCATTTCAGCAACATGGTGGAGCAGTTTGTGTGCACACGCCTACACATACTGAATGATGGGTCTGCCCTCTTCAACTTCTGGGTCTCCAAATTGGGCACCTGGCCTAAACTTGCCCTTTACGCCTTGGAGGTGCTTGCCTGCCCTGCAGCCAGTGTATTGTCTGAACGTGTGTTTAGCACTGCAGGGGGCGTTATCACAGACAAGCACAGCCGCCTGTCCACAGCCAATGTTGACAAGCTCACGTTTTCTTAAAATGAACCAGGCATTGATCCCACAGAACTTGTCCATACCTTGTTCAAAATAGACATGTATACCGGCCTTACCAAGCCATTGTTATACTACAGCGCAATTGCTCATTGTTGTATTTTGGATAATTACCACTCTTTTGGAGTGTACCCTAATTAAAAAAAATAATAAAAAATTCAAACCAAAAACCAGTGTTGGCTACCTCGTCCTCCTCCACCGCCGCTTCCACCTACACCGCTACGTCCACCGCCTTCTCAAACTCCTACTCTATATGGACCTCCACCTCATACATCAAGATGATTTTTTTTTTTATTTGTGCGTATTTTATTTTATTTTATGTCTCTTCACTAATTTGTCTGTTACATTTTCAGGTGAAATTCACAAATTTTTGGCTTTGATATACCACTGCTATACCTAGTAGACAGGTAAACAAATTTCACAAATTTGTCTGTTACATGTTCAGGTAAAATTCACAAATTTTTGGGTGTGATATACCCCTGCTCTACCTAGAAGACAGGTAAAAACATTTCACTAATTTGTCTGTTACATTTTCGGGTGAAATTCACAAATTTTTGGGTGTGATATACCCCTGCTATACCTAGTAGACAGGTAAAAACATTTAATTAATTTGTCTGTTACATTCTCGGGGGAAATTCACCAATTTTTGGCTGTGATATACCCCTGCTATACCTAGTAGACAGGTAAAAACAGTTTACTATTTTGTCTGTTACATTGTCAGGTGACATTTTACCAATTTTGCCGTATACAAACCCCTGCTATGCATAGGTGACAGGGAATAAAATTTCAAAAATTCTTCCTTAATTGACACACGCCACCTCCTTTACTTGTAAGCTTCGGCTTCAATAATTTGTCCCACTTTTCCGCTCGATCAACATTTAATTTCATCCATTGACCTCCCTTTGATGTGGTATCTCTTTCTCACGCTCCCTCTCCAGCATGGAACCCTGATTTGCCGATAACCGTGATCAACATGGTAGGCTTAGAAAAGAACATCAAAAGTTGATAGAGAAGATATCCAAATGGATCATGGACGTCACAGGGACGTGCGATCGGGCAGAAGTTATCTAGAGTCAACAAAGCGTTAGCAGGGCCTCTCCTGTCTAACGTTTTCAAATCCAAAACACCCCAGTTACATTCCCTATAATTTTTTATTAATCATTACAATAACAGGGCATCTTAAGAGTCCTGTATTGTTATTTATCGTAACTACCTCCCCGAGTCGGGAGTTAGCTAATTGCCGCGCACCCCCCTCCTTTACTTGGATGCTTCTACTTTAATAACTTCTCCCACATTTCCGCTCAATCACATTGCAGCCATTAACCTGCCTTGGATGTGGTATCTCTTTCTCATTCTCCCTCTCCGACGTGGAACCCTGATTCGCCGCTAACTGTGATCAACATGGTAGGCGCAGAAAAGAACATCGAAAGTTGATAGAGAAGATATCCAGATGGATTCTGAACATCACGGGGACATGCGACATGGTGGGGCAGTATGTGTTCACACGCCTACACGTACTGACTGATGGGTTTGCCCCTTCAACTTCTGGGTCTCCAAATTGGGCACATGGCCTGAGCTTGCCCTTTACGCCTTGGAGGTGCTGGCCTGCCTTGCAGCCAGTGTATTGTCTGAACATTTATTTAGCATGACTGGAGGGGGTTATCACAGGTTATATTTCCCAATGTTTTGGGGTGTACCCTAATTTAAACAATAAAAAATGAAAACAAAAAAACAGTGTAAGCCACCTCCTCCTCCACCGCCGCTTCCACCTACACCCCCACATCCACCGCCTCCTCAACCTCCTACTCCATATGGACCTCGTCCTCCTAGATCAAGATTATTATTTTTTTTTTAATCACCTCCGGACCGCCGAACGCAGCGACGCGTTCTGGAGGTGGTTGATTCATTCCTCCTGGACGCATATACGCGTCCTCTCGCGAGACGCGAGATTTCCTGTGAACACGCGCACACAGGCGCGCGCGTTCACAGGATCGGAAGGTAAGCGAGTGGATCTCCAGCCCGCCAGCGGCGATCGTTCGCTGGCAGGCTGGAGATGCGATTTTTTTTAACCCCTAACAGGTTTATTAGACGCTGTTTTGATAACAGCGTCTAAAATACCTGCTACCTGCTCCTCTGGTGGTCCCTTTTGCTTGGATCGACCACCAGAGGACACAGGTAGCTCAGTAATATGTAGCACCAAACACCACTACACTACACCCCCCCCGTTACTTATTAACCCCTTATTAACCCCTGATCACCCCTGATCACCCCATATAGACTCCCTGATCACCCCCCTGTCATTGATCACCCCCCTGTCATTGATCACCCCCCTGTAAGGCTCCATTCAGATGTCCGTATGATTTTTACGGATCCACTGATACATGGATCGGATGCGCAAAACACATACGGACATCTGAATGGGGCCTTACAGGGGGGTGATCAATGATGGGGGTGATCACCCCATATAGACCCCCTGATCACCCCCTGTCATTGATCACCCCCCTGTAAGGCTCCATTCAGACGTCCATATGATTTTTACGGATCCACGGATACATGGATCGGATCCGCAAAACACATACGGACATCTGAATGGAGCCTTACAGGGGGGTGATCAATGACAGGGGGGTGATTACCCCATATAGACTCCCTGATCACCCTCCTGTCATTGATCACCCCCCTGTCATTGATCACCCCCCTGTAAGGCTCCATTCAAACGTCTGTATGTTTTTTACGGATCCACGGATACATGGATCGGATCCGCAAAACACATACGGACATCTGAATGGAGCCTTATAGGGGGGTGATCAATGACAGGGGGGTAATCACCCCATATAGACTCACTGATCACCCCCCTGTCATTGATCACCCCCCTGTCATTGATCAACCCCCTGTAAGGCTCCATTCAAACGTCCGTATGTTTTTTACGTAACCATGGATACATGGATCGGATCCGCAAAACACATACGGACATCTGAATGGAGCCTTATAGGGGGGTGATCAATGACAGGGGGGTGATCACCCCATATAGACTCCCTGATCACCCCCCTGTCATTGATCACCCCCCTGTCATTGATCACCCCCCTGTAAGGCTCCATTCAAACGTCCGTATGTTTTTTATGGATCCACGGATACATGGATCGGATCCGCAAAACACATACGGACATTTGAATGGAGCCTTATAGGGGGGTGATCAATGACAGGGGGGTGATCACCCCATATAGACTCCCTGATCCCCCCCCTGTCATTGATCACCCCCCTGTCATTGATCACCCCCCTGTAAGGCTCCATTCAAACATCCGTATGTTTTTTACGGATCCACGGACACATGGATCGGATCCGCAAAACACATACGGACATCTGAATGGAGCCTTATAGGGGGGTGATCAATGACAGGGGGGTGATCACCCCATATAGACTCCCTGATCACCCCCCTGTCATTGATCACCCCCCTGTCATTGATCACCCCCCTGTAAGGCTCCATTCAAACGTCCGTATTTTTTTCACGGATTCACGGATACATGGATCGGATCCGCAAGGCACATACGGACATCTGAATGGAGCCTTATAGGGGGGTGATCAATGACAGGGGGGTGATCAATGACAGGGGGGTGATCACCCCATATAGACTCCCTGATCACCCCCCTGTCATTGATCACCCCCCTGTCATTGATCACCCCCCTGTAAGGCTCCATTCAAACGTCCATATGTTTTTTACGGATCCACGGATACATGGATCGGATCAGCAAAACACATCCGGACATCTGAATGGAGCCTTATAGGGGGGTGATCAATGACAGGGGGGTGATCACCCCATATAGACTCCCTGATCACCCCCCTGTCATTGATCAACCCCCCTGTCATTGATCACTCCCCCTGTAAGGCTCCATTCAAACGTCCATATGTTTTTTACGGATCCACGGATACATGGATCGGATCAGCAAAACACATCCGGACATCTGAATGGAGCCTTATAGGGGGGTGATCAATGACAGGGGGGTGATCACCCCATATAGACTCCCTGATCACCCCCCTGTCATTGATCAACCCCCCTGTCATTGATCACTCCCCCTGTAAGGCTCCATTCAAACGTCCGTATGTTTTTTACGGATCCACGGATACATGGATCGGATCCGCAAAACACATACGGACATCTGAATGGAGCCTTATAGGGTGTTAATCAATGACAGGGGGGTGATCACCCCATATAGACTCCCTGATCACCCCCCTGTCATTGATCACCCCCCTGTAAGGCTTCATTCAGACATTTTTTTGGCCCAAGTTAGCGGAATTTTTTTTATTTTTCCTTACAAAGTCTCATATTCCACTAACTTGTGTCAAAAAATAAAATCTCACATGAACTCACCATACCCCTCACGGAATCCAAATGCGTAAAATTTTTTAGACATTTATATTCCAGACTTCTTCTCATGCTTTAGGGCCCCTAGAATGCCAAGGCAGTATAAATACCCCACATGTGACCCCATTTCGGAAAGAAGACACCCCAAGGTATTCCGTCAGGGGCATATTGAGTCCATGAAAGATTGAAATTTTTGTCCCAAGTTAACGGAAAGGGAGAATTTGTGAGAAAAAAAAAAAAAAATCAATTTCAGCTAACTTGTGCCAAAAAAAATAAAAAATTCTATGAACTCGCCATGCCCCTCATTGAATACCTTGGAGTGTCTTCTTTCCAAAATGGGGTCACATGTGGGGTATTTATACTGCCCTGGCATTTTAGGGGCCCTAAAGCGTGAGAAGAAGTCTGGGATCCAAATGTCTAAAAATGCCCTCATAAAAGGAATGTGGGCCCCTTTGTGCATCTAGGCTGCAAAAAAGTGTCACACATCTGGTATCGCCGTACTCAGGAGAAGTTGGCAATGTGTTTTGGGGTGTCATTTTACATATACTTATGCTGGGTGAGATAAATATCTTGGTCAAATGCCAACTTTGTATAAAAAAATCTGAAAAGTTGTCATTTGCCGAGATATTTCTCTCACCCAGCATGAGTATATGTAAAAAGACACCCCAAAACACATTGCCCAACTTCTCCTGAGTACGGCGATACCACATGTGTGACACTTTTTTGCAGCCTAGGTGGGCAAAGGGGCCCACATTCCAAAGAGCACCTTTAGAATTTCACAGGTCATTTTTTACACATTTTTATTTCAAACTACTTACCACACATTAGGGCCCCTAGAATGCCAGGGCAGTATAACTACCCCACAAGTGAACCTATTTTGGAAAGAAGACACCCCAAGGTATTCCGTTAGGGGCATGGTGAGTTCCTAGAATTTTTTATTTTTTGTCACAAGTTACAAAGTCTCATATTCCACTAACTTTTGACAAAAAATAAAAACTTCCATGAACTCACTATGCCCATCACGAAATACCTTGGGGTGTCTTCCTTCCAAAATGGGGTCACTTGTGGGGTAGTTATACTGCCCTGGCATTTTAGTGGCCCGAATGCGTGAGAAGTAGTTTGAAATCAAAATCTGTAAAAAATAGCCGGTGAAATCCGAAAGGTGCTCTTTGGAATGTGGGCCCCTTTGCCCACCTAGGCTGCAAAAAAGTGTCACACATTTGGTATCACCGTACTCAGGAGAAGTTGGGCAATGTGTTTTGGGGTGTCTTTTTACATATACCCATGTAAAAGAGAAAAATTTATATATTGTTGTCGTTTTTTTGCAAAATTTTACAACTGAAACTGAAAAATCTCATTTTTTTGCAAAAAAATCGTTAAATTTCGATTAATAACAAAAAAAGTAAAAATGTCAGCAGCAATGAAATACCACCAAATGAAAGCTCTATTAGTGAGAAGAAAAGGAGGTAAAATTCATTTGGGTGGCAAGTTGCATGACCGAGCAATAAACGGTGAAAGTACTGTAGGTCAGAAGTGTAAAAAGTAGCCTGGTCATTAAGGGTGTTTAAGGTAGGGGAGCTGAGGTGGTTAATGTATTTTATGTTATTTAAAATCATTTACCTATCCACATTCCTAACCACGTTTTGCTGCCATTTGCAGCCTTCTAGCCCTTTCCATGACTTTTTTACAGCCATTTTAGTGCTCAAAAGTTTGGGTCCCCATTGACTTCAATGGGGTTCGGGGTCAAGTTCGGTTCAAGTTCAGGTCCCGAACTCGAACTTTTTTGTGAAGTTCGGCCGAACCCTTCGATCCCGAACATCCAGGTGTCCGCTCAACTCTAGTAATGACTCGGCACTATATTACTCAGAACATTATCACACAGGAATAGATCAGCTGAGCAATCAGCCCACTACTAGTCTCTTGCAGCACACGCCCACTGTGGGGAGAAAGAGCATTGCATCCTGTTGCAAATGACCCTGTTGCATCAATGGGGGACACGGCCATGCGGCGTGTCTTGAGGGGCGTGTTCCGGCAGCACATCTTACGCGGCGCAACCACGCCAAAGCCAGAGACCACAGCTCTTGAGCCCGGAAAAAGTTAGTTCATGGCATTACTTTCCCCCCTCAACATGGCTGCTTAAATGGAAATTTTTAATTGAACTATCTAATTAGGCAAGGGCCTTACCCCTTCTAATGTATTAAGTACTACATTGAACCTTGAACTTTTTAGGGAGTCAAGAATTCTCTTCACCTTGTACTCAAGCTCACTCAGAATTACCATTGGATAAGGAGGGAAGTATTTTTTAAGCAATGGAAGACATCATGTATCCTGGTCAAGGAAGGCAACTTAAGACAAAAAGATACCGGGTTAATCACAGACATGATTTTATATGGCCCAATAAAGTTAGGTGCACGTTTGCCAGATGTCACTCTGAGACACAAATTTTCTGTAGAAAGCCAGACGAGCTCAACCAACACAAAGTTTGGACTTATAGACCTCTTCTTATTATCTTGTTTACATTGCATGCTTTGAGCTTTTTCCTGGCTCTTGCAAGCCTGGGGACAAACTGTGCACAGATCATCAATGATAACATCCACTGCAGGATTCACAGAGCTGGACCCAGAGACAGAAGAAAAATGCGGATTAAAATCATAATTACAATAAAAAGGTGAGATGCCACTAGAGGAACTGACATGGTTGTTAATAGTGAACTCCGCTAGGGACAAAACGTTTTCCACTCATTTTGGCAGTCAGAAATATTAGGAAGTTTCTTTAATGACACCAGATGACATATCTTTGAGAATCTATCTATGACTACCCAGATGACCGACCTACCCCGGGAGTCCATAGCAATGTGGGTCCAAGGTCCCTGTGAAATTGGCAAGGGACAAAGTAAACCCACAGGATGTCTCCTGGGTACCTATCCCTAGCACACACATCAAAGGCACCCACATTGAGTGACAAAGTAGGCCACCAGTAGGCCTGGGAGACCAGAAGTTTAGCGCAACAATACCGGGATGACCTGTGATAATAGAGCAATGCGATTCCTCCTAAACTTTAAGGTGAAATTTTGGAGGCACAAACAGTTTACCAAAGGGAAGGTTACTAGGAGATAAGTCCTGACAACATCGAATCTCGGCAACCAGGATTAGTGGCAGCAACAACGACACCAGGGTACAGAATGTTACCAGGTTCAGCATCAACAGAATCTTCAATGCCAAAACTATGTGACCAGGCATCAGCCTTCACATTACCAGATCCAGGGCTACAAAGTTAAACCATGTAAAAAACAGGACCCATCATGCTTGCTGGGGATTTAAGTGCCTGGCAGTATCTAAATGAATCAAGTTTTTGTGATCCTTAAACACAGTGTTTTGGTGGAGAGCTCCCTCTAAGAAGTGGTGCCATTCCTCAAAGGCCAACTTGTTGGACAACAGTTCATGGTTGCTGATATCATAATTCTTCTCGGAGGAGGAAAAATTTTGTAGAGAAAAAGGCAAAGGGTTTCAAATTAGTTAAGGAAAATGATCCCTGATATAGTACAGCACCCATTCCTACCTCAGAGGCACCCACCTCAATGACGAAAGGTCTAGTTACGTCTGGCTGGATGAGTACAGGGGACTGAACGAAACTTCCTTTCAATGTTTCAATAGTGGACAGAGCCTCAGGAGACTAATGGAGAAGATCAGCCCTCTTCCTGGTCAAGTCATTCAATGGTTTGGCAATAACAGAAACATTTTTCATTAATTTTCTATAATAATTAGCAAATTCGAGAAACCATTGAAGATCCTTGATAGAGGTACTGTAGTAGAGTTAACACCAGGGGCGTAGCTATAGGGTGTGCAGAGGTAGCAGTTGTTACCGGGCCCAGGAGCCTGAGGGGGCCCAAAGATCATGGTGCTACATAAAAAGACACTGGTATTGTGGAAAGTGCATGCTGGTCAAGTTACACCTCTGGCTGGAGGGAAGAGGTTAGGTCAAGAACTTGGCATGGAGTGGTGCCGTTTAAATGTTTGCTTCAGGCAGCACAAAGGCTATGTGCTTCCCTGGCCACAAAGCACTGAGAGAAGAGAGGCCCAAGCTGAACTCATGCACCAGGGCCCATGAGCCTTTAGTTATGCCCCTGGTTAACACTCAGGATTTATGAGACGTGTTATCTAAACTAAATGCGTTAAGCAAACACCTTCAATTGCTTTTCAATGGCTTTTGTCTCAAGATAACGCTATGAGTTAAGAAATTTCAGTTAAGAGCTTCAGTGCTAACCCTGCTACATCTGTAGGCCTCGCCCAATTAACAAAGGCTCGCACCTTAGTGGAATATATACAGAATCTTTGGGGTGACAGGATATAACTCAGGAAAGAGACCTTTCTTACTCCAAATTCACACTTGCTTAATTTTGAAAACAAATGATAGTACCTCAGTTTTTGTAGGACCCTCCTCACATACAAAACATGAGCCGACCAATCTGGGGAGAACACTAGGATATCATCAAGATATACCACTAGAAAGTGGCCCAGGAACTCTCGAAAAATGACGTTAACTAAGTTCTGGAAAACAGCTGGGGCATTACACAGCCCAAAGGGCATCACCAGATATTCAAAGTGCCTTTCGGGGGTATTGAACCCTGTCTTCTATTCATCCTCCTCCCTGATTCTGATCAAATTGTAGGCTCCACTAAGGCCAATTCTGGCTAACCATTGAGCACCAATTAAATACCAATTAAATAAATCAGGAATGAGCGGAAAAGCGTACTGGTACAGACAGTAATGTTATTGAGATCCCTGTAATCAGTACAAGGGAGAAAACCACCATCTTTTTTCCCATCAAAAAAGAAGACAGCCCCTAAAGTAGATACAGACAGTCAAATGTGCCTTTTTTAAGACTGTCCTGAATATAGTCTTTCATAGCCTTTCTTTCAGGCCCATAAAGTGCAGTTTAGCACCAGGGAGCAGCTCAATCACACAATCATATTCCCGATGAGGAGGTAAAGCTTCAGAAGACTCCTTGGAGAATACATCCTGAAAGTCCATGATGAACCCAGAAATAGGACCCTCTTCCAGATCTAGACCAGAGAGTTACACAGACAAGCAATGATTTGAGCACTGAGGACCCAACTTAGTTAATTCCCCAGATCTCCAATCCAAAATTGGACAGTGTTTTCTCAACCAGGGTAAACCCAAAGCAACATTAGCAGACAGGTTATTAATAACATATAACAAACATTTTTCTGATTGAATAGACCCAACCATCATAACCAAATCAATAGTTTGATATTCAATAAACCCACTGATTAATGGAGTGGTATCCACCCCAGACACCAGATTTGGCGCAGGTAATTTACAGACCACAAGGCCTAAGGCAAATACAAAATTACAATTAACAAAATTTGCCCCAACCCTCTAATAAACAAAAGCCAGACCTGAAATGGACCTTCCCTGTATAGATAAATGAACTAGCAAGAGAACTCTATCATATCTTTCAGGAAATACCTGTGCATCTCAGTGACCTCTCGATCATCAATCAGATGCTGATGTTTTCTGTCTTTGGTCTAGCAGGACAGGACTGCAATTGGGGAGCGAGGCTGCCTTAATAGAGGCACAATCAATTCTTCATGCAATGTTCCTTCCATTGAGAAGACATGGCACCGATTTGCATGGGCTCCTCAGACTCCTCAGGGGCCTTGGTTACAGAGAATTTAGGGACAGAGTAAAGAGAAGACGGACGGATATAGACAGATCTCTTTGGATTACGTTCTGTCAAGTCGAATAGCTAAAGACATTGCCTCATCAAGGGAACAACTGGGGGAAGGGGCTCTTGCTGCTGTATCCTCTCTGCCAGGTCTTGAACCAATCCACTCTATCTGAGTGACCAATGCTGTGATGGTGTCTATAACCAAAGACCCCTGGGAAAAAGTAGGACCTGTGATAATCTTACAGCAGTCAGTAGGGAAGACACAGACAATGAGCCATAACTGGAACCCCACTAGCCTTCCCTGCCTACTTGCAGTGCAAGCCCTAGGTGGCAAGTCCACAACTGGTCGACGTTCCCTGCCCTATTAAGGTGCAAAACAGACGATACACAGAGACAAAACCACACAAAAGCAGACAATGTTTTCTCAACCAGGGTAAAGCCAAAACAACATCAGAAGACAGGTTATTCATAAATAAAATTCATTAATAGTTTGATATTTAATAAACCCTCTGGCTAATGGAGTTGTACTCACCCTAGCAGAGACGTACAGGAATGAGTTGGAACCAGAAAGAAGATACAGTACCATATCGAGAGACATAGGGTAGTCAAATAGCCAAGCCGAGATCAGAAACAGACAGGAGACACAGTACCAAAAAAATGAGGCAGAGGGTGGCCAAAAGCAAGCCGAGGTCAATAATATGAGCAATCCAAATGCGCAAGCAGATCTGGAACCAGGAGCACAGCTAGAGAGTCACAGACTATCACTGACACTGGTATAAGGCAAGGAAGGGGTTTAAATTTATCAGAGTCCCAGGATCAGAACATGATAGGTCATGATTCCGCGCTCCAGTAGTCAGAACACTAGCACACAGGAATAGATCAGCTGAGCAATCAGCCCACTGCTAGTCTCCTCCAGCACACGCCCGAAGTGGGGATAAAGAGCATTGCATCCTGTTGCTAAGAATTCTGTTGCATCAACGGGGATATAGTAATGCAGCACATCACATGGGGAGTGGCCCGGCAGCACATCTCACCTGACGTGGCCACGCCGAAACCAGAGACCGCAGCACTGGATCCCAGACAGGTAAGTTTGTGACATGCAGTTTTTGCAGTAAAACTTGTTCACTAACAATGGTATAATAATGCAGTGTTTGCAATAAATGATTTTGCTGTAACTAAATGGTATTTTATAAATACAAATTGCTCACAAAATGGGTATATTAATGCAGTTTTTTTTGCAGTAAGATGCTTTTGCTGTAACTACACTGTATTTTGAAATAATACATGCAACTAAAGCAGATATAGTAATGCAGTTTTTGCAAGAAAATGCATTCAATAACAAGGTTATAGTAAGGCACTGTTTGCAGTAAAATATTTTTGTTTTAACTACACGTTATCTTGAAATAATACAAAGCGTTCATTAAAATGGATATACTGATGCACTGAAATGCCCAATTGAATACAATAGATACCATATTTTTTGCTTTATAAGATTCACCGGATGATAAGATGCACCTAGGTTTTAGAGGAGGAAAATAAGAAAAAATATTTTTCACCAGACCTCAGATCAGACCCCCAATTAAACCCCCAATCTTCATCAGACTTCATATCAGACCCTTATATCAGAGCTCAGATCAGATCCCCACATCAAACCTCAGATCAGACCCCCATATCAGGCCCCAGATCAGACCACCACATCAGACCTCAGATCAGACCCCCGCATCTGACCTCAGATCAGACCCCCTTATCAGACCTCATGTCAGACCTCAGGTCAGACCCCCTTATTAGATCAGAGCCTCATGTCAGACCTCAGATCAGACACCCCTGTCAGACCTCAGATTAGACCCCATGTCAGATCAGACCTTAGATCAGACCATAAATAAATTAACTTACCTCTCTTGCTTTGTCGCCTTTCTGCATATCTAGTGTTCTCTCCTGCACTCACCGCTCCCTGGTCTTCTCCGGGCCCACACTGCACTGTGATCTGTATGCAGAATGTATAGTGCAGCCTTGCAAGTGGATGAAGACCAGGAAACAGTGATTACAGTGCTACAGTCACCACTCCCCCCACATCCTGGACACTAGCGAGCGCTTTCATAATGAGCACACTAGCTTTTGCATTAAAAGGCGCACTGCTATTTTCCGCACACTTTTGTGGAAAATACGGTAATTTGTTTTATTTATTTATATTTTTTTACTGGCAATTGCTCAGCATTGCAGACGAATGTATGCTATGTTAGTGCTAGCAATAAGCCTATAAACTGAAGACACAAGTTTTTTTTTTTGTAACAGGATTTTATAATGAAGAACTTGCCAACAAGCTATATAAAACAGCACACACCTCTGAGTGACCACTATACTTTCCCTATCACAGCTATATTACTACAGATTGATAGCTGCACATAGAATGATGTTTCTTTCTTCTGAACCAAATGACTTGGCAGAATCCTGCCCCCTCATTGACTGATCAGGCTGTCTGTCAGCCTCTGAGCCAATTATACAAAGCCTTCCCACTGTCCCAGTGTCATATGGTCCTTCATCTTCATCCTCCCTTCTGTTTTCCCCACCAATTTTTACAGTAAAATGGCGCTGGATGCTGTTTTTGTGTGATTCTTCCAAAGCGAATCGCCCAAACTAAGTTTTATGAAATTCGTAATTAATCTGATTCATTTGCAATCAATTTGCTCATCTCTACCCTTGACCCGACCCGCCCTCCAAATTGTCAACCTGTTGTCATGGATGTAGTAGGGGAGAACACCAAAAGACAACAAGAAGGAAGAGGAAAGACACTAGGCCTCACCGCTAGGGAAGGAAAAGGGTCACCACCTATAAAACCCTGCTCCTGGCCCTAACTCCTATCCGTATGGGAACCTCTTGATGGTAGAGATGCCCATACACAGGAACCTGGAGAACCCTGGTAACCCTCGGATGCCCTAAAGGTAATGACAGGGCAGAGACAACCCGTCCTTCCCTGGTGAAGGAACAAGCATCTCGCTAAGGCCTAGTAAAAAAACAGGGGGGGGGGGATACAAAACACAACAAGCGGAACACTTAACTGCTGAGGATGATGGATAAACAGGACTTCAACAAGAACCACACTGCAGCTCTTCCAAAACCAAATGAAGCTATCCAGAGCAAGGAGTGATGGGTAAAGCCAGACTAAATAGGGAGAGGTAAAGGTCACATGATCCACACCCGAACAGGAGGTGTGGACATACCGGCAATATACAGACAAAGTGTAACCAAAAGAGGCTGTCAGATCACTCATGTGCAGTCAGTCTTTCAGACCTTCTAACACAGTCGTGGCAGTACCCCCCTTCTATGGGTGACCTCTGGGTACCCAGGACCGACCTTATCAGGATAAGCTCTGTGGAATGCTCTAACCAGACGACTAGCAGTGACATCGGTTGCTGGAACCCACATCCTCTCCTCTGGTCCGTACCCTCTCCAATGAACGAGATACTGGAGGGATCTCTAGAGAACTCGGGAGTCCACAATCCTGATGATCTGAAATTCTAAATTGCCATCCACCATGACAGGAGGGGGAGGTAAGGAGGACGGCTCAACAGGTTAGACACATTTCTTTAACAACAATTTATGAAATACGTTATGGATTTTCAAAGCCTGAGAAAGTTCAAGACAGCTACAGGGTTAACAATGGCGGCGATCTTATATGACCAATAAATATTGGGCCCAACTTCCAAGAAGGTACCTTAAGTTTAATGTTTCTTGTAGACAACCACACAGAATCACCCACCCTCAGGGCCAGAACACTCATACATCTGCTGTCAGCTGCACGCTTATACCTGTTGCCCATCTTTATCAGGTTATTTTGGTTTTTCCCCCAAATAGAAGACAAAGAAGAAGAAAATCGTTCCTTCTCAGGAATGCCGGAATTTTGATCACCCTAAAATGTACCAAACTGTGGATGGAACCCATATGCCCCAAAAAACTGTGACTTATCAGTGGCTTCCTGTCTACGGTTATTTAATGCAAACTCAGCTAATGACAAAAATCAAGACCACTCTTTTTGAATCTCTGAAACAAAACATCTCAAGAAAGTCTCCAGATTCGGATTAGTGCGCTCCCTCTCTCCGTTCGACTGAGGAGGAAAAGCCGAAGAGAAGGACAATTGTACACACAGATGAGTACAGAACGCTTTCCAGAATCTGGAAACAACCTGAGTCCCTCTATCGGACACCACATAAGAGGGAATGCCATGAACTTTTACGATGTTGTCAACAAACACCTGTGCAAGAGTTTTAGCATTGGGTAGACTAGGTAATGCAATAAAGTGTGCCATTTTACTAAAACGATCGACAGCCACCAGAATCACGTTTGTTCCCGAAGAATTCGGTAAATCTGTGATAAAATCCATGGACAAATGGGTCCAAGGTCTGGACGGGATGGGCAATGAAAGCAGAGATCCGGAAGACCAAGTATGTGTCACCTTAGCACGTGCACAGTTACCACAGTCTGACACATAGTCCTCAACACACTTACGCAACCCGGCCACCAGAATCTGCGAGAGATGAGACAGTCGATCTGCTCCTAGGGTCCCCAGCAAGCACTGTACAGTGATGTTCCTCGAACACCTTGTGACGTAATTCAGAGGGAACAAACAATTTCCCTGGAGGACAAGAATCCGGTGCATCCTCTTGTGCCTCCAACACCTTGGCCTCGAGATCAGGATAAAGAGCGGATATGACTACCCCTTCAGATAAAATGGGACTAGGGTAATTAGACTCACCCCCCAGGAAAGCTATGCGACAAAGCATCTGCCTTGACGTTCTTAACCCCAGGGCGGTAAGTGACGATGAAGTTAAATCTGGTGAAAAACAATGACCATCTCGCCTGCCTCGGGTTCAGTCACTTAGCCCAGTGGTCCCCAACCGCCGTGCCGTGTCCCATGACCGGACCCTGGAAGATTGTTTGCCAGGCCGCGGCAATTAGGGCTGTCATTAAAGTGGTACTAATGAAGCGCTTCTATTATGGAAGCGCTTCATTAGTACCGGAGGACCAGGAAGCGGTGAAGGATCTGTACTCACCGCTTCCTGGTCCTCGGCTTGGCTGTCGGCTGTGCAGGGCTGCGCACAGCATGAGGGCGCACTGTGACCTCACACTGTGCGCTGCTCCCCGCGATACACGACCGACAGCAGGATGAAGAGGATCGCAATGGTGAGGAGCAGTGGTGTCCAGGAGCAGGAGAGGTAAGTGTTTTTTTTTTGTTTTTTTTATTTGCGCTGATGGCTGACATGAGGGCTGATGGCTGGCTGACATGGGGGCTGATGGCTGGCTGAAATGGGGGGCTGATGGGTGGCTGACATGGGGGGCTGATGGCTGGCTGACATGGGGGCTGATGGCTGGCTGACATGGGGGCTGATGGCTGGCTGACATGGGGGCTGATGGCTGGCTGACATGGGGGGCTGATCGGTGGCTGACATGGGGGCTGATGACTGGCTGACATGGGGGCTGATGGCTGGCTGACATGGGGGCTGATGGCTGGCTGACATGGGGGCTGATGGCTGGCTGACATGGGGTCTGATGGCTGGCTGACATGGGGGTTGATGGCTGACATGGGGGCTTATAGATGGCTGAAAGTTAGGGGATTGATCTGAGGCATTGGGGGTCTGATCTGAGTTCTGATTAACATTGGGGGAGTGATTGCTGGTCTGACCTGAGGTTTAATGGAAATAATTTTTTTCTTATTGTTCTCCTCTAAAACCTAGGTGCGTCTTATAGGCCGGTGCATCTTAGAGGGTGAAAAATACGGTACAGTGCAGCAGAGCAAAGACAAGCAGAGCAAAGACCCTAGTCAGTTTATATAGTAGTTATATAGTGTTATATATTTTAATATGCACCTTGTGTTTTGTTATGCGAGTGAATCAATCAGCACTGACCAGCACCCCCTATGCCCTGCCCACCCCCTAAGCCCCGCCCCATAACCCCACCCCCTCTCGGTCCCTGGAAAAATTGTCTTGCATGAAACTGGTCCTTGGTGCAAAAAAGGTTGGGGACCACTGGCTTAGCCGACTCTGGGTAGGTCAGATTCTTGTGATCCGTAATTACCGTAATAGGATGAATTACTCCTTCTAACCAATGCCGCCATTCCTCAAATGCCAACTTAATGGCCAGCAATTCCCTATTCCCCACATCATAATTCGTTTCAGCAGTCGAGAGGTTTTTTTAGAAAAAAATTCACTTGGGCGCCATTTACTGGGTGAATGGCTGAGACACGTCCGGTTGCACCAGAATAGGGGCCGAAGCGAAACATTCTTTCACAGCAGAAAAGGCCTGTAATGCCGCATCAGACCAGATAGAAATATCAGCACCCTTCCTAATCATGTCTGTTAAAGGTTTAACCACTCTTGAATAGTTCAAGATAAATTTTCGGTAGTAGTTGGTGAACCCCAAAAACCGCATAAGAGCCTGGTTGAGAGCAGGTAACCCAGAAGATCCGGATGAGAGCAGGTAACCCAGAAATTGCACTTCCTGTACAGCAAATATACACTTTTCCATCTTAGCATACAACTTATTCTCTCTTAGGATCTGTAACACCTGTCTCACATGATCCTTATGAGTCTCCATATTAGGCGAATAAATTAGTATGTCATCAATGTATACAACTACAAATCTCCCCACCAGATGATGAAATATGTCATTTACAAAGTGTTGAAAAACCGCAGGAGCATTGATTAATCCAAAGGGCTTGATCAGGTTTTTAAAATGACCCTCAGGGGTATTAAATGCGGTCTTCCACTCATCCCCCTCCTTGATCCTCACCAATGTATATGCCTCCCCCCCTCAGATCCAATTTAGAGAACACCTTGGCACCGACAATCTGACTAAACAAATCCGGATTTAAAGGAAGGGGGTAAGGATCACGGACAGTAATACGATTGAGCGTACGAAAGTCCAGACATGACCTCAGGGTACCATACTTTTTCTTTACAAAGAAAAATCCAGCAGCCACTGGGGACCTAGATGGTCTAATATGTCCCTTTGCCAAACTCTCAGTGATATACTCTCGCATGGCCTTTCTTTCGGGTTTCCGAAAGACTATGCAACCGAGATTTGGGCAATTTTGCTCCAGGAATAAGATTGACGGGACAGTCATACTCCCGATGCGGAGGCAACTCCTGATTACCACTCTCAGAGAACACATCAGAAAATTCAGAAATGAACAAGGGAACAGTTTTAGTGGTAACCATAGAGAACGATGCATTAAGACACCAATCTGTCTCGCTTGCCAGTCGATGTTAGGGTTATGTTTGCTTAACCATGGTAGACCCAACACCAACAGAGCAGGCAGACCCTCCAACACATAACAGGAAATAGACTCTTAAATGAATGTCATTCACTACCTGCGACAGGCATTTTTGGGTGAGAGGTGCTGAGTCAATTGCAAAGATAGAAATACTTTTCTCTAATGCATTAGTAGTCAACCCGTGAATGCGAACAAACTGTCCATTAATCAAGTGAACTCCTGCCCCACTGTTGATAAATGCTTCGATTTTCACAGTTTTGGACTCTAGCGCCACCTTGGCAGACAGGAGAAAATAGGTACTACCAGTAAAAGACAAAAGTAGGTTTTCTTGCTCCCCACCCACACCGCCAATAGTGATTTGGGGATTAGACGTCTTTTTCTTTTTGTTTACACCTTGATGCTGCAAGTAGGGACAAACATTCACACAATGTCCCTTCTTGCCACAACTAAAGCAGACTCCTTTCACATGACCCAAGCTTTTGCCAGGAGTTCCAGAAGTACCTCCTCCTAACTGCATAGGCTCATCACAAGGCTCAACCACCAGTGTCTCTCCACCATAAGTTTCAAAGGAAGCAGTACTCTTGCTGGACAGTACGTCCTGAAGGTGAGGCCCCTAGATCTCTCCTTCAGGCGTCTATCAAGACGTACAGCAAGGGACATAGCTGTTTCCAATGACTCAGGATTTTCATGAAAAGCCAACGCGTCCTGCAGTCTCTCAGAGAGACCCTGACAGAATTGGCTACGGAGAGCAGGATCATTCCACTCTGTATTGGTAGCCCATCTCCTAAATTCAGAACAATAGGTCTCCGCGGAACGTTCTCCCTGCCGCAAACCCCGTAACTTGGTCTCGACCATAGTAGATAAGACCCAAGGCTCTAAAGAAATTATCTACCGACCGGAGGAACGGTGATCTGGTCGGCAGAGAAAAAGCCCAAGATTGGGCGTCCTCTTTAAGGAACAAAATAAGCATACCCACACATTGACACTCATCCCCAGAAGAGTATGGACGCAGCCTAAAGTATAATTTACAAGACTCCCTGAACCAGATAAAATTGTTACTACCCACGGAAAATCTGTCCGGGAGAGCCACCTTTGGTTCAGAGCAGGCCAGGGACCCACCACCGAAACCAGCAGCCTGTGGACTCTGAATCTGCAAGACCGTTGTGCGGAGGTCTTTTACCTCCAAAGTCAGATTCTGCAGCTGTTTGACCAGTGCCGACATAGTATCCATAGCTGCACAGATCAGAACAAAAAATGGCCGTATTGGCTCTGGATAATGTCACGGATGTAATAGGGGAGAACACCAAAAGACAACAAGAAGTAAGAGGAAAGACACTAGGCCTCACCGCTAGGGAAGGAAAAGGGTCACCATCTATAAAACCCTGCTCCTGGCCCTAACTCCTGTCTCTTCTTCTCTAAACTCCAGGAATCCTTGGTTTACTCTCATCTAAAGTTATTTATCTTCTAACTTCTCTTCTTGACCCCTTAAAATCTATCTTCCGATGACCCAAATGAAATAGCAACTACATTCTTCAGGATCTTTCTGCAGTATTTGACATAGTAGATCATGTACTGCAACTCACCATCGCTCACTTAGGCTACTTTCACACTAGCGTTCGGGGCTCCGCTTGTGAGTTCCGTTTGAAGGCTCTCACAAGCGGCCCCGAACGGATCCGTCCAGTCCTAATGCATTCTGAGTGGATGCGGATCCGCTCAGAATTCATCAGTCTTGCACCGTTTGGCCTCCGTTCCGCTCAGCAGGCGGACACCTGAACGCAGCTTGCAGCGTTCGGGTGTCCGCCTGGCCGTGCGGAGGCAAACGGATCCGTCCAGACTTACAATGTAAGTCAATGGGGACGGATCCGTTTGAAGTTGACACTATATGGCTCAATTTTCAAATGGATCCGTCCCCTATTGACTTTCAATGTAAAGTCAAAACGGATCCGTTTGCATTATCATGAACAAAAAAAAATATATATATATATTATTTTTTTTGTTTTGTTTATGCTAATGCAAACGGATCCGTTCTGAACGGATCTAAGCGTTTGCATTATAGGTGCGGATCCGTCTGTGCAGATACCAGATGGATCCGCACCTAACGCAGGTGTGAAAGTAGCCTTACTCAAGTTAAAATCATGTCTGCCTGACACCATGTTTCCTCTGAACCTCATCCTTTCATTCAACAATCACAATCATCCCAACCTAATTCACTTCATGCTGTATGTATTCATACACAGATACTGGCTGGATGACTGACTCATGCAGCTTTATGTGTGCTACAACCCTATTTAAGATCAAGATCCTACCAGATGATTGAATATAGGGGTCCCTGCAGCAACTTTGAGACGGTAGGTAGGTCCTGGGGAAAAGAGGACACTGGCTAGCTTTCCTCTATACCTAGAAGTCATCAAAGCTCTGACTGTGTCTATAATAATAAACTGGGGAGTTTATTTAATAATCTATCAAGTTTTTTATATGAACATAGGCTGGTTGAGGTGCTGTACATTGAATATATGTATGTAATGTAGTAGGTCTACTGTGTTATGTGCCAGTTGTGCAGGGGGTGGGAGACGAGGGGACCACCTTGCTCGGGGACCCCCTGCCAGTAGGCCAGCCCCAGCCTGCTGATGACCTATCCTGAGGATAAGTCATAAATATCTATTCCTGGAGGACACCCTTTAATATTAAAATGGCTGGACCAGTGCACCATACAAGCACTTTTACCTCTTCTGTCATCCCTATTTTCTTATAGATTATTAGGTGATTATTATTGGTGAGAAGAACCCTCATTCTTCTTGTCTGAACTATTAGTTTATAACTCTATAATGCAGGCACTCCTCATCTTGTTATATAGGATTATGGATAAATATATTTATTTCTGCAATATCAGCATATAAAAACTATAGTATAAAAACATAAAAACATTAAAACATATGTTGGGTAACAATATAGCAGCAGATATAATAATAATAACAATATAGCAGCATATATAATAATAATAATAATAATAATAATAATAATAATAATAATAATAATAATAATAATATAACACCAGATATAACTGTAGCAGTGATTAAGCAACAACAGTGTAGCAACAATGTTTCCTTGAAATAGCAACCATATAGCAGCAGATGTAGTAGTAGCAGTGTTTACCAACAACAGTGTAGCAGTAATATTGATTTGTTATTAACAAATGTAGTATTGAGGTATCAGCTGTTATTAGTATAAAAACAATATCAGTCTTGTGGATGAATAATTCCCAGTTTTAGGATGCAATCTCCACTGCCATCCTAGTTTTAAAATACATCGGTTGGTGACCCCAATGGGTGTGCAGCAGTGTTTCTTTGAAAATAATAATTACTAATGTCCAAAGGACTAAATTACACCTATTAATCCAGCACCTACTTATATGCCTAATACTTAACTTTTATTAGTTTGCCCAGACATTGACAACTCACCTAGTCTGGACACATGCGTGAACTATTGGAGCGGCAGTACCAACAACTTAGTCCCAGGACAGGCGCCGTCACAAGCGCAACATTAGTAATCGGAGCGCTGGCACAAAGTCGACAGGCATGCGCAGTAAGGTGGCCCGAAAAAAAGTTGAAGTTCAAGGGCATGCGAAGTGACAAGCGCAGCATTAGGAATCAGAGCGCAGGGAACGATGTCGACAGACATGCGCAGTAAGTTGGACCTGAAAAAGTCTAAGTTTTAGAGCATGCGCCGTGACAAGCGCAGCACCAGGAATTGAAGAGCTGGGAATAAAGTCGACAGGCATGCGCAGTAAGGTGGACCCGGCAAAAATCTAAGTCCACAGTACATGCGCGGCGCAATCCCATGACGCAAGCAAATCAGAAGGCCGAACGTAGGCAGGCAGAGCCATTGAGAAGAAGTGCTCCGGAACGCCACCTATCATTCTCCATCAGAGGATCCCAACCACGCCCATAGGCGGAACACTTACTGATGACATCACAAGCGAAGGTCTTATAAGCCATTCGGGAGGAGACACGCTCACACTCTGCCCTAACCCCTGAAGACGCCGGTCACGGCGAAACATGTCGGGGGGCAGCGTGAAGCTTCAATTTTAATACAGTGCATTATTGCAGCCTAATCAGCACAGGGGGGTTTAAAACACTGAGCTCATAGTATACTGGCAGCGCGCAGCCAGCTAAGTATCAGTGATTCGAACCCTGCACTAATAAATCTGGTGGTGTAAAACCCAATAGCAAACCAAATAGACGAGAAAGGTCTGCGATGCACTGGAATTTTAATATGTAGTTAAGTTAGAAGCAGTACTATTAGAAGCAAACTAATAAAAGTTAAGTATTAGGCATATAAGTAGGTGCTGGATTAATATGTGTAATTTAGTCCTTTGGACATTAATAATTATTATTTTCAGTGTAAAAACACTGCATCCAGTACTAAGGGAACGTTTAGTCTTTGCAGTGTTTCTTTAACATATATCAATCAATGTTATTTTTGTTCCACTCCCAGTGTTTTGGCAGTTGCTGCATCCAAGTTTTAGTATATTAGCAGGAGGTCTGGTTTTACTCACTGTTTTGTTGTAGTATTTGAGTTAATTTGAGTGGCGTCCAACTTTTCTAAAAATACCCACTTAATCATAATCGCGAAAATATAGAAAATTCTCTAGATATTATCCGGATAAGCGATCATAAGATCACGAATATTGCTGACAACAATCAAATTTTATTCGAATTTTCACCATCAACGAACATTCGAAATCTCGTGATACTGCATCACGGGACTAACAGTCACCATGTGGGACGCCGAGTTACGGCAGAAACAGACACCATTACTCAGGTGAATGCTACGAACACAATTAAAGTCAGCGCGATCAAGGAGGGTAAGTGCATTGCATTTGAAGTGGGACGCCACTCAAATCAACCCAAATATTACAACAAAACAGTGAGTAAAACCAGACCTCCTGCTAATATACTAAAACTTGGATGCAGCAACTCCCAAAACACGGAGTGGAACAATAATAACATTGATTGATATATGTTCAAGAAACACTGCTGCACACCCATTGGGGTTACCAACCAATGTATTTTAAAACTAGGATGGCAGTGGAGATTGCATCCTAAAACTGGGAATTATTCATCCACAAGACTGATATTGTTTTTATACTAATAACAGCTGATACCTCAATACTACATTTGTTAATAACAAATCAATATTACTGCTACACTGTTGTTGGTAAACACTGCTACTACTACATCTGCTGCTATATGGTTGCTATTTCAAGGAAACATTGTTGCTACACTGTTGTTGCTTAATCACTGCTACAGTTATATCTGCTGCTATATTGTTATTATTATTATATCTGCTGCTATATTGTTACCCAACATATGTTTTAATGTTTTTATAATTTTTATACTATAGTTTTTATATGCTGATATTGCAGAAATGTATATATTTATCCATAATCCTATATAACAAGATGAGGAGTGCCTGCTTTACTTGATAAACATTAAACGTGTGATTGGGTGAAATCACTATCAAGCAAGAGCACCCGGCCTTTTGGTATTAGGAAGTGAGCCACTGTATAATTCTCAACTATAACTCTATAATGGCTGATGTTGTACTGTACAGTACATGTACCCTGTAAAATGCAAAAATCCTTTGAATTTATTGGTGCTATATAAATAGAAATGCATCTTATTATAATTTATAGGTATGCTCTAATAAAGCCTTTTGGACCTTTGTAGGGTTCCTGGTTGTCACCATGATGACTGGTATTCAGCTCTACAAATCAATGCCCTCCTTTGTGCTGTTTTTTAACACAGCACTGAAGGGGTTAACTGCTGGGATCACAGCCACAGTGATCTCACAGGTAGTATCTGGAATCTAGCCATGGGGAAAATATACATTGTGAAGCGGCAGCTGACAGCAGTTCATTTATATCATGGGTTGGGAACTGGTTAATACCATCTCACTTCAGGAGATGACAAACAGATAAAATAGAGTCGCAGCAAAATGAAAATATTAATGCAATCAAAATATCTCCCATTTGTAAGGAAAAATTCAATATCATATTATGCTTATAATGCACAAGGGATTCCAATCAGAGGCTAAGGGTCTGTTTAGAAGTTTTTGATCTTCATTGGCAGCTGTGAGGTACTTGAATTTCAAGCAGTTTACAGATTTAAGAGGACCACCTATTCTGTTTTAAGTTACGTTTTGTATACATTGGATCAATGGTGGCCTGTTTGCCTACTTCATCAAGAACTTTTAATAAATTATCCTTTCTTAGCAAAGTTCTGTTTCTTGTTCTCCTCTTTTTTCGTTGAATGCCAAACATTGCTGCGGATGCAGAAGACAGATGAGAATGGTAAATCTCACAGAGGAAAAGATCAAATAAGGAGCCAAGTCATAACTCATTTGTAGGGCAGAAGCTAAAGTGGTGTCTATTCAATGAAACGAATGGTGGTAGCCTACAGTGAAATACAGCTTGTTGATTACAAATTATATCCCTTCAGATCCCTCGGATAAAGATTTAAGTCAGACACAAGAGGGAGTTTAGGTTGCTTGAAAATGAATTGTATTGCATTTTGTGCAGCACATGACCTACTGAATGTGTAAGTTACTTCACATAAAATAAGTGAGATTTACTGATTTAAGGGAGCTATACCATTCTAGGCATGTACTTTTAAAATCAACATTTTTTTCAGGACTAATTCTTTAAAAAAGTTATCAAGTGATGAAAATATCCAATTCAAATGCAGTTCCTCTACCCCCTGGGATATCAGGTGATCATGTTGAATTCTACAGTAGTAATTTTACATGGTCACATTGCATCCTCTACAACACAAGCTGTATTTTCAGGGCCACTGTCCTCATGCTATTGTATACATGAGTATACATGCCATATTCTATAGGATAAATGTGACCATTTGGCCAATTGATCAAATTGATTAAATTAAAGGGGTTTTCAGGGGAAGGGGGGGTATTTATTTTCAAAAGGACCAGAATGGCTTATAAAAAATAAAAAAAAGTAAGCCTTTTTCACCTCATTGGTCTCCCACTTCTACTGTTCTGACACTGCATTGGTCCTAGATGTTCTCTACTCCCTGGTTTAGGATCAGCACACAAGAAATGACAACAAATCTGCAGACATCTCTTACAATTTCCTGTATGTTCAACCTAATCAGGAAATACAGAGTAGGAGGGGATCAGTGAGCAAGGAGTATAATCCAGCTGGCACCGTGCTCTCAGTTTTGGGATAGGAGTTATACGGGATCCTGTTGAGGTCAGTGCACCCTCTCTCACTAATTGCCTCCTCTGAAGGGTTGCCTAGGTGGCGTTAAAAAAGTAGAAAAACATAAAAAACTATAAATTTGGGTACTGGCATAATCCCTGCCTGACCCGCAGAATAAAGCTATCATGTCACTTATGTATCACACAGTGAACACCATAAAAGCCTAAAACAATGTTGGAATTGCTCTGTTTAACTCCTTAAGGACCGGGCCATTTTTTGCAAATCTGACCAGTGTCACTTTATGTGGTGATAACTTTAAAACGCTTTGACTTATCCAAGCCATTCTGAGATTGTTTTTTCGTCACATATTGTACTTCATGACACTGGTAAAATGGAGTAAAAAAAAATATGTACACAGTAATACCTATAAAAATTGTTATTACTTTACATTCCCCATATGTCTACTTCATGTTTGGATCATTTTGGGAATGACATTTAATTTTCTGGTTACGTTACAAGGCCAGGAGGTTTAGAAGCAAATCTTGAAATTTTTCAGAAATTTTCAAAAACTCACTTTTTGGGAACCAGTTCAGGTCTGAAGTCACTTTGTAGGGCTTACATAAAAGAAACTACACCCCTCAAGGTATTCAAAACTTATTTACAAATGTCGTTAACCCTTTAGGTTTTCCACAAGAGCTAATGGCAAATGGAGATAAAATTTTTATTTTTTGGGCAGATTTTCCATTTGAATCCATTTTTTTCCAGTAACAAAGCAAGGGTTAAGAGACAAACAAAACTCAATATTTATTGCCCTGATTCTGTAGTTTGCAGAAACACCCCATATGTGGCCGTAAACAACTGTACGGGCATACGGTAGGGCGTAGAGAGAAGGTGCGCCGTGAGTTTTTTGGAAGGCAGGTTTTGCTGGACTGGTTTATTTATACCATATCCCATTTGAAGCCCCCCTGATGCACCCCTAGAGTAGAAACTCCATAAAAGTGACCCCATCTAAGAAACTACACCACTCAAGGTATTCAAAACTGGTTTTACAAACTTTGTTAACCATTTAGGTGTTCCACAAGAGTTATTGGCAAATGGAGATGAAATTTCAGAATATAATTTCAGAATATAATATACGTAAAGTGGTGTCATCCTCGTCCTCACTTGGACTCTCGGAGTCAGAGGCAAGCAGGTCGTATGCTTCCTCGGCTGAGAACGTCTAGCGGGCCATAGGGGAGTGTGTGTGTGTGTGTGCGTGTTAAACTATATTTAGTGTGCGTGTGTGTGGGGGCATGGGTGTTCGCTGACTTTTCACTAAAACTAACAGAAAAAAAAAAGCCCAAAAAATGTAAAAAAAAAAAAAAGATTTAAACTCGTTGATCAACCATCCGAAGCTGATCAGCGGTGAGGTGTGCGATGCGCTAACAGTGGCCGGACGCTAAGAGTGCCGGCCACAGTCAGCGTACGGCAAAAAAAAAAAAAAAAAATGCTTGCGTCCCAAAAAATGTATGTGTGTGTGTGGGGGGGGGGGGGGCAGGGGGGAAAGCTGCAGCACCCCTGGGGGTCTAGGGCCACACAGCTGTGCTGTGGACCCCAGACACCCGATCAGGGTAATGCAAATGACTATCTCTACCTCTCCCTAACCTGTCCCTATGTACCTTTTTAGTGCCAGATGACACTATGGTGGCTCAGTAGGGGTGCTGGGCTCACTGGGCTCCAGAGCTGGACGACGCAGGCTGCTCTCTCTCCTGGATCCCGACACAGAAAGGAGGAGGAGGCAGAGCTGCAGTAAGTTTAAACCGCCCGCTCTTCCGCAGCTAATCGGAAGCGATCCTGAGAGGTGATGTCACCATCACATCTCAGGATCGCAGGATGGTGATTGGTGGTGTATTATCACACCACCGATCACCATCCTGTTCTGGGTTATCGGGTCACCAGAGACCCGAATAACCCAGAAACGCAGCAAACCGCAGGTCTGAATTGACCTGCGGTTTGCCGCGATCGCCGATACGGGGGGGGGGGGGGGGTCGGGGGTCAGAGGACCGCCCCACGCATTGTCCCAGGGTGCCTGCTGATTGATTTCAGCAGGCACCGGAAATACACATGACGTACCGGTACGTCATATGTCCTTAAGTACCAGGACATCATGACGTACCGGTACATCATATGTCCCTAAGAGGTTAATCATGTCTTTACCTCTCTATAAAAGACAAAATGATACCATTTAAAAACAGTAAAAAGAGCGCTCGTACTGTTTTGTCATTGTAAAAATAAAAACGTATAATTTTTCTAATGTGCAGATGGATAAGCAAAGTAATTTGCCATGTCTTGAAGTCTAAATAGGCCTTGCTATTAATGTGTTAAGTAATGATTATTTAAGGTACTAAAAGCGATCTTTCAAGTAGATCTGAAGGTTGGATTTCAAAGGCTTTGAAGAATGCAATATTGTTATTTACATTCCACTGCATAAAGCGTTAACAATTTTGTTACAAGTGATATGACAACCATATTCCCTACTGTATCAACAATCTATTTCAAGATCAAATGTACAAGATCAAGCAAGATCAATAGACTTGTCAAGTGTTTATTCTTGCAGTAATATTGTCTAAAGTCACATGGCTCACAATTAGCTCAGAGTCCAAATCAAAGGCCCGTGTAACAAAACATATACTGTGGACAGATTGCATGTCGCTAACAGATGGAAAACAAATGTTGTTGATGAGCATCATTAATTATTATAGTTTATAATTAATAAAGTTGAAAAAATGTGTCATAAGGAATAAGCAGTTGCTAAGTCTCATAGAATATTAAATGTTTGATCAAGTATTAGGTGCTCAGGGTCAATGTGTACATTCAATGTCATTAATTTAATTCAGACACCATTGGCTAGCTTTCTGTAAACTGATCTTCTGTATATGTAAATAGTTAAATGCAATTTCATCACTATCATTATATATATATATATATATATATATATATATATATATACAGTACAGACCAAAAGTTTGAACACACCTTCTCATTCAAAGAGTTTTCTTTATTTTCATGACTATGAAGGCATCAAAACTATGAATTAGCACATGTGGAATTATATACATAACAAACAAGTGTGAAACAACTGAAAATATGTCATATTCTAGGTTCTTAAAAGTAGCCACATTTTGCTTTGATTATTGCTTTGCACACTCTTGGCATTCTCTTGATGAGCTTCAAGAGGTAGTCCCCTGAAATGGTCTTCCAACAGTCTTGAAGGAGTTCCCAGAGATGCTTAGCACTTGTTGGCCCTTTTGCCTTCACTCTCCGGTCCAGCTCACCCCAAACCATCTCGATTGGGTTCAGGTCCGGTGACTGTGGAGGCCAGGTCATATGGCGCAGCACCCCATCACTCTCCTTCATGGTCAAATAGCCCTTACTTTCAAAGTTTTCCCAATTTTTCGGCTGACTGACTGACCTTCATTTCTTAAAGTAATGATGGCCACTCGTTTTTCTTTACTAAGCTGCTTTTTTCTTGCCATAATACAAATTCTAACAGTCTATTCAGTAGGACTATCAGCTGTGTATCCACCTGACTTCTCCTCAACGCAACTGATGGTCCCAACCCCATTTATAAGGCAAGAAATCCCATTTATTAAACCTGACAGGGCATACCTGTGAAGTGAATACCATTTCAGGGGACTACCTCTTAAAGCTCATCAAGAGAATGCTAAGAGTGTGCAAAGCAGTAATCAAATCAAAAGGTGGCTACTTTGAAGAACCTAGAATATGACATATTTTCAGTTGTTTCACATTTGTTTGTTATGTATATAATTCCACATGTGATAATTCATAGTTTTGATGCCTTCAGTGTGAATCTACAATTTTCATAGTCATGAAAATAAAGAAAACTCTTTGAATGAGAAGGTGTGTCCAAACTTTTGGTCTGTACTGTATATATATATATATATATATATATATATATATATTGTAGGAGGGTTCAAGGGATAATCGTGGATTATAGATATGTGTCACTGGAGGTTCCTGGCCTTGGCGCAGTAAGAGCCGGTTTCATGTGTTAGCAGCAGTTGCTGTTTGACACGTTGCTATTTAGTATGGCTGTAATAGCTGATCTGAGACAGCTCTTACTGGGAGTAGTCAAAGTGCTGGGTGGGTGACTTCTCCCCACGTTCCAGTCCGGGTCTTGGTTTTGGGCACTAAAACACAGGCAGCAATGTCAGGTGGTGTGGATTACTCCTCTCTGACAGTGGAGCTCTGTCAGTCTCTGTGTTGGGACCTGGGAGTTTTGGCCTGGATTAAGGCCTTCTTCTTTGCTGCATAGTGTGAACGAACACCAGAATCACAATGTGACAGTTTTTTTTTAAACTGACTTTTTGTTTTGTCACTTACTTAACGTGTGAATAAACACTGAACTGTTTAATTTCAAGACTTTGTTGTTGCCTCTATACTGCATCTGCTAACCTGCCTATCAGTGCGAACCCCCACAATATATATATATATATATATATATATATATATAAAATCAATTATGTCTTTCCGCAGAATTTTCTATGGTTGATGAGAAAAAAATGGCTAAAAACATGACACACAGAGAACTAGAGAACTCAAACTAGAGAAAGTCAATTTCAGCCAAAAATGCAAAAATACTAAAACAAAAGATAATTAAAAATAAGTTTAAAGAAAGCCACAAAAAGTCAACAAATGTCAAATTTGTAAATATAGGTGGTCTAGTTTCACACACAATGGGGACCATTTATTTAGACCGGCATTTTAGTTTCTGGTCTTAATAATCCTTTGTGCTGGTGGAGGATCCACGAAAGTTATGAAAAGGAGTCGTCCTCTATAAAACTTCAGTGCATCCACTGCCAGTCTAAATCTACACCAGATTCCATGCTGGAATAGAATTAGAACATTTTCTATGCCTAAAACAGGCGTAGAAAATTATAAATGATAAGGGCCTGACGGCCCGCCCCCTTCTCCACCCACACCACCATCTGCGACAGATAAACGCCAGAAAACTGGCTTTTATTAGTTAGTAAATGACCTCCAATGTGTATGAAACTAGGTGATATGCTATTCTAATAGAAAGAGAATAAAGAATAGTAGAACCAAAACTAATGCCAAAACTAAAGAAACGACAATTAGAACCTGAACATTATCTTTATCAGCAAAAGCCATTGCTAAAACGTCCACCTTCTCGACTTCCAGCTATGGTCAACCCTGAGCATGGACTCTGTAGTGAGTACTGATAATAAATAGAGCCCTTCTTTTTATTTTATCTGCTGCCTCCTTCATGTGGACTAAAAGGCAGGAAATGTAGCAAAAGGAACCTGGTAGGTTAATTTTCCTATACAATTGTGCTTGTATTTAATTTTAACCTTCTTGTGAATTAGGATGTACTTGATGTACTTTTATATATTGCCTTATAGAGTTTGAGATTTGTACTGAGGTACCAACTGGAACAAACCCGTTGGGTGATTTATGCTGCTGTGCTGTATCTCAGACCAGGATATGATAGTGGGATAGAAGCTGCACTATATCATACATAAGCCTACGGTACATTACTTGAAGCCATATTTCTGATTAAATAGAAAACTCACTGACAAAAATATAATGTGTGAGTAACGCCTCAAGGAAGAGTTGTTGGAATGGAATGAAATTTTATATGTGTGAATATAATGAAGATATTAAAAGTGAGAGGATATGTTTATTGTGGAAAACTGTGCAATTGAAAGGAGGCTCTAGTACTCTTTTGATCCGCTTCTAGACTGGATACAAGATGAGATACAGTTGGGCAGGGAGGCATACACATATGGTATCCTGCAATACATCTGCCACAGATGTTGCAGCTAGGCTTATAGATCTTGCACACTTGTAGGCTTCTGCAGCTGGTGAAAACTGCAAAGGGAGCACATCTTAAAACAGATGATTTTGCTGTTAAAACAGCTGATCAATCAACAGATCGTATTCATTCATATGAAACAAACTGCTATCAATGTGCATCACTTTGCAGCACTTCAAAAGACCTTAGTGAATATCTCTTAAAGAAAGGGACCCTATCATCAACTTTTCGCTGACCTCACTGAGGGCAGCATAAATTAGTGACAGAAATGCTGATTTCTGTAGTGTGTCACCCATGAGCTAAAAGTAAGTGGTTGCTGAGAACCAGCATCATAACCACTGCAGCCCAGGCCTTGAAAAGGGTCAAATCTACCTGAGAAGAGTCCTGGTTATTCATAATCTCCTGCTCTCTCCGCCCATCTGCTGATGATTGGCAGTTCTCTCCTAGAGAGAAAGGGAGAAAACTAGGTAGAAGACTGTCAGTCCTCAGCAGGTGGGCAGGGAGAGCAGGACTTTATGAATAACCAGGACTCTTCTCAGGTGGCCGTGACTCTTTTCCAGGCCCAGTCTGCAATGATTGTGATGTTAGTTCTCGACAACCACTTAGATTTAACTTATAAGTGACAGACCGCTGAAATCAACTCACCTGTCTCTACTTTATTCTGCCATTAGTGTGGGCAGCAAAAAGGTGATTGCAGGTTCCCTTTAAGTATGCTTTCAAACTTGCTTTGTTTTTGGAGTGTGTAGCCAGGTGTTAGCATATATTAACTGAATGTGACATATCACAGGAGGTCTTCAGTGTGTATTGGATATTCTCACCTAGAGTCATTTATTCTATAATAAAATTCCTTTATAATATGGCACTGTACAGAGCACTATATGGCAGTACCGGGCACATACCCCATAAAAAGAACATGAAAGACAAACCAATCTCTAGATTTTTTTAACATCTTAATACAATTTGGCATGCATGTACGGCATGTCATGGAATGCCTGGTCTAAAGGCACCTTGTCGTAAAAGAACATCATGGGACTGCACTGTTTTAATATGCAGGCTCCCACTCTAATGGCCAGGATCAAGGAAACATATTATACTGGCAATTTAACCCCTTAAATGCCCAAGTTAACAGTGACCATTGCACCTAAGAATCTTGACAGAGGGAGTGGGCCAATGGCCTTTCATGACAGGGTTCGGTCATGATCTGGTTGGGTTGTGGCAGTGCTGCGTTCATGAACAATGCGGACAATTAGCAAGCAATTTCCTTTCATTTAACTAATGAAGACCACACTTTTTAGTCAGCAGTGATGGTCAGTTCGCAGTGTTTGTCAGCGAACACCTGCGGGCTGCCATCTTTAGTAAGGTAGACTCACTCGTCCGGCGATGCACAGGTAAGCCCTTACCTGTGCCTGTTCCGGGAGCCGGTCTGAATTCAAATGCAGTCACCGGGAGCAGGCAGTTCCGAGAACAGCCACCGGGGGCCTTTCAGACTGGCTCCCTGCACAGGCACAGGTAAGGGCTTACCTTTGCATCGCCGGACGGGTAAGTCTACTTTGCTAAAGATGGCAGCCCGCATGTGTTCGCTAGCGAACACTGCGAACTGACCATCACTGTTAGTCAGTTCTTATTGTTAATGGCTGCACGGTATTGAAAGTGCTGTGCGGCCATTAACAATGAAGACTGGATCATGGGGCCGCTCCATGTGGCAGTACTCTTAGGGGTGTAAAACATGCTTCTTGATCAGCCAAAACAACTGCCTATTAGGTCTTGCCAGAGTTACACTGATTTTCAAAATTATAAAGGCAAACATAAAATAACCTCAGATACAACTGCACTTTTATTTTTTTTCATTATATGTGCCTAAAAATAGTACCAATAAAAATTTAAATTGGTCCTGCAAAAAGCCATTCTGATGCAAAAACAGAAATGTTATGGCTTTCAGAATATTGCAACACAAAAATAACTTTTTCATAAAATACACATATGTACTAAAAAGTAAAAATAAATACAGTTTAACATTTTTGTACTAAACCGCAGAGTAAAAATTAATGAAAATAAAAACAATCATAACAGCTAATAAGTATGCACAGTAAACACTCTAATTACAGAAAAAGAAAACTATATGGCTACAATCAACATACCTGACATGCCTTCAGAATGGACAGCATACTGTAAATATCCATTTAATCTTTATCTTAGTGATGAATTATTTAATGAATTTGGCTTTGGACTTGCCAGAATATTGGAATTTTCCATGAAATTCATATATTATATATAATTCCAGAATATCTAAAATTAGAGCATTGTTTATGTCCTGGGATACATAATTTACTATATTTTGTAGTTAAGATTTGCTTTTACAGATATTACATAGTAAAGTATATAGATATAAATTATTTGCTTTTCAAGTAGGTATGTACAGTCTTTTATATGTAGAGAACTTATATTCCACTACTGTCCAAAATGACTCATTGTGAATGTTCTAAATGCTTCATAATAGAATATAAAGTAAAAAAAAAAAAAAGAAAAAAACAACAACAACAACATGGCTATCACCTTATAAGATGTGACAAAAATAAATAAAACATTCCAATATAAAAGTATTGATGTTAAACAGAAAGCAATTTTTCTTTTTTTTTTCTGTGAATGGAATTCAAGGTGTGAAGGATTTGTCACATGATGGGCATCTCTGGCTCCCAAAAATCCTATTAAATTATGATTGAGCTCATTGGGTTCCATAATGGTGTCCATTATTATTATAGTGGAAAAGTAACACCAAATGCTGTGATATTTTGTCTGGCAAATATGAAGGAATAAAGCTGAACAGAGCCTAACAATGATTTTGGTGTACTAGATGACCGCCTGGGCTATAAGATTAGAATATTTCAGGGGTTAAAAGAATAATAAAAACATATAGGTTTATTATAGGCTTTTTTCACCATTTAAGTTAAGATCCTGAAAAAAACATACAGTATAAAGAAAAAAGTGAATTACTTATTTGATTCATAGTTTATAGATTGTGTGTGGAAAGGGGAATAAAATATACATGCTAAAGATAAAAATATAAACACATTTCAGCATGAACCATTACAGACACTATATGGAAAAAGAAAAAACGCTATGCTTTCTGTTCTAGACTGTACATATTACACACTTTTGACATATGAAAGAATTACTTTGTGAAGTTCTCCATCCTGTAACCACTTTTTTATTTAAATGTAACAGAAAAGGTGGAGCTGCACTCCGTCTCTGTAAATGTGAGATGCCACTGGAAGGATTCTTCAGTTCCCAATACGTAGTATGCACTTATCCAGGGCACACTCTTCTTGTGATTGTGCATTTATATATTATTCAATGTATCTGCAATGCAAGGCACCAACGGAACAGACCAGTGAGGATGAAGTAAAAGGGGTTTATTAACAAAATAAACAAAGTCAAGGTAAACTTCACTGGGCAAACATAAGGCAAACAAAAAACAAAGGAAAGCCAGGAGTAGTCCTGATCCGTGCATAAGTCTCTGTTCAACTTGCCAGGTAAACGGATGCGTCACGGAAAGTCCCGGGTCCTGGGTCCCACTGGAATGGACGGAGTCCCAGCAAACTTCAGTCAGTAGCTAGCAGTACTGACCTGCACCTAAATAAGGAAGGATAACAGTCGGCACTGACCGAACTGGGAGGCCACCTTTTATGTGCCTGCTAACAAATCCCAGGGCACCAAGTGTCCACTCCCCATAAGTCATGATCCTGCCCTACACCTGTGTACAAGGCTTTGGTCAGTCATTAGTCAATTAGACCAATGCCGGCCCCCTAATCTGCTTTGAACTTGCGGCCAGGTGCTATTCCCTTCGCTGGTTTTCAAACGTAAATGCGGATGCACGACAGGCTCTACGAGAGTGCGCGAGCGCGTCGACATGGACACCGGAATGGGTCCGCAATAGGCACCGGAGACAAGCTCGGCCGCAGCGTACTGCCACTAGCCCGGCCAAGCTGTCCCCGAAAGCCATGCGGTCTTCCCCTCCGGCGCACCTGCGAACGCATCCTCGCGTCGGTTCGCAAAGGCTTCGGAGCTGGTGTATCAATAAAGACACGCGTAACCTATCCCGCAGCTCCATGAGGACCCTTTTTGGTTACACCGGAGTGCGAGACAGGTGAGGACCTTACAGTATCGTTCAATAAGTGCAAACATTAGTAAGTATGCCTATAGAGCAGAAGTCTCATATTTTTTTTATTTTTTTTAAGTAACTGGCCATGCAGTTCAATAGTGTAGTGGTTAAGATTCTTGGCTGTAATGTAGAAGGTTGTGAGTTTGAATCCTGTCAGAAACTTTTTTTTAGAAATAGAGGTTAAATTTAATTTAAAGGGTTTCTACCACCTCATTTTGACCTAATTAGCTCTCAGACACTAGCGATCTGCTAGTGTCTGATCTACTTAACAATGCTATTCTCAGACCTGTGTGTGGATCCGTTTCACAAAAAAATGAACTTTTATTAATATGCTAATGAGCCTCTAGGTGCTATGGGGGCGTCTTTTCAGCACCTAGAGGCTCGGTCTACTCACATTGTATGCCGCCCCGCTCGTCCGTTAAGCCCGCCCATCTCCTCTTGAATGCCATCCTCCATCTGAGCCAGCGGACGAATTTGCGCGCCTGCGCCGTGCGCGTCTGTATTCGGCGCAGGCGTAGTGAATGTCTGACTGCTCCCTTAACAGACATCTCCACTGCGCCTGCGCCGATGACCGAGATGTCTGTGCAGGCAGCGGTCAGACATTCATTGCGCCTGCACCGAATACAGACGCGCACGGCGCAGGCGCGAGAATTCGTCCGCTGGCTCAGATGGAGGATGGCATTCAAGAGGAGATGGGCGGGCTTAACGGACAAGCGGGGCGGCATACAATGTGAGTAGACCGAGCCTCTAGGTGCTGAAAAGACGCCCCCATAGCACCTAGAGGCTCATTAGCATATGAATAAAAGTTTGTTTTTTAGTGAAACGGATCCACACACAGGTCTGAGAATAGCATTGTTAGGTAGATCAGACACTAGCAGATCGCTAGTGTCTGAGAGCTAATTAGGTCAAAATGAGGTGGTAGAAATCCTTTAAACATATATATAACTTTTTTGTCATAATATATTTGCATATATTATTATATATTTAGAATATATAAAATATTATAATACATGTAAATATATTTCGGCTGTATATATATATATATATATATATATATATATATATATATATACTGCTCAAAAAATAAAGGGAACACAAAAATAACACATCCTAGATCTGAGTTAATTAAATATTCTTCTGAAATACTTTGTTCTTACATAGTTGAATGTGCTGACAACAAAATCACACAAAAATTTAAAAATGGAAATCAAATTTTTCAACCCATGGAGGTCTGGATTTGCAGTCACACTCAAAATTAAAGTGGAAAAACACACTACAGGCTGATCCAACTTTGATGTAATGTCCTTAAAACAAGTCAAAATGAGGCTCAGTAGTGTGTGTGGCCTCCACGTGCCTGTATGACCTCCCTACAACGCCTGTGCATGCTCCTGATGAGGTGGCGGACGGTCTCCTGAGGGATCTCCTCCCAGACCTGGACTAAAGCATCTGCCAACTCCTGGACAGTCTGTGGTGCAACGTGACGTTGGTGGATAGAGCGAGACATAATGTCCCAGATGTGTTCAATTGGATTCAAGTCTGGGGAACGGTCGGGCCAGTCCATAGCATCAATGCCTTCGTCTTGAAGGAACTGCTGGCACACTCCAGCCACATGAGGTCTAGCATTGTCTTGCATTAGGAGGAACCCAGGGCCAACCGCACCAGCATATGTTCTCACAAGGGGTCTGAGGCTCTCATCTCGGTACCTAATGGCAGTCAGGCTACCTCTGGCGAGCACATGGAGGGCTGTGCGGCCCTCCAAAGAAATGCCACCCCACACCATTACTGACCCAATGCCAAACCGGTCATGCTGGAGAATGTTGCAGGCAGCAGAACGTTCTCCACGGCGTCTCCAGACTCTGTCACGTCTGTCACATGTGCTCAGTGTGAACCTGCTTTCATCTGTGAAGAGCACAGGGCTCCAGTGGCGAATTTGCCAATCTTGGTGTTCTCTGGCAAATGCCAATCGTCCGGCACGGTGTTGGGCTGTAAGCACAACCCCCACCTGTGGACGTCGGGCCCTCATATCACCCTCATGGAGTCTGTTTCTGACCGTTTGAGCAGACACATGCACATTTGTGGCCTGCTGGAGGTCATTTTGCAGGGCTCTGGCAGTGCTCCTCCTGTTTCTCCTTGCACAAAGGCGGAGGTAGCGGTCCTGCTGCTGGGTTGTTGCCCTCCTACGGCCTCCTCCACGTCTCCTGATGTACTGGCCTGTCTCCTGGTAGCGCCTCCATGCTCTGGACACTACGCTGACAGACACAGCAAACCTTCTTGCCACAGCTCGCATTGATGTGCCATCCTGGATAAGCTGCACTACCTGAGCCACTTGTGTGGGTTGTAGACTCCGTATCATGCTACCACTAGAGTGAAAGCACCGCCAGCATTCAAAAGTGACCAAAACATCAGCCAGGAAGCATAGGCACTGAGAAGTGGTCAGAAGGTCACCACCTGCAGAACCATTCCTTTATTGGGGGTGTCTTGCTAATTGCCTATAATTTCCACCTGTTGTCTATCCCATTTGCACAACAGCATGTGAAATTGATTGTCACTCAGTGTTGCTTCCTAAGTGGACAGTTTGATTTCACAGAAGTGTGATTGACTTGGAGTTACATTGTGTTGTTTAAGTGTTCCCTTTATTTTTTTGAGCAGTGTATATATAAATAATAAAAGTCTGCAGCACTCCTTGAAAGATGAAAAAAAATTGCTATTTATTCACACATGTCATGTAGCAACGTTTCGGTTCTCTCACAGAACCTTTTTCAAGCCAAGTGAACTATAAAGTGCAGCAGTGCAAATATACAGTATATACATCTTGTAATCAATTCAAGCTAATTAGTCATCCCATAAAAAGTGTGCACTCCCCCTTTAACAATGTTACAATTCATTCATTTTAAGCTGCATCTCAATGTGAACAGAGACAAATAGTGCTTAATGCATGTTCCACGGCAATCCATATATCCATATATCCATATATCATATCTGTAATGTTAATCATACAATTCATGTATTCTAATAGTGATATTACATTAAAGTGCAAAGTGCATTAAAAACTCCCTCCTACTGGGTGGAGCATATCTATTGGACGTCACCCGGGGCGGAGACCAAACGATCGCGACTCTAGGTATCAATGCAGTGTCGGCCCGTCTAGAGCACACAGAAGTGCATGCGAACCAACCAACACATCGCACGTCCATGCATCATCAAACGTCCTCATCCCGGGGACGCGCATCCACTTTCCACCATATTGTTTAAGGGAAACCTATTGGGCAAATATATATACGTTAGATATCTTCCTTATTACATATTCTTGTATCCAGCTAGTAGATGTCCCAGCATAACAGCTTCCATGTTTTCCACTATCTCGCAATTCATATTATCAACTGTAGAATAATCATTTTATAGCATTATTCGCAAAGTTATAGTTATATGTAACATACGTTAAGTTCACCTGGTACAGCAGTATGGATACACAAAGTCACAAACAATGATTGGCATGGCGCTAACCTACCATACCTCCAGTTACCCTGAATTCAACATTCATCCTGAATCGAGGGAATACCGCTGGCACCTATCTTTCAACCAAATTAACCACCTCAGCTCCCCTAGCTTAAACACCCTTAATGACCAGGCCACTTTTTACACTTCTGCACTACACTACTTTCACCGTTTATTGCTCGGTCATGCAACTTACCACCCAAATGAATTTTACCTCCTTTTATTCTCACTAACAGAGCTTTCATTTGGTGGTATTTCATTGCTGCTGACATTTTTACTTTTTTAGTTATTAATCGAAATTTAACGATTTTTTTGCAAAAAAATGACATTTTTCACTTTCAGTTGTAAAATTTTGCAAAAAAAAACGACATCCATATATAAATTTTTCTCTAAATTTATTGTTCTACATGTCTTTGATAAAAAAAAAAATGTTTGGGTAAAAAGAAATGGTTTGGGTAAAAGTTATAGCGTTTACAAACTATGGTACAAAAATGTGAATTTCCGCTTTTTGAAGCAGCTCTGACTTTCTGAGCACCTGTCATGTTTCCTGAGGTTCTACAATGCCCAGACAGTACAAACACCCCACAAATGACCCCATTTCGGAAAGTAGACACCCTAAGGTATTCGCTGATGGGCATAGTGAGTTCATAGAACTTTTTATTTTTTGTCACAAGTTAGCGGAAAATGCTGATTTTCTTTTTTTTTTTTTTTTTCTTACAAAGTTTCATATTCCACTAACTTGTGACAAAAAAATAAAAACTTCCATGAACTCACTATGCCCATCACGAAATACCTTGGGGTGTCTTCTTTCCAAAATGGGGTCACTTGTGGGGTAGTTATACTGCCCTGGCATTCTAGGGGCCCTAATGTGTGGTAAATAGTTTGAAATCAAAATGTGTAAAAAATGACCTGTGAAATCCTAAAGGTGCTCTTTGGAATGTGGGCCCCTTTGCCCACCTAGGCTGCAAAAAAGTGTCACACATGTGGTATTGCCGTACTCAGGAGAAGTTGGGCAATGTGTTTTGGGGTGTCATTTTACATATACCCATGCTGGTTGAGATAAATATCTCGGCAAAAGACAACTTTTCCCATTTTTTTATACAAAGCTGGCATTTGACCGAGATATTTCTCTCACCCAGCATGGGTATATGTAAAATGACACCCCAAAACGCATTGCCCTATTTCTCCTGAGTACGGCGATACCAGATGTGTGAAACTTTTTTGCAGCCTAGATGCGCAAAGGGGCCCACATTCCTTTTAGGAGGGCATTTTTAGACATTTGGATCCCAGACTTCTTCTCACGCTTTAGGGCCCCTAAAATGTCAGGGAAGTATAAATACCCCACATGTGACCTTATTTTGTAAAGAAGACACCCCAAGGTATTCAATGAGGGGCATGGCGAGTTCATAGAATTTTTTTTTTTTTGCCACAAGTTAGCGGAAATTGATTTTTTATTTTTTTTTCTCACAAAGTCTCCCTTTCCGCTAACTTGGGACAAAAATTTCAATCTTTCATGAACTCAATATGCCCCTCAGCGAATACCTTGGGGTGTCTACTTCCCGAAATAGGGTCACATGTGGGGTATTTATACTGCCCTGGCATTTTAGGGGCCCTAAAGTGTGAGAAGAAGACTGGAATATAAATGTCTAAAAAATGTTCCGCATTTGGATTCCGTGAGGGGTATGGTGAGTTCATGTGAGATTTTATTTTTTGACACAAGTTAGTGGAACATGAGACTTTGTAATAAAAAAATAAAAATAAATAAAATTTCCGCTAACTTGGGACAAAAAAATGTCTGAATGGAGCCTTACAGGGGGTGATCAATGACAGGGGGGTGATCAATGACAGGGGGGTGATCAGGGAATCTATATGGGGTGATCACCCCCCTGTCATTGATCACCCCCCTGTAAGGCTCCATTCAGACGTCCGTATGATTTTTACGGATCCACGGATACATGGATCGGATCCGCAAAACACGTACGGACATCAGAATGGAGCCTTACAGGGGGGTGATCAATGACAGGGGGGTGATCACCCCATATAGACTCCCTGATCACCCCCCTGTCATTGATCACCCCCCTGTCATTGATCACCCCCCTGTCATTGATCACCCCCCTGTAAGGCTCAATTCATATGTCCGTACGTGTTTTGCGGATCCGATCCATGTATCCGTGGATCCGTTAAAAACATACGGACGTCTGAATGGAGCCTTACAGGGGGGTGATCAATGACAGGGGGGTGAACAATGACAGGGGGGTGATCAGGGAGTCTATATGGGGTGATCATTCCCCTGTCATTGATCACCCCCCTGTAAGGCTCCATTCAGATGTCCGTACGTGTTTTGCAGATCCGATCCATGTATACGTGGATCCGTAAAAAACATACGGACGTCTGAATGGAGCCTTACAGGGGGGTGATCAATGACAGGGGGGTGATCAGGGAGTCTATATGGGGTGATCAACCCCCTGTCATTGATCACCCCCCTGTAAGGCTCCATTCAGATGTCCGTACGTGTTTTGCGGATCCGATCCATGTATCCGTGGATCGGTAAAAATCATACGGGCGTCTGAAGGCAGCCTTACAGGGGGGTGATCAATGACAGGGGGGTGATCAGGGAGTCTATATGGGGTGATCACCCCCCTGTCATTGATCAATCCCCTGTAAAGCTCCATTCAGATGTCCGTACGAGTTTTGCGGATCCGATCCATGTATCCGTGGATCCGTGAAAATCATACGGACGTCTGAATAGAGCCTTACAGGGGGGTGATTAATGACAGGGGGGTGATCAATGACAGGGGGGTGATCAGGGAGTCTATATGGGGTTATCACCCCCCTGTCATTGATCACCCCCCTGTAAGGCTCCATTCAGATGTCCGTACGTGTTTTGCGGAACCGATCCATGTATCCGTGGATCCGTAAAAAACATACGGACGTCTGAATGGAGCCTTACAGGGGGGTGATCAATGACAGGGGGGTGATCAATGACAAGGGGGTGATCAGGGAGTCTATATGGAGTGATCACCCCCATCATTGATCACCCCCCTGTAAGGCTCCATTCAGACGTCCGCATGTGTTTTGCGGATCCGATCCATGTATCAGTGGATGCGTAAAAATCATACGGACGTCTGAATGGAGCCTCACAAGGGGGTGATCAATGACAGGGGGGTGATCAATGACGGGGGGGTGATCAGGGAGTCTATATGGGGTGATCAGGGGTTAATAAGGGGTTAATAAGTGACAGGGGGGGGTGTAGTGTAGTGGTGTTTGGTGCTACATATTACTGAGCTGCCTGTGTCCTCTGGTGTTCGATCCAAACAAAAGGGACCACCAGAGGACCAGGTAGCAGGTATATTAGACGCTGTTATCAAAACAGCGTCTAATATACCTGTTAGGGGTTAAAAAAATCGCATCTCCAGCCTGCCAGCGAACGATCGCCGCTGGCAGGCTGGAGATCCACTCGCTTACCTTCCGATCCTGTGAACGCGCGCGCCTGTGTGCGCGCGTTCACGTGAAATCTCGGTTCTCTATACGTCCAGGAGGAATGAATCGACCGCCTCCAGGACGTGTCGCTGCGTTCGGCGGTCCGGAGGCGGTTAAAGGAGTGCTGCCCGACTTTTTATGGATATATATATATATATATATAGCTGAAAAATAGAGCAGCACTCAAAGATTGCAGTAAACAAAGGGATGTATTTATTCACCCATAAGTGACGCGACGTTTCGGCTCTAACATGAAGCCTTTCTCAAGGCCTTGAGAAAGGCTTCATGTTGGAGCCGAAACGTTGCGTCACTTATGGGTGAATAAATACATCCCTTTGTTTACCGCAATCTTGGAGTGCTGCTCTATTTTTCTGCTCTACAATTTGGGTAAGCCTCTCATTTGGAGCTAGCACCTATTCACAATATTAGTTGGTGCTGCCATATCTTCACTTTATATATATATATATATATATATATATATATATATACAATGGATATAAAAATTCTACACACCCCTGTTAAAATGTCAGGTTTTTGTGATGTAAAAAAATTAGACAAAGATAATTCATTTCAGAACTTCTTTCACCTTTAATGTGACCTATAAACTGTACAACTCAATTGAAAAACAAACTGAAATCTTTTAGGTAGAGGGAAGAAAAAATATTAAAATAAAATAATATGGTTGCATAAGTGTGCACACCCTTAAACTAATACTTTGTTGAAGCACCTTTTGATTTTATTACAGCACTCAGTTTTTTTGGGTATGAGTCTATCAGCATGGCACATTTTGACTGTAATTCGCCCACTGGCTCCTGGTATTGCCCATACGGCCCAGGTAGGTTTAGCGTTAGGTCCCGAGCTACTTGAGAAACCTTGGCGCGGTGCTCGGGCTCAGACATGTCCTCACGTAGGACATTTTGGCTAATCTCTCAATTTTAACACCAGTTTGAGGGCTTAGTAAGACCGCAGAGTGCACCTGTCTTTGTTTTTGTTATATTACACATTTTGACTTGGCAAGATTGCCCATTCTTCTTTGCAAAAACACTCCAAATCTGTCAGATTGCAAGGGCATCTCCTGTGCACAGCCCTCTTCAGATCACCTCACACATTTTTAATCGGATTTAGGTCTGGGCTTTGGCTGGGCCATTCCAAAACTTTAATCTTCTTCTGGTGAAGCCATTCATTTGTTGATTTGGATGCATGCTTTGGGTCGTTGTTCCTCTTCATGTTCAGCTTTCTAGCAGAAGCCTGAAGGTTTTGTGCCAATATTGACTGGTATTTGGAACTGTTCATAATTGCCTCTAGCTTAACTAAGGCCCCAGTTCCAGCTGAAGAAAAACAGCCCCAAAGCATGATACTGCCACCACCATGCTTCACTGTGAGTATGGTGTTCTTTTGGTGATGTGCAGTGTTGTTTTTGTGCCAAACATATCTTTTGGAATCATGGCCAAAAAGTTCAACCTTGGTTTTTCATCAGACCATAACACCTTTTCCCACATGCTTTTGGGAGACTTCAGATGTGTTTTTGTAAAATGAAGCCAGGCTTGGATGTTTTTCTTCATAAGAAAAGGCTTTTGTCTTGCCACTCTACTCCATAGCCCAGACATATGAAGAATACGGAAGATTGTTGTCACATGTACCACACAGCCAGTACTTGCCAGATATTCCTGTAGCTCCTTTAAAGGGACACTGACAGGCCCAATTAGCATATTTAGGCATATATATGTCAGTACAGGTCATATAAAGTCTATTAAAATCATCTAAGTATCCCCCCAGTCCACCTTATAAATACCGAAATATTAAGTTTTATAACCTGCTCGTCCGGTCACAAATCTGCCCAAGGGGCGGCGTTTCATCTGAAAATGCGCCCAGCCAGTCGCTCCCAACTGCCGTCTGCAGCCCCGCCCAGCTCATCAATATTCACTTTGCTGGGCGGCGGCTACAACTCTCCCGACTCAAGATTCTGCGCACAGCCCATTCGATCCTCTGGGCATGTCCTCCGTCCAATCTTCAGCGCATGCGCCCGGCCGGAGTCACATCGCGCCTGCGTACAGAGCGCTGCAGCCCCTGCTTTATGCGCATGCGCCGGGCACTTGAGTCGGGAGAGTTGTAGCCGCCGCCCAGCGAAGTGAATATTGATGAGCTGGGCGGGGCTTCAGACGGCAGTTGGGAGTGGCTGGCTGGGCGCATTTTCAGATGAAACGCCGCCCCTTGGGCAGATTTGTGACCGGACAAGCAGGTTATAAAACGTAATATTTCGGTATTTATAAGGTGGACAGGGGGGATACTTAGATGATTTTAATAGACTTTATAAGACCTGTACTGCCATATATATGCCTAAATATGCTAATTGGGCCTGTGAGTGTCCCTTTAATGTTGCTGTAGGCTTCTTGGTAGCCTCCCAGACCAGTTTTTTTTTTCGTCTTTTAATCAATTTTGGAGGGACGTCCAGTTCTTGGTAATGTCACTGTTGTGCCATATTTTCTCCACGTCATGATGACTGTCTTCACTGTGTTCCATGGTATATCTAATGCCTTGGAAATTCTTTTCTACCCTTCTCCTGACTGAAACCTTTTAACAATGAGATCCCTCTGATGCTTTGTAAGCTCTCTGTGGACAATGGCTTTTGCTGTGGGATGTGACTAAGAAAATTTCAGAAAAGACTAATTAGAGCAGCTGAACTTTATTTAGGATTAATCAGAGGCACTTTAAATGATGGCAGGTGTATGCTAACTCCTATTTAACATGATTTGGAATGTGATTGCTTAATTCTGAAAACAGCTACATACCCAGTTATAAGAGGATGTGCACACTTATGCAACCACATTATTTTAGTTTTTTTTTTTGTTTTCTTTCCTCTATCTAAAAGATTTCAGTTTGTTTTTCAATTGAGTGGTACAGTTCACATTAAAGGTGGAAAAATGTCTCATTTTTTTTACAGCACAGAAACCTGACATTTTAACAGGGGTGTGTAGACTTTTTATATCCACTGTATATATATATATATATATATATATATATATATAAAATATATACATTTAATTTAGTCTCTGTTTCTAAAATGTTTCTGGCAGGATTTGAACTCACAACCTTCTACATTACAGTCAAGAACCTTAACCACTACACTATAGAGCTGCATGGGCAGTTACTTAAAAAATAAAATAAATATGAGACTTCTGCTGTATAGGAATACTTACTACTAGCTCTATAGTGTAGTGGTTAACATTCTTGGCTATAATGTAGAAGGTTGTGAGTTTGAAAACCGCCAGAAACTTTTCAGAAATATAGGATAAATTAGATTTAAATACACTGACTCAAGCATCGCGGTTGAGCACACGCGATATTCAGCCGAGCATAGCTATGCTCGAGCCAAACTGGTGTTCGGCCGAGCATGCTCGCCCAACACTAGCAAACATCTAATATATAAAGCTATGTGTGTGTGTATGTATATCCGCTAAAGGAATCCGCACAGTCGCATTTACAATCGCGAAATTTGGCACACAGGTACATCAGGTGTCCGGGAAGGTTTTAGACCAGGTCTCAGCTCTCTAGGACGTGCCTTTCCTGAGATATTCACAAAAAAAAGCATTAGCCAATAGAAGCTTGGTCACATGACCCTTATCAGGCAATAGAAGCTCGCAGGCCGTTAGCCTTCACATACACATTTTTACTCCAGGTTTTCATAACAACCCAGCCATTTTTCTTCACTGCTCTAGGTGAGCTTTAAAGGAAATCTGTCACCAGAATAATTGCTATTGAAGTAAAGCCATGGCCTAAAATAGCACTTAGTACTGTCATGCCCCACTCTGACGATGTGCGGAGGTCAGCCAGGATTGCAGCACGAGTCTAGTATTTGTTTTGATGCTGTGCTGGATCCGCCTCGCATCAGGTGCACTGGGTGGAGTCATTAGTTTAAATAGTCTTCAGCTTAGGTGCTCTGAGCGGATTATACTCTTCATTGTGGTCTTGGAAGCTAGGATGGAAGGTTGGCTGTTTGTTCCTGCTCTCAGCAGATAAGTGTCTTTGGTTGTTTATGTCATCTATCCCATCCAGGTTCTGTGCGAGCTGGCAGCTCCTTTCTCCCCACTTCACCATCTCAGGGAGTTCAGGGTTCTGTTAGCATAGGCTCGTGGACACAGCAAATCTACCATCAAGATTTGATCTGTGGGTTGAGCATTGTAGGGAAAGAGGTCAGGGATAAATTAGGAGGTGACCCTTCCCCCGTCTCTCGTCCAGAGCCTGGTTGGTGTGTAATCTGTTTAACTGTGCACGTCCGCCGTGACATTATAATCCGCCATACTGTGACCGCCATTTCTCAGTGTTTATGGGATGGCGTCAATTGAAGCACTGGTTGACCGCATGCAGGGTTTGTCCCTGGAGTTTGCGGATCTACGTAGTACGGTCACACAGTGTCAGAGGGTGTTGGCTTCAGGTACAGGTCAAATTGTTGGGGAGCCTAAAGTCACTCTTCCGGAGAAATTTGCAGGGGGTACTGATGATTTTTTCCGTTTCAAGGAATCATGTAAATTGTACTTTCGTTTGTGCCCATTTTCATCAGGTAATGAGGATCAGAGGGTGGGTATCGTCATGTCTTTGCTGAAAGGGGACGCGCAATCCTGGGCTTTTTCCCTGCCGCACGGTTCTCTGGCTCTCCGGTCGCTGGAGGAATTTTTTAAAGCCCTGGGATTGATTTACGATGACCCAGATCGAGTTTCAATGGCAGAGTCAAAATTACGTAACTTACTACAGGGTAAACATACTGCTGAGGTTTACTGCACAGAGTTTAGGAGGTGGGCTGCTGAGTCGGGGTGGAACGACCCCGCGTTACGTAGCCAGTTTTGTCAGGGGTTATCTGAAAGGTTGAAGGATGCTCTGGCTTTTCATGAATACCCTGATACTTTGGAAAATGCAATGTCTTTGGCGATACGTTTGGATAGACGTATCAGAGAGAGGGGTAATGGTCCCTCTGTGCAGGGGATTCCTCCTGCGTGTAGTTTTGTTCCACCAGCTGCCCAGGGAGATATTGCTTGTTATTCTGGCCTAGGAGAGGAACCCTTGCAGTTAGGTCAGATATCTTTCCATTCGGATAGTAGAGACTTTCGTAAAGCGCACAATTTATGTTTCTTTTGTGGAAAGAGGGGTCATTTTGTTTTTTCTTGTCCGTATGTTGAACCACAGGAGAGAGTGATAAAGAAAAAAGAAAAAAAAACTCCCTCACACTTGGTGGTATGAATGGTGTGGTGGAGCAGACTGGTGTGCAAGTTCCCTGCAGTTCCCGTTTTCTCCTTTCAGCTATGGTGGCGCTAGAGTCTCGAAATGTGTTTGTTGATGTTTTTCTTGATTGTGGTGCTGGGGTAAATTTAATTGACTTTCTGTTTCTTCAGGGTTTGGGACTAAGTATTTGCACGTTAGAGAACGAGATTCGTGTTTTTGACATTGATTCTTCCCCTCTTTCTCAAGGGAGCCTTACTCACGTTGTTCATGATATTCATTTAAGGGTGGGTGATTCACATACTGAGAGTATTTCCTGTTTCGTCATGAAGGATTTGCCAGCTCCAATAGTTTTGGGGTTGCCATGGTTGTCTAAACATAACCCAACTATAGACTGGCAGGCGAGACAAATCATTGGTTGGAGCAAGTTTTGTTCGGATAATTGTCTTGTCACATCTATTTCTGAAGTGTCCGTTACGGCTTTGCCTCAGTATCTCTCAGATTTTTCGGACGTGTTTGCGGAGGGTGGGGCTCAGGAATTGCCCCCTCATCGTGACTATGATTGTCCTGTGAATCTCATTCCGGGGGCTAAGTTGCCTAAGTCTCGGCTCTACAACCTCTCTCAACCCGAGAGAGAGGTCATGCGAAAGTATGTCGCCGAGAGTTTGGCAAAGGGTCATATTAGACCATCTAAGTCTCCAGTGGCTGTAGGTTTGTTCTTCGTGAAGAAGAAAGATGGATCACTGAGACCATGTTTGGATTTCCGGGAGCTGAATCGTATTACAGTCCGGGATCCATATCCCCTGCCTTTGATCTCTGATCTTTTTGATCAGATTGTTGGAGCCAAGGTGTTCTCCAAGTTGGATTTGAGAGGAGCATACAATCTGATCAGGATCAAGGAAGGGGATGAGTGGAAAACGGCCTTCAATACGCACGAGGGTCATTTTGAGAACCTGGTAATGCCTTTTGGGTTGACGAATGCGCCAGCGGTATTTCAGCGATTCGTCAATGATATTTTTCATCATTTGGTGGGGAGGTTCGTAGTAGTCTACCTTGATGACATTTTAATTTATTCTCCTGATCTGAAGACCCATCAGGATCATGTGAGACAGGTTTCGACGATCCTGCGGGAGAATAAGTTATACGCCAAATTGGAGAAATGTTTGTTTGCGGTGCAAGAGCTTCCATTTTTGGGATACATGCTTTCTGATTCTGGTTTTCGTATGGACCCCGAAAAGGTCCGGGCGGTTCTGGAGTGGGATCGACCGGAGAATCAGAAAGCTTTGATGCGATTTTTGGGGTTTACTAATTATTATAGAAAATTTGTTTTGAATTATTCCACGCTAGTCAAACCTCTTACTGATATGACCAAGAAGGGCGCTGATGTCTCTGTCTGGTCGGATGAGGCATTGCAGGCCTTTTCGGCTATTAAGGAGCGTTTTGCGTCTGCTCCCATTCTGGTGCAGCCGGATGTTTCTCAGCCATTCGTGGTCGAGGTTGATGCATCAGAGGTGGGCGTTGGGGCGGTGCTTTCGCAGGGTCCTTCTCCTGGCAAGTGGGTCCCGTGTGCCTTTTTCTCCAGGAAGCTCTCGGTCGCTGAGAGGAATTATGATGTTGGAGATAGGGAGTTGTTGGCGATCAAGTTAGCCTTTGAAGAATGGCGTCACTGGTTAGAGGGGGCTTCTCACCCCGTTACTGTGTTTACAGACCATAAGAATTTGGCTTACCTGCAATCTGCCAAGCGTCTGAACCCTAGACAGGCCAGATGGTCATTGTTTTTTACCAGGTTCAATTTCGTGGTTACCTTTCGCCCAGGGGTCAAGAACGTCAAGGCAGATGCCTTGTCTCACAGATTCCCTGGGGGAGGTGATTCAGAAGATCCAGCGCCGATTTTGGCGGATGGAGTGGTGGTCTCCGCTCTGTACCCTGAATTGGAGATGGAGGTGTTGGGAGCTCAGGAGGGAGCTCCGGGTTCGTGTCCCCCAGGGAGGTTGTTTGTTCCTGAGGGCCTACGATACAAGGTGTTCAAGGAACATCACGATACTGTTCTCGCTGGACATCCTGGTGGTAAGTCCACCTGTGATCTGGTGTCCCGGAGGTTCAGGTGGCCAGGTTTGCGTAAGAGTATTGAGAATTACGTGGCAGCTTGTGAAACCTGCGCTCGGTCTAAGGTTGCTCATACTCGACCACCTGGTTCACTTCTTCCATTGTCTATTCCATCTCGTCCTTGGACACATTTGTCCATGGACTTTATTACGGACCTACCGAGTTCCTCCGGGAGAACAGTGATTTTGGTGGTAGTCGATCGTTTCAGTAAAATGGCTCACTTTATACCACTAACAAGTCTGCCTAACGCTAAGACTCTTGCGCAGATTTTTGTGGATAATATCGTTAAATTGCACGGTATTCCTTCGGATATTGTCTCTGATAGGGGCACGCAGTTTGTCTCCAGGTTTTGGAGGGCGTTCTGCTCTCGACTTGGCATTCAACTTTCTTTCTCGTCGGCTTTTCATCCACAGTCGAATGGTCAGACGGAGCTTACAAATCAAAACCTGGAGACCTACTTGAGGTGCTTTGTGGCTGAGAATCAGGAGGACTGGTCCTCATTCTTGCCCTTAGCAGAATTTGCATTGAATAACCGTAGGCAGGAGTCCACGGGTAAGTCGCCATTTTTTGGCGCATACGGTTTCCATCCTCAGTTTGGTACCTTTTCTGGGTCTGGTTCTTCCGGGATGCCAGAGGAGGAGAGATTCTCTTCTGCCTTATCCTCTATCTGGCGGGGGATTCAAGGGAATTTGGAGAGGATGGGTGAGAGGTATAAACGAATGGCTGACAGGAGACGTGTGACTGGTCCGGACCTGTGTGTGGGTGATTTGGTGTGGTTGTCCACTAGGAATATCAAGTTGAGAATGCCATCTTGGAAACTGGGTCCAAGATTTGTTGGTCCATATAAGATTTCTGCTGTGATCAATCCTGTGGCATTTCGACTTGATCTGCCACAGACTTGGAGGATCCACGATGTCTTCCACAAGTCGTTACTAAAAAAATATGTTAAACCGGTGGTACCATCGCCATTGCCTCCTCCTCCTCTTCTGGTCGAGGGAAACTTGGAGTTCGAGATCTCCAGGATTCTCGACTCAAGAGTTCTGCGGGGTTCCCTCCAGTACCTGGTTCACTGGAGGGGATACGGTCCTGAGGAGAGGATGTGGGTTCCGGCGTCAGATGTCAACGCCATCCGTCTGGTGAGGGCCTTTCATAGGTCCCATCCGGATAAGGTTGGTCCAGGGTGTCCGGAGGTCACCCGTAGAAGGGGGGGTACTGTCATGCCCCACTCTGACGATGTGCGGAGGTCAGCCAGGATTGCAGCACGAGTCTAGTATTTGTTTTGATGCTGTGCTGCATCCGCCTCGCATCAGGTGCACTGGGTGGAGTCATTAGTTTAAATAGTCTTCAGCTTAGGTGCTCTGAGCGGATTATACTCATTATTGTGGTCTTGGAAGCTAGGATGGAAGGTTGGCTGTTTGTTCCTGCTCTCAGCAGAAAAGTGTCTTTGGTTGTTTATGTCATCTATCCCATCCAGGTTCTGTGCGAGCTGGCAGCTCCTTTCTCCCCACTTCACCATCTCAGAGAGTTCAGGGTTCTGTTAGCATAGGCTGGTGGACACAGCAAATCTACCATCAAGATTTGATCTGTGGGTTGAGCATTGTAGGGAAAGAGGTCAGGGATAAATTAGGAGGTGACCCTTCCCCCGTCTCTCGTCCAGAGCCTGGTTGGTGTGTAATCTGTTTAACTGTGCACGTCCGCCGTGACAAGTACCTTTTTACAAGATGTGCCTTTGTTCCAGCAATAGATGTTTTTATCCTCTGAAAATCCAGTTTATTTAGTATGCAAATGAGCCAGTAAGGTGCCCAGAGGGGTGTCACTCTTGCAGGAAGGAGCACAGACATGCCCCCTGCTACAATGTATCCACCCTTAAAAGATGAACTTAAAACCCTGCCCCCAGCTCCTGCTAAGCCACGCACCATATCCAGTTCTGTCAGCTGCAGGGGTGGGAGGGAGAGTGACTTTTTCCCTACAGCTGACACTCAAAAGGACACAACCCCCATCCGGTTAGGTCACGCCCCCTCCCACTCCTTAGCCGACAGAGATTGAAAAAATGAAGTTAAAAATTTACTTCTAGGTCCCGCTAAGCCACGTCCTGATTCTGCTAGGCCAAGCCTCTTCCCACTCCTCAGCCGACAGGGATTGAAAAAATGAGATTAAAAATTAACTTCTGTCAGCTGCAGAGGTGGGAGTGACAGTGACTTTCTTCCTGCAGCTCACACTCAGACAGCACAGTGAACCGGCACTCCAATACACCCTTTATTACACATAAAGGAGGGCATTATACACACCCTTGTAAAATTATGATTGATGGCCTGCTGGTGACCCTCAAAAACATTTGGATCAAGAGCCTGCTGATCTGACTATCTGAAACATTATAGGTGAGGGCCTTCTGCCAGTTTGGTGACTCTAGTTAACCTGGGGCCGATCGCACGCCCCCGTGACGGCGACGATCCATTCGGATGTCTGGCCTATCAACTTTCGATGTTATTGTCAGCGCAAACAATTGTAACTACGGGTATTGGGGAATCAGTGTTTGATTCAAGAGAGGGAGCCTGAGAAACGGCTATGGCTACCACATTCAAGCAAGGCAGCATGCGCTCAAATTACCTATTAGGTATAATTAGGTGCGGGCCTGCTGGTGAGCTGACCCTGTAAAAAATTATATGCGAGCATCTGCTGGTGAGCTAACCATGTAAAACATTATATGCAAGGGCCAGCAGGTGAGCTAACCCTCTAAAAAATTATATGCGAGGGCCTTAAGGTGGGCTGACCCTGTAAAAGATTTGAGGTTCAGGCCTGCAGGTGAGCTGACCCTCTAAGAAATTTAAAGCGAAGGCCTTAAGGTGAGCTGACCCTGTAAAAGATTTGAGGTGCAGGCCTGCTGGTGATCTGACCCTGTAAAAGATTTGAGGTGTGGGCCTGCTGGTGAGCTGACCCAGTAAAAGAATTTAGGTGAAGGCCTGCTGGTGAGATGACCCTCTAAAAAATTAAATGCGAGGGACTTCAGGTGAGCTGACCCTGTAAAAGATCTGAGTTGTGGGCCTGCTGGTGAGCTGACCCTGTAAAATATTTGAGGTGAGAGCCTGCTGGTGAGCTGACCCAGTTAAAGATTCTAGGTGAAGGCCTGCTGGTGAGCTGACACTCTAAACAATTATATGCGAGGGCCTACAGCTGAGCTGACCCTCTAAAACATTATATGCGAAGGCCTGAAGCTGAGATGACCCCCTAAAAAATTATATGCGAGGGCCTGTAGGTGAGCTGACCCTGTAAAACATTATATTTGAAGGGCATATATGCGAGGGAATTATATGTGATGAATAAGCATGTTGATATGATGGAAGAGGAGGATGAGAAAAGGAAGATTCAACCATATACCCTTGTTTGTGCTGGAAGCGGTGCATGGGAATACAGTGTATTCAGTACATTATAAACAACACATTTAAAGTGCCTTTATGTTCAGCCGCTTTTCTCTGGTTGAGTCGAGAAGTCATGGTCAATCCAGGCCTTGTTCATTTTTATAAGAGTCAACCTGTCAGCATTTTTAGTTGACAGGCGGATGCACTTATCTGTTATAAAGCCACCAGCAGCACTAAATACCCGCTCTGACAAAACGCTGGCGGTAGGGCATGCCAGCACCTCCAAAGCATAGAGAGCCAGTTCGTGCCACGTGTCCAACTTGGACACCCAGTAGTTATAAGGCACTGAGGAATCATTCAGGACGCTGACACGGTCTGCTATGTACTCCTTCACCATCTTTCAAAAATTTTCTCTCCTTGTGACAGTAGGCCGAGCATCAGGGTGAGGGTGCTGGCAGGGTGTCATGAAACTGTCCAAGGCTTTGGAGAGTGTTGCCCTGCCTCTGTTGGAACTGCTATGTGTTCCCCTTGTCTCCCCTCCTCGGTTGGCCAAGGAACTACGGACTCTGACACCAGTTCTCTTTGTAGCGGGGGTCGAGAATGGTAAACAACCAGTATTCTGTGTTGTCTAAAATGCGTATAACTCGCGGGTCGCGGGAATGGCAGCCAAACATGAAGTCAGCCATGTGTGCCAGAGTACCAACAGGCAAGACTTCGCTGTCGTCATCAGGTGGATCACTCTCAATCTCCTCATCCTTTCCTCCTCTTCTGCCCACCCACGCTGAACAGATGGAATTAAACTTCCATGGGTACTACCCTCTGTAGTGAAGGCAACGTCTCCTGCTCCTTCTCCTCTTCATCGTCTAGTTCGCGCTAAGAAGATGGACTGACAGTGGTCTGGCTATCACCCTGTGTGCAGTCTTCCCCCATTTTCACCTCTTCCACATGCAAAGGGTCGTCCTAAATTGTGAGCAGCGAACGTTTGAGTAGACGCAGAATTTCAAGTGCTGCTGCAGCATTGACGGACCGGCTGAAGCTGTTGGTGACTTGCAGAAATGTGCAAACACGCGGCGCACCTTCACCAGTAGCTCAAGCAAATTGGGGTAGGTTTTGAACCACAAGGTTGAAGACGTGGGCAAGGCATGGGATGTGTCTAAGCTTGCTGAGCCCCAAAGCCGCCACCAAGTTACGGCCATTATCAGACACAACCATGCCTGGTTCTAGGTTGAGTGGCGAGTGCCACAGCTTAGTTTGGTCTCTTATCCCCTGCCACAGCTTTGCGATGGTGTGCTGTTTGTCCCCTGAGCATATCAGCTTCAGCACGGCCTGTTGCCACTTCCCACTGCAGTGCTACACTGCTTCCAGCTACCGACTGATGACTGACTGGTGCTGCATGCGGATAATTCTGAGGCGGAAGTGGAGGAGGAGGCGGAGGAGTAGAAGTGGGGGTTGGAGCCACTAACGTAGGTGGTGGCGTAAAACCTGATGGAATTAGGGCCCGCAATCATTGGCATCGGTAGCACCTGTGTCACCCCAGGGTACTACTAACTCCCAGCCTCCACAACATTCACCCAGTGTGCTGTCAGGAAAATGTAGCGTCCCTGGCCGAATGCACTTGTCCATGTGTCCGTGGTTAAGTGGATCTTCCCAGTAACTGCGTTGGTCAGGGAACGTGTGATGTTACGGGACACATGTTGATGTAAGGCAGGCATGGCACACCTTGAAAAATAGTGGTGGCTGGGGACTGTGTAATGCAGGACGGCCGCCAACAATAGGCTGCGGAAGGCCTCAGTGTCAAATAGCCTAAATGGCAACATTTTCAGGGCCAGTAATTTGGAAAGCTGCGCATTTAGTGCTATGACCTGTGGGTGGGTGGCTAGGTATTTTCACTTGCATTTAAAGGCCTGGGGTAAGGACATTTGGATGGTGCGCTGGGACACGGAAGTGTATGTGGTCGCTGATGGTGCTTGCAAAGGTCCAGGTGCAGGCCTGGAGGCATACGGGCCTGTGCCTTCGACATTGGATTAGCCAGCACGTAACATAGGGGAAGAGGAGGCAGTGGTGTGACCCGCAAACACAGATTGTGGACCCAGGCGTTCGGCCCACATATTAGGGTGCTTTGATGCCATGTGGTGGATCATGCTGATGGTGGTGAGGTTGTTAGTGTTCACGCCCCGGCTCATTTTGGTGTGGCACAGGTTGCAAACTACTATTCTTTTGTCGTCCGCACTTTCCTCAAAAAAGCGCCAGACTACGGAACATCTACCCCTTGACAAGGGGGTGCTCTGTGGAACAGTTGCGGGCCTGTTTGATGTGGCCCACCTTTTCCCTTTTGCCACCCCACTGCCTCTTCCAGCCTGTTGTGATGCTGCAGATCCCTCTCCCTCTATACTGCTGTCCTCGCTCGGCTTGCCACCTTCCCAGGTTGGGTCAGTGACCTCATCATCCACCACCTCCTCTTCCACTTCCTCACTCTGCTCATACTCCTGATTTGTTGACCTAACTACAACCTCAGTGATTGCCAACTGTGTCTCATCCTCTTCATCAACCTCTTAAAACAGTAATTGTGGCTGATTCAATGGCAGCTGTGTCTCATCATAATCCACCTCATTAAACTCTAATTGCTGTTCACCACCATTATGTTCTTGTGACTGTGGATGCTCAGGAGGTTGGAAATCAGGGCACAATATCTCATGTCCCTCTTCAAGCGTGCTTGGCTGAACGGGCCAAATCAAATAATGATGATGAAAAGAGCTCCTCGGAATATCCGAGTGTGGGATCACTTGTTTGGCCACACTATAAATGGTGGGAGGAAGGAGGATCAGGGTGAGGATTGTATGGACCAGACTCCTGGCTCCTTAGACTGGACTTGGTGGAAGACAGGGTTGTGCTTAACCGACTGAAAGCATTATCTGTTGCAATCTAACTGACCACCTGCTCGCACTGGGCTGACTTCAAGAGTGGTGTCCTGCGCCGCCCTGCAAATTGGGACATGAAGCTACAGTAGGTATCTTGGATGATTGTTTTTCTTGTGATCTGGCAGCAGACACAGTTTCTCCGCACCCAGGGCCACGGCCTCTGTGTGCACCATTAGCATCACGGCCACTTCCTCGTCCCCTACTGCTCGCCTTCTTCATTTTAAATCTTATATATTATTGAAAGTATGTCACACGTACAGTAGCGTAGGATTTGGAAGTGTATGTGCAAAAAAAATGACAACAGTATTTGTGATAAGGAAATGTTATACAGGACAGGTACCACAGGCAAAGTCACAGTTCGCAGTGTCTACAGAAAAACTGCACTGGATGTCACTGATATTTTAGGGATGTGCACACTTTAAACAGGAGATGTGGCGCGGATAATTTAACAGTCCGCAGCGGACACGATCTATGGAAAAACTGCACTGGATGTCACAGATATTTTAGGGATGTGGACACTTGAGACAGGAGATGTGGTGCAGATAATTTAACTGTCCGCAGCGGCCTATTACACGGAATTTAGCGCAGGATGCGCTAAAAAAATATATTGCTGCTGTCACACACAATAGTCCTTAAAAGGACTTTTGGGTCTCTGAAAAGTTTTTTGTATAAAAATCTTCCTATTACACTCCCTACACTGTCTGTCCCTTCCTATGCACAGCTCTCTCTAACACTGAGAAATTTAGCGCAGGTTGCGCTACAAAAATATATTGCTGCATTACAGTGGCTACTGGCATTACAGCTTTTGCTGTGGGATGCGACTAAGAAAATTTCAGGAAAGACCAACTAGAGCAGCTGAACTTTATTTGGGTTAATCAGAGGTACTTTAAATGATGGCAGGTGTATGCTGACTGCTATTGAACATGAATTTGAATGTAATTGCTTAATTCTGAACACAGCTACATCCCCAGTTATAAGAGGGTGTGCACACTTATGCAACCATATTATTTTATTTTTATATTTTTAATTCCCTCTACCTAAAAGATTTCAGTTTGTTTTTCAATTGAGTTGTACAGTTTATAGGTCACATTAAAGGTGGAAAAAGTTCTGAAATGATTTATCTTTGTCTCATTTTTTTACATTACAGAAACCTGACATTTTAACAGGGGTGTGTAGACTTTCTATATCTACTGTATATATAAACATTTTGGTCATATAGAACTTTATTGAATCTCATCTGGAGGCAAGGACCCCAGCCGCAAGGAGCGGGACTGTCTTCTTCTATTATTAACCCTATGTGCTCTTCACCTACATATACAAATTGATAAATGGCTATATAACCAAAATGTTGTCACATATGTACATATCTGGATTTATTATATGAAAACTGGTGTTACTGCAGTGGATGTGGAACTACTGTGCCAACCAACAGATTTGACTTTAGGCTAAAAAAATATGGGCATTATCCTGGCAATCCCCTAGTATTCACCCTTTAATCCTTGTACAGGGATCTGGACTTCACTTCAGGGGAACCACGGGACATCCGTCCCTTAGAGTAGTCTCTGTGTGATTGATAACTGACCTGCAGGGGTCAGAGACAGCGGTGCACGGCACCAAGGGGGTCGGGCAAAATCATAGTCAGGGACAGGATGAGTTCAGGACATGCAGACTACGTGCTATACAGTAAACGGTCAGAGGTCAGAGCAGACTGCAGGGAACTAGCAAACTAGACAGCGTATTCTGGTAATTAAGGTATAAGAGGTCAGTTCTTCCACTGAGACCTGCTGGGTACAAGAAAACCGAAACGCAGGATCAAAAATGCCAACTTGATTGTCCAGTAACCACCACTCTTTAGTTTATGCATTACTTTATATACAGTCAGATCCATAAATATTGGGACATTGACACAATTCTAACATTTTTGGCTCTATACACCACCACAATTGATTTGAAACAAGATATGCTTTAACTGCAGACTGTCAGCTTTAATTTGAGGGAATTTACATCCAAATCAGGTGAACGGTGTAGGAATTACAACAGTTTGGATATGTGCTTCCCACTTATTAAGGGACCAAAAGTAATGGGACAGAATAATAATCATAAATCAAACACCTGGTTGCCAATCCTTTGCAGTCAATTGCAGCCTAAAGGCTGGAACGCATAGACATCACCAGACGATGGGTTTCATCCCTGGTGATGCTCTGCCAGGCCTCTACTGCAAATGTCTTCAGTTCCTGCTTGTTTTTGGGGCATTTTCCCTTCAGTTATGTCTTCAGCAAGTGAAATGCATGCTCAATCGGATTCAGGTCAGGTGATTGACTTGGCCATTGCATAACATTCCACTTCTTTCCCTTAAAAAACTCTTTGGTTGCTTTTGCAGTATGCTTTGGGTCATTGTCCATCTGCACTGTGAAGCGCCGTCCAATGAGTTCTGAAGCATTTGGCTGAATATGAGCAGATAATATTGCCCGAAACACTTCAGAATTCATCCTGCTGCTTTTGTCAGCAGTCACATCATCAATAAATACAAGGGAACCAGTTGCATTGGTAGCCATACATGCTCACGCCATGACACTACCACCACCATGCTTCACTGATGAAAATTCACAATGAATCACAGCACTCGGCAGGAAACTGGCAAGTGAATGGGTGCTCGTCCCTTCTTATCCCTTACTCCACCTCAGGAATTCTTCAGACCATCAATCAAAATGTGAGACAGCACACCAGTAGAGATTTTCAATGCAATTAGTGTTTTTATTCAGCCGGACTTTACATCATTTTGAAAAAAGCAACGTTTCGGGCTTTACATATTGCGCTTTTCATCAGGCTGATAAATGTAAAAAAATAAAAGGAGAACGTCTGTTAGTTATTCAATATGCAATAGCGGCACTAGTGAGCATACTTCTGGTCTGTATGAACAAAGGCATTTAGGAGAGCCACATTTCAGCATGTAGACTAACATTCATAATATTAAAGACATGCAGTGTAACAGAGACAGGCTCAACATAGGGCGCTATAATCATGAGAAAAACAAGAGAAAAACAATGTAAAGTGGATTTAACATTCAATAGTAGTGGAGATTTGTAGTATACCGCGGCAATAGCAGTCAGTACCAAACAGCAGTACATACATCAAGTAAATAAAGTAAAATAGAGTAAATGGAGCAGAGCAAGTCCTCTTACCAGTATTTCATGAGACTTGAGAATGGTGCCGGCATGCCCGCCATATTGGCAATAGGTGTTTAAATAGTGATGAGAAGTGCGCTATTGGTAGCTGATGATTAGTGGGCGGAGAACGCCCTTCCTATTGGTGCATCGTGCGTTCACTCACCACACTAATAAAGCGATTTGCAGCACCTATAAGGAAGTGGGAAGGTGGCGCTGATTGAATGTAGAACCAGAAGTGGTCATGAGTAATCATCGGCGCATGCGCGAGCGCATGCGCGGATGGCTGTGTGCATCAAAAGTGGCCATATTGGAGAGGGGCAAATAGAGATTGCTATTAAAGCAGGGCACATGCACAGGCGCATGCGTGGACGCGCACATATACATCGTAGTGGCCATATTAGACAAGGGACGGGTGCCCCACCCGCAAGAGGGTCTGCTTTGCTGCATTGTCTTAGTGCAAAAATTAGAACAATTGCCGCAATCCGTGACCTATGGTATTCAAACCAATTAGTGTACCATAATTAATTTCCATCTCATAATGGGTCATGCTATGTGTATAAGCATTAAGTTGCGGTACATGTGACACATAGTACCTATTACAAGTCAGTTGAAAACGGTGATGTGGCAAAAAATACAAATGTGTTATTTTCCTAGATAAGTTGATCGTAATGTGTGCTTAGCGAGTGTCCCCACTTCGCTATTAGACGACACACGACCTATGAAAGAGAGAAACAAAAAAATAGTATTAATATAATGATACGTTAATCCCAGCAATACTCTTTATTTAAACCAGACGGATAAAGGGTGCTCAATCGTCTAATCCATCGCATCTCTCTCTCCTAGAGCACAGCCTCACGATTGCCACCCCGGCGTAAGGGCGGATTTTGTCAGCAGTCACATCATCAATAAATACAAGAGAACCAGTTCCATTGGCAGCTATACATGCCCACACTATGACACTACCACCACCATGCTTCACTGATAAGGTGGTATGCTTAGGATCATGAGCAGTTCCTTTCCTTCTCCATACTCTTCTCTTCCCATCACTCTGGTACAAGTTGATCTTGGTCTCATCTGTCCATAGGATGTTGTTCCAGAACTGTGAAGGCTTTTTTAGATGTCATTTGGCAAACTCTAATCTGGCCTTCCTGTTTTTGAGGCTCACCAATGGTTTACATCTTGTGGTGGACCCTCTGTATTCACTCTGGTGAAGTCTTCACTTGATTGTTGACTTTGACACACATACACTTACCTCCTGGAAAGTGTTCTTGATCTGGCCAACTGTTGTGAAGGGTATTTTCTTCACCAGGGAAAAAATTCTTCGGTCATCCACCACAGTTGTTTTCCATGGTCTTCCGGGTCTTGGTGTTACTGAGCTCACTGGTGCGTTCCTTCTTTTTAAGAATGTCCAAAAAAGTTGTTTTGGCCATTCCTAATGTTTTTGCTATCTCTCTGATGGGTTTGTTTTGTTTTTTCAGCCTAATGATGGCTTGCATCACTGATAGTGACAGCTCTTTGGATCTCATCTTGAGAGTTGACAGCAACAGATTCCAAATGCAAATAGCACACTTTAAATAAACTCTGGACCTTTTATCTGCTCATTATAATTGGGATAATGAGGGAATAACACACACCTGGCCATAGAACAGCTGAGAAGCCAATTGTCCCATTACTTTTGGTTCCTTAACAAGTGGGAGGCACATATGCAAACTGTTGTAATTCCTACACCGTTCACCTGATTTGGATGTAAATACCCTCAAATTAAAGCTGACAGTCTGCAGTTAAAGCAAATCTTGTTCGTTTCATTTCAAATCCATTGTGGTGGTGTATAGAGCCACAAATGTTAGAATTGAGTCGATGTCCCAATATTTATGGACCTGACTGTACAAACTATTACTCCCATGATGTTTAATGAGATGTTTGGCAGCCCTTGATTAATTGTAGGGATTTCTCTATATATCCTAGATAGATAGATAGATAGATAGATAGATAGATAGATAGATAAATAGATAGCTTTAATTTTCTTGTGATTCCCATGTACTGTACATAAAATTCTGAAATTCTGAAATTCTATGCTGTAAACTATGACTTTCCAAATTAAAGGGGTTGTCTCACTTCAGCAAATGGCATTTATTATGTAGAAAAAGTTAAAACAAGGCACTTACTAATGTATTGTGATTGTCCATATTGTCTCTTTTGCTGACTGGGTTAATTATTCCATCACATTATACACTGCTCATTTCCATGGTTACAACCACCCTACAATCCATCAGTGGTGGCCATGCTTGCACACTATAGGAAAAAAGGGTCAGCCACTACAGTGGTTGGGACCGTTGGAGCGCGCATAGAATGGCAGCTTTTCAGCACTGCTGGATTGCAAGGTTGTCGTAACCATGGAAACAAGAAGTGTTTAATGTGATGGAAACATTTATCAAACCAGCAAAGGAAGCAATATGGACAATCGCAATACATTAATAAATGCCTTGTATTATTTTTTTCTACACGATCAAAGCCATTTGCTGAAGTGAAACAACCCCTTTAACCGCTTTACGTCCGCCCATAGGATATAAACGTCCTATGGGTGGACGTCTATTTCTGAACGGACGTTCCAGAACGTCTTTTCAGAAAGTGCAGCTGCACGCTAATCGTGCAGCTGCTGATCGGGTTGCCCGCTGTCAGTGACAGCAGGGCAACCCTAAGACAAGGCAGGGACAGTGCCCAGGTGTCCCTGCCTTCTAGATCGCTGCAGACACAGCGCTCACCGAGCGCTGTGTCTGCAGAGAAGGAAGCGCTGTGCCCGCTGTGACTGGAGTGTGCAGGAGCTGTGTGAGGTTTCTCAGAGACCTCGATCAGCCCTGCTCTGAGGCTGTACAGCGCTGGATTGCTGCTGTACAGCCTCTCTAGGGGTGCATTTGTCCTGTAACTGGGGCTACTATGTCAGCCCCAGTTACAGGAGAAATCAACAGTGAAAAAAAAAAGAAAAAGTGAAGCAAATGTCCCCCAGAGGTCTTGTATGACCTTATGGGGGACGAAAAGTGTAAAATAAAATAAAAAAAATAAAGGGTTGAAAAAATAAAATAAAAAAGTTTCACATGTAAAAAAAAAAAAAAGTTCCCAAGTAAGGAATAAAAATAAAAATAATTAAAATAGAAAAAATAAAATAAAATAGACATATTTGGTATTGCCGCGTCCGTAAAAAACAGCTCTATAAAAATATCACATGACCTAACCCCTCGGGTGAACACCGTAAAAAAAAATAAAAAAAAACTGTGTCAAAACAAGCAATTTTTGTCACCTTGCATCACAAAAGGTGCAACACCAAGTGATCAAAAACGCGTATGTCCCACAAAATAGTACCAATAAAACCGTCACCTCATCCCGCAAAAAATGAGCCCCTACATAAGAAAATCTCTCAAAAAATAAAAAAACTATAGCTCTTAGAACATGGAGACACTAAAACATCATTTTTTTGGTTTCAAAAATGCTATTATTGTGTTAAAGTGAAACAAATAAGAAAAATTATACATATTAGGTATTTCCGCGTCCGTAACAATCTGCTCTATAAAAATGTCACTTGACTGAACCCCTCAGGTGAACGCTGTAAAAATAAATAAATAGAAACTGTGCTAAAACAACCAATTTTTTGGTCACCTTGCCCCATAAAGTGTTATAATGAATGATTAAAAAATCATATGTACCCAAAAATAGTACTAATAAAACTGGCACCTTATCCCCTAGTTTCCAAAATGGGGTCACTTCTTGGGAGTTTCTACTGTAAGGGTGCATCAGGGGGCTTCAAATAGGACATGGCATCTAAAAACCATGTGGAGTTCCTTTTCTTCTGCGCCCTGCCGTGTGCCCATACAGCAGTTTATGACCACATGTGGGGTGTTTCTGTAAACTGCAGAATCTGGGTAATAAATATTGAGTTTTGTTTGGCTGTTAACCATCGATGTGTTAAAGAAAAAAATAGATTAAAATGGAAAATCTGCCAAAAAAGTGAAATTTAAAAATTTGATCTCCATTTTCCTTTAATTCTTGTGGAACGCCTAAAGGGTTAACAAAGTTTGTAAAATCGGTTTTGAATACCTTGAGGGGTGTAGTTTCTACAATGGGATCATTTATGGGGGTATCCACTATGTAGGCCCCACAAAGTGACTTCAGACCTGAACTGGTCCTTAAAAAGTGGGTTTTGGCAATTTTCTTAAAAATTTGAAGAATTGCTTCTAAACTTCTAAGCCTTGTAACGTCCTAAAAAAATAAAATGACATTTCCAAAATGATGCCAACATAAAGTAGACATATGGGGAATGTTAAATAATAAATATTTTATGAGGTATCACTTTCTGTTTTAAAAGCAGAGAAATTGAAATTTAGAAAATTAAGGTGAAATATTTTGACTCAAATTTATGACTATCAAGAAGTACAATGTGTCACAAGAAAACAATCTCTGAATGACTTGGATAAATAAAGGCGTTCCAAAGTTATTACCACATAAAGTGAGATATGTCAGTTTTGCAAAATTAGGCCTGGTCAGGAAGGGGGCAAATGGCCCAGATGGCAAGTGGTTAATGAATGAAATAATCAATTAGGCTGGCTCACAGTATCTTTGCATGCATGTACATTTCTTAAACAAATAAAAGAATCAATTTAAAACCACTTTGATGCATAACAATGTTCCCATTAACATACAAAAATGGGGAGCTCACGCATATATCAAAATAAAACTGGAGTACTACAATTAAAATGACCTCTTTGCTCTGCAAAAACTTGTTTTATATGACAATAATTTCTCTGGTATGTGTAACATTCAGCCAGTTAGTTGAATCAGGCTGAGTCTATTAGTGTCATGTAACTTAAAAATAACGTTACCAATAGTTGGAACCCTCCTGGTTCAGAGGATTGTGTCCTTGTACAATTGCTAAAGTTTTCGGATGTTCGAAGTTACGTGCTCAAACAGCGCTTGTTGCTGCCTCTATTCCCGATGAAAAAACTGTGAGTCACTGTGGTGTCCCACGTGACCAGCTGAGGGAGCGGATACAGTGATCCGAATTGGTGCGGCACACTGCAGGCCGCAGTGATGCAGGACGTAGCCGGTGTAGAAGAGTTCTGTAGGTATAACAAACTTAAGTTGATGTAACAGAGTTAAATCGGCATAATGGATACTCTGGTCCATCTTGATATTGTTTGGCCGTGCACAAGATTCAATACACACAGGCCCGAAACAGAGTGTCAGCGTAATTTCTTTGCAGTAGCCGCCAGAAAAAACGTTCAGAGAGCTGGGTCGCATACACACTTGATGTGTTTCAGAACAGTGTTCCTTCCTCAGTTGTAAATTATATAATTTACTACTGAGGAAGGAACACTGTTCCGAAACGCGTCTAGTGTGTATGCAAAGCGGTTCTCTGGCCCCTACTTGGAAATTTATTCTTGAAAATAACCTGTGGAGGAGAGATTATTACATTAAGGGTCCATTCACACATCCACATCTGTTTTGCGGGCAGCGAATTGCGGATCCGCAAAGCATGGACACCGGCCATGTGCATTCCACATTTTGCGGACCGCACATGGCCGGCACAATGGTAGAAATAATTGTTCTTGTCCATGGTTGTGGACAAGAATAGGGCATGTTCAATTTTTTTGTGGGGATACGGAAGGGAAGTGTGGATGCGGACAGCACACAGTGTGCTGTCGGCATCTTGTGCCACCCCATTGAAAATAAATGGGTCCGTGGGCGTGGCCTACCGCTGAGCCACCAAGACGTGCTTCAGAGAGATCTCTGTTGTAAACTGTCTGATCCTTGGCCATCAGCGGCTACACTGTTTGAAATTGGACCAAATTCGATAGACCTCGTCCATTTACAGTGCTTAACACCTCCTGATCTTTCAGGACCTCTTTCTGACCGGGAACCAGTGATATATCCACTAAGGCCTACGCGGATGGGAAACACCTACCGCCGGACCGCGGCCGAGCCGCAGCTGCTGTGTCCTTGTCGGCTATGCTACTAAAAAGAAATCTTACAGAGCACTGCTCCAGGCGTTGACTCGTGCAGGCAGTTCTGGTAAGAACTCGATCTTCACTTACTCAACACTGGGCCATGTCCACGGGCGGGAATTCACAGGAGGCCTGATCGGTATTGGAAGCTCCTGGAGCTATATCAGGTCCACTGGCTTACAGAGTGAGGCCTGCAACTGGCCACACTTTAAAATCCTCATCCACTATAGAGCCTATTAAAACTATTGACATACCTGGGCTCTAGCACTGCGAATCGGTATCTGGTCTAGTGAGACGTCCTGAGGCCTTGGAGACGTACTACACACCGTGGTCCGTGAGTGACTCCTGAGGCCCTGATCCCTCTTTTTTTTTTTTTTAAGATGCCTCTCACTACCACAGCTTAAACTGACATAGTTCTTCAACCCCTTCTTTATATTCTCAGACTATCCCTGCTTTTCCACTACTCTCTTGTAATACTTTTTCCTTCTCTATCCATTTTAAAATATTTTCCACTCTTTATTCTTCCTTTTTGCCCTGTCATGAGTTCTGACTGTTTTAAATTACTCTGGCTTTATGATTATGACTAGGGATGAGCGAACCCGAACGGTATATTTTCGTAAAAGTCCGGGTTCGGTGTTCGGCAGCCAATCAACAAGCGTCATACTACTTGCCCCAAGAGGCCATCACAGCCTTGCCTACTATTGGCATGGCTGTGATTGGCCAGTGCAGCATGTGACCCAGCCTCTATATAAGCTTAGGTCACGTAGCGCTGATAGTGTCATTCTGAAAAACTTAACACACACGCTACAGTGCAGATACAAGTCTAATTCTGTGATTAAAGGTATATCTGTCACACAGCGCGTAAAAAATAAGCCTCACATTTATATTCAACCAAATCTGTACTGTTTTAGCTGGTCAAATTATTTGTAGTGACCGTAAAAGCACAGTTTTTGTTCTGGGTTGAAAAACTATTCCCAAATTTGCCATTCTCAAAATTAGTAGTTTCTGCTATATCAGGCCTACTTTAAATCTATCCCAAAAAGGATATTTTAGATTGAAGGTGCTGATAGTGTCATTCTGAAAAACTTAACACACACGCTACAGTGCAGATACAAGTCTAATTCTGTGATTAAAGGTATATCTGTCACACAGCGCGTAAAAAATAGGCCTCACATTTCTATTCCTCCAAATCAGTACAGTTTTAGCTGGTCAAGTTATATTTAGTGACCGTAAAAGCACAGTTTTTGTTCTGGGTTGAAAAACTATTCCCAAATTTGCCATTCTCAAAATTAGTAGTTTCTGCTATATCAGGCCTACTTTAAATCTATCCCAAAAAGGATATCTTAGATTGAAGGTGCTGATAGTGTCATTCTGAAAAACTTAACACACACGCTACAGTGCAGATACAAGTCTAATTCTGTGATTAAAGGTATATCTGTCACACAGCGCGTAAAAAATAGGCCTCACATTTATATTCAACCAAATCTGTACTGTTTTAGCTGGTCAAATTATTTGTAGTGACCGTAAAAGCACAGTTTTTGTTCTGGGTTGAAAAACTATTCCCAAATTTGCCATTCTCAAAATTAGTAGTTTCTGCTATATCAGGCCTACTTTAAATCTATCCCAAAAAGGATATCTTAGATTGAAGGTGCTGATAGTGTCATTCTGAAAAACTTAACACACACGCTACAGTGCAGATACAAGTCTAATTCTGTGATTAAAGGTATATCTGTCACACAGCGCGTAAAAAATAGGCCTCACATTTCTATTCAACCAAATCTGTACTGTTTTAGCTGGTCAAATTATTTGTAGTGACCGTAAAAGCACAGTTTTTGTTCTGGGTTGAAAAACTATTCCCAAATTTGCCATTCTCAAAATTAGTAGTTTCTGCTATATCAGGCCTACTTTAAATCTATCCCAAAAAGGATATCTTAGATTGAAGGTGCTGATAGTGTCATTCTGAAAAACTTAACACACACGCTACAGTGCAGATACAAGTCTAATTCTGTGATTAAAGGTATATCTGTCACACAGCACGTAAAAAATAGGCCTCACATTTATATTCAACCAAATCTGTCATTACTTGTGTGCCTGTATTAGTGTAATACGGCACCTAAATAGATAGCCAGACAGTGTTAGGTGTCTGTAAAAAAAGGCCTGAATTTTAATTCAATACATTGGCCCGAATAATATTTTTCTTATTGTGGTGAACGGTAACAATGAGGAAAACAACTAGTAAGGGACGCGGACGTGGACATGGTCGTGGTGGTGTTAGTGGACCCTCTGGTGCTGGGAGAGGACGTGGCCGTTCTGCCACAGCCACACGTCCTAGTGTACCAACTACCTCAGGTCCCAGTAGCCGCCAGAATTTACAGGGATATTTGGTGGGGCCCAATGCCGTTCTAAGGATGGTAAGGCCTGAGCAGGTACAGGCATTAGTCAATTGGGTGGCCGACAGTGCATCCAGCACGTTCACATTATCTCCCACCCAGTCTTCTGCAGAAAGTGCACAGATGACGCATGAAAACCAAGCCCATCAGTCTGTCACATCACCCCCATGCATATCAGGGAAACTGTCTGAGCCTCAAGTTATGCAGCAGTCTCTTATGCTGTTTGAAGACTCTGCTGCCAGGGTTTTCCAAGGACATCCACCTAGCCCTTCCCCAGGGGTGGAAGAGATAGAATGCACTAACGCACAACCACTTATGTTTCCTGATGATGAGGACATGGGAATACCACCTCAGCACGTCTCTGATGATGACGAAACACAGGTGCCAACTGCTGCGTCTTTCTGCAGTGTGCAGACTGAACAGGAGGTCAGGGATCAAGACTGGGTGGAAGACGATGCAGGGGACGATGAGGTCCTAGACCCCACATGGAATGAAGGTCGTGCCACTGACTTTCACAGTTCGGAGGAAGAGGCAGTGGTGAGACCGAGCCAACAGCGTAGCAAAAGACAAAGAGGGAGCAGTGGGCAAAATCAGAACACCCGCCGCCAAGAGACTCCGCCTTCTACTGACCACCGCCATCTGGGACCGAGCACCCCAAAGGCAGCTTCAAGGAGTTCCCTGGCATGGCACTTCTTTAAACAATGTGTTGACGACAAGACCCGAGTGGTTTGCACGCTGTGCCATCAAAGCCTGAAGCGAGGCATTAACGTTCTGAACCTTAGCACAACCTGCATGACCAGGCACCTGCATGCAAAGCATGAACTGCAGTGGAGTAAACACCTTAAAAACAAAGAAGTCATTCAGGCTCCCCCTGCTACCTCTTCTGCTGCTGCCGCCTCGGCCTCTTCTGCTGCTGCCGCCGCCTCGGCCTCTTCCTCCGCCTCTGGAGGAACGTTGGCACCTGCCGCCCAGCAAACATGGGATGTACCACCAACACCACCACCTGCGTCACCAAGCATCTCAACCATGTCACACGGCAGCGTTCAGCTCTCCATCTCACAAACATTTGAGAGAAAGCGTAAATTCCCACCTAGCCACCCTCGATCCCTGGCCCTGAATGCCAGCATTTCTAAACTACTGGCCTATGAAATGCTGTCATTTATGCTGGTGGACACAGACAGCTTCAAACAGCTCATGTCGCTTGCTGTCCCACAGTATGTTGTTCCCAGCCGGCACTACTTCTCCAAGAGAGCCGTGCCTTCCCTGCACAACCAAGTGTCCGATAAAATCAAGTGTGCACTGCGCAACGCCATCTGTGGCAAGGTCCACCTAACCACAGATACGTGGACCAGTAAGAGCGGCCAGGGACGCTATATCTCCCTAACTGCACACTGGGTAAATGTAGTGGCGGCTGGGCCCCAGGCGGAGAGCTGTTTGGCGCACGTCCTTCCGCCGCCAAGGATCGCAGGGCAACATTCTTTGCCTCCTGTCTCCTCCTCCTCCTACTCAGCTTCCTCCTCCTCTTCTTCCACCTGCTCATCCAGTCAGCCACACACCTTCACCACCAACTTCAGTACAGCCCGGGGTAAACGTCAGCAGGCCGTTCTGAAACTCATATGTTTGGGGGACAGGCCCCACACCGCACAGGAGTTGTGGCGGGGTATAGAACAACAGACCGACGAGTGGTTGCTGCCGGTGAGCCTCAAGCCCGGCCTGGTGGTGTGCGATAATGGGCGAAATCTCGTTGCAGCTCTGGGACTAGCCGGTTTGACGCACATCCCTTGCCTGGCGCATGTGCTGAATTTGGTGGTGCAGAAGTTCATTCGCAACTACCCCGACATGTCAGAGCTGCTGCATAAAGTGCGGGCCGTCTGTTCGCGCTTCCGGCGTTCACACCCTGCTGCTGCACGCCTGTCTGCGCTACAGCGTAACTTCGGCCTTCCCGCTCACCGCCTCATATGCGATGTGCCCACTAGGTGGAACTCCACCTTGCACATGCTGGACAGACTGTGCGAGCAGCAGCAGGCCATAGTGGAGTTTCAGCTGCAGCACGCACGGGTCAGTCGCACTGCGGAACAGCACCACTTCACCACCAATGACTGGGCCTCCATGCGAGACCTGTGTGCCCTGTTGCGCTGTTTCGAGTACTCCACCCACATGGCCAGTAGCGATGACGCCGTTATCAGCGTTACAATACCACTTCTATGTCTCCTTGAGAAAACACTTAGGGCGATGATGGAAGAGGAGGTGGCCCAGGAGGAAGAGGAGGAAGAGGGGTCATTTTTAGCACTTTCAGGCCCTTCTCTTCGAAGTGATTCAGAGGGAGGTTTTTTGCAACACCAGAGGCCAGGTACAAATGTGGCCAGACAGGGCCCACTACTGGAGGACGAGGAGGACGAGGATGAGGAGGAGGTGGAGGAGGATGAGGATGAAGCATGTTCACAGCGGGGTGGCACCCAAAGCAGCTCGGGCCCATCACTGGTGCGTGGCTGGGGGGAAACACAGGACGATGACGATACGCCTCCCACAGAGGACAGCTTGTCCTTACCTCTGGGCAGCCTGGCACACATGAGCGACTACATGCTGCAGTGCCTGCGCAACGACAGCAGAGTTGCCCACATTTTAACGTGTGCGGACTACTGGGTTGCCACCCTGCTGGATCCCCGGTACAAAGACAATGTGCCCACCTTACTTCCTACACTGGAGTGTGATAGGAAGATGCGCGAGTACAAGCGCACGTTGGTAGACGCGCTACTGAGAGCATTCCCAAATGTCACAGGGGAACCAGTGGAAGCCCAAGGTGAAGGCAGAGGAGGAGCAAGAGGTCGCCAACGCAGCTGTGTCACGGCCAGCTCCTCTGAGGGCAGGGTTAGTATGGCAGAGATGTGGAAAAGTTTTGTCACCACGCCACAGCTAACTGCACCACCACCTGATACGGAACGTGTTAGCAGGAGGCAACATTTCAATAACATGGTGGAACAGTACCTGTGCACACCCCTCCACGTACTGACTGATGGTTCGGCCCCATTCAACTTCTGGGTCTCCAAATTGTCCACGTGGCCAGAGCTAGCCTTTTATGCCTTGGAGGTGCTGGCCTGCCCGGCGGCCAGCGTTTTGTCTGAACGTGTATTCAGCACGGCAGGCGGCGTCATTACAGACAAACGCAGCCGCCTGTCTACAGCCAATGTGGACAAGCTGACGTTCATAAAAATGAACCAGGCATGGATCCCACAGGACCTGTCCATCCCTTGTGCAGATTAGACAATAACTACCTCCCCTTAACAATATATTATTGTACTCCAGGGCACTTCCTCATTCAATCCTAATTTTATTTTCATTTTACCATTATATTGCGGGGCAACCCAAAGTTGAATGAACCTCTCCTCTGTCTGGGTGTCGGGGCCTAAATGTGTGACAGTGGCCTGTTCCAGTGGTGGGTGACGTGAAGCCTGATTCTCTGCTATGACATGAAGACTGATTCTCTGCTGACATCAAGCCTGAATCTCTGTTATGGGACCTCTCTCCTCTGTCTGGGTGCCTGGGCCTAAATATGTGACAGTGGCCTGTTCCAGTGGTGGGTGACGTGAAGCCTGATTCTCTGCTATGACATGAAGACTGATTCTGTGCTGACATGAAGCCAGATTCTCTGTTACGGGACCTCTCTCCTCTGTCTGGGTGCCGGGGCCTAAATATGTGACAGTGGCCTGTTGCAGTGGTGGGTGACGTGAAGCCTGATTATCTGCTATGACATGAAGACTGATTCTCTGCTGACATGAAGCCTGAATCTCTGTTATGGGACCTCTCTCCTCTGCCTGGGTGCCTGGGCCTAAATATGTGACAGTGGCCTGTTCCAGTGGTGGGTGACGTGAAGCCTGATTCTCTGCTAAGACATGAAGACTGATTCTGTGCTGACATGAAGCCAGATTCTCTGTTACGGGACCTCTCTCCTCTGTCTGGGTGCCGGGGCCTAAATATGTGACAGTGGCCTGTTCCAGTGGTGGGTGACGTGAAGCCTGATTATCTGCTATGACATGAAGACTGATTCTCTGCTGACATGAAGCCTGAATCTCTGTTATGGGACCTCTCTCCTCTGCCTGGGTGCCCGGGCCTAAATATGTGACAGTGGCCTGTTCCAGTGGTGGGTGACGTGAAGCCTGATTCTCTGCTATGACATGAACACTGATTCTGTGCTGACATAAAGCCAGATTCTCTGTTACGGGACCTCTCTCCTCTGTCTGGGTGCCAGGGCCTAAATGTGTGACAGTGGCCTGTTCCAGTGGTGGGTGATGTGAAGCCTGATTCTCTGCTATGACATGAAGACTGATTCTGTGCTGACATGAAGCCAGATTCTCTGTTACGGGACCTCTCTCCTCTGTCTGGGTGCCAGGGCCTAAATGTGTGACAGTGGCCTGTTCCAGTGGTGGTTGTCGAGAAGCCTGATTCTCTGCTATGACATGAAGACTGATTCTGTGCTGACATAAGGCCAGATTCTCTGTTACGGGACATCTCTCCTCTGTCTGGGTGCCTGGGCCTAAATATGTGACAGTGGCCTGTTCCAGTGGTGGGTGACGTGAAGCCTGATTCTCTGCTATGACATGAAGACTGATTCTCTGCTGACATGAAGCCTGAATCTCTGTTATGGGACCTCTCTCCTCTGCCTGGGTGCCTGGGCCTAAATATGTGACAGTGGCCTGTTCCAGTGGTGGGTGACGTGAAGCCTGATTCTCTGCTATGACATGCAGACTGATTCTCTGCTGTCATGAAGCCAGATTCTCTGTTACGGGATCTCTCTCCTCTGCCTGGCTGCAGGGGCCTAAATATATGACAATGGACTGTTACAGTGGTGGGTGACGTGAAGCCAGATTCTCTGCTATGGCATGAAGCCAGATTCTCTGCTATGGGACCTCTCTCCAATTGATATTGGTTTATTTTTATATATTTTATTTTTATTTTAATTCATTTCCCTATCCACATTTGTTTGCAGGGGACTTACCTACATGTTGCTGCCTTTTGCAGCCCTCTAGCTCTTTTCTGGGCTGTTTTACAGCCTTTTTAGTGCCGAAAAGTTCGGGTCCCCATTGACTTCAATGGGGTTCGGGTTCGGGTTCGGGACGAAGTTCGGGTCGGGTTCGGATCCCGAACCCGAACATTTCCGGGAAGTTCGGCCGAACTTCTCGAACCCGAACATCCAGGTGTTCGCTCAACTCTAATTAAGACATATTGTTATGTTTATTGTCTTCTGACATAATTTAAGCAGACCCAGCCCTTTAACTTCTCCTATTGTTATCCTGTCAGATTATCTCTATTTATTCCTCTACTCTGTTGTAGTACTTTAATTTCATTCTTCCCTATCCTCCTTAATACTTTCCATTCTTATTATTTTCTTTCTCTCTTGCATCAGACATCAAACTATGATGCCGCAAACTGTATGTGGCATCTACCCATCTGTGAGGCATGAACTGGTATTTAAAAAAAAAATAGAATATTCGTGATTACGAATATATTTTGTGATATTCTAAATATTGTGTGCCGATATTCGCAATTAAAATTCGCAATTCGAATATTCGTGATCAACACTACTTATGACCTGACTCTAGATTTTACTTATCTATGTAAACTTGTTTCACTAAGTATGTAATGCAGTATCTTACTGGTCTTTGATAGGGTTGAGCGAACCCAAACTGTAAATTTCGGGTTCGTACCGAACTTTAGGATTTTTGGACCCCGGACCCAAATCCGAAGTTTTCAGTAAAAGTTTGGGTTCAGGTTCGGTGTTCGGCTATTATATGGCGCTTTTGGAAAGGCTGCAGAGCAGGCAATCAACAAGCGTTTAACTCTGTACCCTTAGAAGCCATCACAGCCATGCCTACTAATGGCATGGCTGTGATTGGCCAGTGCAGCATGTGACCCAGCCTCTATATAAGCTGAAGTCACGTAGCGCTGCACGTCACTCTGCTGTTACTAGTGTAGGGAGATGATGCTGCTGCTGTGAGGGAGAGAATAGGAAAGAAACTTTAATCAGAACTGCTTGTTAACTCAGCGATCTACATAGATTTAGTTTTGTGGGTGCAGTGCACAATCTTTTTACCCTCCCCCGAGCCCAGTGACACAGAAAAATAACTTTTATCCGTCTGTTAGTTAGGTGGGCGGCGGCGGCCATTTTATTCAAGCTCAGTGCACCAGCACTGCATATGTGCTTTTGTGACATTCAAATCCAAGCTTGAAATACTGCAATAATAATCTGGGTTTAAAAAAACACCCATTTTTGGCAATATCCTACATCTGGTGCCTTTGCAGCATTTGTCAGTGTGAAATAGAAGCTTGCAATACTTCAATAATTTTCTTGGTTGAAAAAATCACCTAGTGTTGAGCGTGAATATTCGAATAGCGAATATTAATCGCGTATATTGCAACTTCGCTTATTCGCTAATATTTCGAATATAGTGCTAAATATTAGTTTTTTAAAATATTTGTCATTTTTTTAACATCTGAAAACATGATTCCTCCCTGCTTCTTTCTTGTGGGTCAATGAGTCATTGGCCCACAAGCAACTAAAGCAGGAAGTGTAAATAGTGTAATAGTGTAAATTTTTTCCAAATCTGAAGTTCAGAAGAGACCAAAAAAATTTGACTATAAAAAAAAATATTATAGCACTATATTAGCTAAATTACAGTTTATATGTGTATTTTACGAATATTCACTATATTGCTATAACTTTGTTTTTTAGAATATTCGTAATATTCTAAAAATCAAAGTTATAGCAATATAGCGAATATTGGTAAAATACACATAGAGACTGCAATTTAGCTAATATAGTGCTATAGTATTTTTTTTTTTAATAGTGTAAATTTTTTCCAAATCTGAAGTTCAGAAGAGACAAAAAAATTAGACTATAAAAAAAGATTATAGCACTGTATCAGCTAAATTACATAATTATGTGCATTTTACGAATATTCGCTATATTGCTATAAATTAGTTTTTTAGAATATTCGTCATATTCTAAAACAAGAATATATAGCAATATAACGAATATTCCTAAAATACACATATTAGCCAATAGCCATAGCCAACCAATAGTAAAGTTGCCTTATACAGTTAAAAAAAAATAATTGCAATACGCAAATTATTAAATCGCATATTATTTGCGATCGATAGAATATTGACGAATATTAGATTTAGACGAATATAAGACGAATATTCAATCGAATATTCGCGAAATATCGCGGAATCGAATATGGCACCCTTCCTCTCATCACTAGACCCTACATCTGGGGCCTTTGCAGCATTTGTCAGTGTCAAATCCGATCTTGAAATACAGCAATAATTTTCTGGGTTAAAAAAACAACAATTTTTGGCAATACCCAACATCTGGGGCCTATGCTGCATTTTTTTGTGTGAAATACAAGCTTGAAATACTGCAATAATAATCTGAGTTTAAAAAAAACACCCATTTTGGGCAAAAAACTAAATTTGCAGCCTTTGTTGCATCTGTCAGTGTGAGATACACGCGTTAGATACTGGTGTTCTATTCTGTTATTTAAAAAAAACACCCATTTTGGGCAAAATACTTAATTTTGCAGCCTATGCTGCATTTGTTAGTGTGACATACAAGCTAGAAATACTGCAATAATAATCTGGGTTTAAAAAAACACCCATTTTTGGAAATATCCTACATCTGGTGCCTTTGCAGCATTTGTCAGTGTGTAAGACAAGCTTGAAATACTTTAATAATTTTCTGGGTTTAAAAAAAACACAAATTTTTGGCAATACCCTACATCTGGTGCCTTTTCAGCATTTGTCAGTGTGAAAGACAAGCTTGAAACACTTCAATAATTTTCTGGGTTTAAAAAAAACACAAGTTTTGGACAAAAAACAAAACTTTTAGCCTTTGCTGCATTTGTCAGTGTGAGATACATGTGTTAGATACTGGTGTTCTATTCTGCTATTAAAAAAAACAAAAATTTTGGGCAAAATACTTAATTTAGCAGCCTATGCTGCATCTGTCAATTTGAGATACAAGCTTAAAATACTGCAATAATATTCTGGGTTTAAAAAAAAAACACAAATTTTTGGCAATCCCCTACATCTGGGGCCTATGCTGCATTTGTTAGTGTGACATACAAGCTTGAAATACTGCAATAATATTCTGGGTTTAATAAAACACCCATTTTTGGCAATACCCTACATCAGGGGCCTATGCTTCATCTGTCAGTGTGAGATATACGCATTAGATACTGGTGTTCTTATCTGTTATTAATAAAACACCCAATTTGGGCAAAAAAAATAATTTGAGAAATATGAGGAGAGCGTCAAATAAGGGACGTGGCCCCGGTCGTGGTGCTGCTGGTGGAGCTCCTGTTGCAGGGAGAGGACGTGGTCGATATGTGCCAGCTACACGCACAAGTGAAACAACTTCCTCAGGTGCGAGTAGTCGACAGAACCTTCAGGGTTATTTTGGTGGGGCCTAATGCGGCTCTACAAATGGTGAGGCCAGAACAAGTACAGGCGATAGTAGATTGGGTTGCTGACAGTGCCCCCAGTTCCTTCACATTGTCTCCCACACAGTCTCCTGCTGAAAGATCAGAGTTGGCACCTGCAGCCGATGTCCATCAGTCTTTCACCTCACCTCCTTGCAAATCAGCCAAGCAGTCTGAGCCCCAAGTCATGCAGCAGTCTCTTCTGCTTTTTGATGACTCTGTTAGCAGGGTTTCCCAGGGCCATCCACCTAGCCCTGCCCCAAAAGTGGAAGAGATGCCCAACCACTTATCTTTCAAGATGAGTACATGGGAGGACCACCGGAGCACGTCTCAGATGATGACAAAACACAGGTGCCAACTGCTGGGGCTTTCGAAAGTGTGCAGACTGACAAGGAGGGCAGGGGTGAAGACTGGATGGAAGATGATGTGGAGGACGATGAGGTCTTTGACCCCACATGGAATCAAGGTCATGCGAGTGACCTGTGTAGTTCGGAGGAAGAGGCAGTGGTCGCACAGAGCCACCATAGAAACATAGAAACATAGAATGTGTCGCCAGATAAGAACCATTTGGCCCATCTAGTCTGCCCAATATACTAAATACTATGGAAAGCCCCTGGCCCTATCTTATATGAAGGATTGCCTTATGCCTATCCCATGCATGCTTAAACTCCTCCACTGTATTTGCAGCTACTACTTCTGCAGTAAGACTATTCCATGCATCCACTACTCTCTCAGTAAAGTAATACTTCCTGATATTACTTTTAAACCTTTGCCCCTCTAATTTAAAACTATGTCCTCTTGTAGCAGTTTTTCTTCTTTTAAATATTCTCTCCTCTTTTACCTTGTTGATTCCCTTTATGTATTTAAAAGTTTCTATCATATCCCCTCTATCTCATCTTTCTTCCAAGCTATACATGTTAAGGTCCTTTAATCTTTCCTGGTAAGTTTTATCCTGCAATCCATGTACCAGTTTAGTAGCTCTTCTCTGAACTCTCTCCAAAGTACCAATATCCTTCTGGAGATATGGTCTCCAGTACTGAGCACAATACTCCAAATGAGGTCTCACTAGTGCTCTGTAGAGCGCAATGAGCACCTCCCTCTTTCTACTGGTAATTCCTCTCCCTATACACCCAAGCATTCTGCTAGCATTTCCTGCTGCTCTATGACATTGTCTGCCTACCTTTAAGTCTTCTGAAATAATGACCCCTAAATCCCTTTCCTCAGATACTGAGGTTAGGACTGTATCACTGATTTTATATTCTGCTCTTGGGTTTTTACGTCCCAGGTGCATTATCTTGCACTTATCAACATTAAATTTTAGTTTAATGTGGCAAGGTCCACCTAACTACGGATACGTGGACAAGTAAGCACAGTCAGGGATGTTATATCTCCCTAACAGCACACTAGGTAAATGCATTGGCGGCTGGGCCTGTGGCGGATAGCAGTTTTGCGCATGTCCTTCCACCACGAGGAAACACCCAAAGCTATTAAAAGAGCTTAGCGGTGAACTAGCAAAACCATTAACAGATTTATTTAACCAATCACTGGTAACAGGAGTTGTCCAAAAAGATTGGAAATTAGCAAATGTTGTGCCCATTCAAAAGAAAGGTAGTAAGGAGGAATTGGGCAACTATAGGCCAGTAAGCCTGACATCAATAGTGGGGAAATTAATGGAAACCATACTTAAGGAGAGGATTGTGGAACATCTAAAATCCCATGGATTGAAAAATGAAAAACAGCACGGGTTTACTTCAGGGAGATCATGTCCAAGTAATCTTATTGATTTTTTTTGATTGGGTGACTAAAATAATAGATGGCGGAGGTGCAGTGGACATTGCTTATCTAGACTTTAGTAAGGCTTTTGATACTGTCCCACATAGAAGGCTTATCAATAAATTGCAGTCTTTGTGCTTGGACTCCCATATTGTTGAATGGATTTGGCAGTGGCTGAGGGACAGACAATAGAGGGTCGTAGGCAATGGAGTATATTCAGACTATGGTCTTGTTACCAGTGGGGTAGCTCAGGGATCTGTTCTGAGACCCATATTGTTTAATATCTTTATCAGCAGAAGGCCTCGATGGTAAGGTGTGTCTTTTTGCTGATGACACAAAGATTTGTAACAGGGTTGATGTTCCTGGAGGGATACACCAAATAGAAAAGGATTTAGGAAAACTAGAGGAATGGTCAAAAATCAGGCGACTAAAATGTAATGTTGATAAGTACAAGATAATGCACCTGGGGTGTAAAAACCCAAGAGCAAAATATAAAATCAGTGATACAGTCCTAACCTCAGTATCTGAGGAAAGGGATTTAGGGGTCATTATTTCAGAAGACTTAAAGGTAGGCAGACAATGTCATAGAGCAGCAGGAAATTCTAGCAGAATGCTTGGGTGTATAGGTAGAGGCATTACCAGTAGAAAGAGGAAGGTGCTCATTGCGCTCTACAGAGCACTAGTGAGACCTCATTTGGAGTATTGTGCACAGTACTGGAGACCATATCTCCAGAAGGATATTGATACTTTGGAGAGAGTTCAGAGAAGAGCTACTAAACTAGTATATGGATTGCAGGATAAAACTTACCAGGAAAGATTAAAAGACATTAACATGTATAGCTTGGAAGAAAGACGAGACAGAGGGGATATGATAGAAACTTTAAATACATAAAGGGAATCAACAAGGTAAAAGAGGAGAAAATATTTAAAAGAAGAAAAACTGCTACAGAAGAAAATTGCTTTAAATTAGAGGGGCAAAGGTTTAAAAGTAATATCAGGAAGTATTACTTTAAATGAGAGAGTAGTGTATGCATGGAATAGCCTTCCTGCAGAAGTCGTAGCTGCAAATACAGTGAAGGAGTTTAAGCATGCATGGGATAGGCATAAGGCCATCCTTCATATAAGATAGGGCCAGGGGCTATTCATAGAATTCTGTATATTGGGCAGACTAGATGGGCCAAATGGTTCTTATCTGCCGACACATTCTATGTTTCTATGATTGCAGGGCGCTTCAGTTTGCCTCCTGTTGCTTCCTACTCCGCTTCCTCATCCTCTACCGGCTCCTCATCTGGTCAGCGTAACACCTTCACCACCAACTTCAGCACAGCCAGGGGTAAACAACAGCAGGCAGTTTTAAAACTTATCTGTTTGCGAGACAAAACCCACACCGCGCAGGAGCTGTGGATGGGCCTTGAACAACAGACCGATGAGTGGTTGGTGCCAGTGAGCCTCAGGCCCGGCCTGGAGGTGTACGATAGTGGGCAAAATCTCGTAGAAGCTCTGGGACTAGCCGGTTTGACGCACATCCCTTGCCTGGCGCATGTGCTGAATTTGGTGGTGCAGAGGTTCCTTAAAAATTACCCCGATATGTCAGAGCTGCTGCATAAAGTGCGGGCCGTCTGTGCACCTTTTGGCGTTCTCACCCTGCTGCTGCTCGCCTGTCAGCGCTGCAGCGTAACTTCGGCCTTCCAGCTCACCGCCTCATATGCGACGTGCCCACAAGGTGGAACTCCACCTTGCACATTCTGGCCAGACTGTGCGAGCAGCAGCAGGCGATAGTGGAGTTTCAGCTGCAGCACGCACGAGTGAGTCGCTCTGCGGAACAGCACCACTTCACCAACAAACACTGGGCCTCTATGCGAGACATGTGTTCCTTGTTGCGCTGTTTCGAGTACTCCACCAACATGGCCAGTGCCGATAACGCCATTCTCAGCATTACTAAACCACTTCTATGCCTCCTTGAAAAAACGCTTCTGGCGATGATGGAAGAGCATGTGGCACAGGAGCAGCAGGAGGAGGAGGAATAGGGATCATTTTATAGGGTTTCCGGCCAGTCATTCACAAGTGGCTCCAAGGTGGGTTCCTGCACCCACAAATGCCAGGTACGCAATTGTCCAGCCAGGGCACAGTTCTGGAGGATGATGAGGTGGATGGAGGAGGAGATGGAGGAGGAGGAATCCTGTTCACAGCAGGGTGGCACCCAAACCAGCTCATGGCCATCACTGGTGCATGCCTGGGGGGATACAGAGGACACAGACGATACACCTCCCACAGAGGACATCTTTTCGTTGCCTCTGGGAAGCCTGGCACACATGAGCGATTACATGCTGCAGTGTCTCAGCAACGACCACCGAGTTGCCCACATTCTGGGTGGCCACGCTGCTTGATCCCTGTTACAAGGACAACGTACCGTCCTTAATTCCGTCACTGGAGCGTGATCGTAAGATGCGCGAGTACAAGCGCATGCTGGTAGACGCGCTGCTGGTGGAATTCCCACCTGACAGCGGGGGCAGAGTGGAAGCACAAGGCATAGGCAGAGGAGAAGGAAGAGGTCGCCAACACAGCTGGGGCCCCACCAGCACCTCAGAAGGCAGGGTTTGCCTGGCCGAAATGTGGAAAAGCTTTGTCAGCACGCCACAACAACCAGCTGATATGGAACGTCTTAGCAGGAGGCAGCATTTCAGCAACATGGTGGAGCAGTATGTGTGCACACGCCTACACATACTGAATGATGGGTCTGCCCCCTTCAAGTTCTGGGTCTCCAAATTGGGCACATGGCCTGAGCTTGCCCTTTGAGGTGCTGGCCTGCCCTACAGCCAGTGTATTGTCTGAAGGTGTGTTTAACACGGCAGGGGGCGTTATCACAGACAAGCGCAGCCGCCTGTCCAGAGCCAATGTAGACAAGCTCACGTTCATTAAAATGAACCAGGCATGGATCCCACTGGACATGAAAACCGGTCTTACCCAGCCTTTGTTATACTACAGCGCAATAGCTCATTGTTGTATTTTGGACATTTCCCACTTTTTTTTGGAGTGTACCCTAATTTAAAAATAAATATAAAAAATTTTACCAAAAAACAGTGTTGGCTACCTCGTCCTCCACCGTCGCTTCCATCTACACCGCTACATCCACCGCCTCCTCAAACGCCTACTCCATATGGACCTCCACCTCATAAATCAAGATTATTTTTTTTTATTTGTACGTATTATATTTTATGTCATTTCACTAATTTGTCTGTTACATTTTTGGGTAAAGTTCCCCAATTTTTGGGTGTGATATACCACTGCTATACCTAGTAGACAGGTAAAAAAAAATCCATTAATTTGTCTGTTACATATTCGGTGAAATTCACCAAATTTTGGGTGTGATATACCCCTGCTGTACCTAGTAGACAGGTAAAGAAATTTCACTAATTTGTCTGTTACATATTCGGGTGAAATTCACCAATTTTTGGGTGTGATATACCCCTGCTGTACCTAGTAGAAAGGTAACATTTCACTTATTTGTCTGTTACATTTTCTGGTGAAATTCATAAATTTTTGGCTGTGATATACCACTTCTATACCTAGTAGACAGGTAAAAAATTTCACTAATTTGTCTGTTACATATTCGGGTGAAATTCAACAATTTTTGGCTATGATAAACCCCTTCTATACCTATTAGACAGTGAAAAAAAATCATTAATTTGTCTGTTGCATTCTTGTGTGACATTTGACCGTTTTTAAACCCCTGCTCTGCACACTGCCTTGCTGCCATCATTCACTGAGACTCTACACATGATCCTGGCCAGTGGGGAATCGTCACAGGTGTTTTATGCTTATCCTGCTGTTTTTTATTTATATAAAGGGTTTTTTATATGAAAAGTTTTTTTTATATATAGAAGCTTTTGACCTATATGTATAATATGCTAGCACTTTAGCACCATGATAAAAAAAAAATAGTGCATTTTTGCTCGGTTTGGCGCTTTTCCTATACCTCCTCCCCACCCCTATTTTTGTTTTTTCAAAAGCTGTGCATATGTGACAGGGACATAAATTTAAAAAAATAGTCTGTTACATTGTCAGGTGACATTTTACCAATTTTGCCGTATACAAACCCACTTGTCCCACTTTTCCACTCGATCATATTAAATTTCAAACAATTAACCTCCCTTGGATGTGGTATCCCTTTCTCATGCTCCCTCTCCGGCGTGGAACCCTCATTCACCACTAACCGTGATCAACATGGTAGGCGCAATAAAAAACATTGAAAGTTGATAGAGCAGATATCCAATTGGATCGTGGACATCACTGGGACGTGCGACATTGTGAAACAGTATGGGTGCACACACCTACATGTACTGACTGATGGGTCTGCCCCCTTCAACTTCTGGGTCTCCAAATTGGGCACATGGTTTGAGCTTGCCCTTCACGCCTTGGAGGTGCTGGCCTGCCCTGCAGCCAGTGTATCGTTTGAACATTTGTTTAGCACGGCAGGAGGAGGTTATCACAGGTTATATTTCCCAATGTTTTGGGGTAATTTAAACCAAAAACCAGTGTAGGCTACCTCCTCCTCCTCCACCGCCGCTTCCACCTACACCGCCACATCCACTGCCTCCTCAACCTCCTACTCCATATGGACCTCGTCCTCCTAGATCAAGATTTTTTTTATATTTTTTACGTATTTTATGTTATTTTAAGTCATTTCCCTATCCACATTTGTTTGCAGAGCACTTGCCATGCTCTTAACCACATTTTGCTGGTTGACATTTTTAGAGCCATTTTAGTGCTCAAAAGTTCGGGTCCCCATTGACTTCAATGGGGTTCGGGTTCGGGGTCAAGTTCGGGTCCTGAACTCGTACTTTTTTGTGAAGTTCGGCCGAACCCATCGAACCCGAACATCCAGGTGTCCGCTCAACTCTAGTCTTTGTTATATGAAGTCTCGTTGTCATTAGCCTTAATGTCTATGTATCTTATAAATGCAATCCTAAATATGGTCACCAGTTTTTTTTTCTTATGTTGTTGCTCTATATATTTAAAATGATAATAAAAAGAATTTTAAAAAGAAAAGAAAATTAATGGGTCCGCACTGCAGACCCATTTTGAGGACATGTGAATGGACCCTAATACGTACCCTCCACAGTGCAGGCATTTCCACAATCCTCTTTAAGGTCACGTGACCACTCCCGCGTCGATTTCACGTCTTTTGGTCCCTCGCCGTCTTCTTTTCATCCTCTTTGAAACAAGTAGTTGTGGCGAGAGACAAAAAATGGGGAGAGGCGCTCATAGGGTGGTGGGTATCGATAATACGGTTTGTAGAAATGGATGGAGTGTGCTCACCTTTTGGTGCTGTGCGTGGGTGCGCACAACGTCCGTAGGGGCAGGTCCACAGAGAGGGAGGGGGGAGGGTCGGTGCCGCCAGTACCCGTTCGGTCCCTTTGGATAGAGTTGCCAAAAACTCCTAGGGATTGTGGAGGAAGTTGTGGGTGGTTTGTGTGCTGGCACACGGTAGGGTACTTCTTTGGCGCACAAAAGACGACCTCATTCGCGGAACGAGCGGCGCCCTGCACAGCAAGCACACACCAGAAGAAGCTCCCAGCCTTCTGGCCACTCTTGCTGCCGACGCCCCTAAGACTTGAGAAAGGAGTTATAAACTCCGAAACGCGTTGTCTACTGCACAATAAACAGCTATCAAACTAAACGTTCCGCGAATGAGGTCGTCTTTTGTGCGCCAAAGAAGTACCCTACCGTGTGCCAGCACACAAACCACCCACAACTTCTTTGAAACAAGAGATGACACGTCATCACTGACGTCACAGCCTCCTGCAGGACTTCCTTGGTCCCGATGTCTGCACACTAGTACACATGCGCCGGGACTGTTGGCTGTCTATTCAGTATACAGGCTTCTGTAAGCACTGTGATCAGCCTCTGTGTTGTGCATGTCACTGGGGGGCACTGTGGATGGCACTTGGGGGCGCTGTGGATGGCATAGTTCAGAATAAATTTTCTATAATAGTTAGTAAACCCCAAAAACCGCATCAAAGCTTTCTGATTCTCTGGTCGGTCCCATTTTAGAACCGCCCGGACCTTTTCGGGGTCCATACGGAAACCAGAGTCGGAAAGCAGATATCACAAAAACGGAAGCTCCTGCACCGAAAACACACATTTTTCCAATTTGGGATATAATTTATTCTCCGGAAGGATCGTCAAAACCTGTCTCACATGATCCTGATGGGTCTTCAGATCAGGAGAGTAAATTAAAATGTCATCTAAGTAAACTACCACGAACCTCCCCACCAAGTGATGAAAAATGTCATTGACAAATCTCTGAAATACCGCTGGCGCGTTCATCAACCCAAAAGGCATAACTAGATTCTCAAAACGACCCTCGTGCGTATTGAAGCCGTCTTCCACTCATCCCCTTCCTTGATTCTGATCAGATTGTAGGCCCCTCTCAAATCCAACTTGGAGAACACCCTGGCACCAACAATCTGATCAAAAAGGTCGGAGATCAAAGGAAGGGGATACGGATCACGGACCGTAATACAGTTCAATTCCCGAAAATCCAAACACGGTCTCAGTGATCCATCCTTTTTCTTAACAAAGAAAAAACCTACTGCCACCGGAGACTTCGATGGCCTAATATGATCTTTTGCCAAACTCTCGGCGATATACTTTCGCATGACCTCTCTTTCAGGTTGGGAAAGATTGTAAAGGCGAGACTTTGGCAACTTAGCTCCTGGGATGAGATTAACAGGACAATCATAGTCACGATGAGGGGGCAATTCCTGAGTCCCACCCTCCGAAAAGACATCCGCAAAGTCTGAGAGATATTGAGGTAGAACCGCAGTGGACACCCCAGAGATAAATGTGCCAAGACAATTCTCCGAACAAAACTCTCCCCAACCAATAATTTGTCTTGCCTGCCAATCAATAATTGGATTATGTTTTGTCAATCACGGTAAACCTAGGACTATAGGAGCAGGCAAATTCCTCACGACAAAACAAGAAATAAGCTCCACATGTGAATCACCCAACCTCAACTGAATACCATGTGCAATATGAGTGAGACTCCTTTGAGAAAGAGGTAAAGAATCTATTGCAAACACCGGAATCTCCCTTTCTAAAGTGCACGTACTTAGACCCAGATTTTGAAGGAAAAGAAAGTCAATAAGGTTTAGCCCATCACCACAGTCAATGAATACCTCAACAAAAAATTTTCTTGAGTCTAGCGCCACCATAGCTGGAAGGAGAAAATGAGAATTACAGGGAGCTTGCATATTTGCTTGTTCCACTACTCCATTCACGCTACCAAGAGTCAGGACGTTTTTTTTTTCTTTCATATCATCACGCGGTTTAACAAAAGGACAAGCAAAAACAAAATGGTCACTTTTACCACAGTAGTAACATAATTTATGTAATCTCCTAAAGTTTCTCCTACCAGAACGAAAAGATATCTGACCCAACTGCATGGGTTCCTCCCCTACCCCAGAGTTATAAGTAATATCACCCTGGGCAGCAGGTGAGACAAAACCACACGCAGAAGGGATCCCTTGCACGGAGGGACCCTTACACCTCTCTCTGTTACGTCTATCCAACTGTATAGCCAAAAACATAGCATTCTCTAGAGTATCCGTGTACTCATGAAAAGCCAGGGCATCTTTCAACCTCTCAGATAACCCCTGACAATACTGACTACGTAACGCGGGGTCGTTCCACCCCGACTCAGTAGCCCATCTCCTAAACTCTATGCAGTAAACCTCTGCAGTATGTTTACGCTGTAATAAGTTACGCAATTTAGATTCTGCCATCGAGACCCAATCTGGGTCATCGTAAATCAATCCCAGGGCTTTGAAAAATTCCTCCACCGACAGGTGGGCCAGAGAACCGAGCGGCAGAGAAAAAGCCCAGGATTGCACGTCCCCTTTTAGCAGAGACATGATTATACCAACCCTCTGACTTTCATCACCTGGAAGCAGTCGAAAATACAATTTGCATGACTCTTTAAAGCGAAAAAAATCATCTGCACCCCCTTTAAATTTCTCGGGAAGAGCGACTTTAGGCTCCCCACCAATTTGACCTGCACCTGATGCCAGAACACTCTGACACTGTGTGACCGAACTACGCAGATCCGCAACCTCTAGGGATAATCCCTGCATGCGGTCAACCAGTGCATCAATTGACGCCATCACAAAACCGCTGAGTAATGGCAGTCACAGTATGGCGGGTTATAATGTCACGACGGACAGTATCTCAGATATACAGACAACCAAATAAACAAGTGTCTAGGCGAGATGAGGGGAATGGTTACCTCCTAGCATATCCCTGACTTCTGTCCCTACGCTGCTAAGCCCACATTCAGACCTAGATGGTAGGAATAATGTGTCCTCGTGCCTGGACTGCAAACACCCTAGAATCCCTGAGATGGTGAAAGGGGAGAAGGGGCAGAAGACACACAAACAGCATAGACCACAAATAACAAAAACAGAAACCAAACTTATCTGAGCTGGAACAGACAATCCTTCCTTCCTTGAATCCAAGGTCAGACTGAATTCTATAACCCTGGGAGAGAAGGCAATTTAAGCCAATGACCCTACCCAGAGCACCTGAAGGAAGGCGGATCCAGCATGATTCCAAAACAAAACAAAACAAATGGTTAGACACGTGCTGCCAATCTGACAGACCTCCGCACACCGTCCGAGCAGGGCATGACAGATTGTGGACTCCCGAGTTCTCCATAGATCCCTCCAGTATTTCGTCCACTGGAAGGGTTATGGACCAGAGGAGAGGATGTGGGTTCCAGCGGCCGATGTTAATGCGAATCGTCTGGTGAAGGCCTTTCATGGAGTCCATTCTGATAAGGTCGGTCCTGGGTGCCCGGAAGTCAGCCGTAGAAGGGGGGTACTGTCACGGTCCCTCAGGTGAATGATATCAGGAAATAAAGGAGATTGGCTGAGCGTGGAGGAATCTGACAGCCTCTTTAATTTCTCTTGATTCAGTGTTGATAGGGTTAATGACCACTTCCCTTTTCTCAGCTGTTGCTCAGTGGTCATCACTTCTACCCTTTATAGTCTCACTCCACCCTTCTGACTATGTGGTTGATAGCTTCATTTGGATATGGCTGAGCTGGTGTGAGATCCTCTCTGGTGTTCCTGTTCTTCCATCTCTACAAAAGTTAAGTGTTGCATTTGTTTGTATTTGTTATATTCCCTGTTGTTGTATCTGGGCCTGAGACAGAGATTTCCATTTGTACATCTGGGGAGAAATGGGTTGTCTCTGGTCCTATACTTATTCTAGGGCTTTATAGGGAAATCGGGACCTAGGTATCCTGCTTATGAATATTCCTACCTTCAAGGTCGTTTCATATTCATAGGTAGTCAGGGAGGTGACCAGTTTCTTCCCTAGTTTCCAGGCCCAGTTAATGTTCCTCTTCCCCCCTGTGTTCAGTGTGGAGTTTCCCCCCTTCCCCACACTGATCGTGACAAATTAACAATGGTAAAAAATGCAGTTTTCATAGTGTAACTTGTTTGAACTACATGCTCTGATGCAGTAATACCTGCCCTTCACGAACACTCAGGTGTGAAAATGCACTTTTTTGGCAGTGATGATAAACCTCTATTCTACTAGACACTGAAATGCTATAACCCTTCACTTGTGAATAATTTACATCTTGAATGTGAAATGTGTTACAATTAGTGAATGTGTTTTTCACAGAATAACATGCATTCACAAAAAATTGTGCAATACTGTATTTTTGCAGTGACGATAAACAACACATCTTTTCAACTAGACACTTTACTGTAGTATGCCTTCACTTACACAGTTTTAAAATACATTTAGAAAAAAGAAAAAGACAGTTTTGGCAGGAATCTGTAATGCAGAACTAGTTGCCTGCAGCCTGCCAGAAAATACTCCTGATAGTGACCAAGTCCCACTCCCTATCCTTGATTTTACCCCAAACTCCTAAATATTCTTTCCCTATAATCTTCCAATACTATCCCTCCCTATCACTTTTTCTTTCCTTATAATCTTCTTATTCTGTCCCTCCTTGTCATCTATTTTCTCTCTATAATCTACTTATACTGTCCTTTGCTTCAAGTTTCAGTCTGCAGAGGCAGAGCTACAGTATAGCTTCCTTCCAGGTCATAAGTACACAGCAGAATTAAGTTCTGCTCGTTTTGCACAGGCACTTCCCTTCCTGCTTGCCCCCTGAATAGCTGGTCTAGGCTGATCTAGTCCTTTTTCTGTAGACGGTGTCTGCTGCGGACAGTGACATTAGCTGCGCCACATCTCCTGTGTAAAGTGTGCGCATCCAAAATAACTGTGACATACAGTGTCCTTTTTCTATAGATGGTGTTCGCTGCGGACAGTGACATTAGCTGCGCCACATCTCCAATGTAAAGTGTGCACATCCAAAAAATAACTGTGACATACAGTGTACTTTGTCAATAGTGGGTGTCCGCTTCTGACAGTGACATTACCAGGGCCACATCTGCAGTGTAATGTGTGTGCTTCAAAAATGTATCTGTGACATACAGTGTACTTTTTTGCGTAGACGCTGCGTACAGTGACATTACCGGTAGTACCTCTCCTGTATAACGTTTCCTCATCCCAAATACTTGTGACATTCCCTGAAATTTTTCATTAGCCGCTGGTATTAGCATTGACATTACCTATGGGATATCTCCTGTGTGATGTTTCGACATCCCAAATACATTTTTAAATTTGTTTGTGCATACACTTCCAAATCTTACGCTACTGTACGTGTGACAGACTTTCAATCATATATAACATTTAATATGAAGAAGGCGAGCAGTAAGGGACGTGGCAGTGGCCGTGATGCTGATGGTGCACACAGAGGCTGTGGCCCTGGGCGCGGTGAAACTGTGCCTGCTGACAGAGCACAAGAAAAACAATCATTCACGATACCTAGCTTCATGTCCCAGTTTGCAGGGCGGCGCAGGACACCACTCTTGAAGTCAGACCAGTGCGACCAGGTGGTCGATTGGATTTAGGCAGATAATGCTTCCAGTCGGTTAAGCACCACCCTGTCTTCAACCAATCTCAGTAGCCAAGAGTCTGCTTAACCCAATCCTCACCCTGATCCTCCTTCCTCCCACTATAGAAAGTCTGGGCAAACAATTGATCTCACACTCGGATATTCCGAGGAGCAATTTATGTGCCATTCCTTGATTTGGCCCTCTCGCCAAGTATGCTTGAAGAGGGACAGATCTTGTTGCTATTCCCAAACTCTTGAGCATCGACAATCACAAGAAGATGACGATGGGGAATGGAAATTACGGTTTAATGAGGTGGATGATGATGAGACACAGTTGCCAATAACTCAATGGCAATTACTGTCTCAAGAGGTTGATGAAGAGGATGAGATATAGTTGTCATTCACTGATGTAGTGGTTAGGTCAACAAGTCAGGAGGATGAGCAGAGTGAGGAAGTGGAAGAGGAGGTGGAGTATGATAAAGTCACTGACTCAACCTGGGAAGATGGAAAGCCGAGCAAGGATAGCAGTACAGAGGGGGATGGATCTGCTGCATCGGAACAGGCTAGAAGAGGAAGTGGGGTGGCAAAAGGGAGAAGGCGGGGCACATTAAACAGGCCCGCAACTATTCCACGGAGCACCCTCTTGCGGAAATCTCCCTTGCCAAGGGGTAGGTGTTCCACAGTATGGGGCTTTTTTGAGGAAAGTGGGGACAACAAAATAATAGTAGTTTGCAACGTGTCCCATACCAAAATGAGCCGGGACGTGAACACTAGCAACCTCACCATGACCAGCATGATCTGCTACATGGCATCCAAGCACCGTAATAAGTGGGACGAACACCTGGGTCCACAATCTGTGTCTGCGGGTCACACCACTGCCTCCTCTTCCCCTGTGTTATGTGCTGGCCAATCCCCTGTTGAAGGCGCAGGCCCGGATTCTTCCCGCCCTGCACCTGGACCTTCGCAAGCACCATCAGTGACCACATCCACTTCCGTGTCCCAAAGCAGCGTCTAAATGTCATTACCCCAGGCATTTGAACGCAAGCGCAAATTCCTAGCCACCCACCCACAGGCCATAGCACTAAATGCGCAGCTGTCCAAATTACTGGCCCTGGAAATGTTGCTATTTAGGCTTGTGGACACTGAGGCCTTCCGCATTCTGATTTTGGCAGCCATCCCACGTTACACAGTCCCCAGCGACCACTATTTTTCAGGGTGTGCCGTGCCCGCCTTACACCAACATGTGTGACGTAGCATCACACGTGCCCTGACCAACACAGTTACTGGGAAGGTCCACTTAACCACAGACACATGGACAAGTACATTCGGCCCGGGACGCTAAATTTCCCTGACGGCGCACTGGGTGAATGTTGTGGAGGCCGGGAGTGAGTCATACCCTGGGATGGCACAGGTGCTAACGATGCCAAGGATTGCGGGCCCTAATTCCATCAGGGTTTACGCCACCACCTACATTTGTGGCTCCAACCCCCACTTCTCCTCCTCCGCCACCTTCTCCACTTCCACCTCAGAATTATCCGCGTGCAGCACCAGTCAGTCATCAGTCCGTAGTTGGAAGCAGTGTAGCACTGCAGTGGGGAAGCGGCAATAGGCTGTGCTGAAGCTGATATGCTTAGGGGACGAACAGCACACCGCAGCAGAACTGTGGCAGTGGATAAGAGACCAGACTGATCTGTGGCCCTCGCCACTCAACCTAGAACCAGGCATGGTTGTGTCTGATAATGGCCGTAACTTGGTGGCGGATTTTGAGCTTGGCAAGCTCACACACATGCCATGCCTAGCCCACGTCTTAAAACCTACCCCAATTTGCTTGAGCTACTGGTTAAGGTGCGCCACGTGTGTGCACATTTCCACAAGTCATCAACAGCTTCAGCCGGTCTGTCAATGCTGCAGCAGCGCTTGAAATTGCCAGCTCACCGGCTGTTGTGCAACGTGAGCACGCACTGGAACTCCACTTTCCACATGTTGGCCAGGCTTTGTGAGCAGCAGAGGGCAGTAGTGGAATACCAGCTGCAAAATGGTCGTCGCCTTTCCAGTCAGCTTTCCGCCATTCACAAGCGAGGAGTGGGCATGAATGTCTGACCTCTGTGAGGTTTTAAGAAACTTTGAGGAATCAACACAGATGGTGAGTGGCGATAACGCTATTATCAGAGTAACCATCCCACTTATGTGTCTACTCAAACGTTGCTCACAATTAAGGACAATGCTTTGCAGGTGGAAGAGGTGGAAATGGGGGAAGACATTACACAGGGTGATAGCCAGACCATCCTCAGTTCGTCTTCTCAGCGCGAATTGGAAGATGAAGAGGAGGAGGAGCAGGAGATGGTTGCCTCCGCTACAGAGGGTAGTACCCATGGAAGTTTAATTCCATCTGTTCAGCGTGGGTGGGCAGAAGAGGAGGAAGAGGATAAGGAGATTGAGAATGATCCTCCTGATGACGACAGCGAAGTCTTACCTGTTGGTACTCTGGCACACAAGGCCGACTGCATGTTAGGCTGCCTTTCCCGCGACCCGTGCGTTATAAGCATTTTAGATAACACGGATTACTGGTTGTTCACCCTTCTCGACCCCCGCTTCAAAGAGAACTTCTCAGCTCTCATTCCTCTGCTGTAGAGGACGAGCAAAATGGTGCAATACCAGAAGATCCTTGTTGAAAAATTGCTTTAAAAATTTCCATCTGACAATGCTGGCGGCAGAGTACGTAGTTCCTTGGCCAACAGAGGAGGGGAGACAAGGGGAACACACAGTTGTTCCAACAGAGGCAGGGCAACACTCTCCAAAGCCTGGGACAGTTTTATGACACCCCGCCAGCACCCTCACCCTGATGTGTGGGCTAGTGTCACAAGGAGGTAAAAAATGTGCAAGATGGTGAAGGAGTACATAGCAGACTATGTCAGCATCCTCATTGATCCTTCAGTGCCTTACAACTACTGGGTGTCCAAGCTGGACACGTGGCACAAACTGGCGCTCTACGCCTTGGAGTTGCTGGCCTGCCCTGCCGCCAGAGTTTTGTCTGAGTGGGTATTTAGTGCTGCTGGGGGCATTATAACAGATAAGCGTATCAGCCTGTCAACAAAAAAAGCTGACAGGTTGACTTTTATAAAAATAAACAAGGCCTGGATTGCCCCGACTTCTCAACTCAACCAGAGGAAAGCGGCTTAACATAAAGGCACTTTAAATGTGCTGTTTATAATATACTGAATACACTGTATTCCCATGCACCCCTTCCACCACAAAAAAGGGTATATGGTTGAATCTTCCTTTTCTCATCCTCCTCCTCCTCTTCCATCATATCAACATGCATATTCATCCCATATAATGCCCTCGCATATAATGTTTTACAGAGTCAGCTCACCTGCAGGAACTCGCATATAATTTTTTAGAGGGTCAGCTCAACAGCAGGCCTTCACCTACAATCATTTACAGGGTCAGCTTACCTGCAGGCCCTTGCATATAATGTTTTAGAGGGTCAGCTCACCTGCAGGCCCTTGCATATAATGTTTTAGAGGGTCAGCTCACCTGCAGGATTTCACCTACAACCTTTAAGAGGGTCAGATCATCAGCAGGCTCTCACCTACAATCTTTTAAAAGGTCAGCTCACCTGTAGGCCCTCACCTACAATATTTTACAGGGTCAGCTCACCTGCAGGCCCTAACCTACAACCTTTTAGAGGGTCAGCTCACCAGCAGGCCCTCACCTACAATCTTTTACAGGGTCAGCTCACCTGCAGGCCCACACCTACAATCTTTTACAGGGTCATATCACCTGCAGGCCCTCACCTACAACCTTTTAGAGGGTCAGCTCACCAGCAGGCCCTCATCTACAATCTTTTACAGGGTCATCTCACCTGTAGGCCCTCGCATATAATGTTTTAGAGTGTCAGCTCACCTGCAGGCCCTCACCCACAATCTTTTAGAGGGTCAGCTCACTTGCAGGCCCTCACCTACAATCTTTTACACGGCCAGCTCACCTGTAGGCTCTCACCTACAACCATTTAGAGGGTCAGCTCCCCAGCAGGCCCTCACCTACAATATTTTACAGGGTCAGCTCACCTGTAGGCCCTCGCATATAATGTTTTAGAGTGTCAGCTCACCTGCAGGCCCTCACCTACAATCTTTTAGAGGGTCAGCTCACCAGCAGGCCCTCACCTACAATATTTAGAGGGTCAGCTCACTAGCAGGCCCTCACCTAAAAGTCTAGTCTCACTATCCAAGAGTCTGGTCAACACAATCCTCACCCTGACGGCACACTGGGTGAACATTGTGGAGGCCGGGAGCGAGTCGGCTGCTGGCACCAGACTTTCCCTCCAATAGATACTTGTTAAAGGATTTAAACTTTACTCATTCCAATTATAGGGCCTAGAAAAAGTCCTGTATTTTTATTTGTCGTCACTACCTCCCCAAGTCGGGAGTGGGTAATTTGCGTGCCTGCTGCCTTCCTTAGATGTGGTAGCTGTTTCTCAGGCTTCCTCTACGTAATCGAACCCTGATTCCCCGCTACCCATGGTCACCATGGTAGGCGCAGAAAGTACTATCAAAAGTTGATAGGGCAGACATCCGAATTGATCGTCGCCATCACAGGGAAGTGCGATCTGCCCGAGGTTTTCTAGAGTCACCAAAGTGGCAGCAGGCCCTCACCCATAATGTTTTAGATGGTCAGATCAGCAGCAGGCTCTCACCTACAATTTTTTTTAGATGGTCAGCTCGGCAGCTGGCCCTCACCGCTAATGTTTTAGAGGGTCACCAGCAGGCCATCAATCATAATTTTTCAAGGGTCTGTATGATGCCCTCCTGTATTTGTAACAAAGGGTGTATTGGAGTGCCGGTTCATTGTAATTTTTGGCAGCCCTTTCACTTAGTGCATAGGCTTTATAAGTGTAGGAGTCCCACTACATGAACAATCGTACCACAATGTGAATGAGACCCTCATTTATGTGATATACAGGTTGTACCAGAGTGCCTCTTGCTTGTAATTTTTGGCAGCACTTGCACTTTGTATACAAGTAAATATATAGGAAAGAATGTTTCCTAACAATTTTTCCTCTAAAATTGATTTTATCTTTGGTTTTGCCCGTATTATTGGCATTCTGTAAAAGTGGTGTACTACTCGGACAACATCGTTCCCAGAAGCCACCTGGGAGTCCAAGATGCATCCAGGCATCCTCCCTATGCTGTTCCTGAACCTGAACCTAGCACCCGAGCACTTTGGCGCTCGATCAACACTATTTGTTACGAATCATTTCGCTCATCCTGAATTTTAAACCAATTCATGTTTATTGGATTGAGTGTACTGTAGAAAATGTGTTCATGTTTTTTTTTTTATTAGATGCCACAATGCTAACACCATATTCCTATGTTTGTATAAAATACACATCTATTCTGAAATAATTGACAAAATGTCTACATCATGTCCGATAGATAGATAGATAGATAGATAGATATATACAGTCAGGTCCATAAATATTGGGAGATTGACACAATTCTAACATTTTTGGCTCTATACACCACCACAATTGATTAAAAATGAAACAAACAAGATGTGCTTTAACTGCAGACTGGCAGCTTTAATTTGAGGGTATTTACAACAGTTTGCATATGTGGCTACCACTTGTTAAGGAACCAAAAGTAATGGGACAATTGGCTTCTCAGCTGTTCCGTGGCCAGATGTGTGTTATTCCCTCATTATCCCAATTACAATGAGCAGATAAAAGGTCCAGAGTTAATTTCAAGTGTGCTATTTGCATTTGGAATCTGTTGCTGTCAACTCTCAACATGAGATCCAAAGAGCTGTCACTATCAGTGAAGCAAGCCATCATTAGGCTGAAAAAACTCATCAGAGAGATAGCAAAAACATTAGGCGTGGCCAAAACAACTTTTTGGAACAATCTTAAAAAGAAGGAATGCAACGGTGAGCTCAGCAACACCAAAAGACCCGGAAGACCACGGAAAACAACTGTGGTGAATGACCGAATAATTATTTACCTAGTGAAGAAAACACCCTTCACATTTTATCTTTGGTTTTGCCCATATTATTGTCATTCTGTAAAAGTTATTTCCCTGGTGAAGAAAACACCCTTCACAACAGTTGGTCAGATCAAGAACACTCTACAGGAAGTAGCTGTAAGTGTGTCAAAGTCAACAATCAAGAGAATACTTCACCAGAGTGAATACAGAGGGTTCACCACAAGATGTAAACCATTGGTGAGCCTCAAAAACAGGAAGGCCAGATTATAGTTTGTCAAATGACATCTAAAAAAGCCTTCACAGTTCTGGAACAACATCCTATGGACAGATGAGACCAAGATCAACTTGTGCCAGAGTGATGGGAAGAGAAGAGTATGGAGAAGGAAAGGAACTGCTCATAATCCTAAGCATACCACCTCATTAGTGAAGCATGGTGGTGATAGTGTCATGACATGGGCATGTATGGCTGCCAATGGAACTGGTTCTCTTGTATTTATTGATGATGTGACTGCTGACAAAAGCAGCAGGATGAATTCTGAAGTGTTTCGGGCAATATTATCTGCTCATATTCAGCCAAATGCTTCAGAACTCATTGGACGGCGCTTCACAATGCAGATGGACAATGACCCAAAGCATACTGCAAAAGCAACCAAAGAGTTTTTTAAGGGAAAGAAGTGGAATGTTATGCAATGGCCAAGTCAATCACCTGACCTGAATCCGATTGAGCATGCATTTCACTTGCTGAAGACAAAACTGAAGGGAAAATGGCCCAAGAACAAGCAGGAACTGAAGACAGTTGCAGTAGAGGCCTGGCAGAGCATCACCAGGGATGAAACTCAGCGTCTGATGATGTCTTTGCTTTCCAGACTTCAGTCTGTAATTGACTGCAAAGGATTTGCAACCAAGTATTAAAAAGTGAAAGTTTGTTTTATGATTATTATTCTATGTCTGACTGTAGATAGATAGATAGATAGATAGATAGATATGTAGATAGATAGGCAGGCAGGCTAATGGATTAAAGAGTCACTGTACTTTCACACAATTTAATTTAATAGAGAATGGTATAATTAACACATTTCTAAATTGCTTCATTAAAAAAATATGCTGCATCTACTAAAAAAAGCTGCATGGCCAAGTCATGGCCACTAGGGGTTTCACTACCACCTAACTTGCAGTCCACTAGGCAAGATCCATCCCTAGTAAAAGAAACACAGAAGATAGCTCATAGGAAATGGGAAGGGGGGGGGGGGGGTGTCAGAGCTACTGTAGCTGAGCTCCTTAGCCTGATAGAAGAACTCAAAGCTCTTATGAGTCTGGAAATCTGATCTCCCCCTCCTTATTAGCTTTCTGAGCCCCATTGAAGAAAGCAAACATAGTGGTAAGTGAGGTCACTACATACAGTAGCAGATTCCAGAGAAGGGATACGCTCCAAGCTTGTGAGAGAAATACATTTGCACAGCTGTGCAAGTAAAACAGGGAATAATTTGGCTGAGGCATACATTAGGGAAAAGCTCTACTCCTTCACAGTTATGATTCTATAATGAAGCCCAGCTATTATTGAAACTTTTTTGAAAACTTAGGTATGCTTTAAGATAAGCTTATACTGTAGTTTAATAGGATTCTTTTTGTCAATTTACTTGATGGAACTAATTAGAATTCTTTACACATAATGCTTAGTTGATCTGGGTCACTGAAATTCTCTTATCAGTTTTCCATTTAGTATATTACTAAGGTGTAATCATTTTTCCAATCTACAATTGTTTACACAGAATCATCTGAGTATATACTTCTGTAAGTTTTACATGCTGCAATTATCTACTTGTCTGGACTAAAAATCTCTACAGAAATGTAATTAATTACCATTTTGACTTTTACTTTTAGCCTAGATTTTGCTTATCTGGACAATTGGCATGTTTAAAGCGACACACACCATAAAGAGGTATTTTTTTAAACTTAGTATTTACAGATTTTTTTATTTTTATGTTTGCTTGTTTTATTTTATTCTGGCAGTACTGTGCCACTGTAAATTAAAATAAAATATTGGCATTCTGTAGCAGTTAAAGGGTTTCTGTCACCAGATTTAACCCTATTAAGCTAGCTGACATTAGCGATGTGCTAATGTCAGCTAAGCCTAACTAGCCTATCCCTACTTTTATCTACGCCTCCGTTACGCCACAAATATAACTTTTATAATATGCTAATTAGCCTCTGGGAGCAGGGGGGGACATTGTTCCTGCTCCTAGAGGCTCTGTTCTCCCACCTTTGTCGCCTCCCTCCAAGTCCTGATTGACAGGTCCAGGCAGCGCTTGCATCTGTCTGCCAGCCCCTTGCTCTGGTGAAATCTCACACCGTTCTGAACGGCGCAGGCAGCCGACGATCGTCTTTCCCTCACTGTGCCTGCACCGAATGCTGAACGGCGCGAGATTTCACCAGAGCACAGGGCTGGCAGACAGATGCAAGTGCTGCCTGGCCCTGTCAATCAGGTCTTGGAGGGATGCGACAAAGGTGGGAGAACAGAGCCTCTAGGAGCAGGAACAACGCCCCCCCCCCCTGCTCCTAGAGGCTAATTAGCATATTATAAAAGTTAGATTTGTGGCGTAACGGAGGCATAGATAAAAGTAGAAATAGGCTAGTTAGGTTTAGCTGACATTAGCACATCGCTAATGACAGCTAGCTTAATAGTGTTAAATCTGGTGACAGAAACCCTTTAACACAAATGATAAGATCTCCTATTTAGAAAGGTAATCCAATTTCAGTTTACTGCTGGAGAAGATATTGTCTGAAAGGCTCATGATAATAGTAGTCATAGAATCAGGATAACAGTATGACAGCTCACTTGTTCTCTTGATAGCCCTAGATAATGATTGCCAAAGAGTGGCATTGCATTGATTAGTGTACTGTACAATGCTCTAGTTGAGTCACTCATCCCCTTTTCTTTCTGGCTCCAGTAAATGGTCTGACTAGAGGCTGTTTGCAGTGCTAAAAGTCCAATCAAAGTATCACACTAGTGGCTAGTGACTAGGATGTGCAGGGCATCCAGGTTGGTATTTTTACTACATCTTGGATCATGCATATTTCTGTTAAATTTTTATACTGTTGATGATTAGTTGATTACCACTAAAGCAGTCTCATGCTTTCAAAATTGCACTTACACTTTATATTTTGAGGTGCTAATTTCTAGTAATGTGCAATAATTATGTGTGTATACACTCACCTGAAGAATTATTAGGAACACCATACTAATACGGTGTTGGACCCCCTTTTGCCTTCAGAACTGCCTTAATTCTACATGGCATTGATTCAACAAAGTGCTGATAGCATTCTTTAGAAATGTTGGCCCATATTGATAGGATAGCATCTTGCAGTTGATGGAGATTTGAGGGATGCACATCCAGGGCACGAAGCTCCCGTTCCAAGCTCCCGTTTCAATTTATGATGGCCAATACTTCCGCCATGAAGGTAGTCAAGCTTTCATGAGTCAGCTTTGAAGATCCTTCTTGTAAGAAGATTGAGTCGAGGATCCTCCGTGCGATGCCTATCATCCTCTCCCAAGCACCTCCCATGTGTGAAAAGTGTGGTGGGTTGAAGGTCCAAGTGCTTCCTCGTCCACTAAGGTATTTTTCTATGTTGCAATAGAGGTTGCAGTGGCTACACCCTAGTCGTGGACATTCTATTGAATTTGTTGGCATCAAGTATATGTTAGTCTGTATTTATGGACATGGTATGGTGAATTAGCCAATTATATTTTATTAATTATTTTTTTATATATATTTTTTATATAGAATTGTTTTTATAAATTATAAATAATTTAGTATATTTTTTATTCTTTTTATTTTTGAGGCAAATATAGATGCGCTTTTGGACAATGAATATACCAAATTTTATTGGTTTTGAGGTAATACATATGGGGGATCTACTTAACCCCCTTTTTTATACATTGTCCTAAAAAAACGCATCGATACCGCATCAGAAACGCACATGCGTTTTTTATAGAATGAAGTAAATAAACACTTTACAAATGTTCAGATGCAAGTTTTATGGTTTCTATTTAAAGATTATATATAATCGATGGTTTGATGTATAAGATCTATCATAAGGTATCTATTGGAGGATTTAGATCCGATCCAGGTTTTATTTCTAACATGGCTAGAATTCAATCAACTGGGGTGGATACCCTATAAAAGGTTCTTGATGACATGTATTTGCTGTTAACCACTGAAGAAAGAACAGTGTTGTTCCGAAACGTGTTTGGTATACAGCAAGGACCAACAAGTAGCCACTATATAAAAGATATACAGCAAAGACATTACTTATAATTTATTTTCTTCATTAGCGGCTTGGAGACTGCTATTACAGTGATACTGCTGACGGACAGAGTTGTCACGTGATTTAGCTCAACACACGTGGGACGCCACATAGTGCGAATACAGCGTGACCCCACGCCGAACGATCAAACTCTGACTCCCCAGCTTCACAGCAAAACTCAAAGCGTGCAGCCGCAACACCCACAGGACTGGTAATGTACAAGAAAGAAGTCTGTGTGTATGTGTCCGTATTGAAACTTACCTGGGTGTGAGAAGTGGACCACGGAGTGCTGTCTAAATTGTGAGGAGAATAAGTGCCTTTCATCTGGTATCTTGTATGAGGTGTGGAGCCGTTGAGCAGGACATATTTCTTTCGGATACGCTGTTTTACAAGAACGATTTTCTTTATCACTATAAGTGCTGTGGCATGTGTTTTCACAACCTCTACAGTATATTGCATGGAAAGATGATTTTTTGTGGCAATTGCCAGAACTACTAAGCTTTGCCAATACCCTTTGGATGTATGGCTCTATTTTCTCCATATATGTTTTATGATTCCCACCATCATTAGATATATTGATCTGAGAGCAGTTTTTGTGTTGGATTACACATTATTGTATCTGGATTGATATTTTATGAAATGTGCAGGAGATTTTATTGATGGTTTATGATTACCGTATTTTTCGCCCCATAAGACGCACTCCCCCCCCCCAAATGGGGGGGAAATGCCCCTGCGTCTTATGGGGCGAATGCTGACAGTTTAACATCGCTGGATGCGATGTACGAGCGAGTAACGCGCCGGCCTCCCGGCCTGCCTGCCTGCGTTGTACAGAACCTATTAGGAATAGGATGTAAGGTACTATTAGGAATTTAGGAGTGAGGGGGCATATGTAATAAATTTTAATTGAATGAGACATTTTATATTTGTATACTGGGGGGGCGGCGGCGGGGGGGGCTGATCCGTGGATGGCACAGTTAAGGGGTGGGGGGGGGGTCTGTGGATGGCACTGTTATGGGCTGGGGGGTCTGTGGATGTCACTGTTATGGGATGGGGGGTCTGTGGATGGCACATATATAACAGTGCCAGCCACAGATCCCCCCTCTAACAGTTCCATCCACAGATCCCCCCTGTAACAGTGCCATCCACAGATCCCCCCTGTAACAGTGCCAGCCACAGATCCCCCCTGTAACAGTGCCAGCCACAGATCCCCCTGTAACAGTGCCAGCCACAGATCCCCCCTGTAACAGTGCCAGCCACAGATCCCCCCTGTAACAGTGCCAGCCACAGATCCCCCTGTAACAGTGGCCATCATTCACAGATCCCCCCTGTAACAGTGTCCGTCATCCACAGATCCCCCATAACAGTGTCCGTCATCCACAGATCCCCCCCATAACAGTGTCCGTCATCCACAGATCCCCCCATAACAGTGTCCGTCATCCACAGATCCACCCATAACAGTGTCCGTCATCCACAGATCCCCCCCATAACAGTGTCCGTCATCCACAGATCCCCCCATAACAGTGTCCGTCATCCACAGACACCCCCATAACAGTGTCCGCCATCCACAGATCCCCCATAACAGTGTCCTTCACAGATCCCCAGTAATAGTGCCATCCACAGACCACCATTAGTTCCAAACCCACCAAAAGCACACCTTTTGGTTAAAAATATTTTTTTCTTATTTTCCTCCCCAAAAACCTAGGTGCATCTTATAGGGCGAAAAATATGGTATATATTTTAGGGTTGTACATTTAATAAAAGCATTTTATTTGATCTAGTCCACATTGAACCAGGTATTTTGTGTGCCCTTCACTAACACATTTTCACAAAATATTTTTCTATTTTGTTAACGTCTAAGTTGGAAGAGAGTTGTAGTTCTCTCGCTGCTCCCACAAAGTTTGTGCCTTAGTCTGAACGAATGTGTTTGACAGGTTTGACAGGCAATGAAACACTGGAGAGCATTAATGAAACAGGAAGTATCCATACATTCAATTACTTTAATATGGATAGCTCTGATGGACAGAGAAGTGAACATAATCGCCCAACGTTTCCCATGCTCGCAGCCTCCCCTGGTTTGACGGACAACCACAGATCAAGGACCAAACACGTCTTGGCCAACATTGGTGAAGAGTGGATCCATACTTAGTCGGTCATACAGGAGGTTCGCTATCTTTGGGGTCTGTGACATACCACATAGTTTCCGACAGGTAACACATTTAAAATTGAATCTGCACATGCATCTCTTTCCTACAACTATCCACTGTCCAGCTGCTCTTAGAGCTCCTTCTGTGAACAGACGACATTGGTGCTTTGCCTATTCATGGTAATGTTGCACAAGCAGAGTAGCTATATGATGCTGTCCAGGAACTATCACAGGATGTTTCTCTGCCAGATCTACCTTGGCTTCCATAAGGCGTCCACCTACTCTTTAGAGCCCATCTTGATTGATCACTGGGTCAAGTTTCCTTAGAACACTACCTTTGGGCACGGGTCTTTGGCTGACTACACAGTTGATTTCCTTTGCATAGGTTTCATGCTGTACAGCTTGGATAATTACATTTTTTGACCGCTCTAGATCAAGAGCTGTGTAAGCATGTTTACAATGATGCCAACCTCTACAGACACTTTTATATGCCGATGAGGTTGCCTTGTATGAGTCAGGCAAGTGATGGCATGGACAAGAGATCTCCAAGTAGAGAACCTACTGAATCTATGGGATTTCAGGTTGTGGTCCAAAATCTCTGTATGTAACACAGACACCTGAGGACGTATCTCAATATCAGCATGTGGGTCTACTAGTTCGAACATGGCAGTTTCTGCTGTGTTGGGCGTCGGCCTATACAAAAAGGTAGGGCCTGTAAACCAAATCGTGTCTTTGAGACAGCTAGCAGCGACGGATCTAGTTACTTGGTCTGCAGGGTTGAGATGCGTAGGTACATATTTCCATTGTTAAGGAGAGGTACACCTTCTGATCCTTAGCACTCTGTTGTTAATGTAGACATAGAAGCGTCTAGCTTCATTACAGATATATCCTAGTACTATCTTGCTATCGGTATAGAACTCGGAGTCTTTAATCTCCAGGTCCATTTCTGTAGCAAAGAGTTCGGTATAAATAAACAGCAGAGATAGCTAGATAATTAAAATAGACCACCTAAATTGTACAAGAGTAGACAGATGATCAATATAAAACTTAACATTTAATAATTATCTAATAAGATAAATTGGCCCCAAGATAGAAATTGATAATACAGATATAAACATATAATACAAAATTGAAGCAAAGGTAGGTCACCCCAAAAATGATTGTAACACTGGTGGCCAAAATCACTTTAGAAAAGTGCTCGGCAGCACCAAAAGTGAGTACATCAGGTCTATGCACTATTATCTTTTTAGGAACAGGGGGGCCTTTATCTGTTGTCCTCTTCCCTTCCCATTGCCAATACAGGGAGTGCAGAATTATTAGGCAAGTTGTATTTTTGAGGATTAATTTTATTATTGAACAACAACCATGTTCTCAATGAACCCAAAAAACTCATTAATATCAAAGCTGAATATTTTTGGAAGTAGTTTTTAGTTTGTTTTTAGTTTTAGCTATTTTAGGGGGATATCTGTGTGTGCAGGTGACTATTACTGTGCATAATTATTAGGCAACTTAACAAAAAACAAATATATACCCATTTCAATTATTTATTTTTACCAGTGAAACCAATATAACATCTCAACATTCACAAAAATACATTTCTGACATTCAAAAACAAAACAAAAACTACCTTCAAGTACTACATTAAGTACAGTAAAGAGATATTGCAGGAGATAGTCAGGAGGTAGGCTGGAAGGTGGAAACAATACAAAAAAAAAAGGTAAGATTTGTTTGATTTAAATTTACAATTTTTTTTTTCTTTTTCTCCTCTTTAAAATGGCAGACTTGGTTCAGTGCAGGAATTGTTGTGCATTTATTTCATGTTCCACTCTTTGGAGATTCGGATGCTGTCAGATCTGTAGACAGTTCTCCTTACTGCAGCAAGAAATTGAATTTTTGAAATCTGAAATATTTAAATTATCTGTTAAACAAACTCCAGCTAGGACTGCTGCAATGCCACTGCCACAGAGGACCCCCAGAAATGGCAGATGGGTTAATGTAGGTTCTGGAAGACTTAGAGTGGTGGATAGAAGACATGTCCCACAGTCGGTGGTTCTCCATAATTCATTTGCAGCACTCTCATAATGTAAGGACAACATGGATATGGACTCAAGCACAGAGGGTGAGAAACCATCGACTCCTATGTCTAATGTATGCAACAAAAAAGATAAAGTGAAGTCTCAAAGGAAGCAGCTGTTGCTGGGTGATTCAATCATAAGAAGTGTGGAGCTTAAAGAAAATGGTTTTGTGAGATGTCTCCCTGGGGCTACTGCTAGAAGAGATAGAAGACGTATTATTAATATTGTTAAGCAAGCAAAGCAGGAAGGGGACGTGGATGTTCTTTTCCATCTAGGGACAAATGACCTGGCTTGCAATGAAGTGTCAGAGGTGAAAAAATCTTTTATCACACTTGGTAATGACGTACAGGATTTTGCATCCACCATTTCATTTTCTGAAGTTCTGCCTGTGCATAATGTTCGGAATGATAGGCAGAGGCGCATAAAGGAGTTCAACATATGGCTTGGTAAATGGTGTCATGAGCAAGGATTTGGCTTTGTTTCTCATGATAGCTCTACTTGGAATAGAAAGGAACTGTACAAAAAAGATGGTTTGCATCTTTCTCTCAAAGGAACAAATGTACTTAGTGAACAACTCCAAGAATTTGCGGAAGAGTATTTAAACTAGGAAGGGGGGGCAAAAGAGTGAAAATAAAAGAGTCCAATTGCCCCCCGAAACAATGCCAGAACAGGTCAGAAGCACAGAGGTTAAGAAATGATAAGCTCAGAGTCCTGTCTACAAATGCTCGCAGTTTAGGTAAAAAAATCAATGAACTTGGGTCAATAATGGCATCTGAGAATGTAGATTTAGTGGCTGTTACGGAGACATGGTTTAATGAAAGAAATGACTGGGACATAACCATACCAGGGTACTCTTTATACAAAAGAGACAGAGAAGGCAAGAAAAGAGGAGGAGTGGCCCTGTATGTGAAAGATAGCATTAAATCTAACCTAATACAAGTTGGTGAGGCCAACATAGAGTCAGTTTGGGTTACGTTGCAGTTTGCTAACCATGCAGTAACTCGTGTAGGTGTGATATATAGACCACCTGGTCAAGTTAAAGAACTAGATGATCTACTAGTTGAAGAAATAGCTAAAATGACAATGAAAGGAGAAGTTATCATTATGGGAGATTTCAATCTTCCAGATATAAACTGGAAAACCAAAATAGCAAGTTCTACCAGGAGTACAGATATTCTAAATTCCCTACTGGGGTTATCTCTACAACAAGTGGTTGAGGAGCCAACCGGAGGGAGGCCATTTTGGATTTGGTATTCACAAATGGGGATTCGGTATATGATGTCATTGTAGGCGAAACCTTGGGATCTAGTGATCACCAGTCAGTGTGGTTTAATATAAGAACTGTGAAAGAGTCCCACCACACAAAAACAAAAGTTTTAGATTTTAGAAAAACAGACTTTTCAAAAATGAAATTAGTCATAAATGAGTCCTTATCAGACTGGAACGGATTACATGGAGTCCAGGAGAAATGGGACTACTTAAAAGGTGCATTATTGAAGGCAACAGAAAATTGCATTAGACTTGTCAGTAAAAGCAAAAAAAGGAAGAGACCACTGTGGTACTAAGCAGAAGTGGCCCAAATCATTAAAAATAAAAAGCTAGCATTTTGTAATTATGAAAAAAGGGGATAAGACATTCTTCAGATATATAAATGAAAAAAGGAAATTAAAACAAGGAATAACTAAATTAAAAACAAAGGACGGAAGGTATGTAGAAGAGAATAAAGGGCTAGCCGACTGCCTTAATGAATACTTCTGTTCAGTTTTTACAAAAGAAAAAGGAGAAGGACCTCCACTAGAAAGGATGACTAATAAATCATTTGATGCATGTATCTTTACAGAGGAAGATGTTCTAAGTTTGCTGTCTAAGGTGAAGACAAATAAGTCACAGGGGCCTGATGAGATACACCCAAGATTATTAAAAGAGCTTAGTGGTGAGCTGGCAAAACCGCTAACAGATTTATTTAACCAATCATTAGTAACAGGAGTCGTCCCGGAAGATTGGAAATTGGCAAATGTCGTGCCCATTCACAAGAAAGGTAGTAGGGAGGAATCGAGCAACTATAGACCAGTGAGTCTGACATCAATAGTAGGCAAATTAATGGAAACCCTATAAAAGGATAGGATTGTGGAACATCTAAAATCCCATGGATTGCAAGATGAAAAACAACATGGGTTTACTTCAGGGAGATCATGTCAAACAAATCTTATAGATTTTTTTGACTGGGTGACTAAAATAATAGACGGTGGAGGTGCAGTAGACATCGCATATCTAGATTTTAGTAAGGCTTTTGACACTGTCCCACATAGAAGACTTATCAATAAACTGCAGTCATTGAGCATGGACTCCCATATTGTTGAGTGGATTAGGCAGTGGCTGAGTGACAGACAACAGAGGGTTGTAGTCAATGGAGAACATTCAAAACAAGATCATGTTACCAGTGGGGTTCCACAGGGATCTGTACTGGGACCAATTTTGTTTAATATCTTCATAAGTGATATTGCAAAAGGCCTCGATGGGAAGGTGTGTCTTTTTGCTGATGACACAAAGATATGTAACAGGGTTGATGTTCCTGGAGGGAAACGCCAAATGGAAAAGGATTTAGGAAAACTAGAAGAATGGTCAGAACTCTGGCAACTGAAATTTAATGTGGATAAGTGCAAGATAATGCACCTGGCGCGTAAAAACCCAAGGGCAGAATATAGAATATTTGACACAGTCCTGACCTCAGTATCTGAGGAAAGGGATTTAGGAGTAATTATTTCAGAAGACTTAAAGGTGGGAAGACAATGTAATAGGGCAGCACGAAATGCCAGCAGAATGCTTGGATGTATAGGGAGAGGTATAAGCAGTAGAAAGAGTGAAGTGCTTATGCCGCTGTACAGAACACTGGTGAGACCTCACTTGGAGTATTGTGCGCAGTACTGGAGGCCATATCTCCAGAAGGATATAGATACTCTAGAGAGAGTTCAGAGAAGAGCTACTAAACTAGTACATGGATTGCAGGATAAAACTTACCAGGAAAGGTTAAAGGACCTTAACATGTATAGCTTGGAAGAAAGAAGAGACAGAGGGGATATGATAGAAACTTTTAAATACATAAAGGGAATCAACTCGGTAAAGGAGGAAAGCATATTTAAAAGAAGAAAAACTACCACAAGAGGACACAGTTTTAAATTAGAGGGGCAAAGGTTCAAAAGTAATATAAGGAAGTATTACTTTACTGAGAGAGTAGTGGATGCATGGAATAGCCTTCCTGCAGAAGTGGTAGCTGCAAATACAGTGAAGGGGTTTAAGCGTGCATGGGATAGGCATATGGCTATCCTTCATATAAGATAGGGCCAGGGGCTATCCATAGTATTCAGATATATTGGGCAGACTAGATGGGCAAAATGGTTCTTATCTGCCGACACATTCTATGTTTCTATGTTTCTATGTAAAAACAAATCAGTGACCAATATAGCCACCTTTCTTTGCAAGGACACTCAAAAGCCTGCCATCCATGGATTCTGTCAGTGTTTTGATCTGTTCACCATCAACATTGCGTGCAGCAGCAACCACAGCCTCCCAGACACTGTTCAGAGAGGTGTACTGTTTTCCCTCCTTGTAAATCTCACATTTGATGATGGACCACAGGTTCTCAATGGGGTTCAGATTAGGTGAACAAGGAGGCCATGTAATTAGATTTTCTTCTTTTATACCCTTTCTTGCCAGCCACGCTGTGGAGTACTTGGACGTGTGTGATGGAGCATTGTCCTGCATGAAAATCATGTTTTTCTTGAAGGATGCAGACTTCTTCCTGTACCACTGCTTGAAGAAGGTGTCTTCCAGAAACTGGCAGTAGGACTGGGAGTTGAGCTTGACTCCATCCTCAACCCGAAAAGGCCCCACAAGCTCATCTGTGATGATACCAGCCCAAACCAGTACTCCACCTCCACCTTGCTGGTGTCTGAGTCGGACTGGAGCTCTCTGCCCTTTACCAATCCAGCCACGGGCCCATCCATCTGGCCCATCAAGACTCACTCTCATTTCATCAGTCCATAAAACCTTAGAAAAATCAGTCTTGAGATATTTCTTGGCCCAGTCTTGACGTTTCAGCTTGTGTGTCTTGTTCAGTGGTGGTCGTCTTTTAGCCTTTCTTACCTTGGCCATGTCTGTGAGTATTGCACACCTTGTGCTTTTGGGCACTCCAGTGATGTTGCAGCTCTGAAATATGGCCAAACTGGTGGCAAGTGGCATCTTGGCAGCTGCACGCTTTACTTTTCTCAGTTCATGGGCAGTTATTTTGCGCCTTGGTTTTTCCACACGCTTCTTGCGACCCTGTTGACTATTTTGAATGAAACGCTTGATTGTTCGATGATCACTCTTCAGAAGCTTTGCAGTTTTAAGAGTGCTGCATCCCTCTGGAAGATATCTCACTATTTTTGACTTTTCTGAGCCTGTCAAGTCCTTCTTTTGACCCATTTTGCCAAAGGAAAGGAAGTTGCCTAATAATTATGCACACCTAATATAGGGTGTTGATGTCATTAGACCACACCCCTTCTCATTACAGAGATGCACATCACCTAATATGCTTAATTGGTAGTAGGCTTTCGAGCCTATACAGCTTGGAGTAAGACAACATGCATAAAGAGGATGATGTGGTCAAAATACTCATTTGCCTAATAATTCTGCACGCAGTGTATGTCCAATTGAAGCTTTATCAGGGCTCTGGACATATCATACTGGTATCCAGGGGACACGGTTGGCATCTTTTTCTGTGTGCCCTGGCTAACCAAGTAGCCCAAAGCTCCCTTGTGTTTCCCCTGATGAGCTTTACACGCATCTTAAAGAGAAACATGCATGTAGGGATTTGGCAGGAGAGGGCTCAGTAGAGCGCATCAATTCCAGGGTTAGGTTCCTGAAAGTACCTGGTCGCGGGACTCCGTGACTAGGTCACTAGGGCTAGTGTAGTAATCTTGCAGGGCATCTTTAGGGCAAGCTAGCTAGCATTCCAAACCCTTCTCTGCAACTTTTTCTAGCCTCGGTGGGCTGCATTTATCTATTATCGGTGAGACAATCGTTCCACAAGGAATGTATTCACTGGAGCGGTAGGACCATCGGTTTTAACTTTTGGTGCCGCCGAGCACTTTTCTTATATTTACAATCATTTGTGGGGTGACCTACCTTTGCTTCAATTTTGTATTATATGTTTATATCTGTATTATCAATTTCTATCTTGGGGCCAATTTTTCTTATTAGATTATTATTAAAGGTTACGTTTTATATTAAGCAATGAGTTCGGCTAACTCCACCGCTAACACCGCGGCACATAGTTCCAGACGTGGTATTGTGTGTTCATGGAGTGGTGTTAGTTTTGCTCTGCTCATGACGAACCCTACATGGCATTGTCCATTTGGATCCAACATCTTCAAGTAAGCTACAGCCAAAATTGCTTTGACTGAAGCATTGCAGAAAATGCTAAGTCTTTGTATCTCAACCTTGGTAGTTAGTACAGAAACATATGGGCGAGCTATGTGAGGATCAGATAAGGCTGTAAGGGAATTTTTCCAGGCCGTCCACGTGGCTCTTTCCTTCATGGTAAGGGGAGTGTCCCAGTTCGACACTTCTCTGGTGAAGTCTCTTAACATAGCTTTCCCTTCGATTATTATAGGAGCTGCAAATCCCAGGGGATCATATAAACTGCTTATGGCCGACAGTACTCCTCTGCGAGTAAAGGGTTTTTCTTCTCTGTTAACCTGGAAGGTGAAGGTATCAGCTTTTATGTCTCAGAGTAGGCCAAAGCTCCATTTCATCGGAGGTGAGTCAAAGCCTAGATCTAAATCCTTTAAGTCTTCTGAATGGTTCTGAGAAGGAAAGGCTTCCATTAATTTCATTAGAAGCGATCTTGTGTAGCCTCAGGTTAGATAGCGAGAGCATCTCCTGGGTTCTTTTGAGAAGGCTGATTGCAGTATCATCTGAGGGCATTGATTTTAGACAGTCATCCACATAGAAATCCTTCTCTACAAAGAGTCTGACATCCGCTCCATACTTCTCTTCTACTTTCTGAGCTGCACGTCTCAATCCATAGATGGCAACTGCAGGAGAAGGACTATTACCAAAGATGTTTACCTTCATACAATACTCTGTAACATCTTTAGAGGGATCGTTCTCCTTGTACCATAGGAAAATCAAGAAATTGATATGTTCCTTTTTAACGAGGAATCAATGGAACATCTGTTGGATATCAGCCATGAATGCAACGGAGTCTCTTCGAAAACAGAGAAGCAAAACATTGTTCAATGATATGTCTTCATACTTGGCACTTGAGTCAAACACTACCCTGATCTGACCTGGCTTCTTCGGGTGATACACCCCAAACATGGGCAGGTACCAGCGCTATTCCGAGTTTCGAAGTATGGGTGCTAGCTCTGCATGACCGTTCTGGAATATCTTTTCCATGAAGGTAAAGAAGTGATCTCTCATCTCAGGTTTACATCGTAGGCTCTGCCTGAGAGAGACAAATCATTTGAAAACTTTTTCTCTATTGTTGGGTAAGCGTTGTCTTTGAGTCTTAAAGGGTAGAGGTGCAACCCAGCTTTTTGTTTCATCCTGCACCATTCCCTGCTCCATTATATCTAGGAACAGTCTATCTTCGAATGACATCGCCATACGATTGTCCTCTTTAGCCTTGCGGAAGACTGTGGATTCCAGGTGGTCTTGATTGCCATCCCAGATGAAGTCATCGTAGGCAGGACCTGCAAGGGTACCTGGTGATGAAGTGTTTTGAGGCAGTTCCTTAATGAAGAATTGATTTTTGCATGGTTGGAGAAGAGATGGGCGTCCATTTTCAAGTGTACTGGTAAGCATGCTGTTGACAGTTGTCGGTTTGTGTGCACCTCCCAAACAGACCTCTCCTACAATGATCCATCCTAGGTCGTCTCTGCGCATATATGGAGCATTGTGAGGTCCATTGATCTGCTGTCTAACCTTGTGGACTTGTAGGATATCCCTCCCGAGGAGTAAGACTATCTGAGCTTCAGGATCAAGGTTCGGGATCAGATGTCTTATAAGCTTCAGGTGAGGCTGATGCGCTGCTACTTCTGGCGTGGGTATCTCAGACCTGTTGTCAGGAATCTGGTTACATTCCAGTATAGTTGGTAAAGGCAGACGCACTTGAACATCGCTGGACTCAACTATGTAGCCGCTTGCCCTCCTTCCGGCTGTCTCCACAGTACCAGCACAAGTTTTTAGAGAGTAGGGGGCACCGGGTCCTCTGATGTCGAAGCGATCAAAGAAGGCAGACTTCGCTAACGACTTGTTACTTTGATCGCCTAGAATTGCATAAACTTTGATGGATTTGCCTCGTCGTCGTCTGCTGGGTAAACTCTCACTAGGGAGATTTTAGAGCAGGGTCTGCCTCCTATGAGGTCCCTGCAAACCTCTGTCACTATTTATGTTCTTCAGCTCTCCGCTATGCTCTTGGGTTTTGGGCGAAGCCCACGATGGTGGCCCAGGGTGTAGAGCTGTGTTATGATCTGTGCTGTGACATTCTGCACACTTTGCATTAACCTCACAGTCCCTGGCAAAGTGCGAAGTTGAAGAGCAGCATTTAAAACAGATGTTGTTCTCCTTGAGGAAGGTCTTGCGGTCTTCCAATCACTTTTCCCTGAAGGTTCTGCACTTAAGTAGGGAATGTGGATTCCAATGTAAGGGACATTGTCTGCTCGGTTCCTTGGGTTTGTCTTGTCCTTGATAGGAGCTGAACTCTTTATGGACTGAACCTGTGGAAGAAACGTTAATTTTGTGGACCTCCACCGTTGCCCTACGATGTTTACTGACTGAGGTGGTGGCACATGACATCATGAAATCAAAGCTAGGATCGTTTCAGATTTTTGCTTGTTCAGAGATAAAATCTACAAACACATTAAATGGAGGAAATGGTACATTGTAAGTCTGTTTATACCGAAAACCATACACTACATAACCCACTTCTCTTGCAGGTTGTATGGGAGTTTCTTAACTATGGGATTCACACCTCTCGCAGTGTCGAGGAATGGCAATCTCTTTCTGCCTTTGCTACACTCAGCTCTATTAATAAGTCACTTAGCTCCCTAAGCTTTGAATAGCCTTTGTTTGCTATTTTAGAAAAGTCCTCAATTCTCTTTATTAAGTCTATCCCAGACCCTTTTTAGACCAATGTCTGGATAATTTACATTAATGTCTCTGATTCTTTTGCAAGGGGGGAACTAACTCTCATTAGGGAGAGAGCACCTTAATCAGTGTGAGGAGACTTATAGGCCATACAATCCTCTGGATTTCTGGGAGGGAAGAAATGCAAAAGAGCTCTTAACAAGCTTTGCCTCTAATGCCACCAGATGTAAGGCAGCTATCCTATAAGTCAATATTCAGCTCTTAAAATAAGCCTTGAGACATGACTTGGATATTAAATAAGCCAGCACCTCATCTGCAGACAGCTGTTTCGGGTTGATTGCCCCCCTCATCAGTGCAGAGCAGAGAGTACTGGCTTAACTGGGTAGGATGCCTGTGTCCGAGCAAGGGGGGAACTAACTCTCCTTAGGGAGAGAGCACCTTATTCAGTGTGAGGAGACCTATAGGCCATACATGCTCCTCTGGAATTCTGGGAGGGAAGAAATGCAAAAGAGCTCTTAACAAGCTTTGCCTCTAATGCCACCAGATGTAAGGCAGCTATCCTATAAGTCAATATTCACCCCAAAACAGCTGTCTGCAGATGAGGTGCTAGCTTATTTAATATGAGGTGCTTTATTATATAAAACTGAAACAAACAAAAAATTAATAAAAAAAATAGAAATATTTCATATTATCATGTTCGTTGCAACTTGCCCTATAAAAAAAAAGCACATAATCTGACCTGTCAAGTGCTGTGCCAGAACAGCCATTTTTCTGTTACCTTATCTCATTAAAAGTATATTATAGAGCAATCAAAAATCATTTCTACGCACAAAACTGTCACTTTATCCTGTAGTTTCCAAACTGGGGTCATTTCTTGGGAGTTTTTACTGTAGGGGTGCATTAGGAGGTCTACAAATGTGAGTTGGTAGCTACAAACCAGTCTAGCAAAATCTGCCCTCCAAAAATCATATGGTGCTTCTTTCTTTTTGAGCCCATGCAGCAGTTTACGACCACATGTGAGGTGTTTTTGTAAACTTCAGAAACAGGGTAATATATATTGAGTTGTATTTTGCTTTGATGTGTTACAGGAAAAAAATTATGAAAATTGAAAATCTGCCAAAAAGTGACATTTTGAAATTTCATCTTAATTTTCCTTTAATTCTTGTGGAATACCTATAGGGTAAATAAAGTTTGTAAAAACGGTTTTGAGTAACTTGGGGGTGTCATTTCTAAAATGTGGTAATTTATGGATGGTTACTATTATGTAAGTCCCAACAGTGACTTTATAACTGAACTGGTCCTTAAAAAGTGGGTTTTGGAAATTTTCTTTAAAAGTTTAAGAACTGTTTACAAAATTCTAAGGCTTGTAACATCCAAAAAAACAAAAACAAATGACATTTACAAAATGATACCAACATAAAGTAGACATATGGGAAACTATGTGCCATAAAAGCAGAGACATTGAAATTTTTAAAATCTAAATTTTTTGGGGGTTGAAAATTGGGGGTGTTTTTTATGCGTAATAGTGAAATATATCTACTCAAATTTACCAATGTCATGAAATACAATTTGTAACGAGAAAATAATCTAAGAATCTGCTAGATAAGTAAAAGTGTTCCAAAATTATTACCACATAAAGTGACCCAGGTGAAAAATGGCTATGTTCTCAAGGGGTTAACATGCAATACAATTTTTTAACGGAAGTATCCTTAACCATGTTCAGTTGCAATAACTTTAAAAATCTAATTTAATACTAATACATGACATTCCTATTCCTGTTTCGTAAATGGGTGGAAAAGTTTTGGTCAGAAAAAAACTGTAATTGAGTTCTATGGAAAGCAAATGAATGTTCAACAGCAAAAACAATGGGGAAATTGTGGCCTAATGCTATATCAGTTTTACTGTACCTTGAAGCCCCCTTTCACTTATTAGGTCAGTGCCGTGCCTAAGGTATTTGGCATCCGGGGTGGCTAGTTTCTCTGGCAGCCCCCCATGAAGAATTGGGCTCAGCTGCGAGACAAAGCACTTCCACTATCAAATGGACGGTTGTGTGCTTGGTGACCAGAGAGAAGGCAAGAAAATGGAACTGCCCCCTTACCTCCCCTCGGCCAAATTCTCAATGTAACAGCCCTTCCCTCCCAATCCATGCCCTATAATAAATGAGATATTTGCGTGGGCATTACATTAATCTCTATATAGCATACAGGAGAATACAGAACCACATACAGTTGCAAGAAAAAGTATGTGAACCCTTTGGAATGATATGGATTTCTGCACAAATTGGTCATAAAATGTGATCTGATCTTCATCTAAGTCACAACAATAGACAATCACCGTCTGCTTAAACTAATAACACACAAATAATTAAATGTTACCATGTTTTTATTGAACAAACCATGTACACATTCACAGTGCAGGTGGAAAAAGTATGTGAACCCCTAGACTATTGACATCTCCAAGAGCTAATTGGAGTGAGGTGTCAGCCAACTGGAGTCCAATCAATGAGATGAGATTGGAGGTGTTGGTTACAGCTGCCCTGCCCTATAAAAAACACACACCAGTTCTGGGTTTGCTTTTCACAAGAAGCATTGCCTGATGTGAATGATGCCTCGCACAAAAGAGCTCTCAGAAGACCTACGATTAAGAATTGTTGACTTGCATAAAGCTGGAAAGGGTTATAAAAGTATCTCCAAAAGCCTTGCTGTTCATCAGTCCAAGGTAAGACAAATTGTCTATAAATGGAGAAAGTTCAGCACTGCTGCTACTCTCCCTAGGAGTGGCCATCCTGTAAAGATCACTGCAAAAGCACAGTGCAGACTGCTCAATGAGGTGAAGAAGAATCCTAGAGTGTCAGCTAAAGACATACAAAAGTCTGTGGCATATGCTAACATCCCTGTTAGCGAATCTACGATACATAAAACACTAAACAAGACTGGATTTCATGGGAGGATACCACAGAGGAAGCCACTGCTGTCCAAAAAAAACATTGCTGCACGTTTACAGTTTGCACAAGAGCACCTGGATGTTCCACAGCAGTACTGGCAAAATATTCTGTGGACAGATGAAACCAAAGTTGAGTTGTTTGGAAGAAACACACAACACTATGTGTGGAGAAAAAGAGGCACAGCACACCAACATCAAAACCTCATCCCAACTGTGAAGTATGGTGGTGGGGGCTTCATGGTTTGGGGCTGCTTTGCTGCGTTAGGGCCTGGACGGATTGCTATCATCAAAGGAAAAATGAATTCCCAAGTTTATCAAGACATTTTGCCGGAGAACTTAAAGCCATCTGTCCACCAGCAGAAGCTCAACAGAAGACGGGTGTTGCAACAGGACAACGACCCAAAGCATAGAAGTAAATCAACAACAGAACGGCTTAAACAGAAGAAAATACGCCTTCTGGAGTGGCCCAGTCAGAGTCCTGACCTCAACCCGATTGAGATGCTGTGGCATGACTTTAAGAAAGCAATTCACACCAGACATCCCAAGAATATTGCTGAACTGAAACAGTTCTGTAAAGAGGAATGGTCAAGAATTGCATGTGCATGTCTGATCTGCAACTACAGGAAATGTTTGGTTGAAGTTTTTGCTGCCAAAGGAGGTTCAACAAGTTATTTAATCCAAGGGTTCACATACTTTTTCCACCTGCACTGTGAATGTTTACATGGTGTGTTCAATAAAAACATGGTAACATTGAATTTTTTGTGTGTTATTATTATAAGCAGACTGTGATTGTCTATTGTTGTGACTTAGATGAAGATCAGGTCACATTTTATGACCAATTTGTGCAGAACTCAATATCATTCTAAAGAGTTCACATACTTTTTCTTGCGACTGTACCTCTTACATCCAGTGATATCTACTCTGATGTAGTTGTTCTCCTTCCTCATCTTCTCCAGTCAGAGATCAGACCACCCTGAAGACTTCTCTCAGTTGTGTCTTGTCTCTGCACAGTTTATGTCTTAGATTCCTCACATTTCTATCATCCTTCTCTTCCTGGTGCCCCAAAGATAACATCCTGCTGCTTCTATCAGTACTATGCTCGCTATGCTCTGCAATGCCCCCAAATACTATACTGCACAAACAAAAGTGCCATACAGAAAGTACCCCCCCATAATAATAGAGCTCTGAAACTGCCCTCAATATTAATAGTGAACCTACAGTACCCCCAATAGCAACCCCATTAGTATTGTGTTCAATAATAATGCCCCCACAGCACCCCTAATATTGATAATGGCCTATAGAGACCCACTGTAGTGCCGCCAGCAGTAGCAAGGCCCCTCTACAAGGCTCCCCTAAAGAGCCCCCAATAGAGGCCACAGTAGTAACAAAGCTCCCTATAGTGTCTTGAGTAGTTATAATGCCCCCACTAGTAACCCCAATATTTATAAAGCCCCACTGCAGTGGCCTCTGTAGTCATAATGACCTCATGTAGTCCCCCTGTATTATAATGGCCCCTGTAGTGCTCATATGTATAATATTCCCTCTGTATTGATAGCATATATAATGCCCCCACTATATTATTATAATATATAACAGGCCCCTCTGTATTATTAGAATATATAATGCCCCCCGTATTATTAGAATATATACAGGAATAGCACTCTGTATTAATAGAATATATAATACCCCCCTCTGTGTTATTAGAATATACACTACTCACAAAAAGTTATGGATATTTGGCTTTCGGGTACAGTTGAGCGAACACCTGGATGTTCGGGTTCGAGAAGTTCGGCCGAACCCGACCCGAACTTCGTCCCGAACCCGAACCCCATTGAAGTCAATGGGGACCCGAACTTTTGGGCACTAAAAAGGCTGTAAAACAGCCCAGGAAAGAGCTAGAGGGCTGCAAAAGGCAGCAACATGTAGGTAAATCCCCTGCAAACAAATGTGGATAGGGAAATGAATTAAAATAAAAATAAAAAAAATAAAAATGACCCAATATCAATTGGACAGAGGTCCCATAGCAGAGAATCTGGCTTCACGTCAGCAGAGAATCAGTCTCTTCATGCCATAGCAAAGAATCTGGCTTCATGTCATCAGAGAATCAGTCTCTTCATGCCATAGCAGAGAATCTGGCTTCATGTCAGCGCAGAATCAGTCTTTATGTCATAGCAGAGAATCAGGCTTCACGTCACCCACCACTGGAACAGGCCACTGTCACATATTTAGGCCCCGGCACCCAGACAGAGGAGAGAGGTCCCGTAACAGAGAATCTGGCCTTATGTCAGCGCAGAATCTGTCTTCATGTCATAGCAGAGAATCAGGCTTCACGTCACCCACCACTGGAACAGGCCACTGTCACATATTTAGGCCCCGGCACCCAGACAGAGGAGAGAGGTCCCGTAACAGAGAATCTGGCCTTATGTCAGCAGAGAATCTGTCTTCATGTCATAGCAGAGAATCAGGCTTCACGTCACCCACCACTGGAACAGGCCACTGTCACATATTTAGGCCCAGGCACCCAGACAGAGGAGAGAGGTCCCGTAACAGAGAATCTGGCCTTATGTCAGCGCAGAATCAGTCTTCATGTCATAGCATAGAATCAGGCTTCACGTCACCCACCCACTGGAACAGGCCACTGTCACACATTTAGGCCCCGGCACCCAGGCAGAGGAGAGAGGTCCCGTAACAGAGAATCTGGCCTTATGTCAGCACAGAATCTGTCTTCATGTCATAGCAGAGAATCAGGCTTCACGTCACCCACCACTGGAACAGGCCACTGTCACATATTTAGGCCCAGGCACCCAGACAGAGGAAAGAGGTCCTGTAACAGAGAATCTGGCCTTATGTCAGCGCAGAATCAGTCTTCATGTCATAGCAGAGAATCAGGCTTCACGTCACCCACCCACTGGAACAGGCCACTGTCACATATTTAGGCCCAGGCACCCAGACAGAGGAGAGAGGTCCCGTAACAGAGAATCTGGCCTTATGTCAGCACAGAATCTGTCTTCATGTCATAGCAGAGAATCAGGCTTCACGTCACCCACCACTGGAACAGGCCACTGTCACATATTTAGGCCCCGGCACCCAGACAGAGGAGAGAGGTCCCGTAACAGAGAATCTGGCCTTATGTCAGCGCAGAATCAGTCTTCATGTCATAGCAGAGAATCAGGCTTCACGTCACCCACCCACTGGAACAGGCCACTGTCACACATTTAGGCCCCGGCACACAGGCAGAGGAGAGAGGTCCCGTAACAGAGAATCTGGCCTTATGTCAGCACAGAATCTGTCTTCATGTCATAGCAGAGAATCAGGCTTTACGTCACCCACCACTGGAACAGGCCACTGTCACATATTTAGGCCCAGGCACCCAGGCAGAGGAGAGAGGTCCCGTAACAGAGAATCTGGCCTTATGTCAGCACAGAATCTGTCTTCATGTCATAGCGGAGAATCAGGCTTCCCGTCACCCACCACTGGAACAGGCCACTGTCACACATTTAGGCCCCGGCACCCAGGCAGAGGAGAGGTTCATTCAACTTTGGGTTGCCCCGCAATATAATGGTAAAATGAAAATAAAAATAGTATTGAATGAGGAAGTGCCCTGGAGTAGAATAATATATTGTTAAGGGGAGGTAGTTAATATCTAATCTGCACAAGGGATGGACAGGTCCTGTGGGATCCATGCCTGGTTCATTTTTATGAACGTCAGCTTGTCCACATTGGCTGTAGACAGGCGGCTGCGTTTGTCTGTAATGACGCCCCCTGCCGTGCTGAATACACGTTCAGACAAAACGCTGGCCGCTGGGCAGGCCAGCACCTCCAAGGCATAAAAGGCTAGCTCTGGCCACGTGGACAATTTGGAGACCCAGAAGTTGAATGGGGCCGAACCATCAGTCAGTACGTGGAGGGGTGTGCACAGGTACTGTTCCACCATGTTAGTGAAATGTTGCCTCCTGCTAACACGTTCCGTATCAGGTGGTGGTGCAGTTAGCTGTGGCGTGGTGACAAAACTTTTCCACATCTCTGCCATGCTAACCCTGCCCTCAGAGGAGCTGGCCGTGACACAGCTGCGTTGGTGACCTCTTGCTCCTCCTCTGCCTTCGCCTTGGGCTTCCACTGGTTCCCCTGTGACATTTGGGAATGCTCTCAGTAGTGCGTCTACCAACGTGCGCTTGTACTCGCGCATCTTCCTATCACGCTCCAGTGTAGGAAGTAAGGTGGGCACATTGTCTTTGTACCGGGGATCCAGCAGGGTGGCAACCCAGTAGTCCGCACACGTTAAAATGTGGGCAACTCTGCTGTCATTGCGCAGGCACTGCAGCATGTAGTCGCTCATGTGTGCCAGGCTGCCCAGAGGTAAGGACAAGCTGTCCTCTGTGGGAGGCGTATCGTCATCGTCCTGTGTTTCCCCCCAGCCACGCACCAGTGATGGGCCCGAGCTGCTTTGGGTGCCACCCCACTGTGAACATGCTTCATCCTCATCCTCCTCCACCTCCTCCTCATCCTCGTCCTCCTCGTCCTCCAGTAGTGGGCCCTGTCTGGACACATTTGTACCTGGCCTCTGGTGTTGCAAAAAACCTCCCTCTGAGTCACTTTGAAGAGACTGGCCTGAAAGTGCTAAAAATGACCCCTCTTCCTCCTCTTCCTCCTGGGCCACCTCCTCTTCCATCATCGCCAGAAGTGTTTTCTCAAGGAGACATAGAAGTGGTATTGTAACGCTGATAACGGTGTCATCGCCACTGGCCATGTTGGTGGAGTACTCGAAACAGCGCAACAGGGCACACAGGTCTCGCATGGAGGCCCATTCATTGGTGGTGAAGTGGGTCTGATCCGCAGTGCGACTGACCCATGCGTGCTGCAGCTGAAACTCCACTATGGCCTGCTGCTGCTCGCACAGTCTGTCCAGCATATGCAAGGTGGAGTTCCACCTGGTGGGCACGTCGCATATGAGGCGGTGAGCGGAAAGGCAGAAGTTACGCTGTAGCGCAGACAGGCGAGCAGCGGCAGGGTGTGAACGCCGGAAGAGCAAACAGACGGCCCGCACTTTATGCAGCAGCTCTGACATGTCGGGGTAGTTGCGAATGAACTTCTGCACCACCAAATTCAGCACATGCGCCAGGCAAGGGATGTGCGTCAAACCGGCTAGTCCCAGAGCTGCAACGAGATTTCGCCCATTATCGCACACCACCAGGCCGGGCTTGAGGCTCACCGGCAGCAACCACTCGTCGGTCTGTTGTTCTATACCCCGCCACAACTCCTGTGCGGTGTGGGGCCTGTCCCCCAAACATATGAGTTTCAGAACGGCCTGCTGACGTTTACCCCGGGCTGTGCTGAAGTTGGTGGTGAAGGTGTGTGGCTGACTGGATGAGCAGGTGGAAGAAGAGGAGGAGGAAGCTGAGTAGGAGGAGGAGGAGACAGGAGGCAAAGAATGTTGCCCTGCGATCCTTGGCGGCGGAAGGACGTGCGCCAAACAGCTCTCCGCCTGGGGCCCAGCCGCCACTACATTTACCCAGTGTGCAGTTAGGGAGATATAGCGTCCCTGGCCGTGCTTACTGGTCCACGTATCTGTGGTTAGGTGGACCTTGCCACAGATGGCGTTGCGCAGTGCACACTTGATTATATCCGACACTTGGTTGTGCAGGGAAGGCACGGCTCTCTTGGAGAAGTAGTGCCGGCTGGGAACAACATACTGTGGGACAGCAAGCAACATGAGCTGTTTGAAGCTGTGTGTGTCCACCAGCCTAAATGACAGCATTTCATAGGCCAGTAGTTTAGAAATGCTGGCATTCAGGGCCAGGGATCGAGGGTGGCTAGGTGGGAATTTACGCTTTCTCTCAAATGTTTGTGAGATGGAGAGCTGAACGCTGCCGTGTGACATGGTTGAGATGCTTGGTGACGCAGGTGGTGGTGTTGGTGGTACATCCCATGTTTGCTGGGCGGCAGGTGCCAACGTTCCTCCAGAGGCGGAGGAAGAGGCCGAGGCGGCGGCAGCAGCAGCAGAAGAGGCCGAGGCGGCGGCAGCAGCAGAAGAGGTAGAAGGGGGAGCCTGAGTGAGTTCCTTGTTTTTAAGGCGTTTACTCCACTGCAGTTCATGCTTTGCATGCAGGTGCCTGGTCATGCAGGTTGTGCTAAGGTTCAGAACGTTAATGCCTCGCTTCAGGCTCTGATGGCACAGCGTGCAAACCACTCGAGTCTTGTCGTCAGCACATTGTTTGAAGAAGTGGCATGCCAGGGAACTCCTTGAAGCTGCCTTTGGGGTGCTCGGTCCCAGATGGCGGCGGGTGTTCTGATTTTTCCCACTGCTCCCTCTTTTGCTACGCTGTTGGCTCGGTCTCACCGCTGCCTCTTCCGCCGAACTCTGAAAGTCAGTGGCACGACCTTCATTCCATGTGGGGTCTAGGACCTCATCGTCCCCTGCATCGTCTTCCACCCAGTCTTGACCCCTGACCTCCTGTTCAGTCTGCACACTGCAGAAAGACGCAGCAGTTGGCACCTGTGTTTCGTCATCATCAGAGACGTGCTGAGGTGGTATTCCCATGTCCTTATCATCAGGAAAAATAAGTGGTTGTGCGTTAGTGCATTCTATCTCTTCCACCCCTGGGGAAGGGCTAGGTGGATGCCCTTGGGAAACCCTGGCAGCAGAGTCTTCAAACAGCATAAGAGACTGCTGCATAACTTGAGGCTCAGACAGTTTCCCTGATATGCATGGGGGTGATGTGACAGACCGATGGGCTTGGTTTTCATGCGCCATCTGTGCGCTTTCTGCAGAAGACTGGGTGGGAGATAATGTGAACGTGCTGGATCCACTGTCGGCCACCCAATTGACTAATGCCTGTACCTGCTCAGGCCTTACCATCCTTAGAACGGCATTGGGCCCCACCAAATATCGCTGTAAATTCTGCTGGCTACTGGGACCTGAGGTAGTTGGTTCACTAGGACGTGTGGCTGTGGCAGAACGGCCACGTCCTCTCCCAGCACCAGAGGGTCCACTAACACCACCACGACCATGTCCACGTCCGCGTCCGCGTCCGCGTCCCTTATTAGATGTTTTCCTCATTGTTCCCGTTCACCACAATTTTGAGAATGGCAAATTTGGGAATAGTTTTTCAACCCAGAACAAAAAGTGTGCTTTTACGGTCACTACAACTAACTTGACCAGCTAAAACAGTACAGATTTGGTTGAATAGAAATGTGAGGCCTGTTTTTTTTTGAGCTGTGTGACAGGTATAGGTTTAATCACAGAATTAGACTTGTATTTGCACGGTAGCGTGTGTGTTAAGTTTTTCTGAATGACACTATCAGCACCTTGAATGTAAGATATCCTTTTTGGGATAGATTTCAAGTAGGCCTCATATAGCAGAAACTAGTTATTTTGAGAATGGCAAATTTGGGAATAGTTTTTCAACCCAGAACAAAAAGTGTGCTTTTACGGTCACTACAAATAACTTGACCAGCTAAAACAGTACAGACTTGGTTGAATAGAAATGTGAGGCCCGTTTTTTTTTTTGCGCTGTGTGACAGGTATAGGTTTAATCACAGAATTAGACTTGTATCTGCACGGTAGCGTGTGTGTTAAGTTTTTCTGAATGACACTCAGCACCTTGAATGTAAGATATCCTTTTTGGGATAGATTTCAAGTAGGCCTCATATAGCAGAAACTAGTTATTTTGAGAATGGCAAATTTGGGAATAGTTTTTTAACCAAGAACAAAAAGTGTGCTTTTACGGTCACTACAAATAACTTGACCAGCTAAAACAGTACAGATTTGGTTGAATAGAAATGTGAGGCCTGTTTTTTTTTGCGCTGTGTGACAGGTATAGGTTTAATTACAGAATTAGACTTGTATCTGCACGGTAGCGTGTGTGTTAAGTTTTTCTGAATGACACTATCAGCACCTTCAATGTAAGATATCCTTTTTGGGATAGATTTCAAGTAGGCCTCATATAGCAGAAACTAGTTATTTTGAGAATGACAAATTTGGGAATAGTTTTTCAACCCAGAACAAAAAGTGTGCTTTTACGGTCACTACAAATAACTTGACCAGCTAAAACAGTACAAATTTGGTTGAATAGAAATGTCAGGTCTATTTTTTAGGCGCTGGGTGACAGGCTCAACTTGCCCCTGATGTAGTATATGGCCAAAAAATAACCACACTATTGATGGTTAAATGCACTTGGGTGACACAGGCTCAGCCTGCAGCTGATGTAGTATATGGCCAAAAAATAACCAGACTGTTGATGGTTAAATGCACTTCGGTGACACAGGCTCAGCCTGCAGCTGATGTAGTATATGGCCAAAAAATAACCAGACTGTTGATGGTTAATTGCACTTCGGTGACACAGGCTCAGCCTGCAGCTGATGTAGGATATAGCAAAAAATAACCACACTATTGATGGTTAAATACACTTGGTGATAGCTCGTGCTGGCGCACCACAAGCCACAAAATGGCCGCCGATCACCCCAGAAAAAAGTGATTTAAAAACGCTCTGGGCAGCCTCAAAAAAGTGAGCAAGTCGATATTAGCACTTTAATGATCCACAGCTGCAGATCGATCACAGAATGAAGTCTTTTGGAGGAGTTAATCTGCCTAATCTCGCCCTAACGTCGCAGCAGCAACCTCTCCCTATGCTTGAATCAGCAGAGTGACGTGCAGCGCTATGTGACCCAAGCTTATATAGAGGCTGGGTCACATGCTGCACTGGCCAATCACAGCCATGCCAATAGTAGGCAAGGCTGTGATGGCCTCTTGGGGCAAGTAGTATGACGCTTGTTGATTGGCTGCTTCGCAGCCTTTCAAAAAGCGCCAAGAAAGCGCCGAACACCGAACTCGAACACGGACTTTTACGAAAATGTTAGGGTTCGGGTCCGTGTCACGGACACCCCAAAATTCGGTACGAACCCGAACTATACAGTTCGGGTTCGCTCATCCCTACTTTCGGGTTAAATTTATCGAAATCGTAAAAAGTTCACGCTACAGTGAAATTATATCATAAAAGTAGGGCATTTAAGTAAAAGCAAGAAATGGTGATTTCCTCATCTCAAACTATTTATTGAAACAAAAGCCAACAAAAGTGGTGGGTATACCCGCACAAAAAACTCTATCTCTCAATAACTTGTCATGTGGCCTTGAGCATCAATTACAGCTTGACAACGGCATCTCATGTCGTTCGCAAGTAGACTCATTGTCTGCTGAGGCATGGCATCCCACTCTTTTTGAAGAAGGGCCCACAGATCATTGAGGTTCTGGGGTACAGAGTTATGAGCTTCTGCAAGGCAACTCAGCTGATCCCATAGGTTTTCAATTGGATTCAGGTCTGGAAAAAGTGCAGGATGCTTCATTTGAGGTACCCCAGTCTCCAACAGCCATTCCCTAATGATGCGGCCTCGATGAGCTGACGCATTGTCGTCCATGAAAATGAAATTAGGTCTGTGTTGTTCATGCAGAGGCACAATGACTGGATTAATGATGTTATTCAAGTACCACTGCACAGAACTTCCCACAACATTGTGAATAGAGCCTTATACTAGCAATCCAAGCAAACAGTTCACAAACATCTTAATAGACACTGTCCTTGGATATTACATTTTTAATTAAATTCATTGCTATGGAACACGGTACAGTACTGATCAGATGCCATAATAGTAGCATGAAAAATGAGAAGCAATTGCATATTGTGACCTACAAGTTGTTTGGATTGCTCTTTACTTATCTTCTCAATTCTATTTAGTCCTCCATGAAACTTCTTCTAGCTACAGCTGTCATCTCTTGGTTTCTTGTCCCGTACCCCCAGATGCAACATAAGAGAGATAATAGTGACATAGCTATAGTTATCCTAAGAACGATAGGGCAGCGTACTAGGCAGCACAACAGTTTTATTTAGTTAAGCCACATCTCTAATCGCCCCCAATCTCTTCTCAAGCACACCCAATTACACACACCCTCATAATGTGCCAACATAGAGGAGGAACCTCAAGACTCAAAGCTGGGTTGCCCACCTCATGTATTCCAGGAAGCAGATCAGTATAATGAATGTTCGACCCTCCACTAGTTTCTCCGTTTCATAGAATTCGGTTTCGAAATGTCCAACAAAAAAATGTCACATCCACATGCTATGCATTGATCTATCACTGCTTCTCAGTAGAATTGCATCACTTCTCAGGGTACTTAAAATTATACAGCCCCCTAATATACATACTATACACAGGGCATCGGTATACGTTTTGATCAACATGCATAAGCCCACTTGCCACGCCAAGGTTGCCTCTACCAGTGGGTACCTACTTTAATTTGGCACGGCACCACGTGGCAACCACTGATACTACAGCACCGCACCAGCAGGTGGCGGGACCCAGCAGTCTAACAGCACCCCTGCTGCTAGACAAAGCCACCCTGGCACCAACCCACTCACAACATCACAGCAAAAATGGCAACCACACAGTACCGCTCCGTGTGAACTTCTCAGGAACTTCAAATGGGAGGAGGGCTGGTATCATGGGAGAAAGAAAGACAACAATAAAATATCCAGCAAAAAAAGAGAAAAACATGGATCACAAATCCACATGCTATGCATTGACCACTGTAGGTACCCACTCGTAGAGGCAATCTTGGCATGGTGAGTTGGCCTATGCATTTTGACCAAAATGTATACTAATGCCTACTACTATTACTACTGAGAAGCCATCTGAGTTGTGCCAAGAAGCAATAATAGATCACTGCATAGCATGATGATGCGAGATCCATGATTTTTCCCCTTTTTTGGGAAATTATTTCAGTTTATAAATGTCCTCTATTTTTCACGCAAAAGAAGGAGTACTTATAGTATCTCTTACATAAGAATGTTTCATGGTAATTTTACTTTAACTAGCAGACTGTACTTCATGAAACAGCATTACTTGAGATTGTGTCCCCTTTACACATCTTAATGGCAGTTCATAATATAGCTGAGCTGGTGACTGCATGCACAGATATGAAAGACTTGCATGCAGAACATCAATAAAAGAAGTCCAGCATTCAAACACCCATGTAATACACAAAGTCTTATTGGGTCATCCTAAAACCAGAAAATGTAATACAAATGCGTTTTGGATTGAAGCAGATTGAGTGTGGATCAGTCTGCTTTTATCCAAAATGAACTGGAAGTGCACTTGTATTGCGCTTTTTGATACTGATCTCTATGGCAGCTGTGTTTGAAGTATCTCCCGCCCCTTTGGCTCCAGAACTCTGGTTATATATATACCGAGAACATGGTGGACAATTGATAGTTTGCCAGCTACTCCTGTATACTATTTTATTATTGAGTTTATTGTATAAATAGTATACAGAGAGCTCCTAAACTCCCTCTAGTGGTAGCTGCAGTCACACAGCATTTTTTCATGTAAATCATCAAATGTATACAGTAGATGTGGAACATTGACTGCCATTGAAATATACACACAATTAAATTAACCAACACAATATTTTGGACCTACTTAGAATAAGCAACAGATGGTCTTCAAAGATCCACATTCGCTTTAGGGTGCATTCACATGCCTAACCCATTTATTTGTGTGTGCTTTCTGCATCCATGCGGCCGAGCCACGAATCACAGAACATGTCCTACTCATGTCCATTTTGCAGACAAGAATAGGTATTTTTTTCTCTTTTTGTTCCGTATTTTGCAGTTCCGCTATTTGAAGACCGCAAAACAGATGCAGTCATGTGAATGTGCAGAAATGTGATCATCAAATAAATTGAAAAACAAAACAAAAAATAAAATAACTTTTTGGATTATCATTATGTTTTATAAATAACTCCTATACCATCAGATGACATATGAGAGAACAGTACCCGGAGAATGATTATCTGGGGTTCAGCAATAGAGCCAAGCAAGCTCAGGTATATGACATGAGAAGATAGTGCTGTACATATGAGAATACCGTCTATGCTTGCTCTTTCATGTTAGCAGAAACAAGCAGAAATGCACAGGTTTGAAGTTCAATGCTAACAGGCAGTTTAGGGCTGAGTGAATGTACAGTAACTAAGTGTGATTACTGTCAAGTTGGCTATGACTTTTCTACCTCAGGCAAAGAAAAACAGGTGTTACTGATATACCTGCAGGCACACTTTAAACAATGAACTAGTGCTTGTAAACTAAACCTCACAAGACATGTTCGAGAGTAAGCTGCAACAAGACAAGCTGACATTTCAAATATTTTCCGCAAGGAGCTAAAAAAGAGGATAAAAAAAGAGCCACATATTTGCCACAAAGGTAGCCTATATCGATTCCCATACATGACATCACTTTGCTTTCTATTTAGTACAGTCATCTATAATCATGTCTCATTTTACCAATTAAATGATATGTCATGCAAAGTCATTTCTACAGGCATGTTGTCTAGATGAAAGGCATAATTAATGCATAATGAGATAATTCAGATGCATGCACTGCATAAAACCCTTTAGGAATGTCTGAGTGGAGCATCAGAAACTATACATTTTAAGTTAACAAACTCAGCATATATGACATACCATTTATTAATTAATGATACTTTATATCACAGGGATGTGCATTAATACTTGGCTCTACTTCATTAGAAATATACTGGTCTGCAATGTGTTTCAATATTTATCTCATTTATAATTTACAGTATATAGAATGCAATAAAATACAATTAGCTGCAATGCCCCTTCTTATGCAAGGGCATCATGACAAATCACGAGTGCTTTGTGAGCATGACAGCTGGGTCCAACTAAATGCATGTTTTGTCAGTTTACCCCTAATGTTAGCCCAGTGGTCCGTCCCGGCGCCACTGCCCCTATCCGCGGGCATGGGCGCCGGGCTCCCTCTTTTTCCCCCTGCCGCCATGCTGACAAACGCGGTCAGAAGGTAGCTAAACTATGCTATCTGTGTTCCATGCCAGAGTTTCCTTCCTGCTGGAGACTTGCACTAGTGTTTGAGCTTGCGTGGGTGTGTCTCTCTTCACCTATGAAGCAACACCTACACGCTCTCTGTCTCACAGGTAGGTATCTAAAGGCGCTTCCTACTACAGGAAGATGCCTGAGCAACCTCATGGTTTTAGATTATCTATCTCCAAGTGCTAAGGTGTCTCTCTTGTCTGCTTCACTGTGTACCAGACCCTGCTTATTGAACTCCTGGACTTTGCCTGTTTGCCGCCTGCCTCTGACCTCAGACTTCATTTATGAACTTTTCCTGTTTGCCGCCTGCCCCTGACCTCGGATCTCGTTTATGGACTTTATTTGTTTACCGCCTGCCTCTGACCTCGGGCTTCTCTTACTGACTCCGATTGATTGCGCCTGTCCAGACCCGGGCCCTCCTGGCCACGCAAGTCCACTCGGTGATTGCACCGAGTACTCTGACCCCCTGTTCAGCTGCCACTGACTCGTTGACTGCTCTGAAGTAGCCCCTGGTAACTACCCTAACAGCCCAAGCCTATCCTCACCATCAGAGGCTCTAGTGAAGACCAGGTAGTGGCTTAGTTATGCCCCTCCAGAGTATACCCAGTCAGTGGCGTTGGGTCCACGCCCGCTTGCTTAACACCTAATACCAGAGAAAAAATGTATTTTTATAAAACTGGAACATAAAATAAAAAAATTTTGGCCTATATTTTAATTACAGATCCTTCACCCCCAAGTCCTGGAACCTCGCTCACCTCTACAAGTTCCAGAAGATGCAAGCAGAAAGTAAAGGAGGAGGCTTTGGATAGATTCATTGAGAGAGGGAGACAGCAAAGTATATCTATTTTAAGGCAATCCAGACCCTGCTGCTACAGACAGATAACAAGTTAAGACACCCTATGCACCCCAGATTAGTGGACACTACAGCCATGGTTTCCAGAGCATATCTATTGGCCGAAGATTCCTATAGTAGGGTACTTTAGCCAGAGAAATCTGAGGGCCACTGCTGTATTAATCTGTATAGCTCATGCTGGGACATCTGGGGGGACCTTGCATTGTATACAAACTACTATTGGATATATTACAACTTCAATCCCGCATAAAGCAAATATAGACTTTTGTTAAGCATAATCTGGCCTAGTCTCTAGCTCTTTTAGCACTACATGCTGGCCATTGCATCTTTAACACATGTCCTGCCTAGTACCCACATGGATATTAACACCATGTGCACCCCAAACTACAGAGAGTGCCCAGAGGGCACACAGGGTGCCCCTTTTTCACTGCACTGACTTCAGGGAGTGACGGACCTGACATCTCATCATCATCAGGGCCATTACCACTGCTATCCTCTGCTCTGGCTCCTCATGGGCTTGCTGCACATCAACAGTACAGACTGACTAAACAGTGCAGTCTTCGTTAACTTAATTAGAGCCCACAGCAACCAGTACAGCTGTGAAATACTTGCATGCAGCAAAGCTATGTAACAAGTGCCCCCCGACTTTGTCACGTGGTCATACACTAGCCCCAGGAAAGTGGTGCCATAAAGCCACGCAATTTTTTAAAGGTCCTCTTTTGCACAAAATATTTGTCTGATCAAGCTATAGTCACCACTTTTCTTTAAAAATAATAATTGGATTTTGGTGACAGGTGCTTGTCCTAAAAAGCTGTAATGGACAGTGGGTGTGGACCCACTGTGCCAACTAAACAGTTTGACTTTGGGCTTTACCTAAGGGTGTTGTCCTGGTGGTTCCCTGGTATTCACCTTGTACAGAGATCTGGACTTCACTGCAGGGAACCAACCAGACCTGTACCTTCTGGAGTAGTCCTGGTGTAGTTGGCTGCTGACCCAAAGGGTTCAGAGACCGCTACAGTCAGATCCATAAATATTGGGACATCGACACAATTGTAACATTTTTGGCTCTATACACCACTACAATGGATTTGAAATGAAACAAACAAGATGTGCTTTAACTGCAGACTGTCAGCTTTATATTGAGGGTATTTACATCTAAATCAGGTGAACGGTGTAGGAATTACAACAGTTTGCATATGTGCCTCTCACTTGTTAAGGAACGTTAAGGAACCAAAAGGAGTGGGACAATTGGCTTATCAGCTGTTCCATGGACAGGTGTGTGTTATTCCCTCATTATCCCAATTATAATGAGCAGATAAAAGGTCCAGAGTTTATTTCAAGTGTGCTATTTGCATTTGGAATCTGTTGCTGTCAACTCTCAAAAAGAGATCCAAAGAGCTGTCACGATCAATGAAGCAAGCCATCATTAGGCTGAAAAAAACAAAACAAACCCATCAGAGATATAGCAAAAACATTAGACATGGCCAAAACAACTGTTTGGAACATTCTTAAAAAGAAGGAATGGACCGGTGAGTTCAGCAATACCAAAAGACCCAGAAGACCATGGAAAACAACTGTGGTGGATGACCAAAGAATTCTTTCCCTGGTGAAGAAAACACCCTTCACAACAGTTGGCCAGATCAAGAACACTCTCCAGGAGGTAGGTGTATGTGTGTCAAAGTCAATAATCAAGAGAAGACTTCACCAGAGTGAATACAGAGGGTTCACCACAAGATGTAAACCATTGGTTAGCCTCAAAAACAGGAAGGCCAGATTACAGTTTGCCAAACGACATCTAAAAAAGCCTTCACAGTTCTGGAACAACATCCTGTGGACAGATGAGACCAAGATCAGCTTGTACCAGAGTGATGGGAAGAGAAGAGTATGGAGAAGGAAAGGAACTGCTCATGATCCTAAGCATACCACCTCATCAGTCAAGCATGGTGGTGGTAGTGTCATGGCGTGTGCATATATGGCTGCCAATGGAACTGGTTCTCTTGTATTTATTGATGATGTGACTGCTGACAAAAGCAGCAGGATGAATTCTGAAGTGTTTTGGGCAATATTATCTGCTCATTTTCAGCCAAATGCTTCAGAACTCATTGGACAGCGCTTCACAGAGCAGATGGACAATGACCCAAAGCATACTGCAAAAGCAACCATTTCACTTGCTGAAGACAAAACTGAAGGGAAAATGCTCCAAGAACATGCAGGAACTGAAAACATTTACAGTAGAGGCCTGGCAGAGCATCACCAGGGATGAAACCCAGTGTCTGGTGATGTCTATGCATTCCAGACTTCAGGCTGTAATTGACTGCAAAGGATTTGCAACCAAATATTAAAAAGTAAAAGTTTGATTTATGATTATTATTATGTCCCATTACTTTTGGTTCCTTAACAAGTGGGAGGCACATATGCAAACTGTTGTAATTCCTACACCGTTCAACTGATTTGGATGTAAATACCCTCAAATTAAAGCTGACATTCTGCAGTTAAAGCACATCTTGTTCGTTTCATTTCAATTCCATTGTGGTGGTGTATGGAGCCAAAAATGTTAGAATTGTGTCGATGTCCCAATATCTATGGACCTGACTGTATGAAGCACCAAGGGACCAGGCAAAACATGTATTCTGAATACAATCCAAGGTCTAGGCAAGCTGAGTATGTGTGTATTCCAAATAACAATTACAAGATCAGGGCAGGCTGAGTACCTGTGTAATCCAGACAGCAATTCCAAGTTTGGGGTCGGAGGCAAGGAGCAGAAATGGAAGACGAGCTAGGTATGGTCGATAGGCAGTCAGACAAGAGATTACATCTTTCCTGGTTACTAGACACTAGAAAACCCAAAGTTGAGGCCAGGTGAAACCATAGCTCAGCTAAATAGGAAGGCTGATCAGCACTAAGGATGAGCAAATCGACTTCGGATAAAACATCCAAAGTCGATTCGCATAAAACTTCGTTCTAATACTGCATGGAGTACGGCTCATCGGAGCCAAAAGATTCTACGCTGACCAAAAATATAAGCGCAACACTTTCGGTTTTGCTCCCATTTTGCATGAGCTGAACTCAAAGACCTGAAACATTTTCTACATACACAAAAGACCCATTACTCTCAAATATTGTTCACAAATTTGTCTAAATCTGAGTTAGTGAGCACTTTTCCTTTGCCGAGATAATCCATCCCGCCTCACAGGTGTGGCATATCAAGGTGCTGATTAGACAGCATGAATATTGCAGTTTGATCACACAGCACAATGCCACAGATGTTGCAACATTTGAGGGAGCGTGCAATTGGCATGCTGACTGCATGAATGTCTACAAGAGCCGTTGTCCGTGCAATGAATGTTAATTTCTCTACCATAAGCCATCTCCAAAGGCGTTTCAGAGAATTTGGCAGTACATCCAACCGGCCTCACAACTAAAGACCACGTGTAACCACACCAGCCCAGGACCTCCACATCCAGCATGTTCACCTCCAGCATGTTCACCACCCGCTGCAGCAACAATTGGTTTGCATAACCAAAGAATTTCTGCACAAGCTGTCAGAAACTGTCTCAGGGAAGCTCATCTGCATGCTCGTCGTCCTCATCGGGGTCTGGACCTGACTGCAGTTTATGACTTGAGTAGGCAAATGCTCACATTCAATGGCGTCTGGCATGTTGGAGAGGCGTTCTGTTCACGGATGAGTCCCGGTTTTCACTGTTCAGGGCAGATGTCAGACAGCATTTGTGGCGTTGTGTGGGTGAGCGGTTTTCTGACGTCAACGTTGTGGATCGAGTGGCCCATGGTGGCGTTGGGGTTATGGTATGGGCAAGAGTATGTTATGGACAATGAACACAGGTGCATTTTATTGATGGTATTTTTTATGCACAGAGATACCGTGACGAGATCCTGAGGCCCATTGTTATGCCATTTATCCACGACCATCACCTCATGTTGCAGCATGATAATGCACGGCCCCATATTGCAAGCATCTGTAGAAAATTCCTGGAAGGTGAAAACATCCCAGTTCTTGCATGGCCAGCATACTCACCGGACATGTCACCCATTGAGCATGTTGGGGATGCTCTGGATCGGTGTATACGACAGCGCATTCCAGTTCCTGCCAATATTCTGCAACTTTGCACAGCTATTGAAGAGGAGTGGACCAACATTCCACAGGCCATAATTAGTGTCGTTATATCGAATATTCAGCATTTTTTTTCAATCTGAACACATTATTCCTCTCTGCTTCTTGCTTGTGGGCCAATGAGAAAAAAGCAATATCAAGTTCACAACAATACGTGCACCAATCAGTAATCTCTAGCCAGACCTGCAAAAATGTGAAGTTGCACGTAGTGCGAAAAAATATTCTAATCACTGCCGAATTAGCGGAATCGCAAATATATTGGAACACTTGACTCTATCTGCATATAAAGCTATTCTAATGTTCTGCCATGCCAACCATTTTCCACAGCTTGGAAAACGTAGCCAAAGTGACCCACACCTGTATTTCGCATTATGAATTCGCATTACGCAATTTTTACATTGCCGATTTTTCGCATTCAATAAAATAATCTCGAATTCTTGAAATTTGCGAATATATGACGAATATTCTACAAAATATTAGTGAAATATCTCAAATTCTAATATAGCTCCTGTCGCTCTTCACTAGCCATAATCAACAACCTGATCAACTCTATGCGACGGAGATGTGTTGCACTGCGTGAGGCAAATGGTGGCCACACCAGATACTGACTGGTTTTCTGACCCCCCTTCCCCCACGTAAGGCAAAACTGTGCACATTTCAGAGTGTCCTTTTATTGTGGGAAGTCTAAGGCACACCTGTGCAATATTCATGCTGTCTAATAAGCACCTTGATATGCCATACCTGTGAGGTGGGATGGATTATCTCGGCAAAGGAGAAGTGCTCACTAAGCGTACTTTCACACTACCGTTTTTCTTTTCCGGCACTGAGTTCCTTCATAGGGGCTCAATACCGGAAAAGAACTGATCAGTTTCATCCCTATGCATTCTGAATGGAGAGAAATCAGTTTAGAATTCATCAGAATGTCTTCAGTTCAGTCACTGAACGGCGTTTTGGACGGAAGAAATACTGTAGCATGCTGCGGTATTCTCTCCGTCCCAAATTCCGGATCAGTTGCCAGAATGCTGGATCCGGCATTAATTTACATTGAAAGATGTTAGTGCCGGATCCGGCATTAAAAATACCAAAATACCGGAACCGTCCTTCTGGTCTGCGCATGCGCAGACCGGTAAAAATGTAAAAAAAAAAATATAGAAACGGATCCGTTTGTCCGTATGACAAATGGAGAGACAGATCCGTTCTTGCAATGCATTTGTGAGACGGATCCGCATCCGGATCCGTCTACAAATGCTGTCTGTTTGCATGCAGATTGCCTGATCCGGCTGGCAGTTCCGGCTGTGGAACTGCTTGCCTGATCACTCTGCCGCTAGTGTGAAAGTAGCCTAACACAGATTTAGACAGATTTGCGAACAATATTTGAGAGTAATGGGTCTTTTGTGTATTTAGAAAATGTTTCAGATCTTTGAGTTCAGCTCATGCAAAATGGGAGCAATACCGAAAGTGTTGCATTTATATTCTTGGTCAGTGTAGAATGTATTGGCTCCGATTAGCTGTACTCCGTACAGTATTAGAACAAAGTTTTATGCAAATCGACTTCGGATGTTTCATCCGAAGTCGATTCACTCATCCCTAATTAACACCTTATTCGGTAGAGCTGGACAGGGAGCAAGAGGAAAGGATTAACTCTTGCAGTGATGAAAGGAAGTTCACTGAGCACTATCCCCATTACACACAGGGCGACTGGAGAAATTCCCATACCTTCCCAAGACAGAAGGACAGCAGTGAACAAGGGTCACCAGCTTGCACTTTTGATAAATTAGCAGCATCTCACAATGGTATATTTTTATGTAGACTATTGTATGAAACACCAGCCTTAAAGGGAACCTGTCACCGGGATTTTGTGTATAGAGCTGAGGACATGGGTTGCTAGATCGCGATCGCTGCTAGCACATCCGCAATACCCAGTCCGCATAGCTCTGTGTGCTTTTATTGTGTAACAAAAAAATGATCTGATACATATGCAAATTAACTTGAGATAAGTCCTGTCCCTGACTCATCTCACATACAGGACTCATCTCAGGTTAAGGCAGGTTTCACACAGGCGTTGCGGGAAAAGGTGCTGGTGCGTTGCGGGAACATGCATGATTTTTCTGCGCGAGTGCAAAACATTGTAATGCGTTTTGCACGCGCGTGAGAAAAATCTGCATGTTTGGTACCCAAACCCGAACTTCTTCACAGAAGTTCGGGTTTGGGTTAGGTATCCTGTAGATTGTATTATTTTCCCTTATAACGTGGTTATAAGGGAAATATATAGCATTCCTAATACAGAATGCATAGTACAATAGGGCTGGAGGGGTTAAAAAAAATATATATATTATTTAACTCACCTTAATCCACTTGATCGCGCAGCCGGCATCTCTTCTGTCTTCTTCTTTGCTGTGCACAGGAATAGGATCTTTGATGACGTCACTGTGCTCATCACATGGTCCAATCACCATGGTAAGGGACCATGTGATTGGATCATGTGATGTGACGTCACCACAGGTCCTTAGCCGGCAGCTCAACATTACAGAAGAAGACAGAGATCCGCAACTACGTGATCAAGTGGACTCGGTGAGTTAATTTGTTTTTCTTTTTAACCCCTCCATCACTATTTTACTTTGCATTCTGTATTCAGAATGCTATTATTTTCCCTTATAACCATGTTATAAGGGAAAATAATACAGATCGGGTCCCCAGCCTCATCGTCACCTAGAACCATGCGTGAAAATCGCACCGCATCCGCAGTTGCTTGCGGATGCTTGTGATTTTCACGCGGACCCATTCACTTCTATGGGGCCTGCGTTGCGTGATAAACGCACAATATAGAGCATGCTGCGATTTTCACGCAACGCACAAGTGATGCTTGAAAATCACCGCTCATGTGCACAGCCCCATAGAAATGAATGGGTCAGGATTCAGTGCGGGTGCAATGCGTTCAAATCACGCATTGCATCCGCGCGGAATACTCGCCCGTGTGAAAGGGGCCTACTTTGCATATGTATCAAATCGATTTTTTGACACAATAAAAGCACAGAGAGCTATGGGGACTTGGTATTACGGATGTACTAGCAGCGATATAGCAACCCATGTCCTCAGCTCTATACACAAAATCCTGGTGACAGGTTCCCTTTAATTAATGCCCTTCTTAGAGTACTGTTTGTTCACCAGTTCAGCACTTACATATGACAAATACGATGTGTATGTTACGAAGAGTCTGTAACAGAAATCCAGATGTGATGACACTCCAATTTTTTGACACAGATATTTTGGCAGATCCAAACAAGGATTAGCAACATTGTCCTTTAAAGGAGTTAATCTATCTCTTTTAAATATAGAGCATACAGAAGATTAATTGAAAAAATAAAAATTTTGTTGCATTAATTGTGGAATGCCAGTAGGTTTGATGAGTATTTAGGTGTAGAATCAGTGCCTATATTCTCATTAAATCCATAACCTAATAAGGCACTCTGCTCTGTTTTTGCTGGATATTAAATAACTGCAAAGATTTAGAAATTGACAACAATTTAGTGTTAGAAAAATAGTTCTCCAAAATTAATAGAAAATTTAGATAAGCTGAGATATTCTGAAATCTATTCCAAATAGAATAATCCTAGTATCAAGGAACAAGTTGATATAGCTTAAGTACAGTAGATTTATGTCATATTTGCTTTCCCAGCAGTCCCACCAAAAAGTGATGTTTTCTTTCTTCTTTCATCCTAAACCCCTGGCTGCCACAAAGACCAAGCTGGCATTATTCCTCATTGCTTTGCAGTTCCCTCTGGCAGCAAAATTATTAAAATTGTGGAATCTTTGCGTTGTTCCCAGGAGAGATCATTTAGCTGAGTTAAGCATATCTATTCCACTTTCTAAGTCTTACAATCAATGAGAACAAGGAATTATGGAAATGTTCATACAGTATAGCACAGACTAAAAGTATGAAAAGATGCACTATATGAACAAAAGTGTTGAGACACACCTCTTAATCATTGAATTCAGGTGTTTTATTCAGTCCTAGCCACAGGTATATAACATCCGGCACCTAGTCATGCATTCTGCTTTAGCAAACATTTGTGAAAGAATACTGTAGGTCATTTTAAACAGCTATATCAATTCAAGTGTGGTATTGTAATAGTAATAGGATTCCACCATTGCAAGTTGGTCTGTAAAATGTCTCCCCTCATATATTCTGGTATTATTGAATAATGCAAGCGCTTAGTAACCACCTCAACTCAGTCACAAAGTGGCAGACCACGTAAATTTGCAGAGCAAGGTTAACGAGTTCTGAAGCGTATAGTGAATAAAAGTTGCCAATTCCCTGCTAACTCAATTACTGCAAAGTTCGAAACATCATCTGACATAACACCAGCACAAAGACTGGTGCCAGGAGATTCATTGCATGGGTTTCAGTGGCCGAGCAGCTGCAAGCAAGCATTACATTTTCCACCTAAAATGGCATGCGTCAGATGGAGTGGTGTAAAGCACACGACCACTGGACTCTTGAGCAAGGAAAATATGTTCTATGGAATGACAAACCACTCATGAGTCTAGGTTTGGAAAATGCCAGGATACCATTAACTGCCTGACTGCTTTGTGCCAACTTTGTGCCAACTGCATACTATGGGGTCGTTTTTCAGGGCTTGGCCTAGGGCCCTTAGTTCCATTAAAGGCAAATCCATGGAGGGGGGGGGCAGGCCTTGAGCTGTGTAAGGGGCCCCACAATTTCTGATGGCAGCCCTGATAACTGTGCTCCTATGCAGAAATCAAGGTCCATAAAGGCATGGTTGGATGAGTTTGGTGTGGAAAAACTTGACTGGCCTGTCTAGAGCTCTGACCTTTGGCATCAATTGGAATGGAGATACAGACATACTCCAAATCATGCAGAAACCCTTCCCAGTAGAATGGAACTATTTTAGCTGCAAAGTGGAAATCAAACCCATGTTAATTTCAATGGATTTAGAATAAGATGTCATAAAGCCCCTGTCTGTGTAATTTGTAGGTGTCCCAATGCTTTTGTCCATATACTATATATACAAAAATATTACATATGCAGTAAATATAAGTAGATAGATAGATAGATAGATAGATAGATAATTACATATTAATTTCAATCAGTCAAATCAATGAGTGTTTTGTGTAATAAAACTTTATGAAACCATTTTTAGAAAGTAATTAGCTCTGAACCAAATAAATGCAGATTTTCAGAGGTGATACATTGCCACTAAATGGTGGAAAGCAATACATGAAATAACATACACTTTCTGAGACTCTGCATTATATCTTAAACCTGAATCAATACACTCTTGTCTTGATTCTGTGTACAAGTGTTTTACTGTGTTGACTTATACCATTTCGAAGACATTACATAGGTGTATGGTAGCAAAGATGGCAACCAGAAAAAGAAACATAGTGTAAGACTTAGCTTAATAGTCTTCAACATCAAAGGACAATGGGCATTACTGGCAGCACTATTAGTCATTGGGGACACTATATGAGCATTAATGGGGGCATTTTTTAATACTAGGTATATTTTAGGGGACAATATTATTACTGGGAGTATAATAGGTATTATCATTGCTGGAGGCATTAGTAATGCCTGGGGCACTATAGAGGGCATTATTATTACTAGTTGCATTTTAGGGGACATTATTAATGGGGGCACTATAAGGGGCATTATTATTACTGCTGGCATGTTAAGGGACATTATTATCAGTGAGGGCACTATTTTTTGGGCAGTACAGTACTTGGGGACACTGGACAGCAGTGTTGGGGGTGGCAGCAGGATGACACTTTTGGGGCACAAAGATGGGGAAATTGTGCTGAAGGTGGGGAGGATGATGGAAAAGTGAGGAATCAAAGATTTCTTTGTAACAATCTCGGCAGAGACAAAATGTGTCTGAAGAAGTCTTCATGGTAGTCTTGACCAAGAAGATGAGAACTTCTGCTAGGACAGTATATTGTACTGCACTGTAATATTTAGTTATTTTGCTGGGAAAGTAAAGTGTGCTGCTGTAAAAGGAGATATTAATTATTAATATTTGGGATTAAAGTTAATAATTAATATTAATAAATAGGCATAAGTCATCTATTGTTGACTCCCCCTATTTATTCTTTATTCTACCTGTTGCTCTCCCTCTTTCCTGAACTTGTGGCGGCTATAAAAGACAATAAACTGTGCTTGAACGATAAAGTATTTATTAAACAATTACAAGTCTACAGTAAATTATTTCTGCTATATACAGTACAGACCAAAAGTTTGGACACACCTTCTCATTCAAAGAGTTTTCTTTATTTTCATGACTATGAAAATTGAAGATTCACACTGAAGGCATCAAAACTATGAATTAACACATGTGGAATTAAATACATAACAAAGAAGTGTGAAACAACTGAAAATATGTCATATTCTAGGTTCTTCAAAGTAGCCACCTTTTGCTTTGATTACTGCTTTGCACACTCTTGGCATTCTCTTGATGAGCTTCAAGAGGTAGTCCCCTGAAATGGTTTTCACTTCACAGGTGTGCCCTGTCAGATTTAATAAGTGGGATTTCTTGCCTTATAAATGGGGTTGGGACCATCAGTGGCGTTGAGGAGAAGTCAGGTGGATACACAGCTGATAGTCCTACTGACTAGACTGTTAGAATTTGTATTATGGCAAGAAAAAAGCAGCTAAGTAAAGAAAAACGAGTGGCCATCATTACTTTAAGAAATGAAGGTCAGTCAGTCAGCCGAAAAATTGGGAAAACTTTGAAAGTAAGGGCTATTTGACCATGAAGGAGAGTGATGGGGTGCTGCGCCAGATGACCTGGCCTCCACAGTCACCGGACCTGAACCCAATCGAGATGGTTTGGGGTGAGCTGGACCGCAGAGTGAAGGCAAAAGGGCCAACAAGTGCTAAGCATCTCTGGGAACTCCTTCAAGACTGTTGGAAGACCATTTCAGGGGACTACCTCTTGAAGCTCATCAAGAGAATGCCAAGAGTGTGCAAAGCAGTAATCAAAGCAAAAGGTGGCTACTTTGAAGAACCTAGAATATGACAAATTTTCAGTTGTTTCACACTTGTTTGTTATGTATATAATTCCACATGTGTTAATTCATAGTTTTGATGCCTTCATAGTCATGAAAATAAAGAAAACACTTTGAATGAGAAGGTGTGTCCAAACTTTGTGTATATATGTACACTGCGTGCAGAATTATTAGGCAAATGAGTATTTTGACCACATCATCCTCTTTATGCATGTTGTCTTACTCCAAGCTGTATAGGATCGAAAGCCTACTACCAATTAAGCATATTAGGTGATGTGCATCTCTGTAATGAGAAGGGGTGTGGTCTAATGACATCAACACCCTATATTAGGTGTGCATAATTATTAGGCAACTTCCTTTCCTTTGGCAAAATGGTTTAAAAGAAGGACTTGACAGGCTCAGAAAAGTCAAAAATAGTGAGATATCTTGCAGAGGGATGCAGCACTCTTAAAATTGCAAAGCTTCTGAAGCGTGATCATCGAACAATCAAGCGTTTCATTCAAAATAGTCAACAGGGTCGCAAGAAGCGTGTGGAAAAACCAAGGCGCAAAATAACTGCCCATGAACTGAGAAAAGTCAAGCGTGCAGCTGCCAAGATGCCACTTGCCACCAGTTTGGCCATATTTCAGAGCTGCAACATCACTGGAGTGCCCAAAAGCACAAGGTGTGCAATACTCACAGACATGGCCAAGGTAAGAAAGGCTGAAAGACGACCACCACTGAACAAGACACACAAGCTGAAACGTCAAGACTGGGCCAAGAAATATCTCAAGACTTATTTTTCTAAGGTTTTATGGACTGATGAAATGAGAGTGAGTCTTGATGGGCCAGATGGATGGGCCCGTGGCTGGATTGGTAAAGGGCAGAGAGCTCCAGTCCGACTCAGACGCCAGCAAGGTGGAGGTGGAGTACTGGTTTGGGCTGGTATCATCAAAGATGAGCTTGTGGGGCCTTTTCGGGTTGAGGATGGAGTCAAGCTCAACTCCCAGTCCTACTGCCAGTTTCTGGAAGACACCTTCTTCAAGCAGTGGTACAGGAAGAAGTCTGCATCCTTCAAGAAAAACATGATTTTCATGCAGGACAATGCTCCATCACACGCGTCCAAGTACTCCACAGCGTGGCTGGCAAGAAAGGGTATAAAAGAAGAAAATCTAATGACATGGCCTCCTTGTTCACCTGATCTGAACCCCATTGAGAACCTGTGGTCCATCATCAAATGTGAGATTTACAAGGAGGGAAAACAGTACACCTCTCTGAACAGTGTCTGGGAGGCTGTGGTTGCTGCTGCACGCAATGTTGATGGTGAACAGATCAAAACACTGACAGAATCCATGGATGGCAGGCTTTTGAGTGTCCTTGCAAAGAAAGGTGGCTATATTTGTCACTGATTTGTTTTTGTTTTGTTTTTGAATGTCAGAAATGTATATTTGTGAATGTTGAGATGTTATATTGGTTTCACTGGTAAAAATAAATAATTGAAATGAGTATATATTTGTTTTTTGTTAAGTTGCCTAATAATTATGCACAGTAATAGTCACCTGCACACACAGATATCCCCCTAAAATAGCTAAAACTAAAAACAAACTAAAAACTACTTCCAAAAATATTCAGCTTTGATATTAATGAGTTTTTTGGGTTCATTGAGAACATGGTTGTTGTTCAATAATAAAATTAATCCTCAAAAATACAACTTGCCTAATAATTCTGCACTCCCTGTATATATATATATATATATATATATATATATATACTGTATGTATATATATATATATAGGTGGCAGTGGGAAAGGGTTAATAATAATGGTACAGGGGTTAATGATACTCAGCCAATGTTCATAGTCTCTGTTTCTAGAGGGGCTGCTCGGCTCAACTCATGTCCACTCTTCCATGTATGAAGTCCTTACTCTGTTTGTGGTGATGAGCCCAACAGAGCGAGCGAGCCCCTTTGTCCTGGCTTGGGCTAATATAAGCCCATAGCAGCCCACTTCCCCTTCCTTAACCTAAGGCGCAGGGATATGACATCATCTTGTGCGTGTGACGGAATGCATGCACTCAGACTGTAAAAGATAACTGCCAATTGGCCCCCTGAGGCTAGCTCAGGAGCTGTACAGATAAAGATACATAGGAATTTCTGCCCAATGTGTAAATAAGAGCACCCCCCTCCAGGTACACCATGGCACCACACACACCCATGTCATAAACAATACCTAAACAGAAGGTGGGGAAGAGGGGGAGTGCATAATAACTAGGCTGGTATATATACAGTGTATGTATATATATATATATACACTCACCTAAAGAATTATTAGGAACACCTGTTCTATTTCTCATTAATGCAATTATCTAGTCAACCAATCACATGGCATTTGCTTCAATGCATTTAGGGGGGTGGTCCTGGTCAAGACAATCTCCTGAACTCCAAACTGAATGTCAGAATGGGAAAGGAAGGTGATTTAAGCAATTTTGAGCGTGGCATGGTTGTTGGTGCCAGACGGGCCGGTCTGAGTATTTTACAATCTGCTCAGTTACTGGGATTTTCACGCACAACCATTTCTAGGGTTTACAAAGAATGGTGTGAAAAGGGAAAAACATCCAGTATGCGGCAGTCCTGTGGGCAAAAATGCCTTGTGGATGCTAGAGGTCAGAGGAGAATGGGCCGACTGATTCAAGCTGATAGAAGAGCAACGTTGACTGAAATAACCACTTGTTACAACCGAGGTATGCAGCAAAGCATTTGTGAAGCCACAACACGCACAACCTTGAGGCGGATGGGCTACAACAGCAGAAGACCCCACCGGGTACCACTCATCTCTACTACAAATAGGAAAAAGAGGCTACAATTTGCACGAGCTCACCAAAATTGGACTGTTGAAGATTGGAAAAATGTTGCCTGGTCTGATGAGTCTCGATTTCTGTTGAGACATTCAAATGGTAGAGTCCGAATTTGGCGTAAACAGAATGAGAACATGTATCCATCCTCTGATGGCTACTTCCAGCAGGATAATGCACCATGTCACAAAGCTCAAATCATTTCAAATTGGTTTCTTGAACATGACAATGAGTTCACTGTACTAAAATGGCCCCCACAGTCACCAGATCTCAACCCAATAGAGCTTCGTGCCCTGGATGTGCATCCCTCAAATCTCCATCAACTGCAAGATGCTATCCTATCAATATGGGCCAACATTTCTAAAGAATGCTATCAGCACCTTGTTGAATCAATGCCACGTAGAATTAAGGCAGTTCTGAAGGCAAAAGGAGGTCCAACACCGTATTAGTATGGTGTTCCTAATAATTCTTTAGGTGAGTGTATGTATATATATATATATATATATATATATATATATACTGTATATACCTAATAAATGCACTTCCCTCTACAGCTGCATTATGGTATTTGGTTCTGATGGGTCAGTGTATTGTTTTCCTGCATCACTATGCTATTTCTGGCCTCACCTACTTGAGTTTACTCCGCTTACTCATGTTGGCCCTGCCTTCTCTAAATCTGGGCCTAACTACAACATGAGGCTACTTTTATTTTATTTTTTTCAGGATCACTTTAAATTCCCAATCTGCCCCTGACCACTTTACTTATGTAGAGAAAGAACATCCTTGTCAGTCTCTAAAAATTGCATGCAGCAGATTGTAATGACCGGCGTCACGCAAAGGGAGGGAAATGGGAAGGCCCTGTCCAAGGGAGAGGGAAAGGTGGTGACCCCTGACTCACCTTGCGGCTGGCACCTGACTGCCCTGACGTCCCTAGACGGGTTCCTCACCTGTACGCCGATCACGTGCCTAAACCCTGGCTTTCCCTAAGATGAGCCCTATGTAGTGAACGGGGCGGTGGGATCACTAGTCCGCACCACTGACACTAAGAGGAAAACACCAAGGAGAGGACAGACAATACAGACAAACATATAATCCCAGGTGGGCGACAACAGCAGACCACCAAGGCCCAACAGGGATCCGGAGGGTAACGTTCTGGAACAACAACCAGGGAACACAGTTACACAGCTCCAGTGGGTCAGTATAGAAGTCCAGGCAGGAAGCTCTATATCTGGCAACCAGAGAAGTATGAGAGGGGAATATAAGGAGGTTGGGAGTGCTGGACAAGAAACAGCTGAGGAGAAGGAGCTACGGATCCCTGAGTGAGCCAAAAAGGGTTGCAAGGCAAACCCAGAAAGCTACCATAAAGAAACATCACAATCTTACTACATAGAGCGCGCAGCCACCCGCTGCGACTTCCTGACCCCGGGTATAACGGAGTCAGGTGTGGCTCTTGACACCCTCGTGACAGTACCCTCCTCTCTACGAGGGGCCTCCGGACACTCAGGACTAGGTCTCTCAGGATGAGAGGCATGAAAAGCCCGAACTAACCTGTCGGTGTTTACCTCAGACGCTGGAACCCACATTCTTTCCTCGGGACCGTAACCCCTCCAATGCACCAGATATTGAAGAGAGCGGCGGACCCGACGAGAATCAACAATTTTGGATATTTGAAACTCTAGATTACCATCCACAACAACAGGAGGGGGTGGCAGCGGTGACGGTTCTAGAGGTGGAACATATTTCTTGAGTAACGACTTATGGAAAACGTTATGGATTTTAAAAGTCTGAGGTAGCTCCAGGCGAAAAGCCACGGGGTTAATGATGGCTACTATTTTGTAAGGGCCAATGAACCTAGGACCCAGTTTCCAAGAGGGAACCTTTAATTTAATATTCCTAGTAGACAACCACACATAGTCATTCACTCCTAGGTCCGGACCTGGCGACCGTCTCTTATCAGCCATGCAATTATATTTACCTCACATTTTTTTCAAGTTAGCTTGCACCTTCTGCCATACCGATGAAAGAGATGATGAAAACCGTTCCTCTTCGGGAACCCCAGAAGACCCCCCTCTCTGAAAGTACAGCTTATCCAGATGTTGCCGAATTCCACGATATCCCTATGATCTGCTATAAGAGAACCAGGAACATTAGAGACACTATTGTAAAAGTGGACATAGGTGGTACTACTAGCATGCCCCGTCAACTTTTTCTTTCCACATCAAAAAGAGGCACTTTCCCCTGTTTACAGTGTGTTCACTGTTCTGCGGTAATTAAGGGCAAATCCTTTTTTCATCCGCACACTGGTAAGAAATTTCCAGTAAAAGGTTTCTTCACTTGTGATAGCAATTTTGTTGTATATCTGCTAAAATGCCCTTGTGGCTTATTGTACATTGGTGAGACATCTGTCAGAATGAAGGACAGGTTCAGTATTAACAAATCGACCATACTTAAGAAAAATTTGCTATTGCCTGTTCCCCTTCATTTTGACAGGTGTGCTCACAATGTCTCACAATTAAGGTTTCAAATAATTAAGCAGGTACTGCCACCACGCAGAGGTGGCAACAGGTTGCTATTACTGAAAAAACATGAAAGTTTTTGGATTCACACCCTGCAGACCATTGAACCGAAAGGTTTAAATCGAGAATATGATTTGAGTGCATTCCTGTAAGATCCTAAGGAAATTCTACTGTAATTACATTTTTAATGTACTATATGTATTCTTTATTCATTCAGTCACAGAGAAAATGAAAATAATGAAGTATCTGAAAAAAAGAAAAAAGAGCAGCAAGATTTAATATGTTGATATTTTGAGATAGCCAGTGGGTTATTTAGTTCTCAAATAGATGATTATTATCATTACATTGAATATGTTTATTGTAATTTCTAGATTTATTGTATCCCATGTCTACTATTGATTTCTCTTTTCTGTAATACTCTTAAAGATGTAATTGTATCACATACAGCATAGTACCTTGTTGCAACAATGTAGAGAATTGTTGCACCTTATGATTTGTATCTCCGTTCCTATGGTGATGTGACTTCATCACGTTCGACGCCCATGTAGGCGGCCTATTTAAATGTGTTTCATGCAATAGTTCACTATGCTTGACAAAGGCTCACACTTGAGCCGAAACACGTGTCGCTTCTGCGCTATTTCCTCCTATGCTGAAATAAAAGTTTGAAGATTCCACCTGTGAAGTGCCGGTCTTCTGTTCCATTTTGAAAGTACAGAATTGGGGATGAAAACCATATGCACCAAGAAATGGTGACTTGCCAGTAGATTCCTGACGGCGATTATTTATGGCAAACTCGGCTAACGGTAAATATGATGACCAGACGTCTTGGTTTTCAGACACAAAACATCTTAGATATGTCTCAAGGTTTTGGTTGATACGCTCAGTCTGTCCATTCGACTGAGGATGGAAAGCTGAGGAAAAAGACAAGTGTACCCCCAAACGGGAACAAAAAGCTTTCCAAAACTTAGAAATAAACTGGGTTCCCCGATCCGAAACAACATCGGAAGGGATCCCGTGAAGCTTCACGATTTCACTGATGAATACCTGAGCAAGAGTCTTAGCTAGCGATGAGCGAACCCGAACTTCGTACCGAATTTTGTGGTGTCCGTGACACGGACCCGAACCCGAACATTTTCGTAAAAGTCCGGGTTCGGGTTCGGTGTTCTGCGCTTTCTTGGCGCTTTTTGAAAGGCTGCAAAGCAGCCAATCAACAAGCGTCATACTACTTGCCCCAAGAGGCCATCACAGCCATGCCTACTATTGGCATGGCTGTGATTGGCCAGTGCAGCATGTGACCCAGCCTCTATATAAGCTTGGGTCACGTAGCGCTGCACGTCACTCTGCTGATTCAAGCATAGGGAGAGGTTGCTGCTGCGACGTTAGGGCGAGATTAGGCAGATTAACTCCTCCAAAAGACTTAATTCAGTGATCGATCTCCAGCTGTGGATCATTGAAGTGCTGATATTCAATTGCTCACTTTTTTTAGGCTGCCCAGAGCGTTTTTAGATCACTTTTTTCTGGGGTGATCGGCGGCCATTCTGTGGCTTGTGGTGCGCCAGCACAAGCTATCACCAAGTGCATTTAACCATCAATAGTGTGGTTATTTTGTGCTATATCCTACATCAGGTGCAGGCTGAGCATGTGTCACCCAAGTGCATTTAACCATCAACAGTGTGGATATTTTTTGGCCATATACTACATCAGGTGCAGACTGAGCCTGTGTCACTCAAGTGCATTTAACCATCAACAGTGTGGATATTTTTTGGCCATATACTACATCAGGTGCAGGCTGAGCCTGTGTCACCCAAGTGCATTTAACCATCAACAGTGTGGTTATTTTTTGGCCATATACTACATCAGGTGCAGGCTGAGCCCTTGTCACCCAAGTGCATTTAACCATCAATAGTGTGGTTATTTTTTGGCCATATACTACATCAGGGGCAAGTTGAGCCTGTCACCCAGCGCCTAAAAAATAGGCCTGACATTTATATTCAACCAAATCTGTACTGTTTTAGCTGGTCAAATTATTTGTAGTGACCGTAAAAGCACAGTTTTTGTTCTGGGTTGAAAAACTATTCCCAAATTTGCCATTCTCATAAATAAGTAGTTTCTGCTATATCAGGCCTACTTTAAATCTATCCCAAAAAGGATATCTTAGATTCAAGGTGCTGATAGTGTCATTCTGAAAAACTTAACACACACGCTACAGTGCAGATACAAGTCTAGTTCTGTGATTAAAGGTATATCTGTCACACAGCGCGTAAAAAATAGGCCTCACATTTATATTCAACCAAATCTGTACTGTTTTAGCTGGTCAAGTTATATTTAGTGACCGTAAAAGCACAGTTTTTGTTCTGGGTTGAAAAACTATTCCCAAATTTGCCATTCTCATAAATAAGTAGTTTCTGCTATATCAGGCCTACTTTAAATCTATCCCAAAAAGGATATCTTAGATTCAAGGTGCTGATAGTGTCATTCTGAAAAACTTAACACACACGCTACAGTGCAGATACAAGTCTAGTTCTGTGATTAAAGGTATATCTGTCAGACAGCGCATAAAAAATAGGCCTGACATTTATATTCAACCAAATCTGTACTGTTTAAGCTGGTCAAATTATTTGTAGTGACCGTAAAAGCACGGTTTTTGTTCTGGGTTGAAAAACCATTCCCAAATTTGCCATTCTGATAAATAAGTAGTTTCTGCTATATCAGGCCTACTTTAAATCTATCCCAAAAAGGATATCTTAGATTCAAGGTGCTGATAGTGTCATTCTGAAAAACTTAACACACACGCTACCGTGCAGATACAAGTCTAGTTCTGTGATTAAAGGTATATCTGTCACACAGCGCGTAAAAAATAGGCCTGACATTTATATTCAACCAATTCTGTACTGTTTTAGCTGGTCAAATTATTTGTAGTGACCGTAAAAGCACAGTTTTTGTTCTGGGTTGAAAAACTATTCCCAAATTTGCCATTCTCATAAATAAGTAGTTTCTGCTATATCAGGCCTACTTTAAATCTATCCCAAAAAGGATATCTTAGATTCAAGGTGCTGATAGTGTCATTCTGAAAAACTTAACACACACGCTACCGTGCAGATACAAGTCTAATTCTGTGATTAAAGGTATATCTGTCACACAGCGCGTAAAAAATAGGCCTCACATTTATATTCAACCAAATCTGTCATTACTTGTGTGCCTGTATTAGTGTAATACGGTACCTAAATAGATAGCCAGACAGTGTTAGGTGTCTGTAAAAAAAGGCCTGAATTTTAATTCAATACATTGGCCCGAATAATATTTTTCTTATTGTGGTGAACGGTAACAATGAGGAAAACAACTAGTAAGGGACGCGGACGTGGACATGGTCGTGGTGGTGTTAGTGGACCCTCTGGTGCTGGGAGAGGACGTGGCCGTTCTGCCACAGCCACACGTCCTAGTGTACCAACTACCTCAGGTCCCAGTAGCCGCCAGAATTTACAGCCATATTTGGTGGGGCCCAATGCCGTTCTAAGGATGGTAAGGCCTGAGCAGGTACAGGCATTAGTCAATTGGGTGGCCGACAGTGCATCCAGAACGTTCACATTATCTCCCACCCAGTCTTCTACAGAAAGCGCACAGATGGCGCATGAAAACCAAGCCCATCAGTCTGTCACATCACCCCCATGCATATCAGGGAAAGTGTCTGAGCCTCAAGTTATGCAGCAGTCTCTTATGCTGTTTGAAGACTCTGCTGCCAGGGTTTCCCAAGGGCATCCACCTAGCCCTTCCCCAGGAGTGGAAGAGATTGAATGCACTAACGCACAACCACTTATTTTTCCTGATGATGAGGACATGGGAATATCACCTCAGCACGTCTCTGATGATGACGAAACACAGGTGCCAACTGCTGCGTCTTTCTGCAGTGTGCAGACTGAACAGGAGGTCAGGGATCAAGACTGGGTGGAAGACGATGCAGGGGACGATGAGGTCCTAGACCCCACATGGAATGAAGGTCGTGCCACTGACTTTCACAGTTCGGAGGAAGAGGCAGTGCTGAGACCGAGCAAACAGCGTAGCAAAAGAGGGAGCAGTGGGCAAAATCAGAACACCCGCCGCCAAGAGACTCCGCCTGCTACTGACCGCCGCCATCTGGGACCGAGCACCCCAAAGGCAGCTTCAAGGAGTTCCCTGGCATGGCACTTCTTCAAACAATGTGCTGACGACAAGACCCAAGTGGTTTGCACGCTGTGCCATCAGAGCCTGAAGCGAGGCATTAACGTTCTGAACCTTAGCACAACCTGCATGACCAGGCACCTGCATGCAAAGCATGAACTGCAGTGGAGTAAACACCTTAAAAACAAGGAAGTCACTCAGGCTCCCCCTGCTACCTCTTCTGCTGCCGCCGCCTCGGCCTCTTCTGCTGCTGCCGCCGCCTCGGCCTCTTCCTCCGCCTCTGGAGGAACGTTGGCACCTGCCGCCCATCAAACATGGGATGTACCACCAACACCACCACCTGCGTCACCAAGCATTTCAACCATGTCACACGGCAGCGTTCAGCTCTCCATCTCACAAACATTTGAGAGAAAGCGTAAATTCCCACATAGCCATCCTCGATCCCTGGCCCTGAATGCCAGCATTTCTAAACTACTGGCCTATGAAATGCTGTCATTTAGGCTGGTGGACACAGACAGCTTCAAACAGCTCATGTCGCTTGCTGTCCCACAGTATGTTGTTCCCAGCCAGCACTACTTCTCCAAGAGAGCCGTGCCTTCTCTGCACAACCAAGTGTCCGATAAAATCAAGTGTGCACTGCGCAACGTTATCTGTGGCAAGGTCCACCTAACCACAGATACGTGGACCAGTAAGCACGGCCAGGGACGCTATATCTCCCTAACTGCACACTGGGTAAATGTAGTGGCGGCTGGGCCCCAGGCGGAGAGCTGTTTGGCGCACGTCCTTCCGCCGCCAAGGATCGCAGGGCAACATTCTTTGCCTCCTGTCTCCTCCTCCTCCTACTCAGCTTCCTCCTCCTCTTCTTCCAGTCTTCCTGCTCATCCAGTCAGCCACACACCTTCACCACCAACTTCAGCACAGCCCGGGGTAAACTTCAGCAGGCCGTTTTGAAACTCATATGTTTGGGGGACAGGCCCCACACCGCACAGGAGTTGTGGCGACGAGTGGTTGCTGCCGGTGAACCTCAAGCCCGGCCTGGTGGTGTGCGATAATGGGCGAAATCTCGTTGCAGCTCTGGGACTAGCCGGTTTGACGCACATCCCTTGCCTGGCGCATGTGCTAAATTTGGTGGTGCAGAAGTTCATTCGGAACTACCCCGACATGTCAGAGCTGCTGCATAAAGTGTGGGCCGTCTGTTCGCGCTTCCGGCGTTCACACCCTGCCGCTGCTCGCCTGTCTGCGCTACAGCGTAACTTCGGCCTTCCCGCTCACCGCCTCATATGCGACGTGCCCACCAGTTGGAACTCCACCTTGCATATGCTGGACAGACTGTGCGAGCAGCAGCAGGCCATAGTGGAGTTTCAGCTGCAGCACGCACGGGTCAGTCGCACTGCGGATCAGCCCCACTTCACCACCAATGACTGGGCCTCCATGCGAGACCTGTGTGCCCTGTTGCGCTGTTTCGAGTACTCCACCAACATGGCCAGTGGCGATGACGCCGTTATCAGCGTTACAATACCACTTCTATGTCTCCTTGAGAAAACACTTAGGGCGATGATGGAAGAGGAGGTGGCCCAGGAGGAAGAGGAGAAAGAGGGGTCATCTTTAGCACTTTCAGGCCAGTCTCTTCGAAGTGACTCAGAGGGAGTTTTTTTGCAACAGCAGAGGCCAGGTACAAATGTGGCCAAACAGGGCCCACTACTGGAGGACGAGGAGGACGAGGATGAGGAGGAGGTGGAGGAGGATGAGGATGAAGCATGTTCACAGCGGGGTGGCACCCAAAGCAGCTCGGGCCCATCACTGGTGCGTGGCTGGGGGGAAACACAGGACGATGACGATACGCTTCTCACAGAGGACAGCTTGTCCTTACCTCTGGGCTGCCTGGCACACATGAGCGACTACATGCTGCAGTGCCTGCGCAACGACAGCAGAGTTGCCCACATTTTAACGTGTGCGGACTACTGGGTTGCCACCCTGCTGGATCCCCGGTACAAAGACAATGTGCCCACCTTACTTCCTACACTGGAGAGTGATAGGAAGATGCGCGAGTACAAGCGCACGTTGGTAGACGCGCTACTGAGAGCATTCCCAAATGTCACATGGGAACCAGTGAAAGCCCAAGGCGAAGGCAGAGGAGGAGCAAGAGGTCGCCAACGCAGCTGTGTCACGGCCAGCTCCTCTGAGGGCAGGGTTAGCATGGCAGAGATGTGGAAAAGTTTTGTCACCACGCCACAGCTAACTGCACCACCACCTGATACGGAACGTGTTAGCAGGAGGCAACATTTCACTAACATGGTGGAACAGTACCTGTGCACACCCCTCCACGTACTGACTGATGGTTCGGCCCCATTCAACTTCTGGGTCTCCAAATTGTCCACGTGGCCAGAGCTAGCCTTTTATGCCTTGGAGGTGCTGGCCTGCCCGGCGGCCAGCGTTTTGTCTGAACGTGTATTCAGCACGGCAGGGGGCGTCATTACAGACAAACGCAGCCGCCTGTCTACAGCCAATGTGGACAAGCTGACGTTCATAAAAATGAACCAGGCATGGATCCCACAGGACCTGTCCATCCCTTGTGCAGATTAGATATTAACTACCTCCCCTTAACAATATATTATTCTACTCCAGGGCACTTCCTCATTCAATCCTATTTTTATTTTCATTTTACCATTATATTGCGGGGCAACCCAAAGTTGAATGAACCTCTCCTCTGTCTGGGTGCCGGGGCCTAAATGTGTGACAGTGGCCTGTTCCAGTGGTGGGTGACGTGAAGCCTGATTCTCTGCTATGACATGAAGACTGATTCTGTGCTGACATAAGGCCAGATTCTCTGTTACGGGACCTCTCTTCTCTGCCTGGGTGCCTAGGCCTAAATATGTGACAGTGGCCTGTTCAAGTGGTGGGTGACGTGAAGCCTGATTCTCTTCTATGACATGAAGACTGATTCTGCGCTGACATAAGGCCTGATTCTCTGTTACGGGACCTCTCTCCTCTGTCTGGGTGCCGGGGCCTAAATGTGTGACAGTGGCCTGTTCCAGTGGTGGGTGACGTGAAGCCTGATTCTCTGCTATGACATAAAGACTGATTCTGCACTGACATAAGGCCTGATTCTCTGTTACGGGACCTCTCTCCTCTGTCTGGGTGCCGGGGCCTAAATGTGTGACAGTGGCCTGTTCCAGTGGTGGGTGACGTGAAGCCTGATTCTCTGCTATGACATGAAGACTGATTCTGCGCTGACATAAGGCCAGATTCTCTGTTACGGGACCGCTGTCCTCTGTCTGGGTGCCGGGGCCTAAATGTGTGACAGTGGCCTGTTCCAGTGGTGGGTGACGTGAAGCCTGATTCTCTGCTATGACATGAAGACTGATTCTGCGCTGACATAAGGCCAGATTCTCTGTTACGGGACCTCTCTCCTCTGTCTGGGTGCCGGGGCCTAAATGTGTGACAGTGGCCTGTTCCAGTGGTGGGTGACGTGAAGCCTGATTCTCTGCTATGACATGAAGACTGATTCTGTGCTGACATAAGGCCAGATTCTCTGTTACGGGACCTCTCTCCTCTGTCTGGGTGCCGGGGCCTAAATGTGTGACAGTGGCCTGTTCCAGTGGTGGGTGACGTGAAGCCTGATTCTCTGCTATGACATGAAGACTGATTCTGCGCTGACATAAGGCCAGATTCTCTGTTACGGGACCGCTCTCCTCTGTCTGGGTGCCGGGGCCTAAATGTGTGACAGTGGCCTGTTCCAGTGGTGGGTGACGTGAAGCCTGATTCTCTGCTATGACATGAAGACTGATTCTGCGCTGACATAAGGCCAGATTCTCTGTTACGGGACCTCTCTCCTCTGTCTGGGTGCCGGGGCCTAAATGTGTGACAGTGGCCTGTTCCAGTGGTGGGTGACGTGAAGCCTGATTTTCTGCTATGACATGAAGACTGATTCTGTGCTGACATAAGGCCAGATTCTCTGTTACGGGACCTCTCTCCTCTGTCTGGGTGCCGGGGCCTAAATGTGTGACAGTGGCCTGTTCCAGTGGTGGGTAACGTGAAGCCTGATTCTCTGCTATGACATGAAGACAGATTCTGTGCTGACATGAAGCCAGATTCTCTGCTATGGCATAAAGAGACTGATTCTCTGCTGACATGAAGCCAGATTCTTTGCTATGGCATGAAGAGACTGATTCTCTGCTGACGTGAAGCCAGATTCTCTGCTATGGGACCTCTGTCCAATTGATATTGGTTAATTTTTATTTTTTTTATTTTTATTTTAATTCATTTCCCTATCCACATTTGTTTGCAGGGGATTTACCTACATGTTGCTGCCTTTTGCAGCCCTCTAGCTCTTTCCTGGGCTGTTTTACAGCCTTTTTAGTGCCCAAAAGTTCGGGTCCCCATTGACTTCAATGGGGTTCGGGTTCAGGACGAAGTTCGGTTCGGGTTCGGATCCCGAACCCGAACATTTTCGGGAAGTTCGGCCGAACTTCTCGAACCCGAACATCCAGGTGTTCGCTCAACTCTAGTCTTAGCATTAAGTAGTGCGGGTAACGCAATGAAGTCTACCATTTTGCTAAACCTGTCCACTACTACCAAGATAACTGTTTTACCCGCAGACAAAGGTAAGTCAGTGATAAAATCCATTGACAGATGTGTCCATGGTCTATTGGGAATGACAAGTGGCAATAAAGACCCTGCAGGACGTGAATGAGAGACTTTCGCGCGCGCACAAGTAGAACAGGAAGACACAAAATCCATTACATCCTGACGCAACCTTGCCCACCAAAAACGACGAGACAATAGCTCCAAGGTTGCTTTACTACCCGGGTGCCCAGCAAGTGCCGAATTATGATGATCCTTTAATAATTCGAGACGCAGGTTTAACGGTACAAACAATTTCTCTGAGGGGCAAGAGACCGGGGCGTCCCCCTGGGCCTCTAACACCTTCCCCTCCAGAACAGAGTGTACGGCAGAGACAACCAATCCTCTTTGTAGAATGGGTACCGGATCACTCACATTACCCCCTCCAGGGAAACAACGAGATAGTGCATCTGCCTTGGTATTTTTTGCCCCAGGACGATAGGTAATAACAAAGTTAAACCTGGTAAAAATAGCGACCACCTAGCTTGTCTAGGGGTGAGACGCTTAGCTGATTCGAGGTACAGAAGGTTTTTGTGGTCCGTAATCACAGTGACGGGGTGGACTGCCCCCTCTAAAAAGTGACGCCATTCTTCAAACGCTAGTTTAATAGCTAATAGTTCCCTATTGCCAATATCATAGTTCTTTTCTGCTGCAGATAGTTTTTTAGAAAAGAAAGCACAAGGACGCCATTTGCCAGGAGACGGACCCTGAGACAGCACAGCCCCCACTCCCACCTCTGACACATCAACTTCAACAATAAAAGGCTGGGAGACATCAGGTTGGATTAGTACAGGTGCCGAGGTAAACCTCTCTTTTAGAGAGTTAAAAGCAATTTTAGCGGCGTCAGACCATTTAGAAAAATCTGTCCCCTTTCTAGTCATGTCAGTAAGGGGTTTTACAATCACCAAATAATTTTTAATGAATTTTCTATAGAAATTAGCGAAGCCTAAAAACCGTTGTAGTGCTTTGAGGTTCTCAGGAAGATCCCAATCTAAAATTGCCTGGACCTTCCTAGGATCCATACGGAAACCTGAAGCAGATAATAAATAACCATAGGAACTGTATTTCCTGAACGGCGAAGACACACTTTTCAATTTTAGCATATAATTTATTCGTCCATAGGACCTGCAGTACCTGTCTGACATGCACCTCATGTGTTTTCAGATCAGACGAATAAATTAAAATATCATCTAGGTATATCACCACAAACCTGCCGATAAGATGACTAAAAATGTCATTAACGAAATGTTGGAAGACAGCAAGGAGCATCGGTCAGACCGAAAGGCATGACTAGATTTTCATAATGCCCCTCAGGGGTGTTAAAAGCTGTTGGTACTCTAGTACCAATACCAACATTGTAAGAGAGATAAGAATATAATGTACAGAGGATGAGGCCCTTTGTTATATAGACGTATTTTATGAACTAGTATTTGCAGTTCTTAATTATTTATAAAGCATTGATCTCCTGGGGTATATTGTAAAATGTTTTTTATAAATTTTATATATTGATTATTATTTTTGTGATTTTATCTTCGAGTATGACTGTGTTTGGGTAGATTTATACTAAATAAGAGGTTGCGGTCTCGATGACACAAAAAACGCACATGCGATTTTAAAACCGCACCAGAAACGCATCAAAAACCGCATTAGGAGGAAAAGCGATTCCAGCCCAGATTTTGTGGATTGCTGATGATGATATAAAAGGAGGGGATTCAACAACAGGGATATAGCTACTGAGGAAGAGCTTTGAAGTTCTCGAAACGCGTTTAGCGTTATATCCCTGCCAAGAACAAGCTTCTGGATATGATCGACGAAATTTGAATTATTTCTTACAAGTGGAGCGCTCCATTCTTTCATCTGATCTGCAGCTCTCATAAGATTTTCGGACTGAAACTTCCGAAGTCCCGCGATATCTCTTGTACATCACGTGTCAAACGCTGGAGAGCGGGGACGCCGAGAGCGAGCAGAAGCGGCTTAAGCAGACGGCCGGAGATTCGTCTGTGTGGGTAAGCTAAAATTGCCCTGTTAATCGATTATATATCTAATAACTGAAATCTACAACATCTATTAATGCAAGAATTGATGAAGAGAAATACAGAGAGGGAGACAATATCCCCCAGCAGTTACTAATACAGCTTGTGGACTTGGCTTCACCTTTCATTTAAAGAGACAGTATCCCTGATATATTGAATTGGATACACACTGCCCAAAGGCAAAGAAATATTACACTTTTCCAAGAGACTCTATTCTTGTGCGGTTTGTGATCGAACGGAACAGTGTATACTGTATTTTATTATTTATTTTTTAGGGGATTTTTTAACCATTATGTTTTTAAGATAAAGTGTATTTTACTGTTTAATTAGCGGTATAGACATAATAAATAGTTGTTTGATGTGAAACCACATAGCGAGTGCCAGCCGTTTTTTTCCATTTTTATTGAACACACCATGTAAACATTTACAGTGCAGGTGGAAAAAGTATGTGAACACTTGGATTTATTAACTAGTTGAACCTCCTTTGGCAGCAATAACTTCAACCAAATGTTTCCTGTAGTTGCAGATCAGACGTGCACAACGGTCATGAGTAGGGATGAGCGAACCCGAACTGCATAGTTCGTACCGAATTTTGGGGTGTCCGTGACACGGTTCCGAACCCGAACATTTTCGTAAAAGTCCGTGTTCGGGTTCGGTGTTCGGCGCTTTCTTGGCGCTTTTTGAAAGGCTGCAAAGCAGCCAATCAACAAGCGTCATACTACTTGCCCCAAGAGGCCATCACAGCCTTGCCTACTCTTGGCATGGCTGTGATTGGCCAGTGCAGCATGTGACCCAGCCTCTATATAAGCTTGGGTCACGTTGCGCTGCACGTCACTCTGCTGATTGAAGCATAGGGAGAGGTTGCAGCTGCGACGTTAGGGCGAGATTAGGCAGTGATTAACTCCTCCAAAAGACTTCATTCTGTGATCGATCTGCAGCTGTGGATCATTGAAGTGCTAATATTGACTTGCTCACTTTTTTGAGGCTGCCCAGAGCGTTTTTAGATCACTTTTTTTCTGGGGTGATCGGCGGCCATTTTGTGACTTGTGGTGCGCCAGCACAAGCTATCACCAAGTGTATTTAACCATCAATAGTGTGGTTATTTTGTGCTATATCCTACATCAGCTGCAGGCTGAGCCTGTGTCACCGAAGTGCATTTAACCATAAACAGTCTGGTTATTTTTTGGCCATATACTACATCAGCTGCAGGCTGAGCCTGTGTCACCGAAGTGCATTTAACCATCAACAGTCTGATTATTTTTTGGCTATATACTACATCTGGTGCAGGCTGAGCCTGTGTCACCCAAGTGCATTTAACCATCAACAGTGTGGTTATTTTTTGGCCATATACTACATCAGGGGCAAGTTGAGCCTGTCACCCAGCGCCTAAAAAATAGACCTGACATTTCTATTCAACCAAATCTGTACTGTTTTAGCTGGTCAAGTTATTTGTAGTTACCGTAAAAGCACACTTTTTGTTCTGGGTTGAAAAACTATTCCCAAATTTGCCATTCTCAAAATAACTAGTTTCTGGTATTTGAGGCCTACTTGAAATCTATCCCAAAAAGGATATCTTACATTGAAGGTACTGAGAGTGTCATTCAGAAAAACCAAAGACACACGCTACCGTGCAGATAGAAGTCTGATTCTAAAATTAAACCTTAACCTGTCACACAGTGAAAAAAAAAACAGGTCTCACATTTCTATTCAAGCAAATCTGTACTGTTTTAGCTGGTCAAGTTATTTGTAGTGACCGTAAAAGCACACTTTTTTTTCTGGGTTGAAAAACTATTCCCAAATTTGCCATTCTCAAAATAACTAGTTTCTGGTATTTGAGGCCTACTTGAAATCTATCCCAAAAAGGATATCTTACATTGAAGGTACTTATAGTGTCATTCAGAAAAACCTAAGACACACGCTACCGTGCAGATAGAAGTCTGATTCTGAGATTAAACCTTAACCTGTCACACAGTGCAAAAAAAAACAGGTCTCACATTTCTATTCAAGCAAATCTGTACTGTTTTAGCTGGTCAAGTTATTTGTAGTGACCGTAAAAGCACTTTTTTTTTTTCTGGGTTGAAAAACTATTCCCAAATTTGCCATTCTCAAAATAACTAGTTTCTGGTATTTGAGGCCTACTTGAAATCTATCCCAAAAAGGATATCTTACATTGAAGGTACTGATAGTGTCATTCAGAAAAACCTAAGACACACGCTACCGTGCAGATAGAAGTCTGATTCTGTGATTAAACCTTAACCTTCACACAGTGCAAAAAAAAAACAGGTCTCACATTTCTATTCAAGCAAATCTGTATGGTTTTAGCTGGTCAAGTTATTTGTAGCGACCGTAAAAGCCCTTTTTTTTTTCTGGGTTGAAAAACTATTCCCAAATTTGCCATTCTCAAAATAACTAGTTTCTGGTATTTGAGGCCTACTTGAAATCTATCCCAAAAAGGATATCTTACATTGAAGGTACTGATAGTGTCATTCAGAAAAACCTAAGACACACGCTACCGTGCAGATAGAAGTCTGATTCTGAGATTAAACCTTAACCTGTCACACAGTGCAAAAAAAAACAGGTCTCACATTTCTATTCAAGCAAATCTGTACTGTTTTAGCTGGTCAAGTTATTTGTAGCGACCGTAAAAGCACTTTTTTTTTTCTGGTTTGAAAAACTATTCTCAAATTTGCCATTCTCAAAATAACTAGTTTCTGGTATTTGAGGCCTACTTGAAATCTATCCCAAAAAGGATATCTTACATTGAAGGTACTGATAGTGTCATTCAGAAAAACCTAAGACACACGCTACCGTGCAGATAGAAGTCTGATTCTGTGATTAAACCTTAACCTGTCACACAGTGCAAAAAAAAAACAGGTCTCACATTTCTATTCAAGCAAATCTGTACTGTTTTAGCTGGTCAAGTTATTTGTAGCGACCGTAAAAGCACTTTTTTTTTCTGGTTTGAAAAACTATTCCCAAATTTGCCATTTTCAAAATAACTAGTTTCTGGTATTTGAGGCCTACTTGAAATCTATCCCAAAAAGGATATCTTACAGTGAAGGTACTGATAGTGTCATTCAGAAAAACCTAAGACACACGCTACCGTGCAGATAGAAGTCTGATTCTGTGATTAAACCTTAACCTGTCACACAGTGCAAAAAAAAACAGGTCTCACATTTCTATTCAAGCAAATCTGTACTGTTTTAGCTGGTCAAGTTATTTGTAGCGACCGTAAAAGCACATTTTTTTTTCTGGGTTGAAAAACTATTCCCAAATTTGCCATTCTCAAAATAACTAGTTTCTGGTATTTGAGGCCAACTTGAAATCTATCCCAAAAAGGATATCTTACATTGAAGGTACTGATAGTATCATTCAGAAAAACCTAAGACACACGCTACCGTGCAGATAGAAGTCTGATTCTGTGATTAAACCTTAACCTGTCACACTGTGCAAAAAAAAACAGGTCTCACATTTCTATTCAAGCAAATCTGTACTGTTTTAGCTGGTCAAGTTATTTGTAGTGACCGTAAAAGCACATTTTTTTTTCAAGGTTGAAAAACTATTCCCAAATTTGCCATTCTCAAAATTGTGGTGAACGGGAACAATGAGGAAAACATCTAATAAGGGACGCGGACGTGGACATGGTCGTGGTGGTGTTAGTGGACCCTCTGGTGCTGGGAGAGGACATGGCCGTTCTGCCACAGCCACACGTCCTAGTGTATAAACTACCTCAGGTCCCAGTAGCCGCCAGAATTTACAGGGATATTTGGTGGGGCCCAATGCCGTTCTAAGGATGGTAAGGCCTGAGCAGGTACAGGCATTAGTCAATTGGGTGGCCGACAGTGCATCCACCACGTTCACATTATCTCCCACCCAGTCTTCTGCAGAAAGCGCACAGATGGCGTATGAAAACCAAGCCCATCAGTCTGTCACATCACCCCCATGCATATCAGGGAAACTGTCTGAGCCTCAAGTTATGCAGCAGTCTCTTATGCTGTTTGAAGACTCTGCTGCCAGGGTTTCCCAACGGCATCCACCTAGCTCTTCACCAGGGGTGGAAGAGATAGAATGCACTAACGCACAACCACTTATGTTTCCTGATGATGAGGACATGGGAATACCACCTCAGCACGTCTCTGATGATGACGAAACACAGGTGCCAACTGCTGCGTCTTTCTGCAGTGTGCAGACTGAACAGGAGGTCAGGGATCAAGACTGGGTGGAAGACGATGCAGGGGACGATGAGGTCCTAGACCCCACATGGAATGAAGGTCGTGCCACTTTTACAGTTCGGAGGAAGAGGCAGTGGTGAGACCGAGCCAACAACGTAGCAAAAGAGGGAGCAGTGGGCAAAATCAGAACACCCGCCGCCAAGAGACTCCGCCTGCTACTGACCGCCGCCATCTGGGACCGAGCACCCCAAAGGCAGCTTCAAGGAGTTCCCTGGCATGGCACTTCTTCAAACAATGTGCTGACGACAAGACCCGAGTGGTTTGCACGCTGTGCCATCAGAGCCTGAAGCGAGGCATTAACGTTCTGAACCTTAGCACAACCTACATGACCAGGCACCTGCATGCAAAGCCTGAACTGCAGTGGAGTAAACACCTTAAAAACAAGGAAGTCACTCAGGCTCCCCCTGCTACCTCTTCTGCTGCTGCTGCCTCGGCCTCTTCTGCTGCTGCCGCCGCCTCGGCCTCTTCTGCTGCTGCTGCCGCCGCCTCGGCCTCTTCCTCTGCCTCTGGAGGAACGTTGGCACCTGCCGCCCAGCAAACATGGGATGTACCACCAACACCACCACCTGCGTCACCAAGCATCTCAACCATGTCACACGGCAGCGTTCAGCTCTCCATCTCACAAACATTTGAGAGAAAGCGTAAATTCCCACCTAGCCACCCTCGATCCCTGGCCCTGAATGCCAGTATTTCTAAACTACTGGCCTATGAAATGCTGTCATTTAGGCTGGTGGACACACACAGCTTCAAACAGCTCATGTCGCTTGCTGCCCCACAGTATGTTGTTCCCAGCTGCCACTACTTCTCCAAGAGAGCCGTGCCTTCCCTGCACAAACAAGTGTCCGATAAAATCAAGTGTGCACTGCGCAACGCCATCTGTGGCAAGGTCCACCTAACCACAGATACGTGGACCAGTAAGCACGGCCAGGGACGCTATATCTCCCTAACTGCACACTGGGTAAATGTAGTGGCGGCTGGGCCCCAGGCGGAGAGCTGTTTGGCGCACGTCCTTCCGCCGCCAAGGATCGCAGGGCAACATTCTTTGCCTCCTGTCTCCTCCTCCTCCTACTCAGCTTCCTCCTCCTCTTCTTCCACCTGCTCATCCAGTCAGCCACACACCTTCACCACCAACTTCAGCACAGCACGGGTTAAACGTCAGCAGGCCATTCTGAAACTCATATGTTTGGGGGACAGGCCCCACACCGCACAGGAGTTGTGGCGGGGTATAGAACAACAGACCGACGAGTGGTTGCTGCCGGTGAGCCTCAAGCCCGGCCTGGTGGTGTGCGATAATGGGCGAAATCTCGTTGCAGCTCTGGGACTAGCCGGTTTGACGCACATCCCTTGCCTGGCGCATATGCTGAATTTGGTGGTGCAGAAGTTCATTCGCAACTACCCCGACATGTCAGAGCTGCTGCATAAAGTGCGGGCCGTCTGTTCGCGCTTCCGGCGTTCACACCCTGCCGCTGCTCGCCTGTCTGCGCTACAGCGTAACTTCGGCCTTCCCGCTCACCGCCTCATATGCGACGTACCCACCAGGTGGAACTCCACCTTGCATATGCTGGACAGACTGTGCGAGCAGCAGCAGGCCATAGTGGAGTTTCAGCTGCAGTACGCACGGGTCAGTCGCACTGTGGATCAGACACACTTCACCACCAATGACTGGGCCTCCATGCGAGACCTGTTTGCCCTGTTGCGCTGTTTCGAGTATTCCACCAACATGGCCAGTGGCGATGACGCCGTTATCAGCGTTACAATACCACTTCTATGTCTCCTTGAGAAAACACTTAGGGCGATGATGGAAGAGGAGGTGGCCCAGGAGGAAGAGGAGGAAGAGGGGTCATTTTTAGCACTTTCAGGCCAGTCTCTTCGAAGTGACTCAGAGGGAGGTTTTTTGCAACACCAGAGGCCAGGTACAAATGTGGCCAGACAGGGCCCACTACTGGAGGACGAGGAGGACGAGGATGAGGAGGAGGTGGAGGAGGATGAGGATGAAGCATGTTCACAGCGGGGTGGCACCCAAAGCAGCTCGGGCCCATCACTGGTGCGTGGCTGGGGGGAAACACAGGACGATGACGATACGCCTCCCACAGAGGACAGCTTGTCCTTACCTCTGGGCAGCCTGGCACACATGAGCGACTACGTGCTGCAGTGCCTGCGCAACGACAGCAGAGTTGCCCACATTTTAACGTGTGCGGACTACTGGGTTGCCACCCTGCTGGATCCCCGGTACAAAGACAATGTGCCCACCTTACTTCCTACACTGGAGCGTGATAGGAAGATGCGCGAGTACAAGCGCACGTTGGTAGACGCGCTACTGAGAGCATTCCCAAATGTCACAAGAGAACCAGTGGAAGCCCAAGGCGAAGGCAGAGGAGGAGCAAGAGGTCGCCAACGCAGCTGTGTCACGGCCAGCTCCTCTGAGGGCAGGGTTAGCATGGCAGAGATGTGGAAAAGTTTTGTCACCACGCCACAGCTAACTGCACCACCACCTGATACGGAACGTGTTAGCAGGAGGCAACATTTCACTAACAGTACCTGTGCACACCCCTCCACGTACTGACTGATGGTTCGGCCCCATTCAACTTCTGGGTCTCCAAATTGTCCACGTGGCCAGAGCTAGCCTTTTATGCCTTGGAGGTGCTGGCCTGCCCGGCGGCCAGCGTTTTGTCTGAACGTGTATTCAGCACGGCAGGGGGCGTCATTACAGACAAACGCAGCCGCCTGTCTACAGCCAATGTGGACAAGCTGACGTTCATAAAAATGAACCAGGCATGGATCCCACAGGACCTGTCCATCCCTTGTGCAGATTAGATATTTACTACCTCCCCTTAACAATATATTATTCTACTCCAGGGCACTTCCTCATTCAATACTATTTTTAATTTCATTTTACCATTATATTGCGGGGCAACCCAAAGTTGAATGAAACTCTCCTCTGTCTGGGTGCCGGGGCCTAAATGTGTGACAGTGGCCTGTGCCAGTGGTGGGTGAAGTGAAGCCTGATTCTCTGCTATGACATGAAGACTTATTCTGTGCTGACATGAAGCCAGATTCTCTGTTACGCGACCTCTCTCCTCTGCCTGGGTGCCTAGGCCTAAATATGTGACAGTGGCCTGTTCCAGTGGTGGGTGACGTGAAGCCTGATTCTCTGCTATGACATGAAGACAGATTCTGCGCTGACATAAGGCCAGATTCTCTGTTACGGGACCGCTCTCCTCTGTCTGGGTGCCGGGGCCTAAATGTGTGACAGTGGCCTGTTCCAGTGGTGGGTGACGTGAAGCCTGATTCTCTGCTATGACATGAAGACAGATTCAGCACTGACATAAGGCCAGATTCTCTGTTACGGGACCGCTCTCCTCTGTCTGGGTGCCGGGGCCTAAATGTGTGACAGTGGCCTGTTCCAGTGGTGGGTGACGTGAAGCCTGATTCTCTGCTATGACATGAAGACAGATTCTGTGCTGACATAAGGCCAGATTCTCTGTTACGCGACCTCTCTCCTCTGCCTGGGCCTAAATGTGTGACAGTGGCCTGTTCCAGTGGTGGGTGACGTGAAGCCTGATTCTCTGCTATGACATGAAGACAGATTCTGTGCTGACATAAGGCAAGATTCTCTGTTACGGGACCTCTCTCCTCTGCCTGGGTGCCGGGGCCTAAATGTGTGACAGTGGCCTGTTCCAGTGGTGGGTGACGTGAAGCCTGATTCTCTGCTATGACATGAAGACTGATTCTGCGCTGACATAAGGCCAGATTCTCTGTTACGGGACCGCTCTCCTCTGCCTGGGTGCCTGGGCCTAAATGTGTGACAGTGGCCTGTTCCAGTGGTGGGTGACGTGAAGCCTGATTCTCTGCTATGACATGAAGACAGATTCTGTGCTGACATAAGGCCAGATTCTCTGTTACGGGACCGCTCTCCTCTGTCTGGGTGCCGTGGCCTAAATGTGTGACAGTGGCCTGTTCCAGTGGTGGGTGATGTGAAGCCTGATTCTCTGCTATGACATGAAGACAGATTCTGCGCTGACATAAGGCCAGATTCTCTGTTACGGGACCGCTCTCCTCTGTCTGGGTGCCGGGGCCTAAATGTGTGACAGTGGCCTTTTCCAGTGGTGGGTGACGTGAAGCCTGATTCTCTGCTATGACATGAAGACAGATTCTGCGCTGACATAAGGCCAGATTCTCTGTTACGGGACCGCTCTCCTCTGTCTGGGTGCCGGGGCCTAAATGTGTGACAGTGGCCTTTTCCAGTGGTGGGTGACGTGAAGCCTGATTCTCTGCTATGACATGAAGACAGATTCTGTGCTGACATAATGCCAGATTCTCTGTTACGCGACCTCTCTCCTCTGCCTGGGTGCCTGGGCGCCTGGGCCTAAATGTTTGACAGTGGCCTGTTCCAGTGGTGGGTGACGTGAAGCCTGATTCTCTGCTATGACATGAAGACAGATTCTGTGCTGACATAAGGCAAGATTCTCTGTTACGCGACCTCTCTCCTCTGCCTGGGTGCCTGGGCCTAAATGTGTGACAGTGGCCTGTTCCAGTGGTGGGTGACGTGAAGCCTGATTCTCTGCTATGACATGAAGACAGATTCTGTGCTGACATCAGGCCAGCTTCTCTGTTACTTGACGTCTCTCCTCTGCCTGGGTGCCTGGGCCTAAATGTGTGACAGTGGCCTGTTCCAGTGGTGGGTGACGTGAAGCCTGATTCTCTTCTATGACATGAAGACAGATACTGTGCTGACATAAGGCCAGATTCTCTGTTACGCGACCTCTCTCCTCTGCCTGGGTGCCTGGGCCTAAATGTGTGACAGTGGCCTGTTCCAGTGGTGGGTGACGTGAAGCTTGATTCTCTGCTATGTCATGAAGACAGATTCTGCGCTGACATAAGGCCAGATTCTCTGTTACGGGACCGCTCTCCTCTGTCTGGGTGCCGGGGCCTAAATGTGTGACAGTGGCCTGTTCCAGTGGTGGGTGACGTGAAGCCTGATTCTCTGCTATGACATGAAGACAGATTCTGTGCTGACATAATGCCAGATTCTCTGTTACGCGACCTCTCTCCTCTGCCTGGGTGCCTGGGCGCCTGGGCCTAAATGTTTGACAGTGGCCTGTTCCAGTGGTGGGTGACGTGAAGCCTGATTCTCTGCTATGACATGAAGACAGATTCTGTGCTGACATAAGGCAAGATTCTCTGTTACGCGACCTCTCTCCTCTGCCTGGGTGCCTGGGCCTAAATGTGTGACAGTGGCCTGTTCCAGTGGTGGGTGACGTGAAGCCTGATTCTCTGCTATGACATGAAGACAGATTCTGTGCTGACATCAGGCCAGCTTCTCTGTTACTTGACGTCTCTCCTCTGCCTGGGTGCCTGGGCCTAAATGTGTGACAGTGGCCTGTTCCAGTGGTGGGTGACGTGAAGCCTGATTCTCTTCTATGACATGAAGACAGATACTGTGCTGACATAAGGCCAGATTCTCTGTTACGCGACCTCTCTCCTCTGCCTGGGTGCCTGGGCCTAAATGTGTGACAGTGGCCTGTTCCAGTGGTGGGTGACGTGAAGCTTGATTCTCTGCTATGTCATGAAGACAGATTCTGCGCTGACATAAGGCCAGATTCTCTGTTACGGGACCGCTCTCATCTGTCTGGGTGCCGGGGCCTAAATGTGTGACAGTGGCCTGTTCCAGTGGTGGGTGACGTGAAGCCTGATTCTCTGCTATGACATGAAGACAGATTCTGTGCTGACATGAAGCCAGATTCTCTGCTATGGCATGAAGAGACTGATTCTGTGCTGACATGAAGCCAGATTCTTTGCTATGGCATGAAGAGACTGATTCTGTGCTGACGGACCTCTGTCCAATTGATATTGGGTCATTTTTATTTTTTTAATTTTAATTTTAATTCATTTCCCTATCCACATTTGTTTGCAGGGGATTTACCTACATGTTGCTGCCTTTTGCAGCCCTCTAGCTCTTTCCTGGGCTGTTTTACAGCCTTTTTAGTGCCCAAAAGTTCGGGTCCCCATTGACTTCAATGGGGTTCGGGTTCGGGACGAAGTTCGGTTCGGGTTCGGATCCCGAACCCGAACATTTCCGGGAAGTTCGGCCGAACTTCTCGAACCCGAACATCCAGGTGTTCACTCAACTCTAGTCATGAGTAATTCTTGACCATTCCTCTTTACAGAACTGTTTCAGTTCAGCAATATTCTCGGGATGTCTGGTGTGAATCACTTTCTTGAGGTCATGCCACAGCATCTCAATCGGGTTGAGGTCAGTGACTGGGCCACTCCAGAAGGCGTATTTTCTTCTGTTTAAGCCACTCTGTTGTTGATTTACTTCTATGCTTTGGGTCGTTGTTCTGTTGCAACACAGAAGATCTGTTGAGCTTCAGCTAGTGGACACATGGCCTTTAGTTCTCCTGCAAAATGTCTTGATAAACTTGGGAATTCATTTTTCCTTCGATGATAGCAATCCGTCCAGGCCCTGACGCAGCAAAGCAGCCACAAACCATGATGCCCCCACCACCATACTTCACAGTTGGGATGAGGTTTTGATGTTGGTGTGCTGTGCCTCTTTTTCTACACACATAGTGTTGTGTGTTTCTTCCAAACAACTCAACTTTGGTTTCATCTGTCCACAGAATATTGTGCCAGCACTGCTGTGGAATATCCAGGTGCTCTTGTGCAAACTGTAAACGTGCAGCAATGGTTTTTTTGGACAGCAATAGCTTCCTCTGTTGTATCCCCCCATGAAATCCATTCTTGTTTAGTGTTTTACGTATTGTAGATTCGCTAACAGGGATGTTAGCATATGCCAGAGACTTTTGTAAGTCTTTAGCTGACACTCTAGGATTCTTCTTCACCTCATTGAGCAGTCTGCGCTATGCACGTCATCTTTACAGGACGGCCACTCCTAGGGAGAGTAGCAGCAGTGCTGAACTTTCTCCATTTATAGACAATTTGTCTTACCGTGGACTGATGAACAGCAAGGTTTTTGGAGATACTTTTATAACCCTTTCGAGCTATATGCAAGTCAACAATTCTTAATCGTAGGTCTTCTGAGAGCTCTTTTGTGTGAGGCATCATTCACATCAGGCAATGCTTCTTGTGAACAGCAAACCCAGAACTGGTGTGTGTTTTTTATAGGGCAGGGCAGCTGTAACCAACACCTCCAATCTCATCCCATTGATTGGACTCCAGTTGGCTGACACCTCACTCTAATTATCTCTTAGAGATGTCATTAGTCTAGGGGTTCACATACTTTTTCCACCTGCACTGTGAATGTTTACATGGTGTGTTCAATAAAAACATGGTAACATTTAATTCTTTGTGTGTTATTAGTTTAAGCAGACTGTTATTGTCTCAGATCACATTTTATGACCAATTTGTGCAGAAATACATATCATTCCAAAGGGTTCACATACTTTTTCTTGCAACTGTATGTCTGTATATTTTATGTTCTATTTTCTATGATAACCCTATTGTTTGTACACACTGTCTTTTTTGATATTATGACTTCACTTTAATAAGAATAATAATTAGAAATGAGCAAATTTCCCAAAAATTTGATTCGGCCAGTCCGGCAAATTTTCAGAAAAAATTTGGTTCGATCCAAATTTATTTGTGGTGAATCACGTTAAAAAACTGCTATTTCCAGGCTACAGAGAGCCTTAATAATGGTGTAGAACACTGTGCCTTGCAGTAGCACGCATAGGGAGTCTTCTATGGTAGTGAAACATTACTGTAAGTCATTATGACATGTAGATGACAGGGGCTGCTCTTAGAATCACTGCATATTTCACTTATTTGGGCAGTTACTGGGCCAAAACTGACTGTTAGAGCCAGCCTCAGCCAGGTATAAAGAACCGTGCAGAGGCCCAATATCCTACTATAGCGTGAAAGAGCGCACTCCTTTTACACCAATTCACTGATTCCACATATATTTCTACAGAACATGTTCTATTAAATGCTTATACAAGTAGAGCCAACCGACAGAGTGGATTGGGTGTCAGCAGTAAGTTTGTGTTGACGTCACTGATTATTTTGCCCTTCCTCTGATCCGTCAGAACAATAACCCCCAAAAAATGTATACTTTCTGTGGAGCATCCGCCTTTACTCTGTCAGAATTTGGTCATTAATCCATCAGTATTGCTAAAGCCAAAAAAACAGAAGGGGATCCAAAAAAGATGACATGTAATTGGAATAATTGCATGTCTTCTGTGTTTTGTACCCACTCCTGCCTTTGACTACCAAATCATAAGCCAATTCTGATGCAAAATAGGCACCATGTCATGCAGGCCTTACAGCTGTTACATAGACAGGATCCGTTGTGCATCTCATTTTTCCTTCCTTCTGACAGATCAGAAGAAGAGTCAAATAAATGATGATGTCAGCCAGGCCGAAATGCAAAATAGTGGCCCAGTCATGAAGTAGGTGTCACGGCGGACAGGATACCAGATACACAGAAAATAAACAAACACGTGTCTAGGCAAGAAGCTTGGGATAAAGGTCACCTCCTGACAAATCCCTACCAGCGCTCCCTAGACTTCTATGCCCACGTTCAGACCCTGAAGGTGGGGATAATGTGTCCTCGTGCCTAGGCTGAAGATTCCCTAAAATCCCTGGTGAAAAAGATTGTGAAAGGGGGATAGAGGTAGCCTGCTCCCTCAGAACCTGGAGGGGGCAGGCGTCTCTCTAACAGCCTAGACAGACAACCACAAGAAAACAAAAACCAACTTATCTTTTCTGAGCAGGAACAGCAAATCCTTCCTTCCTCAGAGCCAGACAGAAGCTATAACCCGCACAGGACACCTGGAGTGGGTGTAATTTAAACTCAAACCAACGACCCCACCCAGTGCACCTGAAGGCAGGCGGATATAGCTCAACTCCAAAACAAAAACAAAAGGCTACACACGTGCTGCTAACCTGGCAGACCTCCGCACATAGCCTGAGCAGGGCATGATAGTACCCCCCCTTCTACGGGTGACCTCCGGACACCCCGGCCCAACTTTATCCGGGTGGGATCTGTGAAAAGCCCTCACCAGTCGGCTGGCACTAAGATCCACAGCTGGAACCCACATTCTCTCGTCAAAACCTGTCTCACGTGATCCTGATGCGTCTTCAGATCAGGAGAGTAAATTAGAATGTCATCCAAGTAAACTACCACGAACCTCCCCACAAAATGATGGAAAATGTCATTGACGAATCGCTGAAATACTGCTGGCGCGTTAGTTAACCCAAAAGGCATAACCAGATTCTCGAAATGACCCTCATGTGTGTTGAAGGCCGTTTTCCACTCATCCCCTTCCTTGATTCTGATCAGATTGTAGGCCCCTCTTAAATCCAACTTGGAGAACACCTTGGCTCCAACAATCTGATCAAAAAGATCGGAGATCAAAGGAAGAGGATACGGATCACGGACCGTAATACGGTTCAATTCCCGGAAATCCAAACAAGGTCTCAGCGATCCATCCTTTTTCTTTACAAAGAATAAACCCACTGCCACCGGAGACTTAGATGGCCTAATATGACCTTTTGCCAAACTCTCTGCAATATACTTCGGCATGACCTCTCTTTCAGGTTGAGAAAGATTGTAAAGCCGAGACTTTGGCCACTTAGCCCCTGGGATGAGATTAACTGGACAATCGTAGTCACGATGAGGGGGCAATTCCTGAGCCCCACCCTCCGAAAAGACATCCGCAAAATCTGAGAGATACTGAGGTAAAGCCGTAGTAGACACACCAGAGATAGATGTGCCAAGACAATTGTCCGAACAAAATTCACTCCAACCAATGATCTGTCTTGCTTGCCAATCTATAATTGGGTTATGTTTTGTCAACCACGGTAACCCTAAGACTATAGGAGCAGGCAAGTCCTTCATGACAAAATAAGACATGATCTCAACATGTGAATCACCCACCCTTAACAGAATACCATGAGCAATATGAGTGAGACTCCTTTGAGAAAGAGGGGAAGAATCAATTGCGAAAACCGGAATCTCTCTATCTAAAGTGCAAGTAATTAGACCCAGATTTTGAAGAAAAAGAAAATCAATAAGGTTTACCCCAGCACCACAGTCAATGAATACTTCACCAAAAAAAATTTGAGTCTAGCGCCACCATAGCTGGAAGGAGAGAACGAGTATTACAGGGAGCTTGCATACCTGCTTGCTCCACCACCCCATTCACACTACCAAGAGTCAGGGATGTTTTTTTTTTTTTTTAAGTAAACCTCTTTGTGATTCTTTCTCATCAACATGCGGTTTAACAAAAGGACAAGCAAAAATAAAATAACCACTTTTTCCATAGTAATAACATAGTTTATGCAACCTCCTAAAGTTCCTACTACCAGAACGGAAAGATACCTGACCCAGCTGCATGGGTTCCTCCCCTACCCCAGAGTTACATGTCATATTACCCTGGGGAGCAGGTGAGACGAAACCACTCACCGAAGGGATCCCTTGCGCGGAGGGAACCTTACACCTCTCTCTAATACGTCTATCTAACCGTACTGCCAAAGACATAGCATTCTCCAATGTATTCGGGTACTCATGAAAAGCAAGGGCATCTTTCAATCTCTCAGATAACCCCTGACAAAACTGACTACGTAACGCGGGGTCATTCCACTCTGACTCGGTAGCCCATCTCCTAAACTCAACGCAGTAAGCCTCTGCAGTATGTTCACCTTGTAACAAATTACACAATTTAGATTCCGCCATCGAGACCGGATCCGGCCCAGGATTGCGCGTCCCCTTTAAGCAGGGAAATGATTATCCCTACCCTCTGACTCTCATCACCAGACGAAGATGGACGCAGCCTAAAATACAACTTGCATGACTCTTTAAAGCGGATAAAGTCATCCACACCCCCTGAAAATCTATCAGGGAGAGCGACTTTAGGCTCTCCATAAATTTGACTTCCTCCTATTGCACCTGATGCCAGAGCATTCTGACACAGTGTGACCAAATTACGCAGATCCGCAACCTCTAGGGATAATCCCTGCATGCGATCAACTAGCGCATCAATTGACTCCATCTCAAAACAGCTGAGCAATGGCAGTCAAAGTATTGGCGGGTTATAATGTCACGGCGGACCGGATACCAGATACGCAGAAAATAAACAAACAAGTGTCTAGGCAAGAAGCTGGGGATAAAGGTCACCTCCTGACAAATCCCTACCAGCTCTCCCTAGACTTATATGCCCACGTTCAGACCCTGAAGATGGGAATAACGTGTCCTCGTGCCTAGGCTGAAGATTCCCTAAAATCCCTAAGATGGTGAAAGGGGGATAGAGGCAGCCTGCTCCCTCAGCACCTGGAGGGCGCAGGCGTCTCTCTAACAGCCTAGACAGACAACCACAAGAAAACAAAAACCAACTTATCTTTTCTGATCAGGAACAGCAAATCCTTCCTTCCTTCCTTCCTCAGAGCCAGACAGAAGCTATAACCCGCACAGGACACTGGGAGTGGGTGTAATTTAAACTCAAACCAACGACCCCACCCAGTGCACCTGAAGGGAGGCAGATATAGCTCAACTCCAAAACAAAAGGCTACACACGTGCTGCTAACCTGGCAGACCTCCGCACATAGCCTGAGCAGGGCATGACAGTAGGAAGGTGGGAACAGCATGAGAAGTCCACAGAGTGGCCCTATGACATAGTGGTGAGGTGGAAGTAGCATGAGAAGACAACAGAGTGTCCCAATGACAGAGACTGGAGGTGACAGCAGCATTAGAAGGAGGACACAGAGTGGTACAATGAAAGTGTGGAGGTGGCAGCAGCAGCATCAGGATGCCACAGAGTGGCACAATGAAAGAGTGTGGTGGCGGTAGCAGCAGCATCAGGAGGAGGCCACAGAGTGGCACAATGACGGAGAGCGGAGGTGGCAGCCGCAGAAGCATCAGGAGGAGGCCACAGAGTGGCACAATGACAGAGTATGGTGGTGGCAGCTGCATCAGGAGGATTCCACAAAGTGGCACAATGACAGTGTGGAGGTGGCAGCAGCAGCATCAGGAGGCCAGAGAGTGGTACAATGACAGAGCGTGGAGGTGGCGGCAGCAGCAGCATCAGGAGGCGGCCACAGAGTGGCAAAATGACAGAGTGTGTATGCTGAAGCAGCATCAGGAGGCCAGAGAGTGGCGCAATAGCAGATGGTGGATGTGGCAGCAGCAGCATCAGGAGGAGGCCACAGAGTGGCACAATGTCAGTGTGGAGGTGGCAGCAGCAGCATCAGGAGTCCAAAGAGTGGCACAATGACAGAGTGTGGAGGTGGTGGCAGCAGCAGCATCAGGGGGAGGTCACAAGGTGGCACAATGACAGTGTGGAGGTGACAGCAGCAGCATCAGGAGACCTAAGTGGTGAGGTGGCAGCAGCATCAGGAGACCACAGAGTGACCCGCTCACAGAGTGGGGAAAGATGGCGGGTGAATGAAGAAGCATGTGTTGCATCAGGCGGGTGGCAGCATCAGAATAGTAGCTGAGGCAGGTAGCCAGAAGAAAGAGGTCTCTTTTGTCAAAGTGTTGGTGTGACACCATGGATTATCTAGCCTAATGCATTAGGTATTGGTGGGTGGAAATCCTGGCTGATCCACGCTTGATTCATGTTGACAAAGGTAGTGATGATCGAGCATGCTCGGCGGAACACCAGTTCGGCTCAAGCATCTCGATGCTCGGCACATGTCGGTATTCGGCCGAATACCGCATGTCTTCGAGCGCAATGCTCGAGTCTCCGCCACACACGTTTCTTGGCTGCTATGCAGCCAATAAACGTGCAGGTAAGTACTGCCCTCACTGAAATGCCGTAGCCATGTTGGCTGCTGGCATTACGGTGATTGGCTGGCCGGAACGTGTCATCGGGTGCTATATAGCACCCGATGACGCGGGTCCGGCTCATTGTGAGTCAGGGAGAGCTGCGCTTAGGAAGGGACAGATAGTGTAGGGAGATTGTGATCGCAATATATTTCAGTGAATCCATTTTCTGTAGGCGGTCTCCGCTGCGGACAGTGACATTAGCTGCGTCACATTTCCTGTGTAAAAAGTGCGCATACAAAAAATATCTGACATCCAGTGTACTTTTTCCGTAGACGGTGTCCAGTGCGGACAGTGACATTAGCTGCGCCACATCTCCTGTGTAAAGTGTGCGCATCCCAAAAATATCTGTAACATACAGTTTACTTTTTCAATAGACGGTGTCTGCTTCTGACAGTGACATAACCAGTGCCACATCTGCAGTGTAACGTGTGTGCTGAAATTTTTTATCTGTGATATACAGTGTCTATTTTATGTAGACGGTGTCCGCTGCAGGCAGTGACATTAGCTGCGCCACATCTCCAGTGTAAAGTGTGCGCATCCAAAAAATATCTGTGACATCCAGTGTACTTTTAACATAGACAGTGTCCGCTGCGGACAGTGACATTAGCTGCGCCACATATCAGTATTAAGTGTGCGCATCTAAAAAATATCTGACATCCAGTGTACTTTTTCCGTAGACTGTGTCCGCTGTAGACAAGGACATTAGCTGTGCCACATCTCCAGTTTAAAGTGTGCACATCCAAAAACTCAGGAGAAGTTGGGCAATGTGTTTTGGGGTGTCTTTTTACATATACCCATGCTGGGTGAGAGAAATATCTTGGCAAAAGACAACTTTTCCCATTTTTTTATACAAAGTTGGCATTTGACCGAGATATTTATCTCACCCAACATGGGTATATGTAAAATGACACCCCAAAACACATTGCCCAACTTCTCCTGAATACGGCGATACCACATGTGTGACACTTTTTTGCAGCCTAGGTGGGCAAAGGGCCCACATTCCAAAGAGCACCTTTCGGATTTCACAGGTCATTTACCTACTTACAACACATTAGGGCCCCTAGAATGCCAGGGCAGTATAACTACCCCACAAGTGACCCCATTTTGGAAAGAAGACACCCCAAGGTATTCCGTGAAGGGCATGGCGAGTTCCTAAAATTTTTTCTTTTTTGTCACAAGTTAGCGGAAAATGATGATATTTTTTTTTTTTCTTACAAAGTCTCATATTCCACTAACTTGTGACAAAAAATAAAAACTTCCATGAACTCACTATGCCCATCACGAAATACCTTGGGGTGTCTTCTTTCTAAACTGGGGTCACTTGTGGGGTAGTTATACTGCCCTGGCATTTTAGGGGCCGAATGCGTGAGAAGTGGTTTGAAATCAAAATCTGTAAAAAAATGGCCGGTGAAATCCAAAAGGTGCTTTTTGGAATGTGGGCCCCTTTGCCCACCTAGGCTGCAAAAAAGTGTCACACATCTGGTATCCCCGTACTCAGGAGAAGTTGGGCAATGTGTTTTGGGGTGTCTTTTTACATATACCCATGCTGGGTGAGAGAAATATCTTGGCAAAAGACAACTTTTCCCATTTTTTTATACAAAGTTGGCATTTGACCGAGATATTTATCTCACCCAGCATGGGTATATGTAAAATGACACCCCAAAACACATTGCCCAACTTCTCCTGAGTACGGCAATACCAGATGTGTGACACTTTTTTGCAGCCTAGGTGGGCAAAGGGGCCCACATTCCAAAGAGCACCTTTCGGATTTCACCGGCCATTTTTTACAGATTTTGATTTCAAACTACTTCGCACGCATTTGGGCCCCTAAATTGCCAGGGCAGTATAACTACCCCACAAGTGACCCCATTTTGGAAAGAAGACACCCCAAGGTATTTCGTGATGGGCATAGTGAGTTCATGGAAGTTTTTATTTTTTGTCACAAGTTAGTGGAATATGAGACTTTGTAAGAAAAAAAAAAATAAAAATCATAACTTGTGACAAAAAATAAAAAGTTCTATGAACTCACTATGCCCATCAGCGAATACCTTAGGGTGTCTACTTTCCGACATGGGGTCATTTTTGGGGGTTTTCTACTGTCTGGGCATTGTAGAACCTCAGGAAACATGACAGGTGCTCAGAAAGTCAGAGCTGCTTCAAAAAGCGGAAATTCACATTTTTGTACCATAGTTTGTAAATGCTATAACTTTTACCCAAACCATTTTTTTTTTTACCCAAACATTTTTTTTTTTATAAAAGACATGTAGAACAATAAATTTAGAGAAAAATTTATATATGGATGTCTTTTTTTTTTGCTAAATTTTACAACTGAAAGTGAAAAATGTCATTTTTTGGCAAAAAAATCTTAAAATTTAGATTAATAACAAAAAAAGTAAAAATGTCAGCAGCAATGAAATACCACCAAATGAAAGCTATATTAGTGAGAAGAAAAGGAGGTAAAATTCATTTGGGTGGTAAGTTGCATGACTGAGCAATAAACAGTAAAAGTAGTGTAAAAAGTGGCCTGGTCATTAAGGGTGTTTAAGGTAGGGGGGCTGAAGTGGTTAAAAACCTTGTGCGAGAGGCACAAACAACCGCCCAGGAGGACAAAGATCAGGAGCCTCTGCCAGGGCTGCCTGAACCTCTGCCTCCAAATCAGAATAAAGAGCAGAGACGACCACCCCTTCAGCCAAAATGGGACCCGGGTCTTCAAAGTTCCCCCCTCCCAGAAAACAACGTGACAGGGCATCCGCCTTCACATTTTTAACCCCAGGGCGGAACGTGACAACAAAATTAAACCTAGAAAAGAACAAAGACCATCTGGCCTGTCTCGGGTTCAGACGCTTGGCTGATTCCAAATAGGCCAGATTCTTATGGTCGGTAAACACCGTAATAGGGTGTCTGGCTCCCTATAACCAATGGCGCCATTCCTCAAAAGCTAATTTGATGGCCAACAACTCTATCTCCCACATCGTAATTTCTCTCTGCAGAGGAGAGTTTCCTTGAGAAAAAGGCACACGGTCGCCATTTGGCAGGAGAGGGACCCTGAGATAAGACCGCACCCACACCCACCTCAGAAGCGTCCACCTCAACAATAAAAGGTAGAGAGACATCAGGTTGTACCAAAATGGGAGCGGAAGCTAAACTCTCTTTGATACTAGAAAATGCCTTAAGCGCATCTACCGACCAGGAGGAAAAATCTACCCCCTTTTTAGTCACAACAGAGGAATAATTCAAAATGAACTTTCTGTAATAATTGGCAAAACCCAAAAACCGCATCAGCGCCTTCTGATTCTCAGGAAGCTCCCAATCAAGCACAGCGCGGACCTTCTCAGGGTCCATGCGAAAACCAGAAGCGGGGAGAAGAAAAACAAGAAATTGAACCTCCGGAACTGCAAACACACATTTTTCCAGTTTAGCGTACAATTTATTCTCCTGCAGAATGAGCAAAACCTGACGTAGGTGGTCCCTGTGAGTTTTGAAATCAGGAGAAAAAATCTAAATGTCATCTAGATACACTGCATACAAACATCTCCATATATACATCTACATAAGAGGGAATATATACACGGCCATATAGGGAATATATATCCCTATTGGCCATGTAAGGGGGCCTATATATATACATACATACATACACATATCAATGAAGGGGCAGATACATATATATATATCCATATACATACATACGCCCACCTGACTTCCCTCTACAATCCCCCTGTTGTCGAATTACACGACAATAATTTGAGGGAAGGGTTAGGATGTATTTGCCCCCTTAACCCCACTCTTGGTGACAGTTCAGGAAGAACTGGAGTACATTTTGGTCCTTAGGTACATAGACATCACCTATCCCGACCTACTTCCGCCGACCTTCTCTTCACCGTAACCAGCCTCCCCCATCCACAGGATATACCGTCGTCTTCTTCTTTTCGCAGGAACTTTCTGGATGTCTTTTGCTTCCATCTTCCGGTATCAGCCCCTCTTTCTGTCGTCTTTTCCTGACTTCCGGAGCGGCTTGAACCTTACAGAACAGGCCTTTCTTTCAGGGAACCATCTTCCGGTGTCGGCCACCCCCAATGAGTTTGGAGTGACCACACCCCCACAGTCTCTCAGTATTAATGCCGATCTTCAGGTGTCGTCCACCCACAAGGAACCTGGAGCGGCTTCACCCTCACAGTCTCAATTTTCCATCTGCGTCAACTTTCTTTAACCAAGACTTTCGTCTGACATACCTTGTTCCGTCTTGATTGAAGGATGAGTGCGGTTCTCCCATGGACAGATGAGTAGGTCTTTACAAGGCAGGTCAGATTTTTCATTAAGTGAGGTGATGTCATGGTATCTAAATTTTACCTGCGGGAAATAACTCCGCCACACTACCCATCCAGTCTTCCCTTATGAACTTCACTGTTCCTGGGTTCAAGGTGGCAAATGGCGAACAGAAGGGGCCCTACTCTTGTCCACATTCGCTCAAAACACATACACAGTTCCCCTCCCCCTCCCCCAACCCACCTAAACCCAAGGACATTTGTAAACAATACTATGAGGTCTCAGAATGGCATATTTACATTCCAAAACCTAATAGGAAAATTTTCCACTCCATGTGGTCTCAGGAAAGTTTTAGATTTTTCATCCTGGACCCCCACACAAACTGTCATGTCTCTTGGATTTTTGACTCAAGGACTTTGGTGAGATTAATGTCACGAGGGTGTCAAGAACCCCGCCTGACTCCGTTATACCCGGGGTCAGGAAGTCGCAGCGGTTGGCTGCGCGCTCTATGTAAGTTAGGGCTGTTTCCTTATGGTAGCTTTCTGGGTTTGCTTTGCAACCCTTTTGGCTCACTCAGGGATCCGTAGCTCTTTCTCGTCAGCTGTTCCTTGTCCAGCACTCCCAACCTCCTTATATTCCCCTCTCAAACTTCTCTGGTTGCCAGATATAGAGCTTCCTGCCTGGACATCTATTCTGACCCTCTGGAGCTGTGTTGCTGCGTTCTCTGGTTGTTGGTCCAGAACGCTACCCTCCGGATCCCTGTTGGACCTTTATGGTCTGCTGTGGTCGCCCACCTGGGTGTATGTGTTTGTCTCTATTGTCTGTCCTCTCCCTGGTGTTTCCCTCTTAGTGTCAGAGGTGCGGACTAGCGATCCCACCGGCCCGTTCACTATCTAGGGCTCATTGTAGGGAAAGCCAGGGTTTAGGCACGTGATCGCCGCACGGGTGAGGAACCCGTCTAGGGACGTCAGGGCAGTCAGGTGCCAGCCGCAAGGTGAGTCAGGGGTCACCACCTTTCCCTCTCCCTTGGGCAGGGCTTTCCCTTTTCCCTCCCTGTGCGTGACGCCGGTCATTACAATTAAGTCCCGAGCCTCCGGCGGTTGAGTTCGTGAAGTTCTGCTCTTGACCCTTCGGTACATTAGACACAGTCCCAAGTGGATGATGTTGACCAGAAGAAACCGTACTGTAATCGTTCTTCCACCCGAACACAATCAAATCTTTCTATAGCACAATAAGAATGCTCCCACTGGATTGTGGCACAGTTCTCTGTCTCCTGTACAAGGGTGGCTAAACTGCCAAAATCCAGTGGGATCCTCTGGAGTCTCACAAGAATGTCAGGGCAGATAGCAGTCATCTGGGTATTTTTCCTCTGCTCCGTAGCAAACACCTGGAATTGAAGAAAATACCAGGTGCTCCTGGGGGATTTCCCCTCACGGTGCAGTTAATTGTTCTACCCAGAACCAATACCTTTGATCCATGAGTAGAGAAAGGTATTGGGATGACCTCCATCTCACAGGACCCCTTGTTATCCCAACACTGGTGTGAGAACACCCTATCACGTCTCCCCATCCCTCTGCACCAACAGATCAAGATGGGTACCTTACTAAGTTAGTATATCCAAGGGGAGCTGTGGATGAAGCACCATCTAGTAATTGATGGCACTGTATCCCTGTCCACTCATGTGTACTCAAGCTGATTTCCCCCTGTCATCCTGTTTTGTGGGAGCCGGCAGAATCCATGGCATAAGTCCTGCCTAGAATCTTCAGGACTCCACAACACAAGAACACACTCCGCTGCCAATCACCCTGCGCCCAATCCCAATCAGATCTGTGCCACCTGATCGGACGAGAATTAAGTGCGCAGCGCAACATTACACCAATGTTGCCTATCCGCCCTAGTCCCCAGTATAACACAGCCCCACAGAAAACCTTGAGCACGACAGTGTTATCTGTATCGATCTGAGACCCTGGTTGCCCAGAATAATATCACACCATCCTTTGTGTGCTGCATGGAGAAGGTCCTTTAATCCGGAACGCCTTCTCCTGACCAGAAGGACTTACCGTGTGAAAATATCTGCTTGCGAACCTATACTTTCCTGATCCACAGTATAACACTGTTCTACTCCAAGGGGACACAAGAATGAATCAAAACAGCAGCGACTGGACTCACAGCGGGGAATGTAAACTACAACAATCAGCAGGGTGAGACACATTCATAGACAAGGACCTCTGCCATACACATAAAAAACATACAAACAAGTAACAAACACACAACATGGACATACACGGGGAACAGACGGTGTAACAAATAGTACAGGGGTTTCAAATGTTGCCCAGCCTAGATTGGCCATTCTGACCCCTCAGCGCCTTGGGAGGCATGTGCCGCTGAAAGATAACCCCTTTATGGCCAATCTGACTAGACCCCACTGCACAATTTGTTACCTGGATACTACTGTTGGACAAATTGCAATTACTTGCACAAGGGCAATTCCTTGCAATGTGTCCTTTGTTCCCACACTTGAAACACGTGACTTGGTTTCTTGTCCTGTGTGTTATGTTGCTATCTGCGTTGCAGTGTCTCGCTATATGACCTAAGCCACCATATGCAAAACATCTGATGTTTGCCCTGCATGGCTTAGGTCTGTTTACACTGCCGTCGTGCTCCCATCTCCTGAATTGTTCCATCTTCAGGGACGCACTCTTCACAACAGTTCTTTTTCCCAAAGTGAGGGAAAAATCTCTGTTAGTCTGGACAGGCTTGATCTGATGATTTGATCGGTCACAGACTACTCTCCCCCCTTTTTGCCCTGCACAGAGCAAAGTTTTGGGAGATTCCGACCCTGACTTTACAGAAAAAGAAAGGTCCGGCACCAAATTGGTGATGACCTGTTGCATGCCAGACATTAGCTGGGACCTTACAGCAACCTCAGCCTTCAATTTGGCTACCGTCACATCAGTAGAGGCAGTCCGCAGCTTGAAGGCCTTGACCTCAGTATAAGACTGAGTCAACTTAGCCTCAATTTCCTCCTTCTGCCTCTGCAGCTCTACTAACTGTGACGCTATCCTAGCCACATTCACATCTCGGTCAACAGTAGACTGCACATTCTCTGCCAGCTTAGCCTGCAATGCCAAACCCTGGTCCGAATTACTGGCACAGCGTTGGCAGTGAATGGTCGGAGGAATTGTCTCAGTTGACCGAGATACCAGCGCAACTTCCTTTGGCTTGCAGATGCTAACCTCAAATGTATGCACAAGTTTGGCTAGCATCCGAAGCCGTTTGGTGGCCTTGTTCAACACCATCCGTTTGTTAACACATAGCTTGTCATAACTACAAGCCTGTGCTAACAAATCGGACCACAGCATTTCTGCTGACTTGTAAGTGGTGGGGAGGATGGGGTTAAATGTGTTGTGTTTAGCCAGGTGGTGTAGTGTGGAGAAGTCCATACTTATGTTTTGATGAGAGGCCATCTTCCTTGGTGCTTTCCTTTGTTGTCCTTGGTTGCTGCGTGGAGGAGGTCCTTTAATATCCGGAATGCCTTCTCCCGTCCAGCCGGACTTCTCTGTTCAGCTCCGACGGTGATGGTCCTCTCTTTAGTGATGTATGCGATGACTTCTCTCCAGTGTTCAGTGGGCGTGCAAGGCAATCAAAAAATCGTTACTACACAAAAATCAGAAAAGATTTTAGGTTCTCTGCTGTAGAAATTGCCTTGTGTTTAGGTCTGATTCAGAAAACTGCTTTACCTGTCCAAACTATCAGGCTATGGACGCTCAGAATCCACTGACCGCGTCCCTCCCATCTGACTAGTTCACAGCGTAAGCGATTTTTCTCACCAAAACCAAACACAGATACAAATTCCTAGCAGTGGGCCTGGCTTGCCAATGTTAAAGGGGACATTAATTATTGATATTTATGCAAATCTCAATAATAAATATTTATAAATAGGCGTGAGTCGTCTTGTGATGACTCCGCCTATTTATGCCTAAATTATATCTAACTATGTTAACTAGCTAACTTCCTCTGTTACCTATTGTGAGACAGTGACAGGTCTCACTCAGGTTAGAGGCAAGGAAAGGGTGGATAGTGTGGTCCACACCCCTGTTCCACCACAGGTGAGAGAAGCTGGAGGTAATCAGCCTGGCATAAGGCACCTCCCAGAGTGTCAGAAAGGGGGTAGTGTGTTACCTGTGGACAGAGGCCTGGAGGCTCTGTCTGTGTGGTCTCAGCTGGGCAAGGCTGAGGGACCACAAGGCTGGGAGATAGCCTGGAGTTGGGGGACGCAGCGACGCCTGGGAGGGTCGCAGGGCCATAGTCAGGCAGACTACTGAGCCCCAATCCCCCACAAGAAATACTGAACTGGAGACAGTGGGCGTACTGTGCTCTGTACAGCCAGGAGGCTGTGGGACATTGGCTGACAAAGCCGCATGTGTTCACAGGGTGTGAACTGTGACTTTAGGTGAGTCAGGATATTATATGTTTAGTTAGAGCCCAGCCGGGCAGGTGTTTATTTTGTACCTTTTATGTTTGGATTGCTGAGGAGCCAAATAAAGTGATGTTTGGACCAGAAACTTGGTGTCTGGCGACGATATTTGTGTGAATCACCCCCGGAGAAGAGCTAACCCCCTACAATTGGTGGAGGATGCGGGCAGGTGTCGCTGCTGATAAGTAAAAGTGCTGGAAGCCTGCTAGTTTGCAGAGCAGAGACTGCTGGTGTTAAACTGGACCTTTTTTTTTTCTGTGGTGCAAACCGTGCAGGATTTAAAGGGCCCGAAGCCCAGTACAAGAGACTGAGCAGTGGAAATGGCTGCAAAATGGTATAGCCCGTGGGAGAAATCCTGCGAATTAGTGATCGGCGGAATCCCGCTGGGGGTCAGTCTAGACTCCCGCCAGCAAGTGTCTCGGGTCCTGCCTAATATTCTGGACTTTGTAACAAGGGGGCCAGAGACAAAAACTACGGTGTCACTGACCTTTGTGACGGACTATGGCTCTGTGCAATGGGAGCTGTTAAAATGTGAGACACTGGAAGTGGAATTTGTACTGGGCAAGGACTTTCCATTGTTTGGGCAGTTGTGGAGCGGAGTTCCTGATAAAAGGCAAAGATATGCCGTTGCCAAGGGCAACCGTCGCGAAGACAAAGAGGTGGAGAGCGGCGCGGTTCTCAGGAGTGCATATCTTCCCTGCGACTGTGTCCGGAGTCCTAGAGAGGAAGTGCGGAGGTGCAGTAAAGCTGTTGCTAGGAGCAACAACAACCTTGATGAGTCCACGGGAGAGAATGTCACTGCTTTACCAGAATGGTTGATTACAAAGGGTAAGACTGTTCCTGTTACTAACTATGTGGCAGACCCAGTGACAGTGAGCCGGCGGCAGGGGATACCTGCTGGGCCGGTAGGTAATAAGTCTGTGTCTGGACAGGCGGATAAGCCTGCTGTGATTGCTCCCTCGCAGAAATCTACAGGGGAGAAGGTTTCAGTGTTATCTCAGTTGCACATGACCAAAGCTAGTTTTGGGATGACAAGGATCCGGGATCCCATGCTAGCCCGGGTAAGAGAGAGCACAATATTCAAACCTGAGACTGGTAAAATATTAAAGGTGCTGGACAGTCGTGCGGATTAGGACTATCCGCTGATTTTCACTGAGCGTGAGACTCCAATGAGAACAGAGACTGATGAACTTGATGTTACAGATACGCTTATGCATCAGGGAGTGTTGGGCCGTGATATCGGTTTGTTGCTGTGGGGTAAGGTAGACACTTCTGCAGATAGTGATGAAACTCCTGCAGAACCTGTACCTGTCCCTTTAAGTGAGGATCTAAGGGAGCTGCACTTTGACCTGCATGGGGAAAGAATATTGACCATTGGAAACAATGGTGCTGGTCAAGTGCAAAGTGATGGTAACAAAAGTGCGGAAATGCATAAGGAAAAAATGATGTCATATGAAATATGTGGTGACAGTGATATAAATTTTCCGTTGCAGGTTGTGGTCAGGGGAGAAGCGCCCCCTGGTGGTAAAAATGTAAATGATGATAAAACTTTATTTTCTGCATCTGCTATGTTTCATGAAGCGCGATATGACGTAATCAAAAAGTTTGAAGACATGCCTATAACTAGTGTGGAGCAAAGCCCAGCTCCAGCTCAGTGTTTGAAGGTGCAGGAGAATATGATAGGGTTAGAGGGTGTACCGCACGTACCAGAGGGGGAAATGCAGTCTCCACAATGTTGGTTGGTTACTAAGGAAGTGTCCCAGGTGGGGATTAGCTCATCGGTGCCCCTAGAGGTCAGAATTAATAATGACACGAGCGGTATAGGTGACGTATGTGCTGTGACCGATAGCAACCCAGAGAGTGAAGCTACCATGCCAAGGTCCTGTGAAACAAAGGTGGTTACTAGTAACGACCAGACAGTTATATCTGAGGAGATGAGAATTAAGTCGGGTGACGTCAGCCTAGGGTCTGAAGCCCATATCCAGACAGTTGTAGGTGACCTGACACGACAGTACAGCTGCAAACAGGAGGATGATCTCTCTCTCTCCTCACGCTCCCTAGAAACGTTAGAGACGGGACTAGCTGTCTTCACAGAGCAACTGAAGAAGGCTTCAGAAAGGGCAAAGAAGGAGAGCCAGAAAGAGAATGGTGATACTCCTACATCTGCTGCAGCAGGGCCGCGCAAGGAGCAGCTGGAACCGGAGGCCAAAAAGCGGGGCACTTCCCACAAGCTTGTGCAAAAAGCTGAAAAGAAACTGCTGAAAAACATGGAGTTGGTGGTTCAGCGCCTGGAGAAACAGGGTGTGACATACAAAAAGGTGGAGAAAACCAAGAACAAACTTCAGCGAGGATTGGATGATCTGATGGTGGACCTGGACCACCAGAAGCAAGTTATGTCTAATCCAGCGAAGAAACAGGAGAAATGTGACTGGCTCCTAGCTGAAGAGAAATACATCTCGGCTCGATATGGTGAAAAACGTGACCAAACAGAGACTGATGCTTGGGAAAAGGAGACCAAGGCCCTATCCTTGGCTAAAGCCCTGGAAAAAGCGCTTGATGAGAATGCTGAATTGGAGAGGCTGAACAAGCAACTCAGAGCAGAGAATGAAAATCTCATGAGCTTAAAAGATGAGTTGGAGAAATCTAAGTGTGCTCTCAAACAGCAGGTGGAAGGTGAGAAACCTGAAGAGGAGAGTTCTCTGGAAGATGTCAAGAAGCCAGAGCCTGTTAAAAATGGGACTGGAGAGGGTGGCACTGTGGTGCTGGCTGTGGCAGAGAAGATGGAAGATGCTTCTGCTAAACCAGATGATGGGGCTGATGTGGATGCCGAAGACCTCAGACCCGTGGTAGCGTGTAGCCTAGGCCTGGAAGACGTCCCCTCTGCATACAAGGCCTTCCAAATAGCCAGCAGCCTGCTGGGGAAGAAGTACGAGGAGGTGAACGATCAGTTTTCGGATCCGGGCTATTACGATGGGCTGTATCTCCTGACTCCTCCACAAAATGAGAACAGGGTCCTGGGTGAGCCTCTAGAGAAAATGACAGAAGACGAGGAGTCTGCTGAAGACCCTGGTGCCTCCTGCCTCGATGAGAAAGGGCAAGTTTATGGTGCCATGTCCAAGAAGGATGAGAAGGCGGTCAAAGAGACTGGAGACTTCAAGAAGACAAAGACTGAAAAAGTTAAGGCCGATATGCTGGTTGACATGAAGTCCCCAGGTTCTACAGAGACCAAAGTTAAGCCAAAGGGAGCCGCGGCCGAAGTGGAAAAAGCCGTTAAAGAAGCAGAGGTCTCTAAAACGGTCATAGTAGCTGGAGTAACTACTGTTGGAAAGAAGGAAGAAGTGACCCAGATGCACGTAAAAGAAGCGAGTAGGGGCAAGCATGCTCTGCTGAAGGAGCCCTGCAAAGCAAAGGAGAAAGTGTCGGGATATGACTATGACTGGGAACAGTTCAGGCAAGAGCTGCAGCAGTCCAAGAAAGGACGTGAGGCGCATGTACAGGAGCCAGAGGATCTAAAAAGAGAGAGAGATCAAAATATACGACAGCGCATCATCATCTCTCGGGAAAGAGTAAGAAAAGAGTATCTGGCCATGAGATGGGCACATGAGGCCTTTAGGCAGTTTCTGTTAGGCAAGATGTTGGTTTTGGTGATGAACCAAGCTCTGCTGGCGTGGGTCTGGCAGAACAAAGGGAAGGTACGTGTCACTGAGGTTCCTGGCCTCGGTGAAATAAGAACCGGTAATTTTCTGTGTCAGCGGCAGCTAGTGCTCGCTGACACTGGGTTACTTAGTGTGGTTGTAAAGCCAATCTGGGCCGGTTCTTATTGGGAGCAGCCAAAGAGCAGGGTGGGTGGCTGTTCCCCACATCCAGGCCAGGTTGATACCCTCTCACCAGCCTCCCGTGGTTATGCAGGTGTTCACCCTCACGGGTTTGAACAAAGGGGGGGGATATGTGAGACAGTGACAGGTCTCACTCAGGTTAGAGGCAAGGAAGGGGTGGATAGTGTGGTCCACACCCCTGCTCCACCACAGGTGAGAGAAGCTGGAGGTAATCAGCCTGGCATAAGGCACCTCCAAGAGTGTCAGAAAGGGGGTAGTGTGTTACCTGTGGACAGAGGCCTGGAGGCTCTGTCTGTGTGGTCTCAGCTGGGCAAGGCTGAGGGACCACAAGGCTGGGAGATAGCCTGGAGTTGGGGGACGCAGCGACGCCTGGGAGGGTCGCAGGGCCATAGTCAGGCAGACTACTGAGCCCCAATCCCCCACAAGAAATACTGAACTGGAGACAGTGGGCGTACTGTGCTCTGTACAGCCAGGAGGCTGTGGGACATTGGCTGACAAAGCCGCATGTGTTCACAGGGTGTGAACTGTGACTTTAGGTGAGTCAGGATATTATATGTTTAGTTAGAGCCCAGCCGGGCAGGTGTTTATTTTGTACCTTTTATGTTTGGATTGCTGAGGAGCCAAATAAAGTGATGTTTGGACCAGAAACTTTGTGTCTGGCGACGATATTTGTGTGAATCACCCCCGGAGAAGAGCTAACCCCCCACACTATACACTCCACTGAACTACACTACACTACACTGCGACTTACTACTATACTACGGCGGCGACTACTAAAAACACTATACGCTGTATATGAATAATAAAGTATTTATTATACAATACAATAATACAAGTCTAATTATACGCTATAACTATATATAATTTATAGATCAATGGTTATAAATATATATACATATAGATGCACACACCACAGTACAGCAATAACACTACAGTAATCACAATACAAACCTAACTACACTAGACAATACACAATTCCCAATTCCACCCCACACACTATCTATACAATACACTTACATACATTCATTAGCAGCAACCCACCCGCCTGGCTACTCACTGTCCCTACTGGGTAGAAAGGGTAAATGGTGAACTGCAAGGGATAATACTTGAAGGCCAGGGATGTAGCCATGAGTACAGGTTCAGGGAATACAGGGTCAATACAGCCCAGCAATGCAAGGGTTAAAGGGATTCTGTCACCAGGTTTGACCCCTGTCAGCTAAACATATGCTGATGTTCAGGGCGTCTTCACGATTCCTAATGTGGGCTTATAAATGTCATCTGTGGGCTTATTTAGCTAAAAAAACAGCTATTACTAACCTGTCAGTCAAACAAATAAGGTGCCCAAGGGGATGTCAAGGGATGCAAGGTGCCGGCCGCACCTGCCGCCGTTCGTGCCCAGTGCCGCCTTTCTGGACTTCTGCGCCGCCTCCTAATCCTCTGTGCCGCCTCTCGCTCTCCCTCCCTCCCCCCTCCTCCTGCTGTAAGATCTCGCGCGTACAGGGGTTGAGCGAAGTGCCGGCGAATGCGCACTTCGCTGTAAGAAGCCAAATGGAGAAGTCCGCACGGGCGCATCAGGCAGAGCCCTGTGCGCAAGCGCGAGATCTTACAGCAGAAGGAGGGGGGAGGGAGGGAGAGCTAGAGGCGGCACAGAGGATTAGGAGGCGGCGCAAAAGTCCGGAAAGGCGGCGCTGGGCACGAACGGCGGTGGGTGCGGCGGGCATCTTGCACCCATTAACATCCCCTTGGGCACCTTATTTGTTTGACTGACAGGTTAGTAATAGCTGTTTTTTTAGCTAAATAAGCCCACAGATGACATTTATAAGCCCACATTAGGAATCGTGAAGACGCCCTGAACATCAGCATATGTTTAGCTGACAGGGGTCAAACCTGGTGACAGAATCCCTTTAAAGCGTAAACCACACAATCACTGCAATGTAGGGATAATCACAGTGCAGGGGATGATGGACATAAAGGGGTAAACCCAGGGTTGGACACCAGGGGTTACCTGGGTCAGGGGTATTGGGGCTATTGCAGGGGACCAGGATATCAAGGGTTAATACAGCCCAGCAAGGGTATGCTGGGGCTGCACACAGGGAATGCAGGAGTTAAGGATATGGGCAGAGGCAGACAGGGCTGAGGTTAATGCTGCAGGAGGTCAGCAGCAGGGGTGAATACTGACTGCAGGAGTTCAGCAGCCAGGGTTTAGGGGATGGTTGGTGGAGCAGGGGTTAATGCAGGGGTTATGCAGCAGGGGTTATCGGTGGTATAGGGAAAAAGGGGTTAAATGCAGGGGTTAGGGTTAACCCAATGCAGTCCAGGGGTGAATAGGGGTAAATCAGGGCAGGGGTATTAGGGGTACTGCAATGCTGGAGGGAAAGGGTTACTCAGCCATCTCCAGGGGCATGTGGGACTCTGCCTCTCTTCCTTCAGGGAGCTGTTCCCATGTGTCTCTGTTTGTAGTCCAGTTCCAAGAGACCTCGTGTTCCTGGCTTAGGGCTCATATATCAGCCTCAGAAACAGCTCACCTCCCCCTCCTCAGGGATGTGACATCATAGTGTGACTGTGACGTATGCCTGCACTCAGGACCGCCAGTTTGCCCCCTGAGGCTAGCAGCACCACCCGCCCAGCCATGTCACAAACACAAGGTGGGGGAGAGCATAGTAACTAGGCTGATAAGCTGGGGAAACTCAACAAAAGGCCTCAGATCTATTGATCCCTTAGCCTTTGAAGTCACCAGCCACCTGGAGACATATCCGCCCCTGCAGGAACTTGCATGCAGGAGGGGGCTGGTTAGGAAAATTGGCCACATTTAAGTATATATATGTATATAGATACTTGGGGCGCATCTATATACACATATATACTCATTATAAACCTGGGGCATACATGGGCATGTATAGGCCCATATATATATATATATAAACCTGGGGGAGAGCAATGGCAGATACACATATACAGATGTATGCACTGCATACACACATCTCCATATATACATCTACATAAGAGGAAATATATACCCCTATTGGCCATATAAGGGGGCCTATATACATACATACATACATACATACACATATCAATGAAGGGGCAGATACATATATATACAGTACAAACCAAAAGTTTGGACACACCTTCTCATTCAAAGAGTTTTCTTTATTTTCATGACTATGAAGGCATCATAACACATGTGGAATTATATACATAACAAACAAGTGTGAAACAACTGAAAATATGTCATATTCTAGGTTCTTCAAAGTAGCCACCTTTTGCTTTGATTACTGCTTTGCACACTCTTGGCATTCTCTTGATGAGCTTCAAGAGGTAGTCCCCTGAAATGGTCTTCCAACAGTCTTGAAGGAGTTACCAGAGATGCTTAGCACTTGTTGGCCCTTTTGCCTTCACTCTGCGGTCCAGCTCACCCCAAACCATCTCGATTGGGTTCAGGTCCGGTGACTGTGGAGGCCAGGTCATCTGGCGCAGCACCCCATCACTCTCCTTCATGGTCAAATAGCCCTTACTTTCAAAGTTTTCCCAATTTTTCGACTGACTGACTGACCTTTATTTTTTAAAGTAATGATGGCCACTCGTTTTTCTTTACTTAGCTGCTATTTTCTTGCCATAATACAAATTCTAACAGTCTATTCAGTAGGACTATCAGCTGTGTATCCACCTGACTTCTCCTCAACGCAACTGAAGGTCCCAACCCCATTTATAAGGCAAGAAATCCCACTTATTAAACCTGATAGGGCACACCTGTGAAGTGAAAACCATTTCAGGGGACTACCCACTTGAAGCTCATCAAGAGAATGCCAAGAGTGTGCAAAGCAGTAATCAAAGCAAAAGGTGGCTACTTTGAAGAACCTAGAATATGACATCTTTTCAGTTGTTTAACACTTGTTTGTTATGTATATAATTCCACATGTGTTAATTCATAGTTTTGATGCCTTCAGTGTGAATCTTCAATTTTCATAGTCATGAAAATAAAGAAAGCTCTTTGAATGAGAAGGCGTGTCCAAACATTTGGTCTGTACTGTATATCCATATACATACTGTACACCCACCTGACTTCCCTCTACAAATACATTGGAGAAAAAAATATTTAACAGTTTTGCTTTCTCCTCATCGCTCTCTGCAACTCCCCCCTCATTACTCTGTAAAGGGCCGACACCTTCAGATTTATACTTTTTAACATTTATATAATTGAAGAACATTTTAGGGTTAGTTTTACTCTCTTTGGCAATTAATCTCTCGGTCTCTAGTTTGGCCGCTTTTATTTGTTTTTTACATGTTCTATTTTTTCCTTATAGTTTTTCAGTGCTTCCTTGCTACCCTCCTGTTTTAATGATTTATATGCTTTCTTTTTGTCATTTATTGCTTTCTTTACAGTTCTATTTATCCACATTGGTTTATTTTTGTTCCTTAACCCCTTAAGGACTCAGCCCTATTTAACCTTAAGGACTTGGCCATTTTTTGCAAATCTGACCAGTGTCACTTTAAGTGCTCATAACTTTAAAACGCTTTGACTTACCCAGGCCATTCTGAGATTGTTTTTTCGTCACATATTGTACTTCATGACACTGCTAAAAATGGGTCAAAAAAGTTAATATTTTTGCATAACAAAATA